>NC_086454.1:276050892-276696392 GCF_028390025.1 Pseudophryne corroboree
ACCACTGCTAGTTCTGCCTCTGACCCTGCGCCCCTTTCTCAGCACATTCTCCCCTCACCCATAGCAGTCCTCATTTTTGTGTTCCTACTCCCTATATTTTAAATAGGAACAGAGCGCACATTTGGTGCACAGCACAGAAAGGGGTGTGTTCTTACTGGGAAGGGGCATGGCCACACAATAGTACCCCCAATTCAAAATACACCACACAGAAGTGCACAAATTCACATTTTATCATGCGACACTGTCCCTTTTATATATATATATATATATATATATATATATATATATATATGTTACTCCTCACAATAGTGTTCCTTATTCACATTACACCACACCATATTGCTGTTTATTCAGAGAAGACCACACAGCAATGCCCTTTCTATACGCTATGCCACACAGTAGAGCACCTTATACACATAATACCACACAGTAATGACCCTTACACATATGACACACATTATTAATGTCCTTATAAACATAATGCACCTTACACATTATGCCAACCTTTATTAATGCCCTTATACACATAATGTCTCTTACACATGTGCTGCACATTATTAATGCATTTATACACATAATGACACACATAGTGCCCCTTAAACATATGCCACACATTATTAATGCATTTGTACACATAATGACGCACATAGTGCCCCTTACACATATGCCGAACACTACTGCACAACCAACCCACCCGCACACAGCACTTACATGGCCACTAACACTATGACCTCTGCCTCTGCTTGGATACAGATGTGTCCACATACATGTTGTCTCAATACGCCATGCAGCAGGAAAAGCCTGGCGTGGGTCAGCTGTCAGCTCTGCTAACACATTTTTTTTTATGAAAATGCATCTTATTTGCATTACTATGTGGCTAGGATGCACAAGCAGCTTCTGCTGATTAAAATGATATGTAGCATGCATATATTCTGTGTGCAACTGTGGCTGTATCTGCATACGAAATGCTACGTTACAGTGATTTCCAGAAATACACTTTTATGTACAGTAGTAGGCATGCCGCATATCATTTTAATCAGCAGAAGCTGCGTGTGCCCCTAGGTATACCAAATGCCCTAAGCATTTGCCTAGTTTACCTATGCCTAAGGCCGGCTCTGTGTGTGTGGCAAATGGTCACACTTACTCGTGCCACAAGCAGTCCAGTGGCTACAATTTAAACCAATTCATTTCTACTAGCACATAGAGATGAAGATGTAACCACGAGCCAGTGTTTCTTTGCTTCGTTTTTATTTTATTTATCCTTATTGCAGTCTTTTCCAAGTCCAGACTTCATCCCTATCATCCAACAGCGCACGATTTAATTAACAGTCTCCTCACATACCATAGTCGCAAGAGAATCAATCAGAGGATGGGACCTTCTGTGATAATGATAGATCCACCTGTGCCCACAGGAGGACATCCTAAAAACACTGCTGCTTGGATAAGAAGGAGCTGGCATAGAACAGACTCTGCAAACCACTGCTGTTAATGCACACTGATTTCACACAAGCCAAACGCTTTCCTCTTCTCTTATTGTATGCTACAGTGACATTTACAGATGTAACAAAGATCCCTATGTAAAATCAGTCACTTTGTGACACAAGACAAGATTATTTTACACTTAAGCATTTTTTTAACCTGTGAGAATAGATGTACATATTCAATAAATGATGCATCGTTTGTATACTTGCTTTACTCATTTTACTAATTCATGCTGTTAGAAATCTAGTTCAGACTGCGTTGGACCAATCTCTTGTGGCTCCTTTAATATTCAAGCCATGAACATTAGAGGGGGGGACTTCAAATATTTATATGTGGGGGTTAAAAACCCAGGCTCCTCTTTAATGCAGTTGCGACGGCCACCAGCAGAAGAGAACATTTTCCCTGTTTGCTGAGGATAAGGTCTATGTCATATCAAACTTTGGCACAGAATGAAGAATGTATCGTTAAAGTGCATTCGATTTTAAATTGCATGAGTATAGTGTAATTATTTGAGCAGCTTCCCTAATGAGAATTAAAAATGGCAAATGTAGTATTTTTGTCTGGAAATACATTGACAGTAACAGCACCGGTCATTTAGAGTTTGGGTATGCCTTGCCATGCCATCAGGGTTTGGGGGTGTACTTGTTTGGATAAAAATCTAAGCCCTTAGAAGCCGCTGCACATGGACATTTTGCAAGATGCGTGCAGGTCAGCACTAGTTTGCATGATATACATCTTTTCCCAGGTTTTTAAGCATTTGCTTTGCTTAAAAAATATGCACTCGCTATTGGGCTTCAATAGAACTTAGAAGACTTCTCTAATGCATCAGAAAATGCTTAAAAACACACATCAAAACACCTGCAAAAAGATATGACTTGGAGAGGAATAGATGGGTTTTTAAGCTTGCTTGCCTATGGGGTCTATTCATGAAGCAGTGAAAAGTGTGGAAAAGTGAGCCAGTGGAGAAGTTTCCAATGGCAACCAATCAGCATTGAAGTAACATTTATAATTTGCATACTATACAATTGTACGGAGCAGCTGATTGGTTGCCATGGGCAACTTCTCCTCTGGCTCACTTCTCCACTATTTTCACTGCTTCATGAATACCCTTATTGTACTCATCTTATGTTAATCTACCTCTTCAGTCCCTCGTCCCACCATTCCAAGTTCAAGTACTGTAGGTGTCACCCATATTTGTCAGATTCATATCTACAGCATGTGGCATATTTTATGGGCATTCAAAGACTGCTTTTACACATTGTACAATATAAAAACTGTCCATAATTACAGTAGCTACTTTTCTGAAGGAGTAGCCATAGAAGAATGGGTGGGTCTCCTACATCCAGCCCTGGTCCTAGTGAAGTGGGTGCGATGGGCAGACAATACTGGAAATCATGGGGCAGTATGGAGGGGACAAGGCTAAAATGGAGTGAATTGCATCATTTTAGACCTTCCCCTATATCAAGGACCGCAATTAATGGCATTTTGCTGTGGCGGAGGAGGTGTGGAGCTAATGACACAAGAGCCCCTTCCAACACACACACACTAAATGGCTTCTCCCAGAGAAAAAGCAACAAAAACTCAAGTACTGTATGAAACTAGCTTATTATCTCAATCTTCATCAGCCCCATAAAGTACTATTATATAAACTTTACTATACTGTAAGAAACTAGTAACATTTGTACTAGAAGGTATGAGCTGCTCATGTTTACAAAGTATCTACTATGATTAATAGCAAACCTATTGTCCTGCAACACAACTTTGTGTGCGTGTATGTGTGCACACATGTTTCCGTGTATCAAAATGGAATATTGAAATTCCTCCCAAATTTGAATAAATATTTTTTGTCTCTATGGGGTAGATTTATTAAACTCGGTGAAGTGATAAATTGGAAGGCGATAAAGGACCAGCCAGTCAGCTCCTAACTGTAATTTTTCCAACCCAGCCTGGGACATGGTAGTTAGGATCTGATTGGCTGGTCCTTTATCACCTTCCACTTTATCACTTCACCGAGCTTAATAAATATGCCCCTATGTGACATGGCCAGGTTTGTCATGGAATAATATTACATACAATCTCATTAATACATTCCTGTAAGCTACTGTATGTCTCCGGATTTCTGTACTATTCCATGTCATTTAATAATTGAACAAATAATTTTCATTGTTGGTCACAAAAAGTTGTAATTTTATTATGGACATTTTTTTAAGGGGCTCATGTACTTTACAGTCAGATAAAAACACAATTGCCACTTTTTCCCTGACAAATTGTGTTTTTTTTTTTTTTTTTTTTTGTGAGTGCACACTAGAAATGATTATACAGTACATCCATCCATGTGGAATTTTTTGGTTACAATGCCTAAAGGGGTGAAGCGGAGGTTGAAGGAGGCATGTATGCATGGACAAAGCACAGTAGGGAATTGGTTGCGTAAAATGTGTCCTGTTCTGACCACAAGAAAGATGCAGGAGATTAATCACTTTCTGGAGCTTGAGTCATGATGCTAAACACAATCTATTTTGAATAATTTGGGTTATTCTTCTTTTACATGTAAAATGTGCTGAAAGAGGAGTGCTCTGCTAGGCAGACTCCAGCTTCCTGTTCTCCACTGAGGCTTCATGACCTATTCCAAGATGGCCAGCGATATCTCTAGTGAGCATGCACAGGAATCATCTTGTCTCTACTGTGTGAGACTGTGAAGAGTAACAAGGTGTGAGCAGTGGCGGTTCTTGCCACGGGCAAGCAGGACTTTTGCCCGGGGCGCCGCCTTCCGGAGGGCGCTGGCGCCATCCGGAGGGCGCCGCACCGTGGCAAGATCCGCCACTGCTGCCCGCTGTGTCCCCCGTCCGCCTCCGCTGCCCGCTGCCGTCCCCGTCCTAGGCGCCTCCTGTGAAGGGAACTAGACGCTATGCGTCTAGTTTCCCTTCGTGGAGAGTAACTGCTGAGCGGTGCGCGATGACGTCATCGCGCACCGCACAGCAAAGGTCCTCTCCACGAAGGGAACTAGACGCATAGCGTCTAGTTTCTCTTCGTGGAGAGGACCTTTTGCTGTGCGGTGCACGATGACGTCATCGCGCACCGCTCAGCATTCAAGCGGCGCTTTCAATGTACAGGGGGCGTGACTCACCACGCCCCCTGTATTAGGCCACGCCCCTTTCCTGCCCGGGGCGCTCTGCGCCCTTGAACCGGCCCTGGGTGTGAGACATAAATCTCCTGCATAGCTCCCTTGAGAGACCTGGTTTTTACCTGCTATAAAGCTGTTCCAGCATACCTGCATCACTGTAGCTGGGCTGTTCATAGTTTGAGTCACACCACTGGTGTGTGCCTATACAACAATAGAACACCTGCAGACACATCGGCTGGGATGTAATGGGAGCCAATAATGCCGCCCGGGAAATTATCACACCACATTGGACATTACAAATTTGCGTCCATTTTCCGGAACTTACGCAATGTAATGGCTGGTGTCTACTTCCTCGGCTTCTGCGTATCGGATCCGAGATGTCGCTGTATTTAGACTAGAAAACATCCAATATTTTGGACCAATGGAAATGCATCTTTTAGTATAGGAGGACCACAGTGTCAGAGAAAGTCACACACTGGGCCCCAAAAGTCCCATTATTAAAGCAACACACATCCCAGTCCTCCAGGACGCACAAGCGTCCTACTCACAGCGCTTCATTTTAGAAGAAAAATTATGCAAATAAGACGTATAAGCAACCCCTGCTGTTTAACCACTTAACTAATTATTTTCCGAAAAACTGCTCAGAAAATGTCGGGTTTTATTATGAGTGAATTAGTTGTAGAATATGTATTTAACCATATTCAAAATGATTTTAGTAAAAAAAAACATCAGTCTCCAACATCGGAACATCACGTCCATCGGAAACATTGCGACCATGGTGGCTTTCAGCAATGACAAACACTGGGGGAGGGTACAGGGAGGCAGAGGGACCTTCCGGTCCCTTTGAGAGCAGCAGTAAAGGGAAGTTTCTCTTCCCTGCAACTGCAAACACTCTCTATCTGACTGGTTGCATTCTGTGCGACCAGGTCAGATAAAACACTTGCTGGTATGGTCGCATCTGTTGCGACCATGCCAGGCAAGTGGTTAAAATGACATGTAGCATGCCAATATTCTGTGTGTAATAGCAACTGTATCTGCATACAAAATGTTATGCTACAGTGTTTTCCAGCCAAACTCTGTAACATAATTTAGTATGCTGATACAGTCGCAATTACACACAGAATATAACCATGCCACATATCATTTAAATCAGCATAAGCTGTTGGTGCATTCTAATACATCTCTTTGTGTATCAGGTGCATTTTCCTATGTAAAATGTGCAAAAATGACATGTACAGTACACAAACTATTTTTACTAATGAGATTTTATTTTTCTTTAAGTGTCAAAATGTATTGAAAAGTGTTTATTTTTCATGCAAATGTGCTTGAAAAGTGTACTTATAATTGATTTAAAAAATGATAACAACCAACCCAGCCCCCCTCAAAAAAACACCTCTAAATTCTTTGACAGTTTTAGAGCTGTTCTGTGTCTGATTTGCAATATTGGACTCTATTACATTGGCCAAGTTGTATACGTAACATGGGCAAAACATCTAAATCCAACTTTTTATTGAGCTCTCTATTTTAAAACAGAAAGCTTCTGAAAAATCTGTTTTGGGGCCAAATTTCCCAGTATTTGCAGCTATGTTCGCAAACATCCGACATTTTGTCATTATCGGCTCTAGTGATGTGCACCGGACATTTTTCGGGTTTTGTGTTTTGGTTTTGGATTCGGTTCCGCCGCCGTGTTTTGGATTCGGACGCATTTTGTCAAAACCTCCCTGAAAATTTGTTGTCGGATTTGGGTGTGTTTTGGATTCGGGTTTTTTTTTACAAAAAACCCTCAAAAATAGCTCAAATCATAGAATTTGGGGGTCATTTTGATCCCATAGTATTATTAACCTCAATAACCATAATTTCCACTCATTTCCTGTCTATTCTGAACACATCACACCTCACAATATCATTTTTAGTCCTAAAATTTGCACCGAGGTCGCTGGATGACTAAGCTAAGCGACCCTAGTGGCCGACACAAACACCTGGCCCATCTAGGAGTGGCACTGCAGTGTCAGGATGGCCGATTTAAAAAATAGTCCCCAAACAGCACATGATGCAAAGAAAAAAAGAGGTGCACCAAAGTTGCTGGATGGCTAAGCTAAGCGACCCAAGTGGCCGACACAAACACCTGGCCCACCTAGGAGTGGCACTGCAGTTTTCTAGCGAGAGGATGAGTGCTTCCATCCTCATGTGAATCTGAACCACTAGCCATGAACATAGGCCAGGGCCTCAGCCGTTCCTTGCCACTCCGTGTCGTAAATGGCATATTGGCAAGTTTACGCTTCTCATCAGATGCTTTTAATTTTGATTTTTGGGTCATTTTACTGAACTTTTGTAGTATACTTGACGACACAGAGGTAGAGCAATGGACTACTGTACCGTACTGCTATATATATACTGGTTGTCAGCAAAATTCTGCACTCTATATAAGGAGTAGTGATGAGCGGGTACGGTTCCTCGAAATCCGAACCCCCACGAACGAATACAAATCTCGTGAGAATCCGACAGCAGGATGATGGCGTTCGGGCATGCTCGGGTTAACCGAGCAAGGCGGGAGGATCCGAGTCTGCCTCGGACCCGTGTAAAATGGGTGAAGTTCAGGGGGGTTCGGATTTCGAGGAACCGAACCCGCTCATCACTAATTTCCATCAAAACGTGATTTTATTATTTACACTGGGGGTCATTCCGAGTTGTTCGCTCGCAAGCTACTTTTAGCAGCTTTGCACACGCTAAGCCGCCGCCTACTGGGAGTGAATCTTAGCTTATCAAAATTGGTAACGAAAGATTAGCAGAATTGCGAATAGACACTTCTTAGAAGTTTCTGAGTAGCTCCTCACTTACTCGGCATCTGCGATCAGTTCAGTCAGTGTCATTCCTGGTTTGACGTCACAAACACACCCAGCGTTCGCCCAGACACTCCTCCGTTTCTCCAGCCACTCCCGCGTTTTTCCCAGAAACGGTAGCGTTTTTTCGCACACACCCATAAAACGGCCAGTTTCCGCCCAGAAACACCCACTTCCTGTCAATCACATTACGATCACCAGAACGAAGAAAAAACCTCGTAATGCCGTGAGTAAAAAACCTAACTGCTTAGCAAATTTACTTGGCGCAGTCGCACTGCGGACATTGTGCATGCGCATTAGCGACTAATCACTCTGTTGCGAGAAAAAAATAACGAGCGAACAACTCGGAATGACCCCCACTGTCCAGTGATGGACTTTTTTGTAAATTATACTGTAACTTTAGCATTTGATACTACCACGGTAAAACCACATCTGCTAGTGTAACTGCTGTTCTGCCCTTTAGTAATCCAGGCGCATATTCTACCTTTGCAAATCTGCTTGCATTTTAGGATACAGACAGCTCAGCAAGCTATGCAAAACACGTCATTTTGTGAATAAGATTTAGGCACAAAACCCCCCCAGCTCAGGATGAGCCCCTAAGTCTGTATTTTAAATATACCTTTATATGATTCTATAATAATAATAATAATAATAATAATAATAATAATAGTTATGCTATTTCATAATTTAAATAAATTCTATACACTGTTCCTTAAAAAAAAATATATTAAGAAGAACAGAATTTTTGTCTGGCACCAACAGCCTTAGAGAAAAACCCATCAAGTGCCGTATGGCTATAGTACACAGTTAAACATACTGAAGGCAAGCTGAGACATAATGGCAAGTATACAACCTTATTCTCTTTAGAAGATAGGCAACATGTAGAGCATACAAAATATATGAAGGAGAAAGGTATTGTACAGAATTGCAATTCAGCACATCAATCTGTGCATTTTCAAAGATAGGTATCAACACTGAGAAAGATGTAATGCAGAACAAATAACTTTTGAGAGTTGTTTTTTTGGTTCATCTTCCTCTCATATGTTCCTACCAACTCATAAATATCTCCACTCATTATTCTCACATAATCACGGAGCTTTTCCACTTCCTTAGATGTCATGTTTGGTGTTTTAATAAACTATTAGCTGTGAATGAACAATGAGCATATCCTAATCGGATACGGAATACCAATGTAGATGTCCTTAGCAAGGAAACATTAATAGAGACATAAGGAGATCAGCTTATGGGAAAACAATAACAAGTATTGTGCAGAACTGAATCTAACTTGTCATTGCAGGGTGCTGTATAAACACTGGTACAGCTTGTCATAAACAGAGTATTGGAGATTTTAGATACAGGGATACAGTGCCTGAAGTAATCAGCGAGCCTGTTTATATTTATGAAGCCTACTTCATCACAAACATTTATCTATTCAATTCTCCAAGCATCCCTGCCTGGAGTCCATGCAGACTGCCATTGTCTCTGCTGGAGAGAGCAATTGGGTGAGTGCAATTATGCTTCCTACACACACTGATGCACATTTACAAGTAGGGGAGGAGAAAGGAGAAAGCCTGTGTGCAGTGTCCCCTGTCCGCAGAGGCGCACTTTGGGAGAGGTGTACTAAGCAGTGAAAACAGTGGAGAAGTGAGCCAGAGGAGAAGTTGTATAGTATGCAAATTATAACTGTTACGTCAATGCTGATTGGTTGCCATGGGACACTTCTCCACTGGCTCACTTCTCTATTCTTTTCACTTCTTAGTACATCTCCCCCTTAAAGCAGCAGACTCAAATTATTTATGGCCCTAACCAGTGATAGTGACTGCCAAACAGCGGTGTCTCCAGAGGTGGGGCTACAATGCAGGACAAAATTCAAATAGGGGAACCACACCAACTATCAGTGAGTCCCGGATGGTGATATTTGGCAGCTTTTGGGGTAGCAGTTGATGTGGCTCTGGAGTACCACTGATGCTAATCATAAAATGTGTGGTCAAACAGAAGTGCAACCCCCAGTCCACCACCACATAACTGAACCTAAGGTACAGTAGGCACAATTTACTTAGGGGCCTATTTACTAAGCCTTGGGGAGAGATAAAGTGGCTGGCGATAAAGTAACAGCCAATCAGCTCCTAACTGCCATGTTACAGGCTGTGTTCGAAAAATTACAGGAGCTGGTTGGTTGGCACTTTCTCTCAGTCCACTTTTTCTCCCCCCAAGGCTTAGAAAATTGACCCCCTTAATGTAATGTTTTTTTCTAAATTTCTCAATAAGAAACTTTTGGCCTAGAGGTGCTGTAAAAAAAATGGTGATACTATAGGGCACTGTGATTCAAAAACATTTTGATGAGGGTTAGGGGAGAGATATATTCACCAATGGAAGTGCAGCACGATGAGTCAGAAGTAATCAGGACATCACTGCTGGTCCCAGAAGACAACACTGCAGCCACTGGACCCACCGTACCAGCGGAGTCACCACTAGACCAGGGACGTTTTGTAGACATTCTAATCATGTCAACATTTCATTAGTGTCAACATGATGAATGTTTTATGTGGTCAATGTCAACATTACAAAAATGCTGACATTCTCACGTCAACATTATGAATGTCAGCATGATGAATGCTGACAACAATGAACACACCGTATTGTCACATGAGCAGAAGGTGGGGACTGCCCAGGGCACATTTCTACCTTGTTACCCCACTGGTTGACCCCATATAAAAAAGATAATAATGATAAGTCTAGAGACTTGGACACATTATTGGTATTGGCAAACTGTAAAATAATTGCAAACCAGTGAAGAGTCTTCAATGATAAATACTATCCTTACAAGTATTATTGGGTCACACTGCATGACCACAATTGTGTTAATCACACTCTTGTCTATTTTACTGTAGTATATACAAGTTTAAGTATTGAAGATAAGATTTTCCATTTGATTAAAACATTTCAACCCTACGCATTCTACTTAGGGCAGGGGTGGGGAACCTCCGGCCTGCGGGCCGTATAAGGCACGCAAAGCCGTTTGCTCCGGCCCACCCGCTTCTGTCAGTGAGACACGCCGCCGCTCAGTCCGGCGGCAGCATGTCTCAGCTGTCAGGACAGGGAGGAAAGCGCGGCTATGTCGGGTGGAGGCGGCGGCGTGTAGGACTTCAAACCAGCCGCCGGTTCATGAGCCAATCAGAGCTCGCGGACCGGCAGCCAATCAGGAGCCGCGGCTGCCAGTCCGCGAGCTCTGATTGGCTCTCGAACCGGCGGCAGGTTTGAAGTACTACACGCCGCCGCCCGATATAGCCGCACTCTCCTCCCTGTCCTGACACATGAGAAAGGCCGCCGAATGGAGAAGCAGCAGCGGTAAGCAGGTGGGGTGGGGGGGCATCTGTATACCTGGTACTGTGGGGGCATCTGTATACCTGGCACTGTGGGGGCATCTGTATACCTGGCATTGTGGGGGACATCTGTATACCTGGCACTGTGGGGGGCATTTGTATACCTGGCACTGTGGGGGGCATTTGTATACCTGGCACTGTGGGGGGCATTTGTATACCTGGCACTGTGGGGGGCATCTGTATACCTGGCACTGTGGGGGCAATTGTGGATCTGGCACTGCATTATTGGGGGCATATGTGTATCACATCCCATTTTTACTGGCCACACCCATTTTTTTGGCGCGCGCGCCTCCGGCGCGCACACACAGTACCACACAGTACCTCTAAGGGGCAGACTTATTGGGGGGCAGGGTAATTTTTTCAATTGAGAATTTTTGTATGGCCCCCGAAGGATTTTATAAATATCCAAATGGCCCTTGGTAGAAAATAGGTTCCCCACCCCTGACTTAGGGGATGCTATTGTGTTTTTTGTTTTTCAGTAATAAGCGAACATACTGTAGGCATTTTGGGGTGAACATACCAACAACACAAAGACATACAGGTTCTTTCATATTTACTTAAATCCTACTCTGAAAAACTGCAGGCATTGGGATTGCATGGGTGACATAAAAGCATTGGAAAGGTTTCCTTTCATATCTTTTAAGTCAGAAGTATCCAGAGAGAGAGAGATAAACAGAAGCTAGTCAATTCATACTGTTGTGTCTCCCGTGACCAGCTCTCCTTTGTATCCTCTGACAGCAAAGCATGGAGGGGCAGGTGGTAGTCAGTTCTAGGGATGGAGGAGAATTTAACATGACATGCAAGAAGAGAAGAGAAAATATAACTTTTTTGGTAGATAGCATTTGATGTTGGAAAAGAAACAAGTTGATTGTATGAGCTGATCCTCATATACTGTATGTTATGACATTACTAGCGGATCATTATGTTGTACACCTGCAACCTGATGCAAGTGGGTGGGGCTTAGTTATTTAATATTTTTTAACAATAGATGCTAAGGTACCTTGGTTTCAAATGTAATATATAGGGATTAATAAAAGTGTGGCTCTGCTACTGTAACACAACTAAAGAACTCTTGTCTTAAAATCTCTGTTAAATTAACAGCAGGGTTACCGGGGTGGTCCCAGGTGGCACCAATGATAACCAGTAGCTGCAAGCTGTAGGTTGCAAGATTTGAGATCACAGGGAGGTAAGTAGCAATGAGGATAAAAAATGTCTACTGGTGGCATTGTGTGGCATAATGTGAACTAGGAGCGCTGTGACATAATGTGAACTGAGGACACTTTGTCATAATGTGAACTAGCATCTCTGTGTGGCATGAACTGGGGGTATTATAGCAAAATGACACATGGGCACTAGGGTGTGTTCAGATTATTTGTGGTAGTGGGAATATTTACACATTTTACAGGGAGTTCAAAAAGTCCCTGTCCCTGTAATGACTGTGTGCTAAGCAAATCTCCCCGCAGAGACTGTGTGCTAAGTAATATGACAACATAATTCCTGTTAAGCACTTTATTTACATTAAGTGATGAAAGTGTTGTCCCTCTCTGGCCTACCCAAGCTGCATAAGAGATCTGCAGCCTTTGACAGCGGAGGGACTTTTTGAACTCCTTGTACTTTTTAATGTCAGCATCAGTATATAATTTTGACAATGTTATTTGTAGATACCTCTGCGAGTTAGTTACACTTGGTCACCAAAATCATTAATGCTGTCCTAACAATCACACATAGGTAGAGCGAATCTCCCAACAGATTTCTCAAAACATTTTGCTATTCATTTTGAAATTTTGCTTCTCATGCAAATCATCCCTCTTAAATGTTGTTGTCTCTAAAACCAGAAAGTTTGATCTCTGTTATACAAGCTATTTATGAATGAATAATCATATTCACTATGAAAGGTTGCCATGTCTCAATCAACCACATACTGTACCTTCTCCAAAATCAATCTTATCATATGTTTAAACTAATTTATCCAACTGTGCATCTGAGAAGACCACTATCTCTTCCTTTATACTGTCAGTGCCATATTCTAGAAAGGGCAAGAGAGAGATACTGAAGTCTGACATTTGCTAGGCTTTTGTTTATATTTAACATATTTGACAAACTTTTTATGTGTCTGAGCATTGATGGAGTGACTCACTTATCTACAGTATATGCATGTGCCATATGAACCTAATGTTATTTTTTTGTGTATGTTTAGGTGGGAATTATTACTGCTCATTGGTGCTGTTCTCGTTGGTGAAGCAAGCTCTACATGTGCCTTGACAAAAATTATACAGGTAGGACTGCATCGGAAAGCAGGTGAGAGTGATCTTCTACCGATGCATAGAGAAACCTTGTGATAAGGACTGCAATACAGAAACGGCAGTGGGTAGCCAAGTCCTGGGCATATATCTGACTTAGCACGATCATCTGTTAAAGCCATCTCTTCGCGCAGTTAAACTTGCAGGAGAGAAGTTCTTTTTAAGAAGAATGTATTTTTAATAGATTGTTTTTAATTAACTTTAATCCTCTTTCCTAGAGGTAATGTTTTACTTCCTATTGAGAGTATACAAGGAGCAATGGGAGAGTGGTATGTGTTGGAAGTAGAAGAGAAAAAGAAATTTGGAGGATAATAAGACTGTGGGCCTAAGTCAAAGATGTATGCAAACCTAATACTTTGCGTACATCTGCAATGGTGGGTGGCCTGCACATGTGCAGGACCCATTCTGATCACACTCAATGTCCCCTGAACCGCAGCATGATTGACAGGCTGCCAACGTTTGGAGGCAGGGGTGGGCCAGTGTTTCCATAGAAACATAGAATTTGACGGCAGATAAGAACCTCTTGGCCCATCTAGTCTGCCCCCTTTTTTTTTTGTTACATTATTTTTATCTCTAATCTTGTCTGATCCTTATTTCTTTGTAAGGATATCCTTATGTCTATCCCATGCATGTTTAGATTGCTCTACTGTCTTAGCCTCTACCACCTCTGATCGGAGGCTATTCCACTTGTCCACTACCCTTTCTGTGAAGTAATTTTTCCTCAAATTTCCCCCCTGAACCTCCCCCCCTCCAGTCTCAGTGCATGTCCTCGTGTCCTATTGCTACTCTTCATTTGGAGAATGTTTCCTTCCTGGACTTTGTTAAAACCCTTGATATATTTGAAAGTTTCTATCATGTTCCCCCTTTCCCTTCTCTGCTCCAAACTATACATATTGAGATTTCTTAGTCTTTCTGGGTATGTTTTGTGATGTAGGTAATGCACCATTTTAGTTGCCCTTCTTTGTACAGTTTCTAATGTATTAATATCCTTTTGAAGATATGTCCTTCAGAATTGAACACAGTATTCTAGATGAGGCCGTACCAATAACCTATACAGTGGCATTATTACTGCTTTCTTTCTGCTGCTGATTCCTCTCCCAATGCAGCCAAGCATCTGACTAGCCTTCCTCGTTGCTTTGTTACATTGCTTACCTGCCTTTAAGTCACCTGAAATAGTGACTCCTAGATCCCTTTCCTCCTCAGTAGTTTCCAGTATAGTATATTACGACGCAGATAAGAAGAAAGAATGTCTGGACCTAGGTGTATTTAGGTGCTATGACATGGGATGTCTCACTGAGCAGCTGCCTTAAAAAACGTGGGGGAGTCAGCCCCACAAATATCACAATAGAAACAAAAAGGAGGCTGCGCTCTATTTGAGGGAAATTTAACAATTAGTAATTACTGTTTATTATTAAAAATGCACATATACATCCAAAGCAGTATGTATAAAAAGCATAAATTCATAAATGTTAAAAAATCTTTTACCCAGGTAAAAGTCAGGATAAATCTTCTGGACCGCCACAATCCATGGAAATATTTCATGCTGGCCATTGAACATTCATCTACTATATAGGAGAAATATAGGAATGGTCTTCTCTGGTGAGAGATCTCATTTATCCTGACTTTTACTTGGGTAAAAGATTTTTTTACATTTATGAATTTAGGCTTTTTATATAAACTGCTTTGGATGTATATGTGAATTTTATTAATAAACAGCAATTACTAATTGTTAAGTTTCCTTCAAATAGAGCGTAGCCTCCTTTTTGTTTCTATTCCGACGCAGATATCCTGGCCCCCAATGAGCAGTTCTAGTGGTCATTCTGAATAAGTGGAGACTTACTAAGATTGAAGAGGGCTGCGACCAAGAATAGCCATGGTGCCAGAAGCCATACTGTATAATAGGTGTATATAAAACGAAACAGCGGCACTCAGTGGACTTCCATATAAAAATCAACAAAACACATCCATTAGTTTGTATATGTATATATATATATATATATATATATATATAGCTACACACACACTTTACAATGCTGGTAGTCTTGACATTGTCTAGCCGGGGTGTGCCCACGATGATATAGTCAGTTTTATTATTATTATTATTATTATTATTATTATTGTTATTATATCTTATCAATTCTTAAAAGGAATGTTAAGAATTGCCAAAAATTATATCCAGCTTCCACTCTATTACTGCATATTCCAAACTATTACAAAAGTCATTTTCTACAACATTGAGTTTCTATTATATTTGCATTCATTTGTACTAATGGGATAGGAACTTGCAATCATTGTTAGTATAGATTAGATGAATAATCTAAGAAAAAGAATCAGAATTATTTTTTCTATTTCCTCTGCATCTGCCTTTGGATAGAGATGTTAAATAATTCTGTTTTACATACCATAGCAAGTCATAGTAAGTGGCCAAGTAATCGTCTTCTAATCAGCAAATAGTCTTAAATTGCAGTGATATTTGAGTAGATCATACACACACACACACACATACACAAAAAAAAGAAAATAACTGAACGTCATAGTGCCTTCCACAAGTAGATAACAGGGTCATGTAAATGCATCAGCGGTATGTCATACATTCTAGATATTTTTTTATACTTTCTAATAAGCTGTAACTGTGTAATACCCATTTCACACTGCACAAATAACCCGGTATCGGCCTGGCATATTGCCGGGTTGGGAATCCAGCTGTTAGGGTCCAATGCCAGATCCCACCCGGGAAGGACCCGTGTCCAATTCTCGGGTGGGATTCGGCATTGGCAGTGTGAAAGGGGTATAAGACACTTTGGTAAGAATAGTAAGTGTAGTGAAAAATGCTTAAATATTATTAGCCATATGAAAGCATGTAGATGCAATAGCATCTCACTTTCTTTGCTCACATTACATTAAACTGTATTAAATTCAGAGATCTCTGATCATATTTAAAGGGCAGTATCCATGCATATGTGTTTTACATAGAATGCATGAAGAAATAACTTGGATGTGTGATCTTAGTTTCATATAGAGGAGCAGTACACACATCAATTAGACAGGATGTAGCTGACTACTACAGGTCGGCTCAGAGGGGGGGAGGGGGGCGTGGCTCAATATAGGAAGCTGTCTGGGGTGTGTGTGATGTGGCTAAGGATATTGTGGGGGGGAGTGGCTGCGCGATCACATCATCATGGCCACATCCCTGCTATACAATGTCAAGATTACAGGTATAGTAAAGTGTTTGTGGCTATGATGATGAGATTCAGCATGAATCACATCATCGTTAGCCAGGTCCGCCCACTTCAATCGGCAAGTGGCAGCTGGGCTGCGGGTGGAGGTGAGATCTGGAAGACTTGCCCACTCTTCTGGGCAGCCAGGAACGCCATCTGATTATGTGCACTTGCACCAGCCCTATACCTGCTACAAAGGAATCCATCTTAAAACAGATGGCTCTCTGCATACAGTATACACAGTTCAACCCTGTTACAGCCCAATTACACACCTTCACATACATTCTACATCAATATCTGTCATCCCAAGTCTGATCAGTTTAGCATCTGGTGTCATGTTATCTGGCAGGCATCTAATAAGACAGCTGCCTTTTCTTGTCCAATCAGCTGAAGTTAAAATCCTTACACCATGCTCAGGAGCCTAGCCCAGAATAGCTTGGCCCGATAGCTAAATGTGTATGTGGGGCCTGTTACCTCAACAACTCCTAGGTCTCATCTCAGCTTTTTTGAGCATGTGTGGGGACAGTATGCGTCTAACATACCACCCGTCGGGATCCAAGCTTTTTCAATACCCCCGCCGGGATCCCGACAGGGGTACTATACCGCCCCGGAATACCAGTGAAGTAGGTGATTCCCCCTCTATGGGTGTCCACGACACCCATGGAGGGAGAATAGATCCTTTGGCTTCGCTGCACTTGCCCCCCATGCCCACATACTGGCGCATGGGATGCCGGTATCCTTAAATTAGTCATCCTGTGCGCCGGTATCACATACCGATCCAATGGGGACTGATACATGTTCAGGGAAACCTCATTTGTGTTTTCGGTTCCTATCAGAAGGAGAAGCATCTGCAGGCCCTGCCTCAGTCACCAAGCACTGTAAGCGTGACACTCCCTGCAATGGCTAGAGTCCCATCTCTGAACGTGCTGCTTACATTTAATCTTTTGCTTGCCTTTAACATCGACGAGAACTCGCTAAAATCAGTTTAAGCTGTGTGATGATTTTAAATTAGGATTTTAACTCCCAATTCCAAACCGCAGGACGATCCGAACTGGTACTCGGTTTAGTTCGGATTCTCAAAATCCGGGTGGGGTCAGATTCCTAAAGAACCGAATCGTACATCCCTTCTTCATATGCAAGTTTCTTGTCTGACAGTGACGTGCTGCAGTTACCAAGCAGGACAAAGGAAGAAATTATTGTACAAAAACAAACAAAAAGTTTCTTTTCCGAATGAGGATTGCTGTAGAATATATGCCACTCGAATTCTCCAGTGTTCCTGTGCAGATTTATATCATCCATTACTATAGAATGATTTTTCTCCTGTGCAGCTTAATTCCTCCAGCAATGAATTTTGCTGCCTGACTTCTAATCTTGTGGTGTATGACATATTTCATAAAACACTTGAAGTAAACTAACAAAAGAAATTTAGTACCCTACAAAATGTACATTGTACACCAAAAAGTACACTTGGAACATTACCAACATACATATTCATAAGTGTATAGAATATTCCATTCGTTTTGACATAGAATCCAACATTAATTTAATTTATCACCACATTACTATTTAATTAATATGTGTAAATCAATGGCAAATCTTGATTTTATTCAAACTAATATCATTAAAGTTCTAATATTACTCAAGCAACTGTCCCTCAGAGTGTTCCACATTTTGACTAATATGATCCACTGTATACACTGAATGAAATGTGTATACCCTAAGGACTGCATTCTAGATAAAGTGGCACGCACCCAAATTTTCCCAAAATGGGTGAAAGGCGAGGTTTTAACAAAAATGCAGTCAACTAAGTATTAAAATGTCACAAGACCCAACATAAATCATTGCAGCTCAACTTAAAAAATGTACTTGGAAAAAAAAATCTATGATGTTTTGCTGTGTGAAGAAGCAAAGTGTTCCCACTCGTTGAATATATCTGACTTAATTATTTTTACAGAATTACAGTGTTTGAAGTACAAAATAATCCTTCTTGTGTCAAACGAGAAACTGTTATGTGACTGGTACAAAAGTTTACCAATTAACTGCGAGGCCTATCTGTAGATCTTGAAGAACGTACTTTATCCATGACTGAGAACCACAAATAGTGTACATTTAAAAACACTTGTAACAGCATAATCTAAGCAAAGTAACTTTAAGTCATCACTAATTACATTAAATGTTACAAAGTACAATTCTAATGCAATGTTATATATTTAGAGTCTGATTCAGAGATGTACGCAAATCTGATATATTTGCAGTTAAGTAATTATCGGCCGACTACGCATGCTTGTAAGTGACACTTTGCATGTGCTGTGATGGAGAATTTATTTGCAAAGTAACTGACGGTCAGGGACCATCAGGGGGTGGTTATGGGGATGCATTATCCCATACGCAGCTGTAATTGCTCAGAGTCTTACTTCCTGCGGCCGGGCTGCGCCACCATACATCGGCGCGATTCAAAAGTTTTATAATCGACCGACCTGCATCCAACACAGTGTTTTTGTAAATGTAAATGAAAACATGTAAGCATTGCAAGAAGTTTGGGCTTTGTTAATGGTCCCTACTTTAAAATGTATCTCTGGGCTATGGCCCATGGCCACATCATAGTACTTTGTCAAATTCCATATTGCCTACAGCATTCATTAATGTTGATGCTCTGTGTGGACACCAATTAAGTACACAGTACACTAAGCTGGAAAAAGGCTTTGGGAACATACGTAAGAGATACGTAGAAGGCTTTGTCTAAAATTTTACCAGGTATTGTATTTTATTGGCTGTGTGTAAAAGCCTTAAAGCAGGACAGTCCGAGGTCATCTTGCTGCTGATGTGTGGTTGCAAACATGAAATAAGATAACCGATACATTATGGGGAAGTTTAACTTTAAAATACACAACATCATGTCTCCCCAACATTCCAATTTCTGGTACTCGGACAGGTCTACAGCATACATGTAGCTGCCTCACAATGTGCAAGTGCTTGGACCATGAGGGGTCATGATGGAGATATGACCACTCTCTCTGGTAACCTACTTAGCTCTTCTGAACCTCAAGTTGCTCTAACTATCTTACGCAACCCTAAAATGCCCTTTCACCACTACACAAACCTGTTCCAGGTCTGCCCTTTGTACTCCCATCATTTCCACTAATTCGGATAAACATCCTTGTTGTCCGGATTGCAAGTAAGCCCTCTAAAATTGGGGCTATGCCCAAAGCAGTAGAGATCCTGGCCGAGCCCAGGTACTTTTCAGGGGTGTGGCCTAACCACATGAGGCATGGTCCTGCACCCTTAGAAAAAAATATAGAAAAAATAGTACTTTAAGCACCTCCCTGGCCACAGTGCAATCCAGCACATAGCAATGTATGTTGGGCTGGAGAGAAGAGCTGCAGCTGTTGTTGCCAGGTAGTGGGGGACATGACTTGGGGCCCTGCAGGGCCCATCCAGCAGTCCTGGGCCTGGGTAAATAGTACCTGCTCCCCTTTCCTCTCCGCACCTTTGGCTGTGCCACCTAAATCGGGACACTTGAGAGGTATGCAACTTCACAGTATGCATCAGCACAGTACTGTATTTAAAGAACCAATGCCCAAAAAACAAAACAATGAAAAAACAAGTTTCTCTTCAAACGCAACCTACCTGCACTAGGCATCATCATAGTCCTGCAAATTACTACACAATGCCAAAATTCTCTTTAACAAGACTTTTGCACGACCACCTGGACCTACACCCTACGGGATCTTCTAGAGGGGGCAGGAAAACATTGGCAAGTATAACCCATTGACGATTTAGGTCCTAATTCAGACCTAATCACTGTTGTGTCATTTCGCATGACGGGCAATTATTGAACGACTGCGCATGTGTATGGATCGCAATGCACAGGTACTAAGCCAAACTGTAAAAGAATAGTGTGAAAATTTAAATCACTACGTGTACGCAAGTTGATTGACAGGAAGGGGACGTTTGTGGGTGGTTACTGGCCATTTTCTGGGAGTGTCAGGAAAAACGCAGGCATTCCCAAGTGTTTTCTGGGAGGGTGTGTGACGTCAGCTCCGGCCCCGATCAGCCTGTTTGTATTGCACTGTAGGAGTAAGTCCTGGACTGCGCACACACTGCAAACACTGGTAAAACCATTCACTGGTGAGTGAGTTGCGAACGGATTTGCAGATATCCGCTGTCTGGCAAAGTTTTTGCACGGCGTACACCTGCATTCGCACACTTGCACGGGGTGGGTTTTCACTCTCTATGGGTGGCGGCTATCTGATCGCAGACTTCTGCAAAAACGCAGAGGAGCGATCAGGTCTGAATTAGGCCATTGGTTAGAGAAGCCAACACACTACCTATGGTTACAGTGTCACAAATGACCACAGTTGTTTTTCTCATGCTAAAGATGACATATGAATGAATCGTTAATGAAATCAATTATGACTGCGAGATAACGTTAATGTATGCATGCCATTCTTATTCCAAAATAAATGTTACGACAGCCCAGAAATGCATTTGCATAATGTTTTTGTTGCCTTTGAAAGATTTGTTTAATATTTGTTATTTCAACAGTGACAATGTTTACATATAGGAGAGGACTTTGCACTGCTTGATTAAATCAAAACGGCTTATTTTCCCAGCAGTAATCAATTAATATTCATATCCAACAAAAGGAAGCTGCTCACAGCTAGTGGTAAAGACAATGGTTATATAGTATATACCATTGATTCACACCTTTCTGACGTCCACAGTTTTATGTCAGTCTGGAAAAACAATGCAACGTAGAGTTTCTCTGAGATCAGAGACCATTTACATCAGACCTTGATACTATAATTTCTAGTCTATAAAGATCATTTGTGGAATCTGCCATACTTGTCAGGCATTACTGCAACCTGTAGACTTCAAGATTTATTCATCTTATAACTGCAGTAATGAGAAAGGAAATCTTGATGCTGAGTTGATGGGTCAATCATTTCTCATAGTTCAGGGGAAAGGGAAGACTCAAGGGGTAATGCCTTTCTTGGATTAAGAGACAAGACAAATGCAAGGTCATCAAAATTGGACCCGGGGAGAAAGAATACCTACAATTGGAGAGTTCATTTGGGAACAAAGGTCTTGAGTCTTAATAATTGTAAAACTACCTTCCCCTGATGTGCCGTATGATGTTCTGTAATACCTTGACTCTGGAATCTCCAATGAACACTATTTTATTTATGACCACAGGATCACTTTAATCTCTATTCATATTACAGTTCATCTTTTTTTTTCCCCTGCAGTGTTAAGTAACTGATATAACCTCTATATAGTCCCCATAGACATTCATGTCATGCAAAATATTAAATATATATCACACAGAGATTGCTGGAAAGAATATAATTCTGATATCTGTTTTCATATGCAAATATTTATCAGGCCTCCTGGAAATAAAATCTGTATTGTTATTTCTGTATTAAAAAATTGTATAATGGCTTAGCATATTGCAATCATGTTTACACTGATCAAAATATGCAATTCTGTCGGATAATTAGTGTAGATTAGTGTGAAGAATTGCTGGAGCACAGGGCTCCCTCTAGAGGTGAGTGTCTGGCATTTTTAAGTAAATATTGTGGACCTCAGGGACTGATTCACAGCTGTATGCAAACACAGTGGTTTGAATACTCTCCCGCTAGTTACTGATCAGCACTGCACATGTGCAGATCAGTGGATGTGAAGACAAACACAGTGTAGCCATTTGGGGGGTTGGGGTGGGGGGGTATTGCGGTGATGGTGAGCATTTTACAAAGTAGAGGCATGTTGGCTCCATTTTTTATACCTGTCGCGGCCAGGGTCTGTGACTTCCAACTAGTGTAAAACCGAGTAAAACCGAATCCGCTCATCACTACTTCCAACGCAGATTTCATGGCCCCTTCAGAAACAGCAGCAGATCACAAAAGCCGAGTCATTTATTTAAACGTACCTTAATATGGCCATTTTTGACATCATTATCTAATTGATGGCAATGGCAGTTTTTTAATTAAAAAGATAACAATACATATAAATAACAAAGAAATTGACATCACCACCAAAAACATGAAATCAGCAACAGTGAAAAAAGCCTGGACTGGTTATTATCAGACAGAGGGTATTATACATACCCCTCAAAAGCAGCAACCATTGTGGACTCCCCCTTATGTCAGTGTGGGCAGAGTTCCATAGAGGTCTATTTTACCAAGCCTTGGATGGAGATAAAGGCTGTGTTTGAAAAATGACAGTTAGTAGCTGATTGGCTGGTACTATGTGGGACATTTACTAAGCAGAGATAAGTGTGGAGAAGTGAGCCAGTGGAGAAGTGGCCCAATCAACCAATCAGCAGCTCTGTATAATTTTATAGTATGCAAATTATAGATGTTACCTCAGTGCTGATTGGTTGCCATGGGCAACTTCTCCACTGGCTCACTTCTCCGCTCTTATCACTGCTTAGTAAATGTCCCCCTTTATCTCCAGCGACTTTATCTCCATCCAAGGCTTACTAAATACTATAGACCCATTTGAGAGAAAACCAGTAATGTGCTGAAAATCCTGGTCCTCTGTTCAAACCCTCTAGGTCAGGGATGGGGCAGCGGCGGCTCCTGATTGGCTGCTGGTCCACGAGCTCTGATTGGCTCATAAGCTGGTTTGAGATCCTACCCGCCGCTGCCACCGGACATAGCTGCGCTCTCCTTCCTGCCCTGACAGCTGAGACACACCGCAGCCGGACTGAGGGGCGGCGTGTTTCCCTGACACACAGCAGCGGGTGGGCCGGAACAAATGGCTTTGCGGGCCTTATAGGGCCCACGGGCCGGAGGTTCCCAACCCCTGCTCTAGGCGGTAGAAGTCAGAAAATAATGTGTTACGTTTAAAAATAAGTAGTTCATTTTGTGGGACCACAAGTTCTAGAAAACCCTGGTAGCTAATAACTTCATGGATATTTAGGTGCTTGTTGAACTGAAACTTTTTGCATTGACAGCCGCGCTCAGGGGGTAATTCAGAGTTGATCACAGTAGCAAATATGTTAGCAGTTGGGTAAAACCATGTGCACGGCATAACATTTGCAGAGAGAGTTAGATTTGGGTAGGTTATTTTATTTCTGTGCAAGGTAAATACTGGCTGCTTTATTTTTACACTGCAATTTAGATTTCAGTTTGAACACACCCCACCCAAATCTAACTCTCTCTGCACATATTATATCTGCCCCCCCCCCCCCCCTGCAGTGCACATGGTTTTACCCAACTGCCAACAAATCTGCTGCTGTGATCAACTCTGAATTTCCCCCTCAGTTGGAACTTGCACAGCTACAAACCTAATGTTGTTTCAAAGGAAGTTTATTTGGTACAGGGGATGTGTTGTTACAGGGTAACGGGAAGAATGTGTTGTTACAGGGGAAGAGGGAAGTACTTGCTGTTACAGGTTAAACAGTAAAAAGTTGTGTTGAGATAATAATGTGCCATTACAGCATACTTGCCTACCTGACCCTCTCCATGAGGGAGAAAATGCTCTGTTCCTGGACTTTCCTGGTTATGTATGATTGTCATCACCTGTGGTGAGCTAGTTAATTGTTAAGAAAGGTGTTTCACCACAGGTGATGGCAATCATACATTACCAGGAAAGTCCAGGAACAGATTATTTTCTCCCTCATGGAGAGGGTCAAGTAGGCAAGTATGAATTACAGGTGTAATACTGAAGACCACCCTCTGAGGGAGTACACCAGTTCTTAATAAATTGACAGCTTGCCTTCTCTAATTCTGACAAGCCTACAAAATGGCTGCCACCTCTATGTTTCTTTAGGAAGTCATAATATAAATGAAAGATATCCACTTATAATATAAAAAAATATGTTCTCGATAATCTTTTCCTTCTGACAGATTTGAAAAGGTTAAAGAATACTGCAGCTATGGTCTTAGGCAAGGTAAAGTGGAAAGAAACATTATTTTAAAGTAATTAAACCTATGAAAAATTGGTGAGATTCAATTGTATCACTTTTGTAGGAGAATTAGGTTGGTGATGCAGCCAAGGTAGCAAATGTTAATTACGTTAAAAGCAAATAATTAACTACTATTCAATTGATCCAATCCTACATAAAACTGTGTACAGTATGTTATAGGCCAGTGACTGATGCAATGTTCACTATTACAACACATGGTTTCCTGGTTATCCTGCAGCTGAGCTCAGCTTCCAAATATAGCTATTTCTATAATGGACAAGAAAAAAAGATTGAGATCTTAAATGTGAAATGTTCATGCCTCAAATTGAATGTGTCTGCTCTCTGGTTAAAGTAATGAAATTAATTTAAAGTTGCAGTCTCAGGTAATGTACTTTTATTTACTTTACACTTTTTGTAGATATTAGCTAGCCTCTATCTGAAATGCTCTCAGGCTTATCTCTGCAGCAGTGTAGGAACTACTATTCTCAGCATGGCATGCTATGCCCTAATTGACAGGAAATGTTGGTCTGAGTATGGATCATCAAATCTACATTACAAAGGTCTACAGTTATTAGGCTGACAGGGTCAAAAGGTTGACACATGACATGGTCGACATGACATAAGGTAGACAGTAGGAAAGGTCAACAGGATCAAAAGGTCAACATGGAAAAGATGTCGACACAGGAAAGGTCAACACGCCATTTCTAAGATTTTTTTGTTTCGTTTTCCACCAATTAGTGTAGTGTGTCCCCTCACATGTTTCAGGCTCCGCTACCGCTGCGCTCCGTACAGGTTACTATTCCCAGTTATTGTCCATATGGATGTTAAAGTATGAAAAAGTTGATTTAAAAAAAAAACCTGTGTAGGCCATAAGTGTGTCGACAAGTTGAACCTGTTGACCTTTTGTACATGTTGATCATAAGCACTGTCAACCTTTTACATGTCCATTCATTGTCCAAGTCAATCTTTTGAGCATGCTGACCTACTGCATGTCAACCATTAGTGGTCGACCTAATGACTGCCGACCTTTACATGGTTGGCCTAGAGTCCAAACACCTGTTGCATTTTATATATATATATATATATATATATTAGTGATGAGCGGGTTCGGTTCCTCGGAAACCGAACCCCCCCGAACTTCCCCCATTTTACACGGGTCCGAGGCATACTCGGATTCTCCCGTATGGCTCGGTTAATCCGAGCGCGCCCGAACGTCATCATCCCGCTGTCGGATTCTCGCGAGATTCGGATTCTATATAAGCAGCCGCGCGTCGCCGTCATTTTCACTAGTGCATTGGAAATGTTAGGGAGAGGACGTGGCTGGCGTCCTCTCCGTTTATTAATAATATTTGTGCTGCTTATTGCTTAATTGTGGTGACTGGGGAGCAGCTGTATTATATAGGAGGAGTACAGTGCAGAGTTTTGCTGACCAGTGACCACCAGTATACGTTGTCTGCCTGAAAAACACTCCATATCTGTGCTCAGTGTGCTGCATATATCTGTGCTCACACTGCTTAATTGTGGGGACTGGGGAGCAGCTGTGTTATATAGGAGGAGTACAGTGCAGTTTTGCTGACCAGTGACCACCAGTATACGTTGTCTGCCTGAAAAACACTCCATATCTGTGCTCAGTGTGCTGCATATATCTGTGCTCACACTGCTTAATTGTGGGGACTGGGGAGCAGCTGTATTATATAGGAGGAGTACAGTGCAGAGTTTTGCTGACCCGTGACCACCAGTATACGTTGTCTGCCTGAAAAACACTCCATATCTGTGCTCAGTGTGCTGCATATATCTGTGCTCACACTGCTTAATTGTGGGGACTGGGGAGCAGCTGTATTATATAGGAGGAGTACAGTGCAGAGTTTTGCTGACCAGTGACCACCAGTATACGTTGTCTGCCTGAAAAACACTCCATATCTGTGCTCAGTGTGCTGCATATATCTGTGCTCACACTACTTAATTGTGGGGACTGGGGAGCAGCTGTATTATATAGGAGGAGTACAGTGCAGAGTTTTGCTGACCAGTGACCACCAGTATACATTGTCTGCCTGAAAAATACTCCATATCTGTGCTCAGTGTGCTGCATATATCTGTGCTTACACTGCTTAATTGTGGGGACTGGGGAGCAGCTGTATTATATAGGAGGAGTACAGTGCAGAGTTTTGCTGACCAGTGACCACCAGTATACGTTGTCTGCCTGAAAAACACTCCATATCTGTGCTCAGTGTGCTGCATATATCTGTGCTCACACTGCTTTATTGTGGGCACTGGGGACCACCAATATATTATATAGGAGGAGTACAGTGCAGAGTTTTGCTGACAGTGACCACCAGTATATATAGCAGTACGGTACGGAAGGCCACTGCTCTACCTAGCTCTGTGTCGTCAAGTATACTATCCATCCATACCTGTGGTGCATTTCAGTTGTGCACAGTATATATAGTAGTAGGCCATTGCTATTGATACTGGCATATAATTCCACACATTATAAAATGGAGAACAAAAATGTGGAGGTTAAAATAGGGAAAGATCAAGATCCACATCCACCTCGTGCTGAAGCTGCTGCCACTAGTCATGGCCGAGACGATGAAATGCCATCAACGTCGTCTGCCAAGGCCGATGCCCAATGTCATAGTAGAGAGCATGTAAAATCCAAAAAACAAAAGTTCAGTAAAATGACCCAAAAATCAAAATTGAAAGCGTCTGATGAGAAGCGTAAACTTGCCAATATGCCAATTACGACATGGAGTGGCAAGGAACGGCTGAGGCCCTGGCCTATGTTCATGGCTAGTGGTTCAGATTCACATGAGGATGGAAGCACTCATCCTCTCGCTAGAAAAATGAAAAGACTTAAGCTGGCAAAAGCACAGCAAAGAACTGTGCGTTCTTCTAAATCACAAATCCCCAAGGAGAGTCCAATTGTGTCGGTTGCGATGCCTGACCTTCCCAACACTGGACGGGAAGAGCTTGCGCCTTCCACCATTTGCACGCACCCTGCAAGTGCTGGAAGGAGCACCCGCAGTCCTGTTCCTGATAGTCAAATTGAAGATGTCACTGTTGAAGTACACCAGGATGAGGATATGGGTGTTGCTGGCGCTGGGGAGGAAATTGACAAGGAGGATTCTGATGGTGAGGTGGTTTGTTTAAGTCAGTCACCTGGGGAGACACCTGTTGTCTGTGGGACGAATATGGCCATTGACATGCCTGGTCAAAATACAAAAAAAATCACCTCTTCGGTGTGGAATTATTTCAACACAAATGCGGACAACAGGTGTCAAGCCGTGTGTTGCCTTTGTCAAGCTGTAATAAGTAGGGGTAAGGACATTAACCACCTAGGAACATCCTCCCTTATACGTCACCTGGACCGCATTCATCAGTAGTCAGTGACAAGTTCAAAAACTTTGGATGACAGCGGAAGCAGTCCACTGACAACTAAATCCCTTCCTCTTGTAACCAAGCTCCTGCAAACCACACCACCAACTCCCTCATTGTCAATTTCCACCTTACACAGGAAAGCCAATAGTCCTGCAGGCCATGTCACTGGCAAGTCTGACGAGTCCTCTCCTGCCTGGGATTCCTCCGATGCATCCTTGAGTGTAATGCCTACTGCTGCTGGCGCTGCTGTTGTTGCTGCTGTGAGTCGATCGGCATCTCAGAGGGGAAGTCGGAAGACCACTTGTACTACTTCCAGTAAGCAATTGACTGTCCAACAGTCCTTTGCGAGGTAGATGAAATATCACAGCAGTCATCCTGCTGCAAAGCGGATAACTCAGGTCTTGTCAGCCTGGGTGGTGAGAAATGTGGTTCCGGTATCCACCGTTAATTCAGAGGCAACTACAGACTTGATTGAGGTACTGTGTCCCCAGTACCAAATACCATCTAGGTTCCATTTCTCTAGGCAGGTGATACCGAAAATGTACACAGACCTCAGAAAAAGAGTCACCAGTGTCCTAAAAAATGCAGTTGTACCCAATGTCCACTTAACCATGGACATGTGAACAAGTGGAGCAGGGCAGACTCAGGACAATATGACTGTGACAGCCCACTGGGTAGATGTATTGCCTCCCGCAGCAAGAACAGCAGCGGCGGCACCAGTAGCAGCATCTCGCAAACGCCAACTCGTTCCTAGGCAGGCTACGCTTTGTATCACCGCTTTCCATAAGAGGCACACAGCTGACAACCTCTTACGGAAACTGAGGAACATCATCGCAGAATGGCTTACCCCAATTGGACTCTCCTGGGGATTTGTGACATCGGACAACGCCAGCAATATTGTGCGTGCATTACATCTGGGCAAATTGCAGCACGTCCCATGTTTTGCACATACATTGAATTTGGTGGTGCAGAATTATTTAAAAAACGACAGGGGCGTGCAAGGGATGCTGTCAGTGGCCCGAAGAATTGCGGGCCACTTTCGGCATTCAGCCACCGCGTGCCGAAGACTGGAGCACCACCAAACATTCCTGAACCTGCCCTGCCATCATCTGAAGCAATAGGTGGTAACGAGGTGGAATTCAACCCTCTATATGCTTCAGAGGATGGAGGAGCAGCAAAAGGCCATTCAAGCCTATACATCTGCCCACGATATAGGCAAAGGAGGGGGAATGCACCTGACTCAAGCGCAGTGGAGAATGATTTCAACGTTGTGCAAGGTTCTGCAACCCTTTGAACTTGCCACACGTGAAGTCAGTTCAGACACTGCCAGTCTGAATCAGGTCATTCCCCTCATCAGGCTTTTGCAGAAGAAGCTGGAGACATTGAAGGAGGAGCTAAAACAGAGCAATTCCGCTAGGCATGTGGGACTTGTGGATGGAGCTCTTAATTCGCTTAACCAGGATTCACGGGTGGTCAATCTGTTGAAATCAGAGCACTACGTTTTGGCCACCGTGCTCGATCCTAGATTTAAAACCTACGTTGTATCTCTCTTTCCGGCAGACACAAGTCTGCAGAGGTTCAAAGACCTGCTGGTGAGAAAATTGTCAAGTCAAGCGGAACGTGACCCGTCAACAGCTCCTCCTTCACATTCTCCCGCAACTGGGGGTGCGAGGAAAAGGCTAAGAATTCCGAGCCCACCCGCTGGCGGTGATGCAGGGCAGTCTGGAGCGAGTGCTGACATCTGGTCCGGACTGAAGGACCTGCCAACGATTACTGACATGTCGTCTACTGTCACTGCATATGATTCTCTCACCATTGAAAGAATGGTGGAGGATTATATGAGTGACCGCATCCAAGTAGGCACGTCAGACAGTCTGTACGTATACTGGCAGGAAAAAGAGGCAATTTGGAGGCCCTTGCCGAAACTGGCTTTATTTTACCTAAGTTGCCCACCCTCCAGAGTGTACTCCGAAAGAGTGTTTAGTGCAGCCGCTCACCTTGTCAGCAATCGGCGTACGAGGTTACTTCCAGAAAATGTGGAGAAGATGATGTTCATCAAAATGAATTATAAGTAATTCCTCTGTGGAGACATTCACCAGCAATTGCCTCCAGAAAGTACACAGGGACCTGAGATGGTGGATTCCAGTCGGGACGAATTAATAATCTGTGAGGAGGGGGATGTACACAGTGAAAGGGGTGAGGAATCAGAGGATGATGATGAGGTGGACATCTTGCCTCTGTAGAGCCAGTTTGTGCAAGGAGAAATTGATTGCTTCTTTTTTGGTGGGGGCCCAAACCAACCAGTCATTTCAGTCACAGTCGTGTGGCAGACCCTGTCGCTGAAATGATGGGTTCATTAAAGTGTGCATGTCCTGTTTATACAACATAAGGGTGGGTGGGAGGGCCCAAGGACAATTCCATCTTGCACCTCTTTTTTCTTTCATTTTTCTTTGCATCATGTGCTGTTTGGGGACAATTATTTTGAAGTGCCATCCTGCCTGACACTGCAGTGCCACTCCTAGATGGGCCAGGTGTTTGTGTCGGCCACTTGTGTCGCTTAGCTTAGTCACACAGCGACCTTGGTGCGCCTCTTTTTTTCTTTGCATCATGTGCTGTTTGGGGACTATTTTTTTGAAGTGCCATCCTGCCTGACACTGCAGTGCCACTCCTAGATGGGCCAGGTGTTTGTGTCAGCCACTTGTGTCGCTTAGCTTAGTCACACAGCGACCTTGGTGCGCCTCTTTTTTTCTTTGCATCATGTGCTGTTTGGGGACAATTTTTTTGAAGTGCCATCCTGCCTGACACTGCAGTGCCACTCCTAGATGGGCCAGGTGTTTGTGTCGGCCACTTGTGTCGCTTAGCGTAGCCATCCAGCGGCCTCGATGCTAATTTTAGGACTAAAAAAAATATTGTGAGGTGTGAGGTGTTCAGAATAGACTGAAAATGAGTGGAAATTATGGTTATTGAGGTTAATAATACTATGGGATCAAAATGACCCCTAAATTCTATGATTTAAGCTGTTTTTGAGGGTTTTTTGTAAAAAAACACCCGAATCCAAAACACACCCGAATCCGACAAAAAATTTCAGGGAGGTTTTGCCAAAATGCGTCCGAATCCAAAACACGGCCGCGGACCAGAATCCAAAACCAAAACACAAAACCCGAAAAATTTCCTGTGCACATCACTAATATATATATATATATATCCAAAAAAGGCTGTCACTCAGATAATGAATAAGCTTGATGGGGAGCCAGACCGAAGGATAATCTTAGCAAACTGAGACGGCACTCCTAATCGGTTATTATGGACCAAAAAGTACGCAAACACTTTGAATACTGTATGTAGTGAATACTTAGGCAAATGCAGGAAGGGGTTTCAAGTTTTCAAACCAGTGGCACAAATCAGGACCACAATATCAGTAGTTCACAATATGATTGTAATAGGACTGTGGCCATAACATACAGTATAAGGTAAACAAAGTCTGCTGTGTGTGCAGCACTCGATCAGTGCATCGGAATAAAGCCAGAGAGCAGCTGCCAGCAAGCAGAGATAGGTGTCCTGCTATGAGATAGGAGAATGCGTGCTTAAAAAGCTCAGTTTTGTCTACTACTAGTTATATTATGTATGTGTATTTATTTGAGGAAGGTTAACATTTTCCTGACCAGTTACGTTATTTATATAAAATAAATATGTTCATTTTTTTGTCTCTCTTCTCTGCAGCCTTCACTATAGACCAATTTTTCCCACACTTGATTTTTTCTGATCTCCTCAGTATAACAATAGAGATGAGCGCCTGAAATTTTTCGGGTTTTGTGTTTTGGTTTTGGGTTCGGTTCCGCGGCCGTGTTTTGGGTTCGAACGCGTTTTGGCAAAACCTCACCGAATTATTTTTGTCGGATTCGGGTGTGTTTTGGATTCGGGTGTTTTTTTCAAAAAACCCTAAAAAACAGCTTAAATCATAGAATTTGGGGGTAATTTTGATCCCAAAGTATTATTAACCTCAAAAAACATAATTTACACTCATTTTCAGCCTATTCTGAACACATCACACCTCACAATATTATTTTTAGTCCTAAAATTTGCACCGAGGTCGCTGTGTGAGTAAGATAAGCGACCCTAGTGGCCGACACAAACACCGGGCCCATCTAGGAGTGGCACTGCAGTGTCACGCAGGATGTCCCTTCCAAAAAACCCTCCCCAAACAGCACATGACGCAAAGAAAAAAAGAGGCGCAATGAGGTAGCTGTGTGAGTAAGATTAGCGACCCTAGTGGCCGACACAAACACCGGGCCCATCTAGGAGTGGCACTGCAGTGTCACGCAGGATGGCCCTTCCAAAAAACCCTCCCCAAACAGCACATGACGCAAAGAAAAAAAGAGGCGCAATGAGGTAGCTGTGTGAGTAAGATTAGCGACCCTAGTGGCCGACACAAACACCGGGCCCATCTAGGAGTGGCACTGCAGTGTCACGCAGGATGGCCCTTCCAAAAAACCCTCCCCAAACAGCACATGACGCAAAGAAAAAAAGAGGCGCAATGAGGTAGCTGACTGTGTGAGTAAGATTAGCGACCCTAGTGGCCGACACAAACACCGGGCACATCTAGGAGTGGCACTGCAGTGTCACGCAGGATGTCCCTTCCAAAAAACCCTCCCCAAACAGCACATGACGCAAAGAAAAAAAGAGGCGCAATGAGGTAGCTGTGTGAGTAAGATTAGCGACCCTAGTGGCCGACACAAACACCGGGCCCATCTAGGAGTGGCACTGCAGTGTCACGCAGGATGTCCCTTCCAAAAAACCCTCCCCAATCAGCACATGATGCAAAGAAAAAGAAAAGAAAAAAGAGGTGCAAGATGGAATTATCCTTGGGCCCTCCCACCCACCCTTATGTTGTATAAACAAAACAGGACATGCACACTTTAACCAACCCATCATTTCAGTGACAGGGTCTGCCACACGACTGTGACTGATATGACGGGTTGGTTTGGACCCCCCCCAAAAAAGAAGCAATTAATCTCTCCTTGCACAAACTGGCTCTACAGAGGCAAGATGTCCACCTCATCTTCACCCTCCGATATATCACCGTGTACATCCCCCTCCTCACAGATTATCAATTCGTCCCCACTGGAATCCACCATCTCAGCTCCCTGTGTACTTTGTGGAGGCAATTGCTGCTGGTCAATGTCTCCGCGGAGGAATTGATTATAATTCATTTTAATGAACATCATCTTCTCCACATTTTCTGGATGTAACCTCGTACGCCGATTGCTGACAAGGTGAGCGGCGGCACTAAACACTCTTTCGGAGTACACACTTGTGGGAGGGCAACTTAGGTAGAATAAAGCCAGTTTGTGCAAGGGCCTCCAAATTGCCTCTTTTTCCTGCCAGTATAAGTACGGACTGTGTGACGTGCCTACTTGGATGCGGTCACTCATATAATCCTCCACCATTCTATCAATGTTGAGAGAATCATATGCAGTGACAGTAGACGACATGTCCGTAATCGTTGTCAGGTCCTTCAGTCCGGACCAGATGTCAGCATCAGCAGTCGCTCCAGACTGCCCTGCATCACCGCCAGCGGGTGGGCTCGGAATTCTGAGCCTTTTCCTCGCACCCCCAGTTGCGGGAGAATGTGAAGGAGGAGATGTTGACAGGTCGCGTTCCGCTTGACTTGACAATTTTGTCACCAGCAGGTCTTTCAACCCCAGCAGACCTGTGTCTGCCGGAAAGAGAGATCCAAGGTAGGCTTTAAATCTAGGATCGAGCACGGTGGCCAAAATTTAGTGCTCTGATTTCAACAGATTGACCACCCGTGAATCCTTGTTAAGCGAATTAAGGGCTGCATCCACAAGTCCCACATGCCTAGCGGAATCGCTCCGTGTTAGCTCCTTCTTCAATGCCTCCAGCTTCTTCTGCAAAAGCCTGATGAGGGGAATGACCTGACTCAGGCTGGCAGTGTCTGAACTGACTTCACGTGTGGCAAGTTCAAAGGGCATCAGAACCTTGCACAACGTTGAAATCATTCTCCACTGCACTTGAGACAGGTGCATTCCATCTCCTATATCGTGCTCAATTGTATAGGCTTGAATGGCCTTTTGCTGCTCCTCCAACCTCTGAAGCATATAGAGGGTTGAATTCCACCTCGTTACCACTTCTTGCTTCAGATGATGGCAGGGCAGGTTCAGTAGTTTTTGGTGGTGCTCCAGTCTTCTGTACGTGGTGCCTGTACGCCGAAAGTGTCCCGCAATTTTTCTGGCCACCGACAGCATCTCTTGCACGCCCCTGTCGTTTTTTAAAAAATTCTGCACCACCAAATTCAAGGTATGTGCAAAACATGGGACGTGCTGGAATTTGCCCATATTTAATGCACACACAATATTGCTGGCGTTGTCCGATGCCACAAATCCACAGGAGAGTCCAATTGGGGTAAGCCATTCCGCGATGATCTTCCTCAGTTGCCGTAAGAGGTTTTCAGCTGTGTGCGTATTCTGGAAAGCGGTGATACAAAGCGTAGCCTGCCTAGGAAAGAGTTGGCGTTTGCGAGATGCTGCTACTGGTGCCGCCGCTGCTGTTCTTGCGGCGGGAGTCCATACATCTACCCAGTGGGCTGTCACAGTCATATAGTCCTGACCCTGCCCTGCTCCACTTGTCCACATGTCCGTGGTTAAGTGGACATTGGGTACAACTGCATTTTTTAGGACACTGGTGAGTCTTTTTCTGACGTCCGTGTACATTCTCGGTATCGCCTGCCTAGAGAAGTGGAACCTAGATGGTATTTGGTAACGGGGGCACACTGCCTCAATAAATTGTCTAGTTCCCTGTGAACTAACGGCGGATACCGGACGCACGTCTAACACCAACATAGTTGTCAAGGACTCAGTTATCCGCTTTGCAGTAGGATGACTGCTGTGATATTTCATCTTCCTCGCAAAGGACTGTTGAACAGTCAATTGCTTACTGGAAGTAGTACAAGTGGGCTTACGACTTCCCCTCTGGGATGACCATCGACTCCCAGCGGCAACAACAGCAGCGCCAGCAGCAGTAGGCGTTACACGCAAGGATGCATCGGAGGAATCCCAGGCAGGAAAGGACTCGTCAGACTTGCCAGTGACATGGCCTGCAGGACTATTGGCATTCCTGGGGAAGGAGGAAATTGACACTGAGGGAGTTGGTGGGGTGGTTTGCGTGAGCTTGGTTACAAGAGGAAGGGATTTACTGGTCAGTGGACTGCTTCCGCTGTCACCCAAAGTTTTTGAACTTGTCACTGACTTATTATGAATGCGCTGCAGGTGACGTATAAGGGAGGATGTTCCGAGGTGGTTAACGTCCTTACCCCTACTTATTACAGCTTGACAAAGGGAACACACGGCTTGACACCTGTTGTCCGCATTTCTGGTGAAATACCTCCACACCGAAGAGCTGATTTTTTTGGTATTTTCACCTGGCATGTCAACGGCCATATTCCTCCCACGGACAACAGGTGTCTCCCCGGGTGCCTGACTTAAACAAACCACCTCACCATCAGAATCCTCCTGGTCAATTTCCTCCCCAGCGCCAGCAACACCCATATCCTCCTCATCCTGGTGTACTTCAACACTGACATCTTCAATCTGACTATCAGGAACTGGACTGCGGGTGCTCCTTCCAGCACTTGCAGGGGGCATGCAAATAGTGGAAGGCGCATGCTCTTCACGTCCAGTGTTGGGAAGGTCAGGCATCGCAAACGACACAATTGGACTCTCCTTGTGGATTTGGGATTTCAAAGAACGCACAGTTCTTTGCGGTGCTTTTGCCAGCTTGAGTCTTTTCAGTTTTCTAGCGAGAGGCTGAGTGCTTCCATCCTCATGTGAAGCTGAACCACTAGCCATGAACATAGGCCAGGGCCTCAGCCGTTCCTTGCCACTCCGTGTGGTAAATGGCATATTGGCAAGTTTACGCTTCTCCTCCGACAATTTTATTTTAGGTTTTGGAGTCCTTTTTTTTCTGATATTTGGTGTTTTGGATTTGACATGCTCTGTACTATGACATTGGGCATCGGCCTTGGCAGACGACGTTGCTGGCATTTCATCGTCTCGGCCATGACTAGTGGCAGCAGCTTCAGCACGAGGTGGAAGTGGATCTTGATCTTTCCCTAATTTTGGAACCTCAACTTTTTTGTTCTCCATATTTTATAGGCAGAACTAAAAGGCACCTCAGGTAAACAATGGAGATGGATGGATTGGATAGTTTACTAGTATACAATTATGGACGGACTGCCACGGTTAGGTGGTATAAAAAAACCACGGTTAGGTGGTATATATTATAATAATAATACAATTATGGATGGACGGACTGCCTGCCGACTGCCGACACAGAGGTAGCCACAGCCGTGAACTACCGCACTGTACACTGGTTGATAAAGAGATAGTAGTATACTCGTAACAACTAGTATGACACTATGACGACGGTATAAAGAATGGAAAAAAAACCACGGTTAGGTGGTATATATTATAATAATAATACAATTATGGATGGACGGACTGCCTGCCGACTGCCGACACAGAGGTAGCCACAGCCGTGAACTACCGCACTGTACACTGGTTGATAAAGAGATAGTAGTATACTCGTAACAACTAGTATGACACTATGACGACGGTATAAAGAATGGAAAAAAAACCACGGTTAGGTGGTATATATTATAATAATAATACAATTATGGATGGACGGACTGCCTGCCGACTGCCGACACAGAGGTAGCCACAGCCGTGAACTACCGCACTGTACACTGGTTGATAAAGAGATAGTAGTATACTCGTAACAACTAGTATGACACTATGACGACGGTATAAAGAATGGAAAAAAAACCACGGTTAGGTGGTATATATTATAATAATAATACAATTATGGATGGACGGACTGCCTGCCGACTGCCGACACAGAGGTAGCCACAGCCGTGAACTACCGCACTGTACACTGGTTGATAAAGAGATAGTAGTATACTCGTAACAACTAGTATGACACTATGACGACGGTATAAAGAATGGAAAAAAAACCACGGTTAGGTGGTATATATTATAATAATAATACAATTATGGATGGACGGACTGCCTGCCGACTGCCGACACAGAGGTAGCCACAGCCGTGAACTACCGCACTGTACACTGGTTGATAAAGAGATAGTAGTATACTCGTAACAACTAGTATGACACTATGACGACGGTATAAAGAATGGAAAAAAAACCACGGTTAGGTGGTATATATTATAATAATAATACAATTATGGATGGACGGACTGCCTGCCGACTGCCGACACAGAGGTAGCCACAGCCGTGAACTACCGCACTGTACACTGGTTGATAAAGAGATAGTAGTATACTCGTAACAACTAGTATGACACTATGACGGTATAAAGAAAGAAAAAAAAATACCACGGTTAGGTGGTATATATTGTAATACAATTATGGATGGACGGACTGCCTGCCGAGTTCCGACTGCCGACACAGAGGTAGCCACAGCCGTGAACTACCGCACTGTACTGTGTCTGCTGCTAATATAGACTGGTTGATAAAGAGATAGTATACAATACATACAACAATGAATATACTACTATACTGGTGGTCAGGCACTGGTCACCACTAGTCACACTGGCAGTGGCACTCCTGCAGCAAAAGTGTGCACTGTTTAATTTTAAATTAATATAATATTATGTACTCCTGGGGGCTCCTGCTATAACAACCTGCAGTGCTCCCCAGTCTCCCCCACAATTATTATAAGCTTTGCCTTTTATACATTGATGTGCAGCACACTGGGCTGAGCTGAGTGCACACAGACTGAGTCACACTGTGTGACTGGCTGCTGCTGTGTATCGTTTTTTTTCAGGCAGAGAACGGATATAGCAGAGAACGGATATATATTAAAATAAATAAAAGTTAACTAACAACAACTGCACTGGTCACTGTGGTAAACTCTGTCTGACTCTGCACAATCTCTCTCTCTCTTCTAATCTAATTTCTAATAGAGAGGACGCCAGCCACGTCCTCTCCCTATCAATCTCAATGCACGTGTGAAAATGGCGGCGACGCGCGGCTCCTTATATAGAATCCGAGTCTCGCGAGAATCCGACAGCGTCATGATGACGTTCGGGCGCGCTCGGGTTAACCGAGCAAGGCGGGAGGATCCGAGTCTGCTCGGACCCGTGAAAAAAACATGAAGTTCGTGCGGGTTCGGTTTCAGAGAAACCGAACCCGCTCATCTCTATATAACAATTGACATAATAATCCCAAAGTGTGGATCTTTTAAAATGTGTCAGCCAGTAATGAAAACACCTGTGTACTTAGGAAATTTGGAAAACATGCAATGTTAGTGTTACCCGAGGATTACGTTTGGGAAACACTGATATAGACCATCTATACCGCTACTCATTGATTCTGTATAACATACACTATCTAGGTTATAACAAGGAGATCATTGTGCACATACAGTACTGTGTATGTCCAGCTCAATGCTAGGTTCTTCTGCTACTCCCCCTGACTCCTGCCTAGCGCCAATGCTCCACAGAGTAGGAGACTTTGATTATGGAATGGTCTCACATCCAGTAAGAAAAACATCAGCTCAGGCAGGCTGACCCTACTACTGCATCTAAAGGCTTACTGTGATAGATGGCACTATGCTCTTGCCTCTTTGTATGAGGCAGATTATAACTTAAGTGCTAATTATGCCCACTTCATCTGCTGGACACAATTGCCCTAAAATCTAGCATTTGGAAAAGCCCTGCTGCATTTGTCTCTGAACCAATCTTCCAGGTCTTGCAATGTGGAAACTCCTGACCAACTACAGTGTACTCAGACAACTGCTCAATGTGATTTACCTAAACAGTGATATCAGAATCTACACAATATCGATAAATGTAAAAGGTAGCTGTACATATCCACTTAGATGTATGCAGGGCCGGCCCATTAGGCACGTTTCGCAGCTGTGTATGGTGCCATGCTGTAAGGAGGACACCGTCACTGTCTGCAGCACATGTGACAACTCTAGCCACTGCTGCCAAACACCGACTGGTCACCTGCGGTTGCCGCTGCTCGCCCCTGCCTCCAGTTTGCTGGCCAGTTCAGTTAAGTTGTTTCTCTAATATCTCTCCATTAATTATCCCTGTCATCCTTTTCCTAGCACTCACTATCTCCCTGTCACCCACAGTCTCCCTGTCACCACTGCCTCCACAGTCACTTACTCTCTCCCTGTCACCCGCTATCTCCCTGTCTCCCATGCCTCACTAGTCACTTACTATCTCCCTCTCATCCACTATCTTCCTGTCATCCCTGTCTCTCCTGTCACTTACTATCTCCTTGTAACCCACTATCTCCCTGTCCCCCATGCCTTCCTAGTCACTTACTATCTCCCTCTCAACAACTATATCCCTGTCACCTCTGCCTCCCCAGTCACTTACTGTTTCCCTGTCACCCACTATCTCCCTGTTACTCACTGTCCTCCCTGCCATCCCTGCCTCCACAGTCACTTACTATCTCCCTGTCTCCCACTATCTACGTCTCCCATGCCTCCCTATTCACTTACTATCTCCCTCTCATCCACTATCTCCAAGTCACCCCTGCCTCTCCAGTCACTTACTATTTCCTTGTCTCCCATGCCTCCCTATTCACTTACTATCTCCCTCTCATCCACTATCTCCTTGTCACCCCTGCCTCTCCAGTCACTTACTATTTCCTTGACACCCACTATCTCCCTGTTACTCACTGTCTCCCTGCCATCCCTGTCTCCACAGTCACTTACTATCTCCCTGTCTCCCATGCCTCCCTATTCACTTACTATCTCCCTCTCATCCACTATCTCCCTGTCACCCCTGCCTCTCCAGTCACTTACTATTTCCTTGACACCCACTATCTCCCTGTCCACCATGCCTTCCTAGTCACTTACTATCTCCCTCTCATCCACTATCTCCCTGTCACCTCTGCCTCCCCAGTCACATACTATTTCCCTGTCACCCACTATCTCCCTTTATCCTTGTGAGACCACACCCCTTTCTTGTGAAACCACACTCCTTTTTTGCAGCTTATGAAGCTCATTCCATCAAGGGGTGCCAAAATCTATATTTGCTTAATCTAAAAAAATTAAGTTCGGACTGGCCCTGGGCTTACATTGCACATGGACTTACAACATGAGTTCTAGTAAAGGGGTTAACAAATGTTCCTATGGCTGTTCCACCTATCAATGGGGTAAATTTACTAAGGTCCCGATTTTGACCGAGATGCCGTTTTTTCATCAAAGTGTCATCTCGGTAATTTACTAAGCAATAATCACGGCAGTGATGAGGGCATTCGTAATTTTTTGCAAGTCCAAGAAAAAAATTACGAATGAATACACCATCGGTCAAAACGCGGCTGTTTAAGTATGAATCTCGGTAATTTACTAAGAAGTGCAAAGCAAAAAACAAACAAACACTGCCGTGAAAAATTACAACTCGTAAAAAAGTGCTAAAAAAAAACAGACCTGCTTTTTTAATCCGTGATTGTATAGGCATGCAGGGATCCATGAGATCCGTGCATGTATATCAGTGGGAAGGGGTGGGAAAGTGGTTATTTTCTGTAAAAAAATTGCGTGGGGTCCCCCCTCCTAAGCATAACCAGCCTCAGGCTTTTTGAGCCGATCCTGGTTGCAGAAATATGGGGAAAAAATTGACAGGGGTTCCCCCATATTTAAGCAACCAGCATCGGGCTCTGCGCCTGGTCCTGGTTCCAAAAATACGGGGGACAAAAAGAGTAGGGGTCCCCCGTATTTTTAAAACCAGCACCGGGCTCCACTAGCTGGACAGATAATGCCACAGCCGGGGGTCACTTTGATATAGTGCCCTGCGGCCGTGGCATCAAAAATCCAACTAGTCACCCCTGGCCGGGGTACCCTGGGGGAGTGGGGACCCCTTCAATCAAGGGGTCCCCCCCCCAGCCACCCAAGGGGCAGGGGTGAAGCCCGAGGCTGTCCCCCCCCATCCAATGGGCTGCGGATGGGGAGGCTGATAGCCTTTTGTGATAATAAAAAGATATTGTTTTTAGTAGCAGTACTACAAGGCCCAGCAAGCCTCCCCCGCATGCTGGTACTTGGAGAACCACAAGTACCAGCATGCGACGGAAAAACGGGCCCGCTGGTACCTGTAGTACTACTACTAAAAAAATACCCAAAAAAAGACAAGACACACACACCGTGAAAGTAAAGATTTATTACATACATGCACACAAACATACATACATACTTACCTTATGTTCACACGCAGGTCGGTCCTCTTCTCCAGTAGAATCCAAGGGGTACCTGTTGAATAAATTCTACTCACCAGATCGCGGGTCCCAGGCTCCTCGTAGCATCCATTTGTAATCCACGTACTTGCATAAAATAAGAAAACGGAAAGCCGAGCCATGAACTGAAAGGGGCCCCATGTTTTCACATGGGCCCCCTTTCCCCGAATGCCAGAAACCCACTCTGACTGATGTCTAAGTGGGTTTCTTCAGCCAATCAGGGAGCGCTACGTTGTAGCACCCTCCTGATCGGCTGTGTGCTCCTGTACTGAGTGACAGGCGGCACACGGCAGTGTTACAATGTAGCGCCTATGCGCTCCATTGTAACCGATGGTGGGAACTTTCTGCCCTGCGGTTGACCTAAAGTGACGTCACCGCTGAGCAGAAAGTTCCCACCATTGGTTACAATGGAGCGCATAGGCGCTACATTGTAACACTGCCGTGTGCCGCCTGTCATACAGTACAGGAGCACACAGCCGATCAGGAGAGTGCTACAACGTGGCGCTCCCTGATTGGCTGAAGAAACCCACTTAGACATCAGTCAGAGTGGGTTTCTGGCATTCGGGGAAAGGAGTCCCATGTGAAAACATGGGGCCCCTTTCAGTTCGTGGCTCGGCTTTCCGTTTTCTTATTTTATGCAAGTACGTGGATTACAAATGGATGCTACGAGGAGCCTGGGACCCGCGATCTGGTGAGTAGAATTTATTCAACAGGTACCCCTTGGATTCTACTGGAGAAGAGGACCGACCTGCGTGTGAACATAAGGTAAGTATGTATGTATGTTTGTGTGCATGTATGTAATAAATCTTTACTTTCACGGTGTGTGTGTCTTGTCTTTTTTTGGGTATTTTTTTAGTAGTAGTACTACTACAGGTACCAGCGGGCCCGTTTTTCCGTCGCATGCTGGTACTTGTGGTTCTCCAAGTACCAGCATGCGGGGGAGGCTTGCTGGGCCTTGTAGTACTGCTACTAAAAACAATATCTTTTCATTATCACAAAAGGCTATCAGCCTCCCCATCCGCAGCCCATTGGATGGGGGGGGACAGCCTCGGGCTTCACCCTGGCCCTTTGGTGGCTGGGGGGGGGACCCCTTGATTGAAGGGGTCCCCACTCCCCCAGGGTACCCCGGCCTGGGGTGACTAGTTGGATTTTTGATGCCACGGCCGCAGGGCACTATATCAAAGTGACCCCCGGCTGTGGCATTATCTGTCCAGCTAGTGGAGCCCGGTGCTGGTTTTAAAAATACGGGGGACCCCTACTCTTTTTGTCCCCCGTATTTTTGGAACCTGGACCAGGCGCAGAGCCCGATGCTGGTTGCTTAAATATGGGGGAACCCCTGTCATTTTTTTTCCCATATTTCTGCAACCAGGATCGGCTCAAAGAGCCCGAGGCTGGTTATGCTTAGGAGGGGGGACCCCACGCAATTTTTTTTATAGATTTTACAGTGTTTAATTTAAAAAAAAAAAAAAATTAACCCCAGCACGGATCACACAGATCCGGCTGAGATTCATTGTAAAAAAGTCGGCAGTGTTTTGCTAATCACTGCCGTAAAAATAAAAATAAAAACACGAATGACATCGACATCGGAACAAAAGAAAAACCCGAATACGGCAGCTTAGTAAATCCGTCGTAACAAATTCAAAAAGTTGCAGTTTTACACTTTCGATGTCATTCGTGATTGAACTTTGACCTGAAACGGGAAAATACGAATGTTAGTAAATTTACCCCAATGTGTACAAATGAAATGTAAAGGTCAGGGATGGATTTACTTCATTGGGAAATGTAGACACTCAAATCTTTGCATCATAAATCACATCCATTCACTAGTCACATGTGCAGATTTGCCAGTCCAGAGCAGAATGTATAAAATGTTGTTTTTGGTTTTACACTCAGTTACTCGGGTCTGGTTAATGTAAAACTGAAAGACAAAAAGACTACTTATTATTTGGCATTAATGGAAAGCTGTTAATCATATACAAATTATGTGAATCTAAACTCCAAAACCAGTTCAGATGGTGTAGTTTTCTTTTGTCCTGGTCTGTGGAAGATGATCTGTAATGTTTTTCATTTTCTTGAACGTCAGATCACCTCTTGTTTCCCCACACATCATAATAGCAGCTTTCCGTCAGCCAATGCCAGCACCAACAATTAGTGTATACTGTATTACCCTTTTATTACTTTTAAATAAATGATGAAGGGGTCTATGTACTAAGCCTTACAGAGAGATAAAGTAGAGAGAGATAATGTACCTACCAACCAGCTCCTGTAATTTTTCAAACACAGCCTGTAACATGGCAGTTAGGAGCTGATTTTCTGGTACTTTATCTCTCTCCACGTTATCTCTCCCCAAGGCTCAGTGCATAGACTACTAAATATTTGACTACATGTATTTTTAAAATAAAGACTTTATTTATTTGGTGAATGTTTTTTGTTTGTTCATTTGTGTATTATTACCATTAATTGGTGTTTTATTTACTTCTTATAGGTCCATTTTTTAATCTTCGCGAGTGCAGAGCAATTTACATCATTGAATCTTGAGGGACAATAATCCTTCATCTCCTTTTACCCCAGTCCATCCACTAGCTCTATCCTTTAAAAATCACATATGCTAGCTTCACCAGACTGTCACAGATCAGAATATAATGGCACTGTCAACTCCGCTAACAAGCTGATCGTTGAAATGTCCTTATTTCGGTTGCTTATTCTGTAGAGCAGCCTCTTAGCCTCTAGCAATCACAGACCCAGGTTTACCACACCTAATGCTAAATCCAGCGCCAGTGCAGATTGAGTACTTTAATTGAATATTTCTTTATTTTGGAAAAGTGAATGTTGCAACTTTTTGAACTATACAAAAGAAAATCTTAAGTTGTTAAAAGTTCCTAAAGTTAGCAAGTAGGCAGAACTGACTGTACCTGCAAACAAGGCTCAAGCAGACAACTATGGTGTAAATTTGGCTTTGTGATAAAGAATAGCCAAAGAGAGACCTCCCAAAGATTCACATAACAAGTGAAAAAATTTCAACTAATATTAGCTGTTGAGCTGGCTATTTGCCATACCTCTTTTGTGAGGCTATAAAAATATGTCCCCAGGACTCTTAAAAGGGATTAAACAAATTGACTTCTCAGCTCTGCAGTAAAGCTGAGGGAATGCTAAACACTTTCAAGATAGTCCAAGAATTATTATAGTCTTTTATTGTGTTTTATTTGCCCTTACACCTTGCAAATAACATAAGCAACAAATTACATTTTGGCAACAGGGAGTTTAACTGTTTCCCAAATGAGCCGTCCCAATAACACGTACATAAATAAAATCACAATGTATAACAATAAGAAAAACATTGACCACACATAAAAAAAAAAATGTTTCTATAATGAAATAAATCACTGGGTATTTCTCTGCAGTTTCGCTGCATTAGTTTTGAAATGTTCCGTTCTTCTGGGGATACAGTACATTTACTCTGAACCAACATTTCTGTTTACATCCCTTATTGGAGTTTTAATTGTGTCTTACATTGCTTTATTTTAGCTTGTTGTTCTGTTTGAAGACTTTTATCCCATAGAGATCAAGGAGAAAAAAATCAAAATAAAAACTGAATATTGGAAAGTTTTCATTACATGTGTAAAATCCCTTTCTCCCTGTTATTCTTCACATAGGTACTCTAGGGTAAAAAATACAATATATTAAAGAAGGAAAATTAATTGTGTATATTCCATAAAAAATATTTTTCCAATTACAGCTACACTTTACAAAATGACGAAAATGTTGCGATAAATAGCGGGTTATGAACAAGATAATTACTTAGGTTTTATAGCAACATAAAGGTGAAGACAGATAAAAAGTTCATTTGTGATTGTTTGCTGTGGATTGCCACAATAATCTCTGCACTTGCCATTCCCAAGGACAAATCTTTGTAATAAAATAGTTAAAATGACAAAGCTTTGCCAGAGATATAATTCTAAATAAAAAGATTGTGGCAAGTACAAATAAAACACATTAGCAAACCTGTATGTGTTCATAACAATGTAAAGTCATTGTCATTTACTAGAAGACAAGTAAAGGGCATTGTACAGTATCCAGGCTTTGATTTGACAAACCACTGTAGTGGCAACCTGCAAACTGAAGAAATTGTATGTTAACAATGATATTGCAGACTACTACTTCAATTACAGTATGTGTTCTCCTAATGGGTAAGAAAATAAAGTTTTTGTATTTCAATTCTGCTATTTTTTTCTTCTGATATATATGGTAGAGACATAAGAGGCACCTGCTATGGGTGCAGGAAAAGCTTGGGGGCTCTTGTAAAATACAAAATACATTTTTATGCTGCATTTGCCAATGACCAACTCCAAGGACCAGATGTACTAAGCCTTGAAACGAGATACATTTTACAGTGATAAAGTACCAGCTAACCAGCTCCTAACTGTCATTTTTCAAACATTAGTTACAGTTAGGAGCTGATTGGCTGGTACTTTTATCACCGTGAAATGTATCTCAAGGCTTAGTACATCTCCCCTATATGTAAACTCTCTCTCTCTCTCTCTCTCTCTCTCTCTCTGTGCTTCTCTATCTATCTATCTATCTATCTATCTATCTATCTATCTATCTATCTATCTATCTATCTATCTATCTATCTACCGAGATGTGTGTGTCTGAATTAATCAGACTGCTGATTGGTGGGCTTCACAAATGTTTGTGATCTCTCTAAAAAAAAATGCGTTGGATTTCCACATTGCTGTCCATCTCTGATGGGTTTGGTATAAAAATGCTGGCGGTCAGGACCCAGATGGTCAGAATCCCGACAGCAGATTCCCGATGATCACAATGCCAATGGATAACAGTTAGTAATCGAACCCTAGCCTTAACCCTAACTAACCCCTCCTGTAGCCTTACCCTAACCATCCCCTTCAACAGCCTAACTGTAACATTCCCCTCCTAAAGACTAACCTTAGAACTCCCTCTAGTGCCTAACCTTAAACTAACCCTAATACTTACCGTCAGAATGCATAGGCATTGTAACCATCGTATTCTAACCATCGGGTTCCTGGCTACAGCCATCTCTAACACCTACAGTATGCCAGGTTAGCATTAGCAGATTAGCTGCCTAATCTTTGACTTCATGTTATCTTCTATCTTCAATAGCAGCAAAGATGGCTGTCTTTGTCTTCAGAATGTTTGTTCTCTCAAATTACACAAGCTGTTTTAACTTATTTCTGTAATTTTATTTCTATCCTCCTTTATGTTAACAAACGTGGTTTGCGGTTTTACACTATTTATTCTCTACTGAAGTGTACAGCTGCTGGGATCTGTTCCAAGAAGTGATTGAACTGTTTGGATGAAACCTGGGACTTTAGGGACAGCTAACCCTACAGGATCTCTAGATTTAGCTCTGCATTTGTACAAGTGGGCCACTCAATCATTTTGTGTTGCGCACAGTACTGTATATGTCATTATATAATTTTGCCATTATGTTATTTAATTGACTAGAAAACGCTAAAGAGCCCTACACAGCTAGTAATAAGACAGTTTGCTATTTACTACTCTAGTCTGAGGGAAGGATAAATGTAAAGGATGCTTTGCATATCATTTATATTCTTTATTCAGTTAATGTATTATGGTGGCACTCACAGTGCTTAGCATTGCAGTCCTAGGGCATTACAGGTGTTGAGTTTACATGTTCTCCCCTTGCTTGCATTGGTTTTCTTAGGGTGTTCCAGTACATCCCCACAGTCCAAGGTTAATTAGCTGTTGACAGTGAGTGAGTGAGTGAGTGAGTGAGTGAGTGAGTGAGTGAGTGAGTGAGTTTGTAGGTTTGGTTGATCATTAATACTGTAATCTCCAATAGTGAAGATATTAAATACTCTCTGCATAGGGCTGCATAATATTGTGGGGATATATGAATAACAATAACATTTCTGAGTGAAATTTAAGTACTCTTAGCTTTCACATAACCCCTCCCTTCTCTAATAATTACACTAGAACTTGACAGGCATTTGAGACTATTATTGTTAGTAGTTATTTTTGTACTTCAGCTGTGTTGCAGCTGTGTGCAAAACAGTTAACCCTGAAGCTACAGAGCGTTAGAGGACCTGTGATAAAATGTAATGCTGTACTTAGTGACCTGTGAACCCTGTTGTTAACTAAAAGAATAGTTTCTTATCCAGCAGACAGAGAATATTTAATCTAGCATTCTGTTTATGTGCTATGCTCCCTCCAAGAAAAGCTTCTTCAAGCCAACTCAGTAATGAGCTCTGTGCAGTGACAGTGTACAGTCAGGGCCGTTTCTAGCCAATTTGGCTCCCAGTGTGAGATTTAAAAATGCACCCCCCCCCCCCCCCCCATTCACATAAAAAAAAATGCGCCCCCCACATAGATATAAAGAGTGCTCCCCGACAAGGGGGCGTGGCCTCGATAAAATGGGCGTGGCTTTGTTATGATGGCCGTGGCCTCATCTGATCTCATCATTACGGCCACCACAGGATAAAAAAAAGTTCTCATTTTACAAATTGCAGCAGGAAAGTGTCCCCATTTTACACATTTCGGCAGGCACGTGCCCCCATTTTACACATTGCGGCAGGAAAGTGTCCCCATTTTACACATTGCGGCAGGCACGTGCCCCCATTTTACACAGTATGGCAGGAAAGTGTCCCCATTTTACACATTGCGGCAGGAAAGTGTCCCCATTTTACACATTCCGGCAGGCACGTGCCCCCATTTTACACAGTATGGCAGGAAAGTGTCCCCATTTTACACATTGCGGCAGGCACGTGCCCCCATTTTACACATTGCGGCAGGAAAGTGTCCCCATTTTACACATTCCGGCAGGCACGTGCCCCCATTTTACACATTATGGCAGCGTGCATCCCCATTTTACACATTCCGGCAGGCAAGTGTCCCCATTTAACACATTCCGGCAGGCAAGTGTCCCCATTTTACACATTTCGGCAGGCAAGTGTCCCCATTTTACACATTCCGGAAGACAGGTGTCCCTATTTTACACATTAAGGCAGGCAAGAGTCCCCATTTAACACATTCCGGCAGACTGCATCCCCATTTTACACATTCCAGCAGGCAAGAGTCCCCATTTTACACATTCCGGCAGACAGGTGTCCCTATTTTACACATTAAGACAGGCAAGAGTCCCCATTTAACACATTCCGGCAGACTGCGTCCCCATTTTACACATTCCGGCAGGCAAGAGTCCCCATTTTACACATTCCGGCAGACAGGTGTCCCCATTTTACACAGTACGGCAGGTGGTGGTGGGGGGGAGGGAGGGAGGGAGAGAGAGGGAGAGGGGCTGACTTACATTTGAAGCAGTTCTTCCCACTCTTCAGCCGCCTCTCCCTCGTCTGCGCGGCACCGCCGCCGGCCTGCTTGGCTCCCCCTTCTCCCTCCTCCCGAGTGCCCAGCTCGAGGGGCGGGGTTTCGCGGAATGACGCGATTGCGTCGTGACGTCACGACGCAAGCGCGTCATTCTGCGAAACCCCGCCCCCCGAGCTGGGCACTCGGGAGGAGAGGGGAGGAGGGATTCAAAGTCCTCAAGAAGTGCCGCGGCGGGCGCCCCTTGCGGTTGCACGGCTCGCCCGCCGCAAGAAACGGCACAGTGTACAGTATATTGCCTTCCAAGTCCACTGTAACCAAGGGTGTAAATAAAAATGTGTGGCCCCCATAGCACCATTTTAAAATGGTCCCCAAATGCTTTGGGAGATCACCTTTCTTTGCAGTGATTGCACATTTTATGCCCCATAGTAGTACCCTAAATTATTTCACAATATTCCACACAGGGGGCCAGATATATTAAGCTTTAAAAAGTGATAAATTGCACGGTGATAAAGTACCAAAAAGCTCCTGTCATTTTCAAACCTGGCATGTGACATGGCAGTTAAGAGCTGATTGGTTGGTGCTTTATCACCATTAATTTTATCACTTTTCTAGGCTTAGTACTAGGGAGGCCAATCCCGGGATCGGGATCGGCGGGATCCCGGGATTTGGGCCCAAAAATGCAGGGATTTGAATCCCGGGATTGAAGTATCCAATCCCGGGATTCACGGGATTATACTGCGCATACGCGGCGGCGGGAGGGTGGTTGTGTAAGTAATAGTACTTACTAATATTAGGCGGGCGGCAGCCATGAACAAGTTGAACGCGGCGGCATTTCAATTGTAGCGCCGGCCGCCAGCCAATCAGAGCTGGCGGACCAGCAGCCAATCAGGGAAGCTGCAGCGGCAGCCAATCAGGAGCGACTGCTGCGGCCGCTTCCCTGATTGGTTGCCGGTCCGCCAGCTCTGGTTGGCTGGCGGCCGGCGCTTCATTTGAAATGCCGCCGCATTCAGTGTGTTAATGGTTGCCGCCCGTCTAATAGTAAGTACTATTACTTACACCCACCCTCTCTCCCTCCGTGCAGTCAGTGCTCCCTATACAGCCTTCCTTCCTCCAGCGCCGCTACCAACGCTCCCTGCCGCGACATACACCCTCCCTCCTGAGTCCTGCACCGCTACCTACACTCTTCCTTCCTCCCGCACCGCTACCTACACCCTCCCTACCTCCCGCACCGCTACCTACACCCTCCATACATCCCGCACCACTACCTACACCCTCCCTCCAGCGCTGCTCCCTACAACTTTCTCTGATCCCTACTGCAATCCCGGGATCCCGGGAATCCCGGGATTGAAAAAACGGCCCGGGATTGGCCTCCCTACTTAGTACATCTCCCTCAAAGACATATCCAATTATCTCTGGATTTTGTTTCACCTACCACAGGCAGGCGAAACCAAATCTCCGGAAACAGTCAGTTTTCCTGCGAAAACGGGCTGTTTCTACCGAAAACACACAGCTTTCACTGAACCTGTGTGTTTTCGGAAGAGAGGTCATTTTTTTACAGGTGTTCAATTAGGATAGCCTGTAAAAAAAATCAGTGAAACATCTGGAAGAATCGTGAAAAACATTCGTTTTTCGGACCTGATGTTTTACCGGGGCTAATTGGATCTCCCCCTCAGTATCTCCTGCAAACATTATACTACATTGTTATACCCACAGTTCACTTTATGCCTTCCAGTGACCCCAGTTCATACTGTATTATATCAGATCGCTAGTACCCCACCTCACATTATGCCACACAATGACGTCAGGTTTTATTATGATACACAGTGACCCTAATTCATTATACCGCAGCCACTCAGTACTCCCAGTTCACATTGTTGGGCTCCCGCTTACCTCATTCTTCAAACTGGGCTTTTTCTTCTTCCCTTCGTAATCTAAGCACTGAATCTGCTGCAGGTGATCCACTGCATGGCAGCAGGCTGGTAGAGTGGGACAGTTCACGCAATCTACTGTATTCCTTACACTGCATTGAAAAAACTTGAATCGTGATAAGTAGTTTGTATACTGTCTTTGTATTCAGTACAGCATCACCTGTTCTTATCATGTCATTCTTCTCTAATGTCAATGTAAGCTGACTGCAAGGAAGACAGGATCCTAAGCTTCAGGGCCCCATAGCAATATCACCCACTATAGTGACGCTCTGGCTATATAACACTGCAATATGTCTGCTACTGGCCGGTTCCACTACACCATACAGCTCTCCTGCCAGGTGAAGAGATTCACAGGAGAACCCCATGTACTTTGAAGGACAGTATATAAACTACAAAGCCCAATAGATAAAGCAATCAAATGACCTATAAGAATTTAGTAAAATGTCCACTATAAATATTGAGGGTAATATTATATGAAAAGATACTATTTGTAGATTGCCTTCCTAGCAATTGGGAATCACTTGGGAGTACTGGGCTTTTTCTTCACATAAAATGTTCCATAAGCATGTGAAAGATGTGCATTTGGACAGAAATGAGGCTCAAGGGAAATGAGATTGGGACATAAATTACAAAACCAGCTCAAAAAGTTGTAGAAAAGTTAAGACCTAGTTCAACGCAGGACCAAATTATCAATGGAGTGGATGGAGATTTACAAAGTCTACAGCGCATGCGCAGGACTCTGAAAAAATGTCTGCCGCACCATTTTTTCAGAGTCCTGCGCATGCGCTGTAGACTCTGGCACTGTGCCTGAGTCTCTAGGGCTCAGTACGCTAGCAGCGGCGGTGACAGCTACGGGAGAGAAGGGGGCCCACACACAGTCACCGATGGATGTTGGAAAGGTAAGTATAGTAGAAATGGGCGCAGTGTGTATGGTGTGGGCCCCCTCTGGATCCAGGGGCCCGTGTGCACTGCACACACTGCACCTATTATAGATACGTCACTGAGTGTAAGGGTTGTACAGGCCTATATTTCCCTGGCAATACCCAAACAGGACTGGTCACACCCCCTAGTGTGAGAAGATCATCCTAATACTTGGCTTGAGTATATGAACTGTAGTATATTGAGTATAGGAACTCTGTGGGGGTTATGAATGAACTTTATTAAATAAATTTATAAATAAGGTCTATAATGTATCTTGATACGGTAACATTCCAACCCAGTACTCTGAGCTGCACATTTCTTAAGATGAAGTAAATAGAGTATGAACTATATTATTAGCATCTGTGCACCACACGTGGCTATGTCACTGTGTCAAACCTATAAAATGATATTATATTAAAGACCAAGGGGCAGATGTATTAAGCCTGGAGAAGTGATAAAGAAGTGATAAGTGCAAGGTGATAACGCACCAGCCAATCATCTCCTGTCATTTTTCAAACCCGTAATGATTGGCTGGTGCATTATCACCTTCCACTTATCATTGCTTTATCACTTCTCCAGGTTTAATACATCTGCCCTCAAATATCTTACTATACCAAAATGAAATACATACTGACTGCAAACCTTTTGGTTGGTTATACAATGTTTCCTTAGGTGTGCACTTAGTTTGGCTATGGGTTTTATAGCTCTGATGCTTCCCACACACAAAAAAATAATTCCTGGTTGATTGAAAAAAATAAAATACTTTTGTAATGTATGCAATGTGTCTCACAGGTGGGACAGAAGACTTGCCCACAGTGAAATGGGGGTTAGCCATCAGCTGATGGGTGTTATTTAAAAAAACCAATAAGGTTTTAATGCTGAGCACTTTGGAGACACCTGCCTCCACAGTGTGGAGCATTGTAACACCTCCCCACCAGTGGTGGCTTCAGTGGTGGGGCAGTCCCAAAGTCAAATAGCGGAACCACACCAACTGCCACCCCAAACACTGCTTGCTGGGACTCACTAGCAGTGGGTGTAGCTCCCCTATTAGAATTTTGGACTGTGCTGCAGCCCCACTTCTGGAGCCGTCACTGCTTCCTACTCCCCAAATCAGGAAAAAACGCCTTCATACAAGGACCATGGGACAGTCCTTCAAAATCCAAACTTTGCTAAGAAAATCAAGACTGTCCTATGAAAACTGGGAGTGAATACTTATTTTGCGTATTTGAACTGTATTTAACACCCAAAAAACCCCCACATATAACGCCATCTTTGGAACAAGTGGAGTTTGAACTTGGATATTTTTCCTCTACCATGTAGTTTCACTTTAAATGATGCTTTAGAATTGATCCCTTTCTAAACGTATTTTGTCATGAGCAGATGCACCCTTTCATGCGCAGCATTTGGACTCTGTTTCAAACAAAATATAAATAAATACATCATTACATGTCACATTTCTGATCAGTTCAACAAAAAGTTTTCCAGAAGGCCCTAAGCTTTAAAAACAGACCCATACAAAGTGTTAAGTTCTGAAACATTAATCTTCAAAATGTAGTTGAGAAATGACTAATAACAGCTGGAACAGTTACATTTATCAAATATCTGGATTATTCCTTTTCTTCAGAAAAGCTACAGCAATGTTGAACCAGTCTGTAGCATAAGGTGTCTTTCAACTTAGCGATGTCTCATACATATGTCCCCTGTCTTTATAGTCGAAACCGCATCTGGTCTGGGGTTTGTGCCAAGAAGTGCCAATTCCAAAGTCTAGTCTGAATATAAAACCTAAAATATGTAGTATACAGTATGTGAGAAGTTACTCATAAATGGCCGTTAAATCTAATAAAAATATTTAGTATTTTATATCCTAGTAATATTAGCATAGTTGTGCTGAGATGAATAATGTGAAATAAACAAGGCGTGTCTTTACTGTGCACGGCCAGTGCATTCTTAGAAGAGGTCACTGCAGCATTTTTCTGACAACAATCCAGGCTGGAACTTACTCTAAATAACAGATGTGTCCTCTTACATCTTTGATCCGTGAGCTACAAGTCGCGTTACACAAAACGCCTGAGCGGCATGTCACTCGGTAGCGCCAAGTGACTTTGTTTGCGTTTTTGCTCAAAAATGTGTCTTAGATGCAAAGTAATGTAAAATGAGCCACAAGCAGCTTCTTCTGATGAAAATTATATGCAGCATGTCTATATTCTGTGTGTGACTGTGAATGTAATTGCATACCAAATGTAACGCGGCATTTCTGATGCAGATAGAGCCGCTGTTACACACAGAATATAGGTATGCTGCATATCATTTTAATCAGCAGTAGCTGCTTGTGCATTCTATTACATTCCTTTGCGTCTAAGACTCATTTTCATGGAAAAGAACACAAAAAAACTATCAGTGCTACCGAGTCCCGCCACGGTATGGCGTTACTTCAAGGGCTGTTTAGCGTTACTGCAACAAGGATGTAAGAGGACACATCTGTATTTCTTCTTGGGAAGACTGTACTTACCTAATTGGTTCCAGAGCCAGAACGGATTCCCAGCTAATTTTCAGTGAGTCGCCATAATCTCCACCGCCAAAAAATATGTTAATGACTGGTCATGATTTAATATTATTATTCATTAAAAGTCCAAAACTTCCAACTTAATATACTGTAACATAACAGCAGTATTATTCTGAAATAGCATTCCCACCTTCAGTTAACTTTTATCATCATACAGTACATGCACCCTCCAGCCATTTCTTTACTGAATATATTGCTTCATCTTTCTGACTTATTTCTGTACTATTCAACCATGTACTGTATATATATCTATTTATTTATTTATTTTTTTCAACTGACAGACCTAATTTTTTTTCCGTTGCCCCAGGTTATGACACAGCTCTATAAGCAGGTTAAAATGATATCCATAACACAGCTTTATGTCATATTCCAGCCCATGCACAGAACATATAATATGAGTCTGATTCCCATTTGTAAGTAAAGTAAAAAAGCAAGCAACTGGACAAAACCATGTGCACTGCAGGTGGGGCAGATGTAACTTGTGCAGAGAGATTTAGATTTGGATGGGGTATGTTCAAACTGAAATATAAATTGCAGTGTAATACAGATGTCTAACATTTGTGGGCTACATGCAAAAGCAGACAGTATTTACTGTACGTTGCACACACAAAATTTTTTGTATTTGCTCCCGTTTCATGACAACATGGTTTGTTCTAGACTTGCTTTTTGTGCTTTACTTACAAACATGAATCAGGTCCAATGTTGTGTAATTTCAAATACATTTTGTAATGTTATATTAGCTATTTTTTATGTTTCAAGTACAGAGGTGCAGCTAGGCGCCATGGTGCCCGGAGCAAGGGTATGTTTTGGTGCCTCCCTCCCCTGTACTGAATTGGGGACCTAGCCAACATGTGGTGGCATGTTACATGTGAAAAGAAACAATATTTAAAAATCCTAAATTCCCAATAGGGCTGTTGGTAGACCTTGTGGAGCTCATGGCGAAAGTTTCATTTGGGTGCCCCCCATGTTTAAAATAGGGTCAGTGTGTGCCGAAGGCTTGCAACAACAATATAGAAGCATGGCAGTATGGACAGTCTATTGGTTATCATTACTGCCTCACAGCACTGAGGTCATGGGTTAGATTCCTACCATGGCCCAAACTGTGAGGAGTTTGTATATTCTCCCCGTGTTTGCGTGGGTTTCCTGCAAGTTCTCTGGTTTCCTCCCACAATACAAAAATATACAGTACTGGTAGGTCAAATGGCACCCCAAAAAAATGAAGCTCCCATGGGGCAGGGACTGATGTGAATGGCGAAATATTCTCTGTAAAGCGCTGCAGAATATGTGTGTGCTATAAAAATAACTGGTGATAATAAATAATGGTTTTATTGGGAAGGTGCGTGGCCACAGAATAGTACCAATTCACATTACACCGCACAGTAGTACCCCTAATGTACGTTACGCAACACAGTAGAGCTCTTTATACACGTTATGCCACACAGTATACATGTTACACTATGTTGAGCCCCTTATACACATTACACCATGGCAGAGCCACTTTGAAAGTAGCTGTATTTAACTATTTACTTGTTTAATTCAAATAACTTTAAAACACTATATATGTCCGCCGACTGACCTGACCCCACAACCCCCCAAATTTCTCAATGAAAACAAAGCCCCAAATGTGACCCCCCCCACAGACCTGATAACCCCCAATCTCTGAATTAAAAAAATGCCCCAAAATTGACCCCCCAGGTCTGATCATCTCCCAATGCCTCAATGAAAATAATGCCCCAAATGTGAACCCTCCAGACCTGAAATCCCCCCCAAACGCTTTTTGAAAATAATGCACCAAAATGGCCCCTCATTTGATAATCCCCCACTGGCTCCATGAGGGGCAGAGAGAGGTGCTGCAGCAGCCTGGAGGGGCAGAGAGAAGTGCTGAGGCAGCCTGAGAAACAGCTGCAGCTTCTAATACAGAGAAAGATGCTGCAGCAGCAGCAGCTGGGTCAGAGTGAGGTGCTGCAGCATCAATTTAGAGAGACGTGCTGCAGCAGTTGGGGCAGAGAGAGGTGCTGCTGCAACCGGGGCAGAAACAGGTACTGCAGCAGCTGCTGCAAATAGAGATGCTGCAGCATCAATGTAGAGAGATATACTACAGCAGCCGGGGCAGAGAGAGGTTATGCAGAAGACAGGGCAGAAAGAGGTGCTGTAGCTTCCAGGAAAGAGAGAGGTGCTGCAGCAGCTGAGGCAGAAGGTGGTGCTACAGGACAGAAGTAACCCTCGTGCACAGCTACAAGCAGACAGTGAAACTGTCAGTGTCTTCTGCTGTCACCTCTGGCCTGCCCTGTTCCCTACCTAGTCTCTGAGTCCAAGTCAGTGTGCACCCCCTCTGCTTCTACTCCTCCAGCTCTGTGGCTGTTAACCCTCTAACTTTTCTGACGCCCGTGAGTATAGTGTGTTTTATATTGTTTATTATTCTATTAAGGCATCTTTATACCAAGTTGCAGTAGAGTTTCTGTTTATATGAATTTGTTAACGACGACTAAAAGGGTGCTAAGAATTTGCTATTATTCAGGTCATCTGTGTTACAGTGCTGTACATCTTCCTTCTCTTTGATCCAGCCTTATTTTATGAGGACAACATAAAGACCAGTTGATGCTACAATACCAAGCACCTGCATCCTGCGGCTCCGTAATGATTTCTATTTGTATCGTTCAACACAAACTTTCAGCATATGCAAGGAAAGAGGAACCCAGACAGGCATATTTTTTCATTAAACTGCAAAAAAAAAAGTTCACCATTTCCCTACTTTATTGTCAGCTTCATTTTAAATTCTGTTATTGTCTCCTGCAGAAGAACGGTGACATTTGATTCACCACAGATTTCCAAGCCCATCTGCCATGAAGTTGTAATGCATGCAGAGAAGGCAAGGAACATACAGTAGCATATATCAAGTAAAAGTTCCGTCTAACTAATCAAGTCCGTGGGGACACTCTGCTGTGTCATAAGACATATCATTCCACAGTTGAATGAGATTGTCAGTCATAGCAAGGCAGACTGCGGTACAGCTTTTGTCAGCAGTCAGCAGTATGGCAGTGTTTAAAAGTAGATTGGGGCATATTTTAGAAACAGCTAAGCAACCCTTGCACGTACCAATTCCGCTAGGCGTAAATGGTCTCCCAATAACATTTCAATTTGCAAATCGGAAGTAACAGATTGCTGATAGCTTAAAGGAACATAAGGAGTTTTTTAATGGTATCGTTCCGGACGGTTAAGGAATATCTAGAAGATTAACAGTTTTGCCTATTTGCTTACAGTGAGGTTTTTAAAGACTTTTCTTTTTATGGCGTTAGAAGGAATTGTTCTGTTTCGGAGATATGGATGACAACTACTAAAATAAACAGTTAGTCAAGCTGGAATAAGGCCATCTCAACTGGTTTAGTGACTCAGATACAAAGATACATAACAGACATACTGATCTAAGCATGAGGGAGAAAAACGCTATGGGAGAATGTAATGCCACGCACAGCTCACTGTAAGATTTATGTGTTGACTATTTACTGTGCATGTAGTTTATAATTCTGGTGGCTAGTAGACAATACAGAGTACTTGGTGGCTATTAGACACGGGATCAGTATACGAACCTGGTGGACGGGATGATGGTGGTCACAATAATGAAGCCGGCATCCTGATGGTCACGAACCTGACAGGGGAAAAGTAAGTATTCTACCTCCAACCCCTACCGCCCTTACCCTAATCTTCCCTTACCGCAGCCTAAACCTAACCTCCCCTCCTTAGTGCCAAATCCTAATCTCCCCGCTCTCCACAGCCTAACCCTAACCATCCCCCTTAGTGCCTAAACCTAACACCCCCCCCCCCCGGTGGTGTCTAACTCTAACCCTTCTTCCCCGCAGCCTAAACCCAACACCCTCTTTCGCAGCCTATCCCGAAACCCCCCTCCCGAAGCCTAACCCTAACCTTCCCTCCTTAGTACAAAAACCTAATCACCCCCCTCTCCACAGCCTATCCCTAACCCTCTCCTCTTAGTGCCTAAACCTAATCCACCCCCAGTGGTGTCTAATCCTAAAACTCCTTCCCAGCAGCCTAACCCCCCCTCCAGCAGCCTAATCCTAACTTCCCCCTCCCCCTGGTGGCACCTATACCTAACGCCACCTCTGCAGCCAAATCCTAACCCTCCCGGCAATACTTAGCATTGGGATCCCGTCTGTCGGGATGCTGACCTGGTCAGGATTCCGGCGTCGGTGTTCTGACAGGTGTCAGGATTCTGGTGTTAGTATTTCAACTACTGGGATCCTGACAGCCAGTATCTTGAACGTATACCGTAGGCACAGCAGACCACATATGCCTTACAGGTAGTATATAACGCTGTCCTTGAGGCTAGGACACAAAGAAGCCTCTTTATTCCTTTTAGTTAGTACACAGTACAGTGCAGCCCCCAATTTCCTGGTGGACAGTAAACAATACAGATTAATTGGTGGCCAGTGGGAAAAGCAGATCCCACATGCCCTACAGCTAGTATATAAAGTTGTCCTTGAGGCTAGGGCACAAATCAGTCTGCAGTATACAATACAGCTCCCAATTTCCTGGTGGCTAGTATACTGTAAAAACTAGTAGATCTCAACCCAGACCTCATTACTGTACTTGTCACTCCTCTGTCCTGTCAAGTGATTAAACATTGAAACTATGTATCAAAATCCAAAGTATATGCTTTCTAACCATAGGCTCTTGTAAAAGCACAATCATTTGGCTGCTTTGACACATTGGAAACCAGTTTTTACATCTCGGCTGTAAAACATAATGGATCTGCAGTTAAGTATTTATGTAATAATTTCTTATTAGAATAAACCCCTGACTTAAAGCATCAAACAACAATCTGTCTATTTTGATGCCTCATTTCTCACATAAAGTACCCCCAGTAGGCTGTGTATTGAGGATTGCCTTAATCATTCGCAGGTGAATTAATCTAATTGACTAAGCCGGCTATATTCCCATCTGTTACTATGCAGACTTTCTTAAAACATGACCTGATACCAGGGGTGTCTTCAGAGAGGAGTCTCCTTCTGAGCCTCCTCCTCTCTACCTGGCAGCACTTTTGACTCTGTACACTAGGGGACCCTAGCGCATAGTTACCGACATTCTGGCTGCTCTCTGCGGGAGAGAGCAGCCAGGTCGGCTCAGAGGGCAGGCAGGGGAGGCTGTGATGAAGAGGAGGGGGTGGGCTGGAGGAGGGATGGGGGCGGAGCAAGGGCGGGGCCACAATGATGCCTCCTTTAAGCCACGCCCCCGCTCTGTAATATCGCGATCACGGCATTACACTGCAGGGGGCGTGGCTATGATGACGCGATTCTGCAAGAATCGCGTCATCGACTGCCCGGACCGCCCACTTTACACACTAAGTGGGCGGACGGGCATGGGGGACCCCGCGAATCGGGAGACTTGCCTGATCTTCCGTGGGGCAGGGAGGGTCACCCGATTTTCGGGAGCCTCCCGGCCATTCCGGGAGAGTAGGCAAGTATGCCCTAGCGCTGTCCCAGAGTCTAATGTGCATGTGCAGAACACTGGGAAAATAGCTGCTGCACCATTCTCCAAGTGATTTCTGCAGCGTTGCAGCTGCGATGTGGGCCCACCTGGACCCTGGGGGACAGCCAGTGTCTGATACAGAAGGTTGAAAAACTCGAGTCTAAATTACTTTTAAAAATCCAAATCCAGTTTTTTTTAATTATTTTTTCAGTCCTGTCTCTAAACCACCATAGCTAAGGTCATTATTCTTTTCAAACTACTAGAGTGCTGCATACACCTACCGTACATGGTTTTTGAAAATTAAGGGGGGAATTTATAAAAGTTGGTAGAGAGAAACAGAGGAGAGAGATAAAGAACCAATCAGCTCAAAGCTGTCATTTTTCAAACAGACTGTAACATGGCAGTTAGAAGTTGATTTCCCCAAATATCAGCCAGATATGAAGTAGACAAATGAATAATAATAATAATATTAATAATAATAATCATAATAATAATAATAATCTATGGCCTATAGGAATAGACACCACATACTGTAAGTATTCTGTGACATACTGTAACTAGCAACCCATATACACCAATAAAACTCTGAAACCCTCATGTACAGTATTGTCCACTATATACAGTAGTACTTATATATTACCGAACGCATCTATTTCATTATTTTTGTGTTTTTTAATCTCTTCACAATATTCTTTAGTTAATCAAAGGAGATCTTGGAAAATCATCTAAGACTTGAAAGTGTCGCTGATATTTTCAGTAGAATTATATTCAGCATAAACAGCTCACATCTTATATAATGCTTCCCAGATGGAGGTACCAGATGATCAGGGATACCAACCCTTGAAAATATTCATTACTGACACTTTAATAAAAATATACTGACAACCAATAATTTTTATTGACACATATTTTGTGCACTTCTAAATGATATCAAAGAGTGTAATCAGTAGCATCTAGATGAAAACGTGTCCAGGCAGTGAAAATAGTGAGAGTATAATCCGAATCAGATTTAAGAGCAATAGAGTGGTGAATGCTAATGATGAGAGTACTGCCAGAGTTTCTCAGAGTTTTTTATTTTGCTCACTGATTTTTTTCTTACAGCAGGCAGTAATTTGATCATGTTAAATGACTGCCAGTAGATGTACTGTTGTCTCACACAATCAGTCTTCAGTCTGTACTTCTCTCAGGGCTGTAACTAGGGCTGTGCAAATGGTGCTTTTGCAGAGAACACCAGTCCTGCAGCATACTTGCCTACTCTCCTGGAATCGGTGGGAGGCTCCCAAAAGTCAGGTGGCAATCCCAGCCTCCAGGAAGAGTGGGCAAGTCTCCCAAACGGATGCCACCTGCATCTACCAACACCCTCCACCCCTGTGCAGTTGTTCACGAGGTGGCCTAAGGTGAGTATGGTGACACGATTCATGTGATGGATTATGTAATTTTTGCCCTGCGCCCTCAATTACCCAATGCTGGGAATCTCAGTATTGTGTAGAGCATGGTGATGTGTTCGTAATATATTCAGCATCCCGTTCCCTCATCACCAGGGCCGTCTTTTCGTATGAGCTCAATGGGCACTTGCCCAAGGGCCCCAGTAGTATAAGGGCCCTATGCTGATAGCTGAGGGTCCGCTCTTTCCAGGGGTACCAGATTTTTGAAAACCGGCCCTGGGGAACCAGAGATATCCAACTTCAAAGCAGTGGTCCCCATCCGTGCCTTTAATTGCTCTCCCACTCCCCCAGATATCTCGGGCTCTATCTGACTTAGTTCTGATGGTATATTCCAAAAGCTGGGACTCTCCCCTTTCACTTGACACTGGCACCTTGTCTCTACTATGCCCAGAACCAGAGATATCAGCCTTCCAGCAGCTGGTCCCTGCTCCAGCTCCACATGCCTGGTATGCAGTTTTATAATTTCGTTGGTGGATTGCTCTGGCTCCTGATCTGTGATCCCCAAGTCCCCAGCAATTCTTGAAAGGTAGGACTCTCTACTTTTATATCCCACTGAAAGCTAAGAAATCCATTTCCAGGAATTTGAGATATCTGTAATCAAGCAAGCTGCCCTCTCACCAGAAAATTATGAATATTAAGCCCACTCCACTATCTACCCCTCCCCTGCGTATTAAACACCCCCTACCGCCCTGGAAGTCAAGTACTGGGGCCCTTTCATTCAGCGCAATGCCCCCTTCTACAGTTTAGTGTTCTCCCTCTCACCGCATCTCCCACCATCTGTGTAGTAAGGGAGTAATTAGCAGAAATTACTGCTCCAAGTACTACATGCTGAGTGGAAGATAGAACACCCACTACCACCCGCAGGTCCTCAAAGCTGCTGCTGATAGCACCCTCCTCCCCTACTGATGGAGGATGGGTAGGGGCCACAGTGCATTGCTGTGCCCAGGGGCCTACACTGCTGTTAAGACAGCCCTGCTCATCACGCCCCCCCTCATGCTGCGACACGCCCCTGCTGTGCTGCTCTGGTTCAAAAGGAAACCTGCGGAGCATCCCGAAATGTCTTTAGTGCCTAGGATGCTCCAGGCAGTGCTCTACTTCCTAGACCTAGGGGGCAGGGAGATCTGGGCTGCGCCTTCTAAACCAGTGATGGCATGATGCCACGCCTAGGGGGCAGGGCCAGCACCAGGTAGCATACAATCCTTGTTCAAGCCCTGGCTTCTCTCACCTTAAGAGCTGCTGTGGTCAGGGCTGGCCTATACAAATTCAATCAGTGCAAAGGGGTTGATGCAGAACTGATTATGTTGAGTATGCTACTACGTAGGAAATCTTGTGTCAATGTTGTAACTTTAGGTGAGTACCAGTATAGTACATTTTTGTTGCTTTTTTTTTTTTTTAGAATTGTTTTCATTGTTAGTAAACACAATAGATTTGAGCTTTTACTAGTGTTTTAAGGCTCCCTGTAGGCTTTCTAATAAATGCAAAGAATAAAATTAGTTGAGGTTCAAAAATACCTACTGTAAAGTCACTGAAATGCAGGAACCGCCAACAATAACAATTGCTCAGTGTCAGGTCCGTGTAAATGTGTTAAAACTTATGTTAAATGAATTTAAATTGTGGCAGTAGGTATGAGCCCTCAGGTAGTTTTCCTAAAACACTTAACAAGAAAATTCAATTAATTTGTGCAGACGTGTTTGCCTTAAATACTTTATTTTTATCCATCTTGCATGCAAACTTTGTTACTTTTAGTTTTTGCTAGAGATGAGCGCCTGAAATTTTTCGGGTTTTGTGTTTTGGTTTTGGGTTCGGTTCCGCGGACGTGTTTTGGGTTCGACCGCGTTTTGGCAAAACCTCACCGAATTTTTTTTGTCGGATTCGGGTGTGTTTTGGATTCGGGTGGTTTTTTCAAAAAACCCTAAAAAACAGCTTAAAACATTGAATTTGGGGGTCATTTTGATCCCATAGTATTATTAACCTCAATAACCATAATTAACACTCATTTTCAGTCTATTCTGAACACCTTACACCTCACAATATTATTTTTAGTCCTAAAATTTGCACCGAGGTCGCTGGATGACTAAGCTCAGCGACCCTAGTGGCCGACACAAACACCTGGCCCATCTAGGAGTGGCACTGCAGTGTCACTCACGATGTCCCTTCCAAAAAACCCTCCCCAAACAGCACATGACGCAAAGAAAAAAAGAGGCGCAATGAGGTAGCTGTGTGAGTAAGATTAGCGACCCTAGTGGCCGACACAAACACCGGGCCCATCTAGGAGTGGCACTGCAGTGTCACGCAGGATGTCCCTCCCAAAAAACCCTCCCCAAACAGCACATGACGCAAAGAAAAAAAGAGGCGCAATGAGGTAGCTGACTGTGTGAGAAAGATAAGCGACCCTAGTGGCCGACACAAACACCGGGCCCATCTAGGAGTGGCACTGCTGTGTCACGCAGGATGTCCCTCCCAAAAAACCCTCCCCAAACAGCACATGACGCAAAGAAAAAAAGAGGCGCAATGAGGTAGCTGACTGTGTGAGAAAGATAAGCGACCCTAGTGGCCGACACAAACACCGGGCCCATCTAGGAGTGGCACTGCAGTGTCACGCAGGATGTCCCTTCCAAAAAACCCTCCCCAAACAGCACATGACGCAAAGAAAAATAAAAGAAAAAAGAGGTGCAAGATGGAATTGTCCTTGGGCCCTTCCCACCCACCCTTATGTTGTATAAACAAAACAGGACATGCACACTTTAACCAACCCATCATTTCAGTGACAGGGTCTGCCACACGACTGTGACTGAAATGACGGGTTGGTTTGGACCCCCACCAAAAAAGAAGCAATTAATCTCTCCTTGCACAAACTGGCTCTACAGAGGCAAGTTGTCCACCTCATCATCATCCTCCGATATATCACCGTGTACATCCCCCTCCTCACAGATTATCAATTCGTCCCCACTGGAATCCACCATGTCAGCTCCCTGTGTACTTTGTGGAGGCAATTGCTGCTGGTCAATGTCTCCGCGGAGGAATTGATTATAATTCATTTTAATGAACATCATCTTCTCCACATTTTCTGGATGTAACCTCGTACGCCGATTGCTGACAAGGTGAGCGGCGGCACTAAACACTCTTTCGGAGTACACACTTGTGGGAGGGCAACTTAGGTAGAATAAAGCCAGTTTGTGCAAGGGCCTCCAAATTGCCTCTTTTTCCTGCCAGTATAAGTACGGACTGTGTGACGTGCCTACTTGGATGCGGTCACTCATATAATCCTCCACCATTCTATCAATGGTGATAGAATCATATGCAGTGACAGTAGACGACATGTCCGTAATGGTTGTCAGGTCCTTCAGTCCGGACCAGATGTCAGCATCAGCAGTCGCTCCAGACTGCCCTGCATCACCGCCAGCGGGTGGGCTCGGAATTCTGAGCCTTTTCCTCGCACCCCCAGTTGCGGGAGAATGTGAAGGAGGAGATGTTGACAGGTCGCGTTCCGCTTGACTTGACAATTTTCTCACCAGCAGGTCTTTGAAACCCAGCAGACTTGTGTGCGCCGGAAAGAGAGATCCAAGGTAGGTTTTAAATCTAGGATCGAGCACGGTGGCCAAAATGTAGTGCTCTGATTTCAACAGATTGACCACCCGTGAATCCTTGTTAAGCGAATTAAGGGCTCCATCCACAAGTCCCACATGCCTAGCGGAATCGCTCTGTCTTAGCTCCTCCTTCAATGTCTCCAGCTTCTTCTGCAAAAGCCTGATGAGGGGAATGACCTGACTCAGGCTGGCAGTGTCTGAACTGACTTCACGTGTGGCAAGTTCAAAAGGTTGCAGAACCTTGCACAACGTTGAAATCATTCTCCACTGCGCTTGAGACAGGTGCATTCCACCTCCTATATCGTGGTCAGTTGTATAGGCTTGAATGGCCTTTTGCTGCTCCTCCAACCTCTGAAGCATATAGAGGGTTGAATTCCACCTCGTTACCACCTCCTGCTTCAGATGATGGCAGGGCAGGTTCAGGCGTTTTTGGTGGTGCTCCAGTCTTCTGTACGTGCTGCCTGTACGCCGAAAGTGTCCCGCAATTTTTCTGGCCACCGCCAGCATCTCTTGCACGCCCCTGTCGTTTTTTAAAAAATTCTGCACCACCAAATTCAAGGTATGTGCAAAACATGGGACGTGCTGGAATTTGCCCAGATGTAATGCACGCACAATATTGCTGGCGTTGTCCGATGCCACAAATCCACAGGAGAGTCCAATTGGGGTAAGCCATTCCGCAATGATCTTCCTCAGTTGCCGTAAGAGGTTTTCAGCTGTGTGCGTATTCTGGAAACCGGTGATACAAAGCGTAGCCTGCCTAGGAACGAGTTGGCGTTTGCGAGATGCTGCTACTGGTGCCGCCGCTGCTGTTCTTGCGGCGGGAGTCCATACATCTACCCAGTGGGCTGTCACAGTCATATAGTCCTGACCCTGCCCTGCTCCACTTGTCCACATGTCCGTGGTTAAGTGGACATTGGGTACAGCTGCATTTTTTAGGACACTGGTGACTCTTTTTCTGAGGTCTGTGTACATTTTCGGTATCGCCTGCCTAGAGAAATGGAACCTAGATGGTATTTGGTACCGGGGACACAGTACCTCCAACAAGTCTCTAGTTGGCTCTGCAGTAATGATGGATACCGGAACCACGTTTCTCACCACCCAGGATGTCAAGGCCTCAGTTATCCGCTTTGCAGTAGGATGACTGCTGTGATATTTAATCTTCCTCGCAAATGACTGTTGGACAGTCAATTGCTTGGTGGAAGTAGTAAAAGTGGTCTTACGACTTCCCCTCTGGGATGACCATCGACTCCCAGCAGCAACAACAGCAGCGCCAGCAGCAGTAGGCGTTACACGCAAGGATGCATCGGAGGAATCCCAGGCAGGAGAGGAATCGTCAGAATTGCCAGTGACATGGCCTGCAGGACTATTGGCATTCCTGGGGAAGGAGGAAATTGACACTGAGGGAGTTGGTGGGGTGGTTTGCGTGAGCTTGGTTACAAGAGGAAGGGATTTACTGGTCAGTGGACTGCTTCCGCTGTCACCCAAAGTTTTTGAACTTGTCACTGACTTATTATGAATGCGCTGCAGGTGACGTATAAGGGAGGATGTTCCGAGGTGGTTAACGTCCTTACCCCTACTTATTACAGCTTGACAAAGGGAACACACGGCTTGACACCTGTTGTCCGCATTTCTGGTGAAATACCTCCACACCGAAGAGCTGATTTTTTTGGTATTTTCACCTGGCATGTCAACGGCCATATTCCTCCCACGGACAACAGGTGTCTCCCCGGGTGCCTGACTTAAACAAACCACCTCACCATCAGAATCCTCCTGGTCAATTTCCTCCCCAGCGCCAGCAACACCCATATCCTCCGCATCCTGGTGGACTTCAACACTGACATCTTCAATCTCACTATCAGGAACTGGACTGCGGGTGCTCCTTCCAGCACTTGCAGGGGGCGTGCAAATGGTGGAAGGCGCATGCTCTTCACATCCAGTGTTGGGAAGGTCAGGCATCGCAACCGACACAATTGGACTCTCCTTGTGGATTTGGGATTTCGAAGAACGCACAGTTCTTTGCTGTGCTTTTGCCAGCTTGAGTCGTTTCATTTTTCTAGCGAGAGGCTGAGTGCTTCCATCCTCATGTGAAGCTGAACCACTAGCCATGAACATAGGCCAGGGCCTCAGCCGTTCCTTGCCACTCCGTGTGGTAAATGGCATATTGGCAAGTTTACGCTTCTCCTCCGACAATTTTATTTTAGGTTTTGGAGTCCTTTTTTTTCTGATATTTGGTGTTTTGGATTTGACATGCTCTGTACTATGACATTGGGCATCGGCCTTGGCAGACGACGTTGCTGGCATTTAATCGTCTCGGCCATGACTAGTGGCAGCAGCTTCAGCACGAGGTGGAAGTGGATCTTGATCTTTCCCTAATTTTGGAACCTCAACTTTTTTGTTCTCCATATTTTATAGGCAGAACTAAAAGGCACCTCAGGTAAACAATGGAGATGGATGGATTGGATACTAGTATACAATTATGGACGGACTGCCACGGTTAGGTGGTATAAAAAAACCACGGTTAGGTGGTATATATTGTAATACAATTATGGATGGACGGACTGCCTGCCGAGTGCCGACACAGAGGTAGCCACAGCCGTGAACTACCGCACTGTACACTGGTTGATAAAGAGATAGTAGTATACTCGTAACAACTAGTATGACTGACTATGACGGTATAAAGAATGAAAAAAAAACCACGGTTAGGTGGTATATATTATAATAATACAATTATGGATGGACGGACTGCCTGCCGAGTTCCGACACAGAGGTAGCCACAGCCGTGAACTACCGCACTGTACACTGGTTGATAAAGAGATAGTAGTATACTCGTAACAACTAGTATGACTGACTATGACGGTATAAAGAATGAAAAAAAAACCACGGTTAGGTGGTATATATTGTAATACAATTATGGATGGACGGACTGCCTGCCGAGTTCCGACACAGAGGTAGCCACAGCCGTGAACTACCGCACTGTACACTGGTTGATAAAGAGATAGTAGTATACTCGTAACAACTAGTATGACTGACTATGACGGTATAAAGAATGAAAAAAAAACCACGGTTAGGTGGTATATATTATAATAATACAATTATGGATGGACGGACTGCCTGCCGAGTTCCGACACAGAGGTAGCCACAGCCGTGAACTACCGCACTGTACACTGGTTGATAAAGAGATAGTAGTATACTCGTAACAACTAGTATGACTGACTATGACGGTATAAAGAATGAAAAAAAAACCACGGTTAGGTGGTATATATTGTAATACAATTATGGATGGACGGACTGCCTGCTGAGTGCCGACACAGAGGTAGCCACAGCCGTGAACTACCGCACTGTACACTGGTTGATAAAGAGATAGTAGTATACTCGTAACAACTAGTATGACTGACTATGACGGTATAAAGAATGAAAAAAAAACCACGGTTAGGTGGTATATATTATAATAATACAATTATGGATGGACGGACTGCCTGCCGAGTTCCGACACAGAGGTAGCCACAGCCGTGAACTACCGCACTGTACACTGGTTGATAAAGAGATAGTAGTATACTCGTAACAACTAGTATGACTGACTATGACGGTATAAAGAATGAAAAAAAAAACACGGTTAGGTGGTATATATTGTAATACAATTATGGATGGACGGACTGCCTGCCGAGTTCCGACACAGAGGTAGCCACAGCCGTGAACTACCGCACTGTACACTGGTTGATAAAGAGATAGTAGTATACTCGTAACAACTAGTATGACTGACTATGACGGTATAAAGAATGAAAAAAAAACCACGGTTAGGTGGTATATATTATAATACAATTATGGATGGACGGACTGCCTGCCGACTGCCGACACAGAGGTAGCCACAGCCGTGAACTACCGCACTGTACACTGGTTGATAAAGAGATAGTAGTATACTCGTAACAACTAGTATGACACTATGACGGTATAAAGAATGAAAAAAAAACCACGGTTAGGTGGTATATATTATAATACAATTATGGATGGACGGACTGCCTGCCGACTGCCGACACAGAGGTAGCCACAGCCGTGAACTACCACACTGTACACTGGTTGATAAAGAGATAGTAGTATACTCGTAACAACTAGTATGACACTATGACGGTATAAAGAATGAAAAAAAAACCACGGTTAGGTGGTATATATTATAATACAATTATGGATGGACGGACTGCCTGCCGAGTGCCGACACAGAGGTAGCCACAGCCGTGAACTACCGCACTGTACACTGGTTGATAAAGAGATAGTAGTATACTCGTAACAACTAGTATGACTGACTATGACGGTATAAAGAATGAAAAAAAAACCACGGTTAGGTGGTATATATTATAATACAATTATGGATGGACGGACTGCCTGCCGACTGCCGACACAGAGGTAGCCACAGCCGTGAACTACCGCACTGTACACTGGTTGATAAAGAGATAGTAGTATACTCGTAACAACTAGTATGACACTATGACGGTATAAAGAATGAAAAAAAAACCACGGTTAGGTGGTATATATTATAATACAATTATGGATGGACGGACTGCCTGCCGACTGCCGACACAGAGGTAGCCACAGCCGTGAACTACCGCACTGTACACTGGTTGATAAAGAGATAGTAGTATACTCGTAACAACTAGTATGACACTATGACGGTATAAAGAATGAAAAAAAAACCACGGTTAGGTGGTATATATTATAATAATACAATTATGGATGGACGGACTGCCTGCCGACTGCCGACACAGAGGTAGCCACAGCCGTGAACTACCGCACTGTACACTGGTTGATAAAGAGATAGTAGTATACTCGTAACAACTAGTATGACTATGACGACGGTATAAAGAAAGAAAAAAAAATACCACGGTTAGGTGGTATATAATTATACAATTATGGATGGACGGACTGCCTGCCGAGTGCCGACTGCCGACACAGAGGTAGCCACAGCCGTGAACTACCGCACTGTACTGTGTCTGCTGCTAATATAGACTGGTTGATAAAGAGATAGTATACAACAATATACTACTATACTGGTGGTCAGGCACTGGTCACCACTAGTCACACTGGCAGTGGCACTCCTGCAGCAAAAGTGTGCACTGTTTAATTTTAAATTAATATAATATTATGTACTCCTGGCTCCTGCTATAACAACCTGCAGTGCTCCCCAGTCTCCCCCACAATTATTATAAGCTTTTATACATTGATGTGCAGCACACTGGGCTGAGCTGAGTGCACACAGACTGAGTCACACTGTGTGACTGCTGTGTATCGTTTTTTTCAGGCAGAGAACGGATATAGCAGAGAACGGATATATTAAATAAAAGTTAACTTAACAACAACTGCACTGGTCACTGTGGTAAACTCTGTCTGCACAATCTCTCTCTCTCTCTCTCTCTTCTAATCTATTCTAATGGAGAGGACGCCAGCCACGTCCTCTCCCTATCAATCTCAATGCACGTGTGAAAATGGCGGCGACGCGCGGCTCCTTATATAGAATCCGAGTCTCGCGAGAATCCGACAGCGTCATGATGACGTTCGGGCGCGCTCGGGTTAACCGAGCAAGGCGGGAAGATCCGAGTCGCTCGGACCCGTGAAAAAAAAAGTGAAGTTCGTGCGGGTTCGGATTCAAAGAAACCGAACCCGCTCATCTCTAGTTTTTGCCAGACAGATGTTGGAAGTACTTAGAATAAAATGACCTCTCTATGGTAACAAGTGAACAAGCAGACGTCTTGCTACAATCCTGCTGCTACTGCTTCCGAATGTGAATTTGAGGACTGCTACTATCACAGCTTGTGGAACAGACAAGAATCATAATTTTGTTGGTCACATAAAGTTTCCAAAATTACTTAATTTTGCTTGACATGCCTGTCTTTCTTTAGGTAAAATGCTAAACATAGTAAATATAACACAGCTAGCCAAAATGTAGAAATCTTCACACCCTACAGACAAAAATAGAGACTCCTCAGCGGAAATCTGTATTATAACATTCACATATTTTTCATTGTAATACTGCATACTGCATATGCAGCTGTTCCTAGCTATTTATATGTACAGGTATATATATATATATATATATATATATATATATATATATATATATATGTATAGAAAGTAACAGCGGCACTCCAGGATTTAAAAGGTCTAAAAAAATATTTGTATTCAAAACCTCACATGGAAAACCAACGTCTCGAGGCCCGTATCCCCTTTGTCAAAGTGTAGAACCACATATGGGCTATGGGTCCCGAAACGTCAGTTTTCCATGTGATATTTTGAATACAAATATTTCTTGGCACCTTTTAAATCCCGGAGTGCCACTGTTCTTTTCTATACTCCTGTCTACATTCCCTACGGAGGGCACCCGGGTATGTAAGTCTTCAACTAATGAGGAGTGCCAGGCACCAGATTCCTGTTTATATATTTATATATATATATATTAGTGATGAGCGGATTCGGTTTTACTCGGTTTTACTCGGTTCTCAAAACCGAATCTTATTGGCTATCCAAAACACGTGACATCAGTGAGCCAATAAGATTCGGTTTTGAGAACCGAGTAAAACCGAGTAAAACCGAATCCGCTCATCACTAATATATATATATATATATATATATATATATATATATATATATGTGTACCAAAGAAGCCATCAGCGCCACAGATGCAGTATCTCTAATAACAACACTAGTATCAGGACCAAATAGTAAAATAACTAAAAAGACTAAAAAATGAATAAAAAATGAAATAAAAAAGAGAACTGCTTAGTGGGCACTCCCTATAATTTGTTAGGGCATCAGCCTATTTACCTCAGGTAGAATAAGGCACTGGTATGAATGCCTTGAGAAAAAGTGTGTGGACAGGGAATGAGGTACTGAAGGCGACCACTGGTGCCAAATAGTATTATAAAAATTAGGCAGTTTTTTTTAAAAAAGGAACAACATTTATTTATGAAGCACTAAAACAAACCCAGGTCTTAAAAAGGTGGGAATCAATATAGGAAAAATACATACACAAAAAAACGCATAAAATGCTCATAAAAAAACTTCAATAGAAAAGGAGCATAAAAAGTAGGACATACAATCTATAGGAATAAAAACAATCAAATTTCAAAAGAAAAGAGGAGTAAATATCTTAACTTAGTGTTTGAGGTTAGATCAAGGTAGCACCCAACGCGTTTCGTCCTGTGTGGACTTCATCAAGGGGTCCACAGGATGAAGTCCACACAGGACGAAACGCATTGGGTGCTACCTTGATCTAACCTCAAACACTAAGTTAAGATATTTACTCCTCTTTTCTTTTGAAATTTGATTGTTTTTATTCCTATAGATTGTATGTCCTACTTTTTATGCTCCTTTTCTATTGAAGTTTTTTATGAGCATTTTATGCGTTTTTTGTGTATGTATTTTTCCTATATTGATTCCCACCTTTTTAAGACCTGGGTTTGTTTTAGTGCTTCATAAATAAATGTTGTTCCTTTTTTAAAAAAAAACTGCCTAATTTTTATAATACTATTTGGCACCAGTGGTCGCCTTCAGTACCTCATTCCCTGTCCACACACATATATATATATATATATATATATTTCTATAGTACACAGAGGTGCAGCACTCATTGAAGAAGATCATGCCGTGATTTTGAGTGTTTTCTTCATCCGATGCTGTACCTGAATGTACTATATTGCTATTTTGTGCTGGCACCGACTTGAGTTGTTTATTGTTTTACGAATCAACTAGGATTGTATATACAGTATATATATATAAATATATATATATGTATATATATATATCTCGGTGAAAAGGTGGTACTTAGCGCTAACCAAATGAGTAAAAATAAAGAGAGTCTTAGTCCAGAGACAGTGGTAATGTCCAATTTCTCTGTCTCCAATCCACACTCCCTCTGACAGGGTGGCAGCCGTAATCCAGGAGACCGGTGTTCAGTCAGTCTGCTTTAATGGATCTAGAAGGAAGGTTAAAACAGCGCCTGCTAGTGCAGTATATTAGGATCCTTCAAATGAAAACCTCCACCAGTTCAATAACACCCTTAGAAAAACGCAAGTACCATCATGAGTGGAATTAACCACTTCATTAAATCGCACACTTTCCAAATGGGAATTCCCGAACTAGATAGATCTCTCCCTTCAGCTCCAGAACTTCATAGTACTTCTCTGTATTTTCTAGTTTTGCCTCTCTCCCAGATTCAGGAGCAGATCTGAATCTCCTGTCACTTTGCAGTCACCTCTCCCCTCTTGTAGTAATGCTGATCTCCAAAACGATGGCTAAAGACTCTGTAACTCCACGGGAAGGGGAGAGGTGACTGCAAAGTGACAGGAGATTACGGAAGTGGCTGCACTAGATCACATCACCAGCAGCATCACAGTCACATTTGCAGCTCACCAGTGCATCTGGGTAACAACATACTGCACTGGTAACACAGAAAACAACTAGACTGGACAGAAGTCTGAGCTTGAGATACACCCGATCTCCTGGTTAAAGCTTGTTGAGATTCAGATCTGCTCCTGAATCTGGTAGAGAGGCAAAACTAGAAAATACAGAGAAGTACCATGAGGTTCTGGAACTGAAGGGAGAGATCTATCCAGTTCGGGAATTCCCATTTGGAGAGTGTGCGATTTAATGAAGTGGTTAATTCCACTCATGATGGTATTTGCGTTTTTCTAAGGGTGTTATTGAACTGGTGGAGGTTTTCATTTAAAGGATCCTAATATACTGCACTAGTAGGTGCTGTTTTCACCTTCCTTCTAGATCAGGGCTGGCCAAACCAGTCCTCGAGATCTACCAATAGTTCACATTTTCCAGACCACCTAGCTAGAGCACAGGTGTAGTCATTACTAATTAAGATGTGCTGCATTCATTCCTAACTGACAAATCTTCAGATCTCCAGTAGGCCTGGAAAACATGAACTGTTGGTAGATCTCGAGGACTGGTTTGGTCAGCCCTGTTCTAGATAGATATATATATATATATATATATATATATATATATATATATGTTCTGTGCAACTACTGTAGTCTATCATAAATTTTAGCTTCATTTACAAGCATAACTATACCTGATTTTAACAACAGTTGACCTTGATTAAAGTTTATTTGACATGTCTTGTCTCCTACTAATAACTTAATATTAATAATGACATATTAATGAGGATAAATTACTCATAATAAAATCATACTTGCAACAGCTTAAGATAGGTCCCAGGGACACTGAGCATGTAAATTTGAGTACATCATAATTTGCATTATCAGTGCAGACCTTGGTGTCCTGCAATGATATGTTTAATAAATTTAGTTCAAACCTAATTTTTTTTTTGCATTTTAAAAAAGCCTCTCCAACTATGATTAACGTAGAAACAAAACAGAATAAGGGTATGCAGAGGGAATTTCATCTAGTATACAGAACATAAGAAATTGTTCTGTGCATATCACCATTATTGAAAAATAGAAGTATTTTCTAAATAAATCAATTTAGGGTCAGGTCTTGGCTACTCTGAAAATTAGGAACATTTAACAAGAATGTAAAGTAATGTTATCACAGAAGCCATAGAAAGGGAAATATTTATTATGCTTGACATGTCATGGTACTGGTATATCCAAATGTATATAACATATATTACACTGTTTGACAGCACCTCCAGCTCTGGTACTGGTTTACTGCAGTTGAGTTATGAGTTATTTCAGCATAGTTTCCTATCCTTTTCCCAAAGTGCACTAGCAATGGCCATTTTTCTTTTTTAATAGAGTACCTATACCCTATACGCAGTGGATGTAGCAATACTAAGGGCTAAACCAATATTAAGGAGAATACATCAATTCACTTGGAATTAATGACCTCACAGAGGCATGAGGCACATATTGAGGCATGAGGCACACAATGGAGTTAGCCATGTTGTGGGATGATCTGGTTTTCACAAGACTTCAGCCTCTGAAAAGAGGCGGGCTTTGGGTGAATGTAGGCATGGCCTTGAGTGGGTGGACATGGTCTCAAAGCATGTCCCCCATTTTCCTAATATTGGGGGTGTGCCCAGTACTCCCTGAGCACCTGGGTAGCCCCCTGTCTCACTTCCTGCACTGTTTAGCTGTTGTGCGCATATGCACGGCATCTATTCAGGGATCATCCACTGCTTTGCTTAGCAGTGGGTGATCAAAGCTTCCTCCAACCTTCCCCCAACCCATGGGACTCTGCTGACAGCGGAAAAGTGTTTGAATAGTGGGACAGTCTCACTGAAATAGGGACAGTTGGGAGATATGCAGTAGGTGTTATTCTTACTTTATTTCAGTCAATATAGAAATTACAATATATTAAATATTGCACTTAATGGACCTGTGTCTTTTAAAAATATATTTTTTTAAAACAACTACATCCCTTTTCACCTGGGTAAAAAAAAAATGACTAAGTTCCTACATTGTTAATTGGTCAATATTTGAATGACTTGCTTAAAACATGACAATATGAAATTCTGTGCATCTTCTTTGATTTGATTTAAATATAAACTCATATTCTCTCAGTGAGTGACCCGTAGATGTACAATGTCTTTAGTACAGCAACCTTTATATGACCCCTAAAATCTAATTACCCAGAGTTCTTGCTGTTAATTTCTTAGGCCAGGTTCCAAATTGCTAATCACATCCTGTCCTACCATTTGATCTTACTTCGATTTACAGTAACAGTAATACAGTGAGTCCTGGAGAAGTGTCCTCAGAGACAGAATAGCACTCTGGCTAGGGACTGCCTTGTCATATAGTATTTCAAATTTAGTGTCACTTATTTTGTCCAGAAACAAAACACAAGAGGCTGTGTGTATTATAGCCCATGTTGCATGATCACACAAGGACGGCAAAAAGTCTTCACAAAAAGATGCCCAGATACATGACCACTTAATATAAATAGCTACATGTACAAAAGAACAACATCATTCATATTCATATTAAAAAGTTTCAAACCGTTGTTGTTATGAAAGCTACTTTTAGGAGTCACTATGAGATTTTCAATGTAGATCTAAACTTTGGAGACGCAAGAGGAATAGTTCAAAAGGAAATTGGGTCCTGAATCACCTAAAGAAAGACAATCCAGATACATATTGTGCTGTAAAACTATTTCAAACGTAGGGGCATGATATGGTGCGAGTGATGGTGAATAGCTCATTGCACAGATGCAAAAAGATCATTTAATCAAGTCAACAGTGGTGAGACGGCAATAGTGCCGCAGCCAGAACCCCCGGTTGCTATGGGAAGGAATACAAAGAAAGTTAGCCATGACAGTTAGACAGCCATGTTATCCTGTGCAGTCGTTACAACTATTTCCTTTCCAGAGGCCTTGTAGTAAAATATCCTATAGGGAGTAGGAGGACAACACTGTGTGCAGGGGGTGCGACTGCATTGGGTTCTTGAGGTGTGTGTTGCCTGCAATATCAGGTCACCTGCACTCCTGCACCTGCTCCTTCTATTTGTCACATAAACAGGAGACACTTTAGCCAACCACACAGTTTCAATCCCGGCGCTGGGGTCTCTTTCAAGGAATCCTCAGTGTGTACATGTGGAGCACTCCCAATACTCCCTGATCTCCTGCTGTGCTTGAAATTCTGTAAACAAATTTGTTTACAGAATTTCAAGCACAGCAGGAGAGCAGGGAAAAGGCTTGCTCTCCGGTATGTACTCACCATAAAAAGTTCTCAGCAGCCCTGAGTGTATTGGAAGTGCTCCACATGTACACACTGAGGATTCCTTGAAAAAGACCCCAGCGACGGGGTTGAACGCATTGGAAGTAGAGACATTTGCAATTGTTTGCCGGGGGAGATGGTGATGAGTGGACCCAGGGAGGTGGATTCAGCTCAAAGACTTGTGGATGCCAGGACTCACATATTGAATGCTGTATCTGAACTGTTTACATCAGTTCCAATATCTCTCCCGTTCCCCAACTCCGCTGCTTGGGCGTCACTCTTGACTCCTCCCTCTCCTTTGCACCCCACATCCAAGCTCTGACACAATCCTGTCAGTTCCAGCTACGCAACATTGCTCGCATCAGGCCATTCCTCTCCCAGAGTGCAACAAAACTTATCATCCACTCACTGGTCATCTCACGACTCAACAACTGCAATGTTCTCCTCACTGGCCTCACATGCTCCCATCTTGCTCCTCACCAATCTGTCCTGAACTCCGCAGCTAGGCTTATCTTCCTCTCCCACCGATCCACATCTGCCACTCCCCTTCGACAAAATCTGCACTGGCTCCCAAACTCCGCACCCTCACATACAAGGCCATCTCTAATTCTACTGCTCCCTACATCTCCAACCTCCTTTCCCTTCATACTACCTCCTGCCCACTATGGTTGACCAATGACCGTCACCTCTCCACCACCCTGGTCACTGCTTCCCATGCTTGAGTTCAAGACTATGCCCGTGCTGCACCCCTTCAGTGGAATTCACTCCCCCACTCCATTAGACTCTCCCCGACCTTGCAAAGCTTCAAACGGGCACTAAAAACCCACCTATTCATCAAAGCATACCCTCCCGATACATAGCATAGTCCTGAGGCCACTCCTCCATCCCCCTGCCTCATGCCTTGAACATCTCAGCATTGCTTAAATACTGCCATCAGGCTACCTCCCACTTGCTTGCACCTCATGTCATCTGTCTGTCAACCCTTCCCACTAGATTGTTAGCTCTTCAGAGCAGGGCCCGCTTTCCTCTTGATATCTAAGCCCTCTTCTCGACACATTTCACTTGCAGCTCTCCCCTACTCAGCGACCATCTTTACCCGCCTTTTCACCTGCTGGTAAAGGCTCATCTCCATCTATGGCCACCAGCCCCTAGTAGTATGATAATCACTCCCTCACTACTTACATCTTAGCTGTATTATGTCTTGAGAATTGTGGTGCTCTTTTTTACCTGTACTCTATTTCTGTTATTTATTTACTGTAATACTAAGTTTTGTCTCCCTGTACTGTCCTATGTATGGCGCTGCTAAACACTTGTGGCGCCTTATAAATAAAATGTAATAATAATAATAATAATAATAATAATCAGTTCAAACTGTTCTGGTAATTCCATTTGATCATGGCCACTCAGGCTACCGTTGTATATTGCTTGTTATGTGTGGAGTAATTTTATTTGTGTATTATTTATTGTGACTGTACGTCACTATGTATATCCCCTTATGATTTTTTTTTTTGGGTGGATTTGGATCCAATTCCATTTTACAAAGGAGTGTCAGTGGAGAAATTCTGCTAGGACGCCATTCACACAGTAGCGCTGGATAAGTTATACCATTTTTTTTCTTTTTTCCCTAAGCTATTCTAATTACCTCTACACAGTTCAAGCAACATTTGCATGTGTTCTTTCCATCCTTAAGCAACCCTCTGATTCCATATGGCTGGATACTACAGCTCACTAAGCAAGTTCTAAAAGTAGAATTTAACCTCATGTACCAAATTCCTATTTCCATATAGATAGTAAGCTTGCAACCAGAGCCTTTTTTCTCTCTGTCTGTGTCTGTCAGTACTCAGTCTTATTTTATTAGTGTGTTCTCAGTTGTAAAGCGCAATGGAACGTGCTAGTGCTATTTAAATATAGGCTAATCAATATGAGACTATTTAAATAGCAGAGACAGGAGCCCAGAAGAAGTATCCTAAAGTTTGGTATTGGGCTAGGTGATGCACAGATACAAACCTGCCTATATGAATGATTATATGGAATGAAGATCTTCATACTCAGTTGAGTCAACCACTTAGTACTGGACTTCTTCTTTTAAAAGTAGCCCATTTGGGACATTAATGTACTCCTGATCCCATACCAGACAATACTGTAAACAAGCTCCCAAATTGTACTCTGTAAAGCAGTTATGTTGAAGTTCATTGTAATCAGCAAAACATTACAAAAGTACATTTAATGTTGGCATTTTCAGTAACGGGTATATACAGAACAAGCACTAATCAAAACAAGAAAAACAAATGAAGTAATTAAGCTAGGTAAGAACAAAAGGTGATGGAAGTAATATATGATTACACAAGGTCATTAGAAGAAGGCTATGTGTTTGAAAAGAAACATTTATTAAGATAAGTTGTTTGATCATCTATTTTAACTCCAAGCGGAGTATGGAATGCAAACTTCCTATTAGCATGACCTTGAAGGTAGCATCATATTTTTTAAATGCTGGAAGAATTTGTGTTCAATTAGTTTTATGTACACGAAGTCTTATTACAATTATGCAGCATTTTAAAGACAAGGGGTGAAATATGGTTTCTTGAAAAGTGCTGTAGTGTAAATTGTCTCATTTGCCAACATTATAAACTCTGGAATATGTCAGCTTCTTTTATTTCTTTTTTAATTAATGTCTTAATAATTATTTATTTCTTAACATTTATATAGTGCAAACATATTATTCAGTACATGCCGTAGACCATTCAATCATTCACATCAACCTTTGTCCCAGTAGAGCTTACAATCTATATTCCCTACCATAGTGGTTCTCAAACTCGGTCCTCAAGACCCCTCACAATTCATGTTTTCCAGGTCACCTGGCAGGTGAACTGCGTATCACCAGCTGTTACATGATAAAAATCTGCAGGTCACCTGGAAAACTTGAACTGCATGGGGTCCTGAGGACTAAGTTTGTGAACCTGTGCTATACCAGATGAACACAGACTAGGGTAACTTTCACCACAAGTCATTTAATCTACCAGTATGCTTTGGAGTGAGGTGTAAACGAGTGTCTAAAGGAAATTCACAAAGGCATGCTGTAGGCGAACAACATACAAACTCCACACAAATAGAGCCCTGGTTGGAACTGAAACCATGTAGTGAGGCAGTAATAGCTAGCCACTGTGCCACCATGCTACCAAGCAATAGGTAAGAATTACTGTGTGAGACTTATGCTATCTTATGTTTGCAGGGAATACATACTATATCCTGGTGGTTGGGATGCCGGCGGTCACATGACAGACCACGGCATTCCAACACTGAAGATCCCTACATCAGATGGGTTAAGTATATATACCCTTCTCCTGTTCCCTACCCTAACCCACTGGGGATGGCAGCTAGGGCTAACCCACTGGGGGTATCGGCTAACGCTAACCCTCGTGGAGTGGTGGCTAGGGCTATTCCCCCCCTAATGACTAACCCTAACCTTCCTGGGCCATAACCCTCACACCAACACTTACAGCACAATCAGGATGTCGGCTGTAAGTGATCCGGCGCTGGTCTCCTGTGTGGTGTTGTGTTTCCAGTGTCGGTCACATGATCACCGGCATCCCTATAGCCAGGGACGCTGAACGCATCCCGTTTGCAGACTAGCTTCCATTTATAGTTAGATTCCAAGAAGTGAGGTAGTGCCCTGCATGGGGGCTAGGCTTTTGTTATATTCTCTTTTTTTGTACTGACGACAGTAAAATCCAATTTTGTTTAATAAAACCTAAGCAAGCTGCATGGAAACGCTTATGTAAGAATATAGATACTGCGCCACTGACTCCTTTATTGAGCTAAAAAAAAACAGATCATATTATATATATATATATATATATTAGTGATGAGCGGGTTCGGTTCCTTGGAATCCGAACCCCGCCGAACTTCACCCATTTTACACGGTTCCGAGGCAGACTCGGATCTTCCCGCCTTGCTCGGTTAACCTGAGCGCGCCCGAACGTCATCATCCCGCTGTCGGATTCTCGCAAGATTCGTATTCTATATAAGGAGCCGCGTGTCGCCGCCATTTTCACTCGTGCATTGGAGATGATAGCGAGAGGACGTGCAGCGTTCTCTCAGTTTCTGTGTATAGTGTGCTCTCAAATATCTGTGCTCAGTGTGCTGAAAATATCTACGTTCTCTGCTTGGAAAACGCTTCATATCTGTGCTGCATTGTAGTATATAGATAGAGGACAGTGCAGAATTTAGCTGTGACCACCAGTATATATATAGCAGTATGGTACAGTAGTCCAATGCTCTACCTCTGTGTCGTCAAGTATACTACAAAAGTTCAGTAAAATTACCCAAAAATCTAAATTAAAAGCGTCTGATGAGAAGCATAAACTTGCCAATATGCCATTTATGACAAGGAACGGCTGAGGCCATGGCCTATCTTCATGGCTAGTGGTTCAGATTCACATGAGGATGGAAGCACTCATCCTCTCGCTAGAAAACTGCAGTGCCACTCCTAGAATGGGCCAGGTGTTTGTGTCGGCCACTTGGGTCGCTTAGCTTAGTCACACAGCTACCTCATTGCACCTCTTTTTTTCTTTGCATCATGGGCTGTTTGGGGACTATTTTTTAAATCTGCCATCCTGTCTGACACTACAGTGCCACTCCTAGATGGGCCAGGTGTTTGTGTCGGCCACTTGGGTCGCTTAGCTTAGTCACACAGCTACCTCATTGCACCTCTTTTTTTCTTTGCATCATGTGCTGTTTGGGGACTATTTTTTAAATCTGCCATCCTGTCTGACACTGCAGTGCCACTCCTAGATGGGCCAGGTGTTTGTGATGGCCACTTCGGTCGCTTAGCTTAGCTATCCAGCGACCTCTATGGGATCAAAATGACCCCCAAATTCTATGATTTAAGCTGTTTTTGAGGTTTTTTTGTAAAAAAAACACCTGAATCCAAAACACACCCGAATCCGACGAAAAAATTTCAGGGAGGTTTTGCCAAAACGCGTCCGAATCCAAAACACGGCCGCTGAACCGAATCCAAAACCAAAACACATTTCCGGTGCACATCACTAATATATTTATATATATATATATATATATATATATATATACTGTATATATATATATATATATATATTTGAACATAAAATAGGTAAAGTAGGGTTGCTCAAGTACAGATATCCAATGGTACAGTAAGTAGTGGTTTTCAAAGCCATACTGCAATACAGTGTACAGGGAACACTACGAGTTTTGGAACATTGTTTTTATCCCATGAGAAATCTCAGTTGATGCTATTCTAGGAGAAACACAGATACGGTCCTCCCCACCTGGCTCCCTACAGTTCATCTGTCAACCACCAGACCTGAACATTGATTTCATGAGAAAGTGCTTTGTGTCACTAATCACCTGTACTTTATCTACCAATCATTGCAACAACAGCAGCTCATTGTCAGACAATGACAATGTGACATAAGGTTGCACAGCATGGGTGGACTGCTGCAACCTCTAAAATCACTGCCAATCACCAAGCTGTGTGTATATGTGGGAGTAAGGAAAAATCAATCAGGTTGAGGTTGAGGTAAAACAAATGATCTATTGGAAGGAGACATAGAGTTATTGAAAAGAAGGAACCTCTACAAGGAAGAGGTACAGCAGAGCTGGCATTCAAAGGGTAGTACAGTATATTATATGCCAGAATGTTGCTGGAACCCATCTTCCCCAGCTGTATGAAACTAAAAAATGGTCCATCTATTACCTTCAACAAAGTTTAGTAAGTTGAAAAAAAAAAAACATGATAAATGTAATGTTTCGATAAGATCATTTTCTGTATTAAATTGTACATATTTCTATTGCAGTTTTTTTAGAAGGTGTAAAACACAGTATTGTATAAACCAGTGGTTCTCAAACTGGAGTGCCTCTGGACACTTGCACGGCTGCCTTGGACTGATGGTCCAGGACCAATTCAAATGATTCATGGACAATGTAATAACCAAAACCAGTGCTGGTGGCTGTCAATCATAAACTATGTAGACACACAGAAGCAAATCTTGACCCTCACCACACAATTGAACCTAACAATGACAAATCCACACAATTTACTTAATTTGATATTTCTTTCTAAGTTTCTCAATGAGAAACTTTTGGCTTAAGAGTGCTCTGAAAACAATTCTGATACTTTAGGGTGCCATTATTCAAAAAAATTTGAGATCCACTGGTATAAAAACTGTACTAATTTCTAAAACATTTTTACAAGTCTTCCTTAATCTTACTAGGGAAACCATTAACTTGCATACATGCTAATTTGTACAGCAATTATTGTTATACTGACATACTGTACAAGTGAAAGATATTTACTTAAACAATTAAACGTCTTTATTTTCATGGCCAAACAGATGTAGCAAAAAGAATGTCTCTAGACAATTCGACCAGCCTAAGGGTCAATCACAAGCTATTTCTGAACGAGTAAAACTGGGTCAAACATCCTGTAGCAGTATATATTTATACTATGTGAAAAGACCCAATAACAGTTAAAAGGCAGATGGCAAATTTGGAGCGTGGCGAGCTTGAAGCTCCATAAATGTAAAAAAAGCCAACATTGAAAGGATGCAAAATAAACTGTTGGAACAGAAAAACACTGCACTTAAGTTCCTTTCTTCCATGTCTTCTACAAGAGTTGGGTCATATTAAGGGAGAATCGTCCAAAAGTGGACAATGTCTTTAAAAATAATTTATGGCAGGGTTTTTTGCTGGCACCATTACAGTTCTGAGAAAAACACACCATTATAAAGTTTTCCATATTCTGGGGCAGCCCATTTACTGGCAGGAGCATGCCCAATGTGCAATCAAGAAACATTTTGTGACATCCTCAAGAGCAGTGGTGGCCGTGATGCTGGGGCTGCAGTGCAGTACAAAACAAAAAGAGGGGAGCCATACCACCACAACTGCCAAATGCCATCCAGGAGTCAACAGGAAGCCATGGAGGACCAGATGGATAACACAAAGGACAGCAATGACAAATCAGTTCATCCTCTAAACTAACTCTCTGCCACTCCCAGACTCCTGTGACTATGTGACAGGAGTCTGGCGGGCAAATAGTTAGCTAGCTTATGGAAGCTTGTTGGCAGCAGAGCCTAGGTGGGGTGGGATGATCCATCGCTGCTGTCCTGTCCTGCACCTGGCTGGTCCTCAGTGGTCTCCAACTGACTCCCAGTCAGAGTTTTGGGGTCCAGTTGGTGTGGATCCCCTCTTTTAGTTTTGTACTGCACTGCAGCCCCAGCTTCATGAGAGCCAGGTTTCAGTACACTGCCTTTGAGTGATCATATCATGTCATAGGTACTTCAACCCACACCATCAGATACTTTAAATAATGCCTACGTCCTTCATGAGAGAGTAGGAGTAATACAGTTCTATAGGTGATTTTTTTTCTTTTTTCTGATATATTTGACAACAACTGCCTCTAGTGTTTTGAAAACAAAATACAGATGTGATCTCATGCATATTTGCGGCAGTCACACCAAACAGCCCCTCTTAGTACACCAGGTCATGTGAGACTCTGCTAGCGCCATGCATCTTTTTCTACCAAAATTGCGTTGTAGATGCAACAAGATGCAACTATGATGCATGAGTAGACTGTGCTGATTAATTTGATATCTGATAGTTGTATATCTGTGTTCGACTGAGACTCTGAATCTGTATAGAAAATGCTACGATGTAGCAGCCGTGGCTTTTTTCCATTCCAAGTTCTGTTGTGCTTCATAAACAAGGGTAACTCTAAAAAACAGATTTCACCCCAACAATTTAAGTTGAACCTCATTTGTTAAACAGGTACTCAGGTTTCTGAATCAATTTGTACAATTGCAGTACTTACATTTTATACAGTAAAATAATAAAAGTTAGGTTTTAAAAAATTACGTACATACATTATGAATTCAACTTTATTGTAATCATTATATTTTCAAATGAGTGCTCCTAAAAAGAGTTTTTTGTCTTTTTCTTCTACCTTTGTATTCATGTTTACAAAATATTGGGAGCACCGCCAATAAAATACTGTTTTGAAGTTTATCAATACAATATTTTTCAAACTAATTCCAGATTAGTGCGGATCCAAATATTTTCTATATGTGCTTCATAAGCAGACTGAGTTGCATACAGATATACAAGTGTCACATATCAAATTAATCAGCACAGTCTCCTGGTAAGCTAAAAAGGCACCCAAAAGTATTAGAATTGCACTCTACCAGACAGCTCACTTCCACCAGGCATCTCCCCTCAAGGCCGGATTAAACCCTCGGAGGGCCCACGGCACCCAAGACAGAGGGATCCACCCACTTCTGCCAGCAACCACCCTCGGCTGCACCTGTCTAGTGCCTCTGCCCTCCATCCGAATGATGTATGCACCCCCAGACCAGGAGCCCCTTCCCCCGGCGCCAAAGCTCTGCTATGCAACTCCGCAACATCCATGCTGCAGACCCATCCATGCAGCCAGCAACAGAGATATAAATATATCTCTAGGTTAGCCAGCATTGGAATCTAAGATGTACAGGATATAAAAATTTAGAGATTAGAAAAATGTGGGGCAACAGTAAGCCTCAAAATTAAATTAACAGAGCTCTTTGGTTTGTGTTTATTTAGAAATACAGATATAGTACTTACAATTTTATTTAAACTGTGACTTGTAACTGACATATTAATTTAACTGACATTGAAACCAATTAAATTTTTACATAATTGAGTTCTCTTGTAAGCTTGATCCCTAATGAATGAGATGATGTGACATTCCACTGAAGAAGGTGACCATCTGACAAACTAGTCTAATTAGCCTAGGTGAAGACAGTGGTAAGGTATGGAACCATTATAGTACAGTACAGTACAGTACAGTACAGTATGTATGTCTATAATGACCTTGCCCTACTTTTGGTATAAGTACAGTCTCCATGTGTACAGCTTCCATACATAAGTTTGTATGAAGTTAGCAAGTGAACATACTTTATGTCAAACATATTTATGATGGAGGCATTATCAAGAAAATGCATTGGGGTGGTGGTGGCGGTGGGGATATCTGATAGTATGGCATGATTTGGAAGCTAAAGCAAACATACAGATGTGAAAGGGCTCATCCTACAAGCTAATTGTGGTAAACGCTGGTCGTTTGCCATGCATATGTGCATGCACAAACTATCCTTAGGCTGACGTGGGTGCAAGGTCTCCTGCAAAAGAATCACAGCTGTAAGGCAAATAGTCACAATCGCAACACATTCACACCTGTGACACATTCATGGGTTAGATTAGCCCTGTCACATCTGGATTTTACTCTGGGCTGGGTTATAACAGAGGCAGGTGACGATCGGGCACCCTTGCCTCTCCTATGCAGAGAATGAAATGGTGCACTAATACCGTTTCTGCGATTTAAGACTTGGAAGTAGTACTCAGATGACAGAAGGACTTAGCCTCAGAGCTGCCACTTGTTCATGGCTTGGACATTGCCTGACAGTATTTCTGCTCACTGTCTCACACTGAACTTTTAGACCAAAGTGGATCAAAATTACACATCTGGGCTAAATGTTTCAGCTGTATCTTGAAAATCCAGACAAATCATCTGGCAGCAAGGGTTCCATAATAACTGGTAGCTTGGCTTGTTCGTTAAGAGACCAGTTCTGAATAAATAAATAAATACATTTCTTCTATATATATATAGAGAGGACAATATTAATGTTAACACTTTGGGTTATGTTGCTTTAACAAACTAATGTATTCCATTATAGTGTATTTGCAGATTTGGGAATATTCCCTAAATCTGAAATGTTACCAGTCAACAAAAGAAAATATTTTGCTTGATATGTCAGTAGGCTCCTTAAACTTTTTTTTTAAAATGTGAATTGAATTTAATTACTAGCATTTTATTCCTAAATGCAGATTTTGTGCCTATTCTATCCCTGTCTTGAGATATAAAAATGGTAATTCTGTACCTCCACCAAGGGAACCAGCTTTTGTCTAAATTTCGTCCTGACAAAAATCAAACATTTTAAATATTTACAATACCCAAGAAACCTGCTGGGTTCTGACTTTTTCTAGGTTGCCTACATTACACAAAATGTAATATCTGTAGGTGAGTGAAAAACCTGCTCTACTAAAACTCAGTAATTAATAATTGCATTGGCTGTGACTGTAGCAAAATACAGCTCTCATATAATTGTCAAGTTTAACGAGCAATAAGTTCGATGGCTAGTATTTTCCAGAGGACGAGGGCTCTAATGTGAAGAATCCTGAACATCATTTTTATTATGGGATATGATTATGCCTTGTTATGTGTATAAAATCATTGAGTGCCTTAATTTTATCCAGGACAGTTCATTCTTTATTCAGACTTTGGTATCATTAAAATATCTTAGAATTAAGACTTTCTTCAGTGCAGTACAGCATGAGGTGTCTGATAAAGAGAGCTGAAGGAATCTCTAACAAGGCTAAGCCTGCACTGGAAGTCTAATTTCCGGCATCCATATTTCCAGTCTGCTTTATATTTATAATTACATTTTTTCATATTAGTTTTTTTTTGCATCCTTCAGCTCAAGAGCACAGATAATTAAATATCAACATCTGCTGATTGTAACATTTTTTGAACAAGATATTTTAACTTTATAGGTTTACCTACAAATATATTAGGATCTGCTGAACTTCCCTCCTTCACATAAATTTACTGTAGACAACGGTGATATACCTGTGTTGCCGCTTATTTGTTATATTTTAACTTCAATGAAAATATCCACTATGGTTATATGCAGTAAAAACAGTAAATAACTAATGTCACTGGTTCGACCCATAAATAGCTGATTCTACTGTGCAGGCGATGAATGCACTTTAAAGGACCATTAAAGCTTAACACTGGAATTTTCTGATATGAAACATGATTATCCATTAAGCTGTTCACTGGTACCCTGTTATTCCACTGCAACCTTATGTACAGTTGTAATTTAACCACACACAGTTGAAGCTCTTTCCACATGTTTTTGTCACTTGCCTGGCATGGTCGCATGAGATGCGGCTATGACAGGGGGTCCTCCTAGTGACTTCTGCAAGCTAATCTTCCAGCAACTACCAGCTAAGCTCACCTGGTTGGCCTCTTAGTTGCCTCCCCGCCACCTCCTCCTGCCAGCTAGGCAATAGAAATATGGGCTTTCCTTCTCTTCCCTGCCACAGGCAATGGCAGCAGGCAGCTGTGACTGCCGACCCTAATAGGATCACTTAACAGCCTGGTCTAACTGCACTGGAGCAGCCCCACCTCCCCCACTTTCTCCCCTTCCCAGCCGGCGGTGAGTCCTTAGGATTGCCCCCTGATGCTGTATTAAAAGAGTTGTGTTTTACATTATATATATATATATATATATATGTAGCCATGATCATCCAGCCTGCAGCATGGCCACAAGGGCACAATCACCGCGTCCAGGCATGCGTTCGCCTTAGTATGTTGAGCTGCGCATTAGTATGCCACCCATGTATTCCTATGGGCGTGTGTGTACTTAGATTCACATCCCAGTCACGGGCACACTTGCTGCGCATGGCATGCTGTGAATACAGCAAGCTGCAGGCTAGATGACTGTGACTACATCTATCTATCTATCTATCTATCTATCTGTTTATCTATGTGTATAAAGTTTTTTTTAAACGGTGGAAAACATTTTTTTCCAAAAATGTGCCCAAAATTGGTGATTTAAAAAAAAAATGATCAAATGATGTAAGTAAAAGCTATTTAACCCTTATTCAGTATTATTAACAAATCTGCATATATGTCAATAAAATTATACTGAGTTTGGTAGCTATTATTTACATAATTTGATAATAAAAAGAATCCACAATTGGGGTACAGTTTTGGAAAAAATATTAGTTAAGTGATTAAGACTGTACTGTAATATTGCTGCCCCTAGCACTGTGTGTGTATGAATGAATGAGCGAACCATCCAACCAACCAACCAACCAACTAACTAACTAACACAGTGCATTTCTTTATAGCAAGCGTGGGAAACTATCATTCAAACTCTGCCTACTTACAGTAGGCAGAAGCCCTTGGCTATTATCATGGCATCCTTCTGCAAAAGAGTGACAGAGAGCATGGTGGACATACTGTATATACTGTAACTAAATATAAAGAATTTTGTTATTGTATAGTATTCTTCTCAGTAATATACATTCTTTGCTATTTATCAATGTCAAACAGTGGCTCTTTAAGTAACACCTCTGAGTAAAGTGAAATAGGGTAAGCTGGATTCGTAGATCACATTTTTCTTTCCATGCCAAATTAAAAATATTTTTAGGATTCCTCAAGGGTATTCCGATCACTGTAGCCCTGAGTGACTTAAGGAATCAAAAATATTTTTTCATGTAGAACAATGTTAAAGAATTTTGTTTTATTGTTCCCCTAACTAGGCAACCTAACTATGGGGGTCATTCCGAGTTTTATCACTAGCTGCATTTGTTCTCAGCGCAGCGATCAGGCTAAAAACATCAGTTCTGCGCAAGCGGCGCAATGTGCATGTGCGACGTACGGGCACAACGAATGATGTAGTTTTGCACAGAGTCTAGCATTTCAGTCGCACTGGTTGGCGCAGAGTGATTGACATGAAGTGGGCCTTTCTGGGTGGCAACTGACCGTTTTAAGGGAGTGTTTGGGAAAACGCAGGCATGCCAGAAAAAATGCAGGCGTGGCTGGGCGAACGCTGGGCGGGTGTGTGACGTCAAATCCAGAACTGAATAGGCTAAAGTGATCGCAAGCGCTGAGTAGGTTTTGAGCTACTCTGAAACTACACAAAAATTTTTGCAAGCGCCCTGCGATGCATTCGTTCGCACTTCTGCTAAGCTAAAATACACGGCTGCTAAAAACTGCTAGCGCGCGATCAACTCGGAATGACCCCCTATGTGTCTCCTGCTATAATGACTGCCTCAAAGTTGTATTCACTAAATTTGCTGCAGAATTATGTCAGATAAAGTGTGACCTTTGCTATCAACTTGTGCATGCCCATAAATTAGAAACACAGTAAATTTGGATCTGATAACTTTAGTGAAAACATTAAATATTGCACCGTCTATTTTACCAATTATGGCTCATGGATCCTGGTACACTGTACTTGGCTATTTCAGCCATAAACAAACTAAACATCTTAATAATTTATTAGTACTAGTAAATGTGGAACAAAATTGTGTGGAAATACAGCAATTTTACTAATGGCTATGAAAGGAAAGATATTTCAGTTGTACTATACTGTAACTTATGATGTGTCAATGATATGTTTATAATGTTCATTTATGCATTATCCACACTGAGAAAAAACAGACAGAATATTTAAGAAACTTCTGATAACATGCTCCTAATTTAGAAAAATTCCCGTTTCGAGATATATGAGATCTTGTTGACATTTGCAGTAAGATGAACATTGCACTTTAAATATATGTTTCTTCACACAACAATACCCAGGGCATAGGGGGTAATTCCAAGTTGATCGCAGCAGGAAATTTGTTAGCAGTTGGCCAAAACCGTGTGCACTGCAGGGGAGGCAGATATAACATGTGCAGAGAGAGTTAGATTTGGGTGGGTTATTTTATTTCTGTGCAGGGTAAATACTGGCTGCTTTATTTTTACACTGCAAATTATATTGCAGATTGAACACACCACACCCAAATCTAACTCTCTCTGTACATGTTATATCTGCCTCCCCTGCAGTGCACATGGTTTTGCCCAATTGCTAACAGAATTCCTGCTGCGATCAACTTGGAATTACCCCCATAATGCAGAACATTACCATGTCCATGGAAGTGATTATGTATATTTGCCTGTTTACAGATTTCTATGCATTTTGGCAGTGCACTTACCCACAATATATACACATACCTCCCAATTGTCCTGATTTTCGCAGGAGAGTCCTGTTTTTTGGGGACTGTCCTGCTGTACCACCCGCGGGCTGCAGTGACCCACGGTGGGAATGCATGTGTAGACAGACTTACAACTGAGTGGACTGTGTTACCTTACACTATATTTGAATGTGACGGCAGCTATGACTTGTGAGAAAATAATTTAGAAGTTGCTTAATGCAAGTTGCCATATTTCTTTGAAAATCCAGCCATGACTAGTCATTAACAGTAATATTTTAGGAATTAATGCTGCTACAAGATCTTTTTTATACTTTTCTCACTCACCAGTTTATGTATCATACTTTTTATGCAATAGACAATGAGAACAGGTCATTTACATTATTACAGATTATTATTACAGTTCCTTGCTGTCAGGATATACAGCAAAACAGCCACGATAAGTGAGATGAACATTGCTGTCAGCACAGCTGAGGCTGAACAGCTTAAGTCTATCAACATAAAATCTATATAGTAAAATTGACCGCTGATAAAAATGTTGTCATAACATGGGCATGTAGTGACAGTTGGTAGAGAGAGACAGTAAGGGAAGGAAAAGGAGATGTGGGGAGAAAATACTGGGGAAAGGGAGAGAAAAAGAGAGAGTGAGGAGAAAAAAGTTTGGGGTAAAGTGTTAAGGAGATAGAGACTCTACTACTAAATCACTTGTGCAGGTGATAAAACATTCCTTACTAAAAGTATATACCTTTTCATATTTTCATAGATTCTCCATTTGGGATGTAGTCAGGATCCCGTTGGACGGGATTCCGGCGGTCAGAATATTGATGCTGGGATCCCAAACACCAGAATGCTGGCAGTTCCGCCACAGCTATTCCCACTCCTGGATGTCCACGACAGCCAAGGAGCGGGAACAGAACCTGTGGCGAGCGCAGCGTGGCTTCATTGCGCTTGCCCCCCTGCCGGCATTCTGGTGGTTGGGATACTGGCATCGGTATTCTGACCGTCAGGATACCAACCGTTGGGATCTTGACCACCGGGATCCCATTGACAACCCATCCATACATAGTTTACAGTAGATCTTATATAGGCTTTATTTGGGGGGTAAAAATTATTATTGTTATAAGACTGTAAACCAAAAGAGATATTAGATCAAACTGTTTTGGAAGTAGACAATCTACTGTACGTGGATTAATAAATTAGTCTAGGGCTATAGTAAACTTTAGACTAGTGTATTATTCCAAAGTGGACAAGGAATGTAAAGCAGAGAGTACTACGCTGTCCATGGTGCTGAAATAGTTTCTAATTCTGTGGGGAAAATGTAGTAGGGTGTGAGCATGAGAAAGTGAGAGATTGGGGGAGTTTTCTCCTGTTTGTTTAAAGTGGCAATCATTTACATGCAAAATCAGATTGATTTTATCATGTAAATGATTGGCACTTTAAAAAAAAACAGAAGAACTCTTCCAAAATCTCTCACTTTCTGATTCTCACACCTATTACACTCCCCCTGAACCTTACATTTTCCTGATTTATTTAACATGTAAGGATAGTAATACTCTTGACATATCTATTATAAGGGAGAAACTATATTTATACACATAACAGTCCCAATATTAACTTATATAAAAGTGTAATAGAATATAAAATTATATTATTCTCACATTGTAGGCACAGTAGTCTAAACTTGCCAATAAGCTGTTATTTTGGCCAAATGTGAACAATCACATAATATGTAGGCTCTTAAATGATAATTTTCACAATCCAAATCTCTAATGCTTGCTTTGTTTGAAACAATGGCCTCTTCATATTAATCATGTATAGCGGTGCATCGTTCAACCAAAATGGGTAATAGAAACTTTCCTCCAAGTTGATTAATGACATGGTCATTCTTTGGTGACAATCAACTAGACTTTAGTATGTGGGCACCTTTTATTTAATATCATGTTTGATCAAAGTTCCGTAAAACATAGATACATAAGGGCCAATTCTGCATGAGTTGCAAAAGTGGTAAAATCACTATTTGGCTATTTTAGCACTTTTGCACATGTGCACACACTGTTGTGTGCATGCACAAGGACTTAAACTGCGATTGCATGTGATCACAGTCTAAGTCCTGTTGGGGGGTGGTGATGGGGCTCCGATGCCGCATTTTGTGGGGGGGGGGCATGGTCCAGACAATGCAGGCATGTCCAGACCGCTTGTGGGGTGTGCCGTGGCATCTACATGACATCACACACAGCCGATGCAACCCAAAAGAACTACAACCCATGCTCTCCAGAGCCTAATAAACGTTTACGTTTATTAATAGGTATAGGTGCTGCCATATTATTTGCTCAGTGCAGTCAAATAAAATACTGATCATCAGTAAGCAAACAACCCTCTAACAGATTATTATAAAAATGTATATCTTACATAAATAAAAGATGATAATAATAATAATAATAATAATAATAATAATAACAATAATTATATTAATGGTAAGTATTTTTCAAGGTATTACTAAATAATAAAGTGAGCAAAGTTTTATATAAATGAAGAGTTGTACATTATTTAAATGAAGAGCTGTACATTATTTTTCAAACAAGAAATTTTCAGAATAAAGTAAATCAACTTTACTATGTAATGTGATATCACTAATAAAATGAATTACTGAAAATCCAGTACATACCCTTCCAACTAGTATTGGTTCAGGTCCAGAAAACTCTTCCAACACGAACATTTGATTCCATACCCAGCCTCTCTTGGATCTGTTTAACACTTTATGTTCATCAGCGACTCCATCAAGTTCCATTGTGGCATCAATCGAAAGTACATAGGAATCATTCCTCGGAGCCATATAAACATGAGGAAGAACAGCAATCCATAATATGATGAATGGAGTCCAAACATCCATGAATGTTTCCCCAAGTCTTTCAGGCATTTTGACACAAGTTACAGGAAGCAGGGACAACATGAAATGATGGTTCTGCTTACATCCAGATTGCAGTCATCCAATTCATCACGGAGGGAGAGATATTTACTTGCAGCTGAACCGAGTGTTTACTGCTCAATAAACACAAAAACAAATGATCCACATTCGCAAGACATGATGTGTTTGGAATATTGTTCATTGATGCTTCCCTTCAAATAAAAAAAAAAAAACAGAAAGTCAAAGGAAGTGAATGAACAACATTTATAAAGCATAACATATCATGTTTTTCACAGTTAACAGTAATTATAAAGCCAAAACTGAAGCTGTTATATCTGACAGAGAGAAAAAAATGCAATAGCGTAGGATAGAATAAAACGAGAACTGAGCTTAAAATGCTTGATGAGATTCTTCACATTTGAAAGAATAACTATAATTAACAGATCACCCTCCAGATTTATTTATTTGGGAAATAGTGTCTCAGTTGCTTATGGCCTGCTACCATATTTACATGACTGTCCATTCCCTGGCCTAATAGAGCTACATTTTTAAAATCTCAAGCAAAAAATCCTTATTATTAGAATATAGTACACAAATTATGTAAATATGTGTATATGATAGATTCTGATGTTGTCACTATTCTTTTGGAAAACTTCAGCCACTTCTCATAAACAGCTTTAGACTGTATATCAGAATCTATAAATTGTATATATTATTTAATAAATGTCCCCACCTTAGCATGAAATTTAGCTTGTGCAGGGTAACATACCCACATGAGCTGTATACATTGGCGTACAGTATCTATAATGAGTGGAAAGTGTGCAGTGCACAAAGGCCCCTGGGTCAAGGGGGGCCCACACCACACACCCTGCACCCAAATATTTATACATCACATACTTCATCACATACTTCATCATGTAGTCCCGCGACAGAAGGTAAGTATCCCGGTGATTTGCACTGGCTGCAAGGAATACGGCATGGGCACCAAGTTCCTGGAGACCTGTGCCAGAGCACTAGACTCTGGCATAAAGCTATAGCCTACTTGCCGCCAGAGAGGAGTGGCCCCACAAGAAGCCTGCATGTGGGCCTGTTCCACTCTTGAAATGCCCCTCTACAAAAGTACTGTTAGTGGACAGTTCCAGGTTCTAACTGCTCAGAGAAACATCTTCTGAATGGAGGAGCGCTGCACTCATTAAATCTGGAGGTAGATGCTTCTTTTAAGTCCCACATCCTTCCAGAACCTTCCCAATATTGCCTTAGCTCTGAAATCATTGATTTAATAAGGTTTTATATTGTGCTACTACTTTCATCTCCAAGTATTGGATTGGATTCTAGGAGATGCTTATAAAATGCACTTACAATTAACAGATATTTAGGTTCCCTGGGGCAATAGACATTTAGGGACTAATTCAGATCTGATTGCAGCAGCAAATTTGTTAACTAATGGACAAAACCATGTGCACTGCAGGGGGGGGGGGGGGGGGGGCAGATATAACATTTGCAGAGAGAGTTAGATTTGGGTGGGTTATTTTGTTTCTGTGCAGGGTAAATACCGGCTGCTTTATTTTTACACTGCAATTTAGATTTCAGTTTGAACTCACCACACCCAAATCTAACTCTCTCTGCAAATGTTATATCTGCATCCCCTGCAGTGCACATGGTTTTGCCCATTAGCTAACAAATTTGCTGTTGCGATCAGATCTGAATTTCCCCATTAGTATGACAGAGATTTGCACCTTTACAGTATGTGTATTTAAACATATCCTTGCATGACTATGATGCAAAGGGCTAACTGACATAATGTCCTCCATTTTGTGGCTAGAAACACATTCTTTTGTGTGTTTGTTTCAGTTATCAAGATTTGTTTTGGAATTGTTAGTAATTTAAACTTCTGGCCATAGCTGGCTAAAGCGTTCCACAAATTTTACAGTGATGACTTAATGCCTCTCTACTGCAGACTGAATATTTGCCATAGCAATTCATTATTTTTGTGAGCAACTCAGCGTGCATTTGTTATGTATTATAGCCATACAACCGATCTTCAGCATATAGTTCTTCTTATTCTATCATTGTTATTAAAGTGCTTTGTCATGTGAGAAGACAGAGAGCTCTGGTGTCTCTGGTTAGGAAAATGAAGTGGCTTTGTGCTTGTGCAAGCATATTCAACAGTTAACCAACATATGACTGACAAGCCTAACCTTAAGAGGTCACAAGAGATGCAACCCAGATGCCCAGGTGAACTTACAGTAATCGCCAGAGTTTTATGAAAGGACATGAAAGACTGCTAAAGCTATTTTATTCAAAGGCAATTTTCCACTGTTCTATTGGAATCTATTACATGAGCAGAGGACTGTTTACCTTAAAAAAAAAAAAAAGGGGGCAGACTAGATGGGCCAAGTGGTTCTTATCTGCCATCAAATTTTATGTTTCTATGTTTCTATCTGGCTGTTCTCATATGACTTTAGGGTGGTTATTCTACCTATCCAATGCAAATACAAAACATTTATCTCTCTGGACCTACAAACTAGTATTGAATATTGTATTGAATAATTTTGTACAAATTTCTGTTAGAATTTCTTTTTCTGCCTCAATTCGCAACATGGTGCTAGTCATAGAGACATAAAAAAATGTAACAATAAAACATTTTGATGATACACAAATATTTCTGTACATCCATAGAAGTACTGAAAGCTTTCTTTCTTAGTTTATATATTTATTGTGTGACTAATGCATGGAACAACATTCATTTATTATACACCGCAAAGTTTTTAGTTAAGAAGTGGATGAGTACAATTTTCCTTACACTTCTAATTGACCATTGCTTGACCACTGCTTCTCAACCTCAACTCTCAAAGTCATCCAAGTTTTGAGGATGTCTGTCTGTGGACGTACTGTGGGTTGGATAATTATTGACTCAGCAAAATAGATTAACTCACTTGTGCATAATGAAATAAATCCACAACACATGATTTGTCAGTGGCACTTGAAAACTGGAGTTGAGAACTTCTTCTCTTGACTAATTCTTCTTAACACAAGTGGGTGCCAGTTGGAAGGCGTGAAGTGACATTTACAGATATGAATAGTTAGATATTGTAAGTTATAAATGTATCTCAAAACAACTAATTATATGTGTTCCTCTATGATATCAAATATCCCCCCTTCAAGATTCTCCTACAGACATCTGTCAAAAACAGTGTTTAGCATTTGATGGGTTGGAGATATGGGTGGGGGATTGGTAACACTTCTTTCAAATTATTTGGGCACATGTCAGAGGAAAGTATGATAACTGTATTTATTGAAAGGTAAAAATATGGTTTAAAATAGATTTTATGGCTTTTCTGCTATTTTGTACAGCTACACTTTTTAAGTTTTGAATACTTCATTTCGACAGTGGTGTGTAACAATGCTAGATCACTGTACAATTGTAATTTACAGTAAAACTGGAAGGCAATTATAAAATACTGCAGAAAGATGGGCTAAAAGGTAGAGCTATTGAGAATACTGCAGAAAGAAGGGCTAAAAAGTAGAGCCATTAAGAAGTCATTATCCACAATTATAATAGTCTCAAACACTGTGTTGCCAAGTGTTACAACATTTTCAGATCCCCCACATCCCCAACCACACAGTTTAACACAGGATTCCAAACTATTTTCTCACTTCATTTAACTCTTTTACATATCTAGTCTACATTCATTATATAAAGCAATTCATTTACTAGCTGTTGTTTTCTTCAAAACAGACAGATCATATTTAAATGGAAAAAAAAATCAATCCCACAAATGATTTTGATCATTATGTATATCAACAAATATTCCTCACATTGCCTTGCTGGAAGTCCCCGAGCCCTAATGAAACTAGATAATCATTACTCCATACATGTAAACCTTGTACAGAGGTTTCCTTTAATTATTGTGTTTTATGAGGTGGTAGAAATTTTCATTCTCTTTCTTGTGACTTAAATACATGTACTTAATTAATAAACACAAAGCTTTGCCAGGGAATCTAATTGTAGAGTACACATGTTTAAATAACTCTGCGCTAATACGATTCAGTTTCAATACCCCTTGCCTTCTACTAAATGAACAGAACTGTAAAAGAGAGATCTGTTTATATGTAACTCTTTCACTTTTCTCTCTCTCTCTATCCCTTTATATTCTCTCTCTCTCTCTCTCTATATATATATATAAATATATATATATATATATTATATGTACATATGCTATATCACCGCATCAAACACTACCTAAGCAACTCAAAGATCAATAGACAGGTTTGGAATTGGGCAAACATGCTTGGGGATTCCCTTCCATAGGAGGAAGTGAGACCAGGCCATGGTATAGATAGACATTAATAGATAAAATGTATTTCTTTGAGATGCATGAACATACATTGGTTGTCTTGTAGCTGTGGAAGAACACTATGCCTTGCATGTCTGATTTGTATTGCGCTGACAGCTATGCTTAGAAAACTATTGTTACAGATGTTCAACGATAACCTTTTCCTTTTAAGAAAATCTACTTTTCCCACCATGTATTTCAATAATGAATTAATATGTACTGTAGGTAGGAGCCCTGCAAGCGGTGATGGGCATCTGGAAGAGAACACAGTCATGTTTAATGTATGTTCCCCTGGAAGGAGAGAATAAAGTGTTCCTTCGTCCTTCAAATTAAATAAAATTTTATACGTTTTACAAATGAAATAGAATTTATGGAATGCTTCTGCCCACACATACAGTATCGTAGTATGTGACCCCTTCTGACATGAAAGGCAAGCACTATACTGCATGGGATCTACATAGTATATTTTTAATTAACATAATATGCACATTTATATCAGTAGAGCTGAAATGTGGGCAATTATATTCGATGTTAATAGAACAAATACATATAACCACCAATCAGGGAATGGGGCATTGAGATGTATTGTACACTCTCTCACGCAGAGAGGTAGGAAAAACCATTTTGAGAGCATTGTGAGTAAAATATGACTCAAAGCAGAGAGACAGTGCAATCAGCCTGCATTTATTGCACTACATGTGCTGACAGTACAGGGTATGGCGGTACGCTACAGGCAATTCTGGTAGTTGTAGTCCTTGAAAATATTACTTTTAGTGTGTTCATCTAAATCAAAGGTAAACTGTATTACTGTATGTATTATACATTTTGCACAACCAAGAACTAGATCATAACTACTACTAATATGTGTAGATGACAAAATAAGAAGAAAAAAAAAGAGTCACATACTGTACAAAACATGATAGATAGATAGATAGATAGATAGATAGATAGATAGATAGATAGATAGATAGATAGACATGTAGATGGATAGACAGATAGTATTATTGATACTTAGAAACACCTTGACTTCAAAGACCCAATGGAAAAAACATAGAACATTACACAAAAGGACCTTACTTTGTTGTTAGCATTTAGAAAGGGCAACTGTACAAAAATGGTGCCCTCTTGTGCCACCCATAGCACTTTATGACATTACTGCAGTAGTGCACAATGTATCGAGAACAGATCTATGGACCACTGCAGAGAAATGTCATTCTGAATCACCTCTGTGTCTATCTTTTTCTTTCTTTTTTTTTTAGTTGCTCTCCAACAAAAAGTATTTTTTGCATCAGTTAAAAAAAACCCTATGAAAAGCAAAACAACTGTATAAAACCAAGTAATAAACCACCCAGGTTCGACTGAAATTTTGTATTGTTGACAGTCTTCAAATGAATCTATGCAGGTATACTAGAACCTTGACCCATACATTTGGATCTCTTTAATGGCATATTATATCTTTTATGACTCCATGTTAAGAGGTTTTAAGATATTTCTACACTCACAAGTCACAATAAACCTCAAGGAACCTATGCTTCTCCCAATAACTACAGTATACATTCAAACCTAGACGTTTACTTTGAGTATGGATGAAGGTTCAGTATACTGTAGAGAACTGAACAACTATCACTTTAAAGAGTAATAATGTGTATATTTGGGATAACAAAATAACTTTTATAATAAGAACTGTTTGAAGAGGTCAATACAGGCATGATAATATAGCTGTGTAGGGTAACTCAGGTGATAGGAAATGCAATTCAAATTAATACATTTTTAATACAAAAAATAACATAAATAGGAAATCTACATGTGTTCTGGTTACAATGATTTAGAATAGGATCATCAATTATGGTTATTGACAATCCTAACTTAAGGAATATCAATAATTGCACGAGGCATTAAATTGTTTATAAGGGTAACATTTCACTTATAGAGTAACTCAAGTGGAACCAAGGAGGTCTTAAAATTATTCAGGGTTTTAAACTACATACGTGTACCCATGTAGAAGGACAAGATGAATCTTAATATACAATTCTCTACTTTTTGAGCTAAGAATTTGTAGGCTATTAATTTGCTAACTCTTCACAGAACGAATCAACAAGGACCAGGTCATACTGTACATACTTTTCAAGCAATAAGTATTGTTGCATTTCATTTTAGAGCAGCTCAGTTTTCCAAAATAAGAATAAAAACTGAATGACCTGAAATAGCTATTTCAGAACCCTGTTCCTGCAAATTTTTACCTCCATGAACTCTGACAAGCTACTTTATACATACAAGAATGCAGTACTCACATATTTCAATGGAAATAAATCAAGCTGTGTGTATCTCCTACTTAACATTGAAAGCCCTTATGGTGCGTTGAACTATGTCTGTCTATGTTGGACTTCACTGTAATTTGGAAGACCTGCTGAAGGACACATTGGTGTATCAAAACCAACGCAGTTCACATGCTGGTTTTGTTATGTCTGCAAAATTAACCATTTTCTTTCTCCATGAATATACTGCCCAACCCACAGCCCTTTTTTATTTTTTTCATCAGAAAATTAGAGTTTTGATCTATTGAAGCTGAATAGAAACTCTGTCAGAAATCAGGTAAAGATATATCTGACAGCCTTTGTCAAATATGCAGAGGTACCTGGTTATATAAAGACACTGGAACAAATGAACAAGCTGACACAATAATGCTTTAGAGTTATAAATTGTTTTAATTGTATTGCCTAGTGGCAAAGAAGATGTATTCATTATAACCAAGTATTTAATCTGCATTGTCAACAATGATTTATATCTAATATTTTTCAAGAAAACATTTTATAAGTAATTGCATCCACTAGAACCAGCTTTAAAAGTTCAATCACATCAGCGGTGTTGAAAATATAATGAGACGAGATTTGTACATTTTTCACACCAGTTAATAGTACACTTTGTCATGCACAAAGCCAGCTGTTGTAGAAATTGAACATACACATTGAAAGTCCTAGCACCCTACCACTCTTTACAAACTTCAGATTGGTAGCCCTTTGTTTGCATCCAAATCAGAAGCCCATTGAGCTTACTATTTCCGGTTGGCATGTAATTCTGAAAGTGTTACACTTCAGCCTTTTCCCCAAAAGGCCCTTATTAAAAGAAGAAAAAAAACTTTGTAAAATTAGACTGAAGATATAATTATGGTATTACAACAATGTGTGACAAAAATGGAACAACACAATTGGCTTTAGAGCACTTTTGATCCTTTGCCAACTAAAAGGACTTCTAACTAGGACTTTGGTTGCTATTCATAAGTAAGATATGAGTTACAATGCTAATTCTTTCATGCTTAGGAATATATTAAATCTGTAATATGGTGTGACTATTACACCTAGAAAGCTACTGTAACTTTCCTTTTCGAAATCAGAATAAGAGAAAATTAATATATCCTGGGGATTGTATTGTATGAAAAGTTTATCTTCGGTCACTTCACTCCTTCCTTCCTTCCCCATAGTGTGTGTGTGTGTGTGTGTGTGTGTGTGTGTGTGTGTGTGTGTATATATATATATATATATATATATAAAGATATATATATAAAAAGATAGATAGATGATAGATAGATAGATAGATAGATAGATAGATGATAGATTAAATGTCAGTGTTTTTTATTTCATGAATTTAAATAATTGTTTCTATTATTATTATTATTATTATTATTATTAACACTACTTTGAATTTATTGAATATGAGACTATAAAACTCCAAATTACTCCGGTGGTGCTTAAAACTCTCCTATGATAATATGAAGGTATTTTGGTTAAAGTCTTTCAAATTCCATTTATGAAAAGTAATCAGAAGAATTTTGTATCAGTGGGGTGACCTACAACACTGAATATGACAGGGTTTCCCTAAGGTTCCACTATCTGTCTCTACTTTTTCATTTAAAAATAAGAATCCAGAACTTTTTACAGACCTTAGAGGTGCTTATTTCATTGCTGAACAGCGGCAGAGAATCGATAATTATGTATGAGATGACAGACAGTAAATGCCTTTCTCTCAGGCATGACTCAAAGCATGTTCCCGAAGCTGCCACCAGAATCATACTTTAGAAACTGAAGGTAATGGAAAGTAGAACATTTATTTATTTATTTATTTATTTATTTATCTTTCCAATATGTCCCAAAATCGGCAACACCGTTAACAGGATTAAAAGCAATGCATTTGCCTTATCGTTTTCCAGATTGACCTACGATCTTAATATGTAAATTATTGTGTCCTTACTTTATACTGTGCGTAGAGATGACTACGTTATGTTATACTTAGACACTGAATGGGTTAATATATAAATACCATGTACCATTTTATCGCTTCCATTTTTGGTGTCAGGCAGCTTCATTTTTGTCTGTAATCATATATCCAGTTTGATATGAGATACCATATTGAGATTAAATATCTCATTATGGCAAAAGTATATGGATATTTACATTTCTTAAAGTATATCAAGACCCCTTCCCTATGTACTGTACACCAACTTTCATCATATAGTTTTAAATGCAAAATGCAACTGATTCAAGTTGCCTATATATTGAGTCTCAGAAAGGTCTAACATCTGATGTCGACTGTGCTCTACTATGCCAAAAATAATCAAGCAAAGGACAGACCACTACTGGTAAATTGGAACTGGTTGGATTAAGTCTATGCTCTTCATGAAGAAGGGAACAACGCTTCTTAAATGTAATGAATCTCAAAAATCATCCAACTACACTTTTATATGTGCGGAAGTTCATAAAGTTAAAAAAGCTGTTTTCCAAACAATTCAGAAACCTAAACTATTGTCTTGAATGTCTGTGATTATAATCACCTAGATTAACAGGATCAATCTAGTGAAACACAATCTATAAACCAATTGGTCAAAATAAATGTCTGGCTACTGCTCTGTGTCAACTTTTTGTCCATCTCTGACAGATCCATGAAGCTCAATGTGTTCATGGAACCATTATGTTGATGATAATAACATGCTTTAGTCTGTAACTACTGCTGAAGGCTGAGCACAGAGACACAACACAAATCTCTTTATGCATCAATAAACCCAACAGGTTTTAAACTAAAATAAATTTGCTTAGATTCCCCATGTCCACCCAAAATAGTTCTTTGTCTTGGCATTCTGCACTGATATGTTAATAAATACAGTGTCTGGGATACTGCTTTATATTTGGAAACCTGTTGAAATATAAACACTGCCAAACGTTCATGCAAAAAACCTGACATTTTATTTGGCTAATGTTCATATGTTCATATGTTGTTTTATTATTTATTTTCCTTTTGCCCTTTAGATGGTTTTCCATAATTAAATTAGATGCTCATACACTGTCGTGCATTTATAGATTTGCATGGTGCCGCAGCAATGTGGAACTCAAAATTTGAACCCTTTAGGTGCCTTAGGAGTCTGCAGATACTTCGTAAAGCGTTACGCGTTGGAAGGGTGTCTAAGACCGACCATGTTAAAAAGAAGATGCCACAGGTCTAAAGGAAGAGAGGTGCTTTCATTTTTTTAATGCACCATTTTGCAAATGCCATTATATGAAGACAAGGTACTGTACAGTGATCACACTACACAGAAAACTCCAATGGAGAGTGATCTGTAAGTGTTTAAATCCATGTCTAGCCACCGCTCCATATTTTGATTATGCTGCTAACCTGCCAGAGACTAGCTGGACTAAGTTTGGACTGTTGTGTTTTCTAAGCTGCCAAGGGGATGGAGAAAAAAAAAATAGGAACTTGTTACCTGTAGCAAGAACCTGACAGGCACCTAACTGTCTGCTGCATGCTGCAATCAAATTATATAAGATGTTCTAAATGTCTAGTTCCCTCTATGTAAGTGTCATGCAGTAGGTGTAAATCTTACAGGTCTCTCATTGCAACTGGTTGCCCACCTATACCGGTGCACCTTATCAAAAATAAAAAATGATGACACTAATAATATTCACAACTCCCCCCCCCCCATGCACATAACTCTCCAGCAATTAGCATATGAGGATGTTGGATATTATTTATTCTCAGCACGGACACTGCAAACCATTTCAGGGCATAAATGCATACTGACATCTGGTCAAAAAATGTGTAGGGTGATTTACTCAAAAATAAAAATAATATAATTGCAGGATAGCAGCACCCTGCACACCAGAAGCCCGACAAAGTCCCTCCGATACCTTGTAAAATAGATTGGTTATCACCTGCTAACAGGGACTGATGTTTTCATCAGCACTTACTGCAGGGAGGCTGAATAATCCCAGACAGTGGCAAACAGACCTAGCCATTTATCAAAATAACTCTCAGTGTGAGGGAGATTGTGCGAGACCCCCGCAAAGTAGCATCAATTGCCCAACAAACGTAAGCAATGAAAAGGGTGAATACTTACTGTGGCAGTGTTCAGGCAACGTCTTCATCTGCAGCCCTCAGTTAAGAATGAATGAAAAGGGATCTACTTCACAGAGATGAGGGTAACAAGCCGGATCCCTGGTGTATGGGCAGCCCTCAGTCACTGTGCGCTCCTGCGCCTTTTCATGCTGATGGAGAGACTGACACTCTCAAGCTCTATATGTCCTGATGGTAAGATGCAGTTCCAGCTCTCTCTCTCCGTACACATCAGCAGTGTATCTCCAGACAGAGAGAGCGAGAAGAAGAGAGAGGGAGAGAGAGAGAAAAAAAACAGAGAAGCAGGGATATTCCCAGTAAATCCTTGAATTTTATCAGTGAGCTGTTCCAATGTGCCTGGCTGCTGAGCAAAACAGTGAAGGGTTGTGAGAAAGTGATCTTACAGAGCCTCCCCTGACAGCTCTTATTGGGCTGCTAGGCTAGGAGGCTGGTCTGCTGTTTGGAAATTCATGGATGCATTTTTCTTTTTTTCTTTCTTTCATTATTATCATTTCAAGTGAAGTGCCCAACTTTTCTTGTCGCTGTTGATTCAATGATCGCCTGCCCTGTCTACTTGTATACAACTAGTAACCCTTCACTTTCTACCAGCTTCAAAATTCTTTGTACAGTATACTGGATTTATACACCAATATGTCCCTCTCTGTCTCTTTCTGCATATGTATACTGTATATCTATATATAATGACTGTAAGTTTATTTTTTATGTGCAATTAAGCAGTCTTATCTCTTTAATGCAACCTGTGCTAAACAGCAAGAGCAGGTTGGCAGATTTGCAACTGGTAGGCAATCATGTCTCCTTTAACTAGATTGCTGACAGCGAAGCTTGCGAAAAGGGCAGAAATCAGCTGCTGCAGAACCTCTTTTCTAAGCACAGCTGTCATTTAACATCAATGTTGTTTGGTTGGTTTGTTTTCCATCATAGAGTATGTTTTCATGAGACAGATATGTAAGTAATAGTGTCGGTTTCCCAAGAGGTTGTGCAGCAGCTGCTGGTTTTACAGTGACCTTGTTGAATGATTTGACCTCTCATGTGACAGCAATCATTAAAAACCTCTTAGCCTAGGGGGCAATTGAACCCCAGCCACCTCAGTCAATCTGTCACGGCTGGAGACAACAACAAAACTACAATCAGAGAACATAGAAGGGTTGCTCTATGAATCCTTACTATTTAAAGGAAGTAATTTAATCTGTAATAATTAAGCAACTGTTCTTGGTGTCATCCGACTGTGGCATTTTCATCCGACTGTGGCATTTCAGAGCCCACTCTTTGGCACTTAAATGGTTAACTTGTTAAATACTGTATGTGCAAGCAATCAGTATTGTTTTATACCTGGATAGACACACACATGATATCTCTTAACCCCTTGTTCTCCAAAACATCATCCTTCCCTAAAAAGAAACAAAGCCAGGTGCAGTCTCAAAATTAAAGTGTTGTATATCACTATTACAGTATCTCATTATCTCACGTAATAAACAATCGCTGGGCCAACATCATCATTTAAATTCTTCCTCTCATTTGCTTGCAGAGTGCTCATGCAGTGCCTATTAATTCTGTGTTAGATTTAAATAGTAATGATTGTGAAATAATATTTACTACACCCATAACATAAATTCCAAGAAATTTAGGCATTTACCTTACGCATTTACCTTACTAGGTTTTCCATTCATTTGCATATGTGCAGTTTTTTATTTGCATGTATGATTATTATAATTATATTATTATTATTATTATTATTATTATGATTATTATTAATAATAATAATAATAATAACAACATATAATAATAATGTTCTTATGTATATTATAGGTTGTTTTATGTATTTTGGTTGATTTTATATTCACATGGAATGTTTTAACTCCTGTTGCTTGTTTGTAACATATTATTTAGGTATATTTTTCACCTTCACCAAGACTGTTTTACAGTCTTAGTTTAATTATAATCTTGATTATAACTTACTTCTATAATAGAACTCAGAATAAGCTATTCCTTTTATTGCAATCATGTTTGAATATGTTCACTACAATCAGAAATGAAATTGAATGATATTATATTAAGTTACACCAAGATGCTCTAATGCTACAGAATTATATAAATATGGTTCATCTATTGATTTTATACCTGCTATATTCTTTAGGTATTAAAAGACACACGGGAAATATCCTTCTCAGATCTGAAACATGAGAAACAGTGCAGCCAATGTAGGGACCTGGAACATGACAGAATATGTTATCCGCTTAAATGACCTTACTTGCTTTCTGCCAACAAAGACCACCTCTGTATCCACTAGGGGGAGCTAGAAGACACATACAGGCACACACACTGCACATAGCAGCAGATACAATGCCATCTGTCTCAATACAGAAGTACGGTATTCTTGTGACTGCTAGTTCTCGCAAACATGCCAAAGACAAAATGATAAGGGAACATCAAACACTAAAAATAACACATAAATAAGTAATACGCTGCATATGGAAAGCATTAATCATTTCACACAGTGGATGATCTTGTCCAGAGTGTGCATCTGCTCCCATTAAAAAAAATCTTTATTGTTTAATGTAGCATTATTGTAATAAAGATGAACTCTTTGTATAAGTATAATGTTGATAATACTTTCATGAATACATTATGTGTATTGGCAGATACAGTACTTGCATAAGTTATAACTCTCTGCTGTGCTACTTTTAGATCTGTTGTACAAACCATCAGCCACAACATGCTCCATGGCTGTAACAAATGTGAATTATTTCTTAAATTCCAATAAAATAATATATTTGCATTTTAAGTGGCTGTCTAGTTCAGACAATCTTTCATATTTTTTTTACTAGTTACCAGCCCGCCAAAATGATGGAACAACATAACAGTAATGTGCGCGCCTGAACAGAGCAACACTTGAATTGCTCCATTGGGCGCCATCTAGTGGCCGCTGGTGCACAAAACACTTTAATTTCCCCCATAGAGGTGAGGAGTAGCGTTTGCCTTTTATTATATAGGATAAGCGCCAACACTACACTGAGTGAGCTTTATCAAGCTATGATGCCAGGGGCAAAAGATCTCCATTCATCTCTTCTAGTCATTTACAGTTCTACTATAGTGGAATGCTTAGTGGAGAATGCGTTCATAGCTATTCAAGAGCGCTGTAACAAATTGAGGCCTCATGCACTGGAAGCTCACAGTGCAATATGTTGTCTAAGTGGCTCACAGTAAAATACTTCTTCTAAAGGCTCCTTACTTTAGATATCAGAAGTGTTTGCAAAAGCACAGGGGCAGATTAAGAGAGGATAGGGCATGGGGTAAGGTGAGGGTTACGCTGTGGTAATGGAGGGTTAGGGTGAAGGGTGGAGGTAGAATACTTACCTCTCCCCTGTTCGGATCATGAACATCCGGATGCCGGCATCTTTATTGTGACTGCTGGCATCTCGTTTGCTGGGATCACATACCAATGCCCCACATCGCACACCTTGCCCCCATGACTGGCGCTGCAGACAGAAATGATGCAGTGGTACTTTTCCGATGGATTTGCTCATGAGCAGTAAAGAGGTTTCTGGGAACACAGTGTGTGCGCTATGTTTGTGTAGACTTCCACATTCGCAGTAGACTCTGGAACAAAGCCAAAGTATACTGAGCCACCAGAGAAGAGGGGTCGTGCGGACCCCTCTTCTCTGGCGGCTCAGTATACTTTGGCTTTGTTCCAGAGTCTACTGCGAATGTGGAAGTCTACACAAACATGGCGTCGTAAGTGCAGGTCCAAAAAGGTACTTTGTTTTTCCATCCAATCATTGCCAGCCTGGGTTAACCCACAACCCAGCCGCACATAAAATCCGTAGGTTACGGCATTAACAAACTTCCGGTCTTCGAAACCGGAAGTGACGCACCAATGCCCGGTGATGCACCCACAAGAAGTCCGGGGATTAAAGGACTTCCGGTCACGGAGCTGATGCTCCGATCTTGGCCACAGTATCCTCCAATTTTAATAAAACTTTTTCCTAACCCAATTTTAGTTAAAAACTTTATTTTCTAGTTAACTATATACAGACTTCTGTGGCTAATATGTATTATTCCAACTTCCGGGTTTTGAGACCGGAAGTAATGCGCAGGATGTTACATCGACATCATATTTACTTCTTCCTCCTCCCCATGAATGGTCCCCATATTTAGACCACTCCCATCTTTGCCTTAAATAGACTACCTTCCACCACTTCCTCACACAGTGAACAAGCCACCTTCCGGTGAAACGGCCGTCTGTGTTAAGTGGAGCTGAGCAGTGCACGGCTCAGCCCACTCACCTCCTGGTATCGTATATATGATGAAAATTTTGATCATTTAATTATCCAAGATTTGTTTAATCTGCTACTCATTTATAATGTGAAACGTCCAAACGCTCCTAAAATGTTTTCCAATTTTTCTTATTTTTATGTTTCAAGCAGTGAAATATAAATTATACATCATATGTATGATTATGGGAATTCATTAATAATTAGCTTCAGCTTATTTTCATTGCACTCTAAAGCCTTCGCTAACAGCGATTAATTCTTCCCTCCTCCTTCCCCCAATTTTTTTCTTTTTCCCACTGTTGTTAGGACTCAAGATATCTGTGTCATTTCACACTTATATTCATTAGGCACAGGCAACCCATCTCTCTCATCCAATGTCCACTATATGAGATATATGTATGACAGTGGACAGCAGAAGACCGGCCCTGAACCTATACGTTTCCTAGATTCTATTTTTTCCAGTACTCTCTCATCTTGATGCCAGTCATACAACTACTCGGCAATGCAAAAGCAACAGAGAGACTGTGCACAATAATGAACAATAGAAGTACTTCCTATGGTATATGCCAATAACCACACACCATTGCATTCACAATCTATGTGATATTACTGCCATATCTTACTGGTTATGCCCAACCTCGCCTGATCTTGGAAGCTAAGCAGTGAACAGCCTGATTAGTACCTATATGGGAGACTGCTAGGGAATATCAGGTGCAGTAATAAATACCTCTGTGTTTATGTGAAAAGCAGAGGTGTTGGAGCAACCTTTGACCATTACCGATTTCACACCTATATTTCTCTCTTCTTATTCAATTAGTTTCTTTGATCATTTATTTATTTGTAAAAAGTATTTGCCTCCTCACCTATTGCATTTGATTATCATAAATTCTAAGGTAGCAGATTAACCTTTACCAGGATACATTACTTCTATAGGCAATTGTTGAAGGACTATAATCGTAGTCTAATTTTACTATATTTAATGCCTATGTACCCTATGTTAAGGATTTCTTATTATCCTGTTATACTGAAATCCAATTTCTAATATTTTCACCTCAGGTGTCACTGTCATCTTTAATAGTTACACCAATTGGAGATTGATTACTCTTAATTACCTTATGAGTGAGAATTATTTATTTTATTAAAGAACACTAGTGGAGAAAGGCTATAACAATTTTATGGCCTTTTCCTAAAGTGTCATAAAAAATGTATATATGTGTGTTGATCTTGTGTACCATAATTTAATCAGACTCTAATTAAAAGTTAAGTTTTAGTTTTCAAGCGTGCCCCAACAAAGAGTCTCTCTTTTCCTTCGCAACCCTGACATGTATTATTGACTCTGGGTGCACCACCAACAACAGTAACTCCTTGATTACCGATACAGGCATTTCTTATGCATATGCACTGTTGGTTCACAAGGGACAAATTCTTTAAGAGCCCATTATAAAGAAATTTTTACAGTCCTGTGCGGCACCAAATTAACCTTTTCCCCCTCCCAGTGTTGCCTAACGCTAACCCCCACCTCCTGCAGCCTAACCCTAACACTCCCCCCCCCCCCGTTGCAGCCTAACCATAACCTCCCCGTATAGCTCTTAAACCTAGAAATAGCCTAACCCTCTCGGCTATACTTACCTTTGGGAACCTGATGTCGGGATGCTGACCTAGTTGGGATTCCAGCGTCGGTGTTCTGATGGTTGTCGGAACTCCGACATCGGTATTTTGGATGCTGTGATCCTACAGCCAGGTTTCTGAACGTATACCCGATGTGGACCTTCTGGATCTAGGGGCCTACCCTGCCTCCATTAAAAAATGCCAATGCAAAGTAGGTAAGCCCATGTATGCAATCAGGGCCAGTTCTAGACCTTGTGGTACATGCAGTACTACACATACCAGTATGCCCTGACTCAGTTTTAGCATGCCTTAATAGCAAAACTGTGGCAGGGCTTGCTGGGATATGTAGTTCCACAGCATCTGGAGTGCTGCATGTTGAAGACCCATGCTTTAGATCATAATTATTTGCATTTTCTCCCAGGGATCAGGGAGGGGCACACGAATGTGATACAAAGAATTGTCACCATACCCCAATGCCAGCAAAATTGTTCCCCATAAAGTACCGGGTTCCGGAAGGGTTGTCTACACTCCCAAGATCCAGGGGAACTCTATCAAAATAAAAAAGTCTTTCAGAAACACTGGAAGATTTTGCAAATATTTTAAAGACTTTTTTGCTCAGTTTATGCTCTTTTTGCTACAATTCTGTTTAAAGGTAAAGTGGCATACTGCACAATGGTTTGTTCCCCTCCATAAGTGAGATGTAGTTAATATCACGGAAGTCACCATACCGACTGTCAGAATACAGACATGGTAACATAGTAACATAGTATCTGAGGTTGAAAAAAGACAATTGTCCATCGAGTTCAACCTATTTGTGGTCTCCTATGCATGATGATTTGACTAAAATTTCTGACTGATGCTGCTGTCAGCCGTTGCATTTTATCCCTATTTATAGTAACTATAATGCATGACTATGCACCATACCCCTGGATATCCTTATCCATTAGGAATTTATCTAACCCATTCTTAAAGGTGTCGACAGATTCCGCCATTACAACTCCCTCGGGCAGGGAATTCCAAACACGTATTATCCTTACCGTGAAAAAGCCTTTACGACGTATTGTGCGGAATCTCCTCTCCTCTAACCTGAGCGAGTGTCCACAAGTCCTCTGTGTTGATCTAACCAAAAACAGGTCCCGCACAAGCTCTGAGTATTGTCCCCTTATATATTTGTAGATGTTGATCATATCCCCTCTTAGTCTCCGCTTTTCCAATATAAACATGCCTAGTCTTTCAAGCCTTTCCTTGTATTCCATTGTCTCCATGCCCTTAATTAGTTTGGTCGCCCTCCTCTGTACCATTTCTAGCTCCAGGATATCCTTTTTGTAGTACGGTGCCCATAATTGTACACAGTATTCAAGGTGTGGCCTCACTAGTGATTTATATAACGGGAGTATAATACTCTCGTCCCTAGCATCAATACCCCGTTTTATGCATGCTAATATCTTATTAGCCTTCTTTGCTGCAGTCCTACTTTGGGTACTACTGCTTAGCTTGCTATCTATGAGGACACCTAAGTCCTTTTCCAGTACAGAATCCCCTAATTTTACCCCATTTAGTAGGTAGGTGTAATTTTTGTTCTTGTTACCACAGTGCATTACCTTACACTTGTCTGTGTTGAAGCGCATTCTCCATTTGGCTGCCCATGCTTCTAATTTAACTAAGTCGTTCTGAAGAGACTCGGCATCCTCCTCTGTAGTTATAGCCTTACACAATTTGGTATCATCTGCAAAATTTGACACCATGCTCTCTAGACCTTCTGTTAGGTCGTTAATGAAAATATTGAACAATAGCGGTCCTTATACTGAGCCTTGCGGCACACCACTTAGCACTTCAGTCCAAGTTGAAAAAGATCCATTAACCACAACGCGCTGCTCCCTAATATCTAACCAGTTTTTGACCCAAGTGCATATTGTGCTTCCTAGCCCTGATTCTTGTAGACAGTGATATCCTGATGGTAAGAATCCTTATAGATCCCAATGGTATGTATTGGGGTTATGGGTTGGGTTAGGCACTAGAGGAGGGTTATGGTAAGACTCCGGGGGGTGGTCAAGTTAGTGTTTGGCTGCAGGGGGGCAGTTAGGGTTGGCTATGGGAGGGGTGCATTAGGGTTAGGCAGCTGGAAAGGTGGGTTAGGGTGAAGATTAGGGTTAAAATACTTATTGGCATCCACTGGGATTTTGAACGTTGAAATGCTGCTGTCGACATTTTGACCGTCGGAATGGTGTCTGCCAGGATATTGATTACATCCCCATAAACAACATTAAATGCTTACCATTGTCTGCAGACTCAATGTCGGAGATGTCTTTCTACAGGGGATAGGTGGAGAAGTTGCACATAACAACCAATGGGGTAGATGTATTAACCTGGAGATGGCATAAGGAAGTGATAAACCAGTGATAAAGCAGTGTTAAATGCAAGGTGATAATGCACCAGCCAATCAGCTCCTAACTGTTAATTTACATATGGGAGCTGATTGGCTGGTGTGTTTATCACCTTGCATTTATCACTGGTTTATCAGTTCCTTATGCCTTCTCCAGGTTAAAACATCTGCCCCAATGTGCTTATAGCTAACCTATTATAGAATGTACTTTATAAATGACAGCTTGAAGCTCATATGCGGTATGGGCAACTTATCATTGGTTGTAAAGCGGTCTGTGTGCAAATTACCACAGGACTTTGAAGAGCTGCAGAAGTGTGTCTTTACTGCCTCATGCTGAATAATGGCTGCAAATGCACTTTCTGAATAACAAGTGGAGAGCAGTGATGCAACTTCCTGCCCTGAACTTTAAAGCAACACAACATTCAGTACATCTACACTGGTCCACTTCAAATGTGTAATGTTTGATACTTTTCCTCCCTCATCTCCTAGATTTGCCAAAGAAGGAAGCTTAGAAATTACCTTTCTGATTGGTAATTATCTCTTGGTTTATGATGTTTTGTTTGTAAAGTAATTCCAAGAATCATATAAGTCATTTTGTTATCTAGGAAACTGCAGTCCAATCACACAAGAAGCCCCACACAAATACATCAGCATACATATGTCTGCTCTAAGCTAGATAACACACTGAAAAGACATCGGAAATGATATGTAGAGTATGTATGTTCAGCCTCTCACTAAGCCCTTTCTGGCAAATTTGAAGCCTACAGTATAACCACCTTTACTTTTCAATAATCTGTTCAGAAGAGGTGTTTGTAGAACGGTGTTTTATTATTCAGTAAAGGGATCACAGATATGATGCGTTGATTTGATGTACAATACGATATGATGATATGTGATAATGAGGTAAAACTGTTAATGAAACAAGAATATGCAATTATGATATGCATGTGAAAAGCAAAATGGATATACACAAGTACATATAACATGGGCTGTGCAAACATGTGATTACATGTGCAAGTATAAACTACAGTGCAGCTAACATTACTCACTGGCTAAACAGGTTGAGATGAGACATTTAATATACAAACTCACCATCGAATGCTATATGAGAGTTGGACCCATGTAAAGCATGACTGTCTGGGACCATGAGGGAAGTAGAAAGGCTGATCCCAGCTTCTTCATCCCAGAATGCATTGCAAGACTGGCTACAAGAGGCTATGAGGGTCAAATTAATTGATGGGACTGACCACCAGATGGGGCAATAATACAACTTTCTGTAGTAAAAGTAATCAGATCTACACAAAGCAAATGCTGAAGGCATGACACTCCCCGTCTGGTATCACTGGTACCATATTTTAAACTCTAAACAGATAACAATAAGAATAGTTCAGTCACTGGTCTGAGGAACAACTTAGTCTCTCCTCGCTTACAGATCTTGACCTCAACCTTACGAACCTTCCCATCCTTGCTTGGGAACGTCTTGGTGACAAGACTTAAAGGCCATTCGTTGCGTTGTGACTGGCAATCTCTGACGAGCACAATGTCACCTGGTTTTAAGTTGGGTTTGGCAACTTGCCACTTGCTCCTTGACTGCAGGGTAGAAAGGTATTGTCTTTTCCATCTGTCCCAAAAGGTGTTTGCAAGGCTTTGAACTTGTCTCCATTGACGTTTGAACAGGTCTTTGGTATTGAATTCTCCAGGAGGAGCATAGGTAATCCCGGTCTTCTGTGTAAGAAGAGTGGCCGGAGTAAGTAGAAGTGGGTCTTCTGGGTCATTAGACACTGAAGTCAATGGTCTTCCGTTGACAATAGCTGAGACTTCAGCCATGAAGGTTGTTAAGCTCTCGTGAGTAAGTCTTGCAGTTCCCACTTGCAAGAATATGGAATCAAGGATTCTGCGTATCATGCCGATCATCCTTTCCCAGGCACCTCCCATATGAGAAGAATGAGGCGGGTTGAAGGTCCATGTACAACCTTGCTCACTGAGATATCTCTCTATGCTTTTAGTGTCAATGTTCGAATTAATTTGTAATTCTTTGGCTGCTCCAATGAAGTTGGTACCTCTGTCGGACCGGATGTGTTTTACTGGGCCACGGATAGCAATGAAGCGTCTAAAGGCATTGATGAAGCTTGAAGTGTCCATTGATTCTATAACTTCGATGTGAACAGCTCTGATGCTCATACAAGTGAATACAACCACCCAGCGCTTGCTGTTCGCATTCGCACCTCTAGTATGTCGTGTGATGACAGTCCATGGACCAAATACATCAAGACCAACATTGGAGAAAGGAGGGTCTGTACTAAGTCTGTCTGTTGGAAGATTAGCCATCTTCTGAGTTTGGGAAGTACCACGAAGTCTACGGCAAATGATACATTTGAAGATTGTGCTGCTTACACACCTTTTCGCTCCAATAATCCAGAACCCAGCTGATCGTAGAGCTCCTTTGGTAAACAATCGTCCTTGGTGTTTGACTTCGTTGTGATAGTGTTGCACAATTAAAGAAGCTATGTGGTGACTCCCAGGAATGATTAAAGGATTTTTCTCATTTGTCTCCAAGTTTGCTTCTTGAAGACGGCCTCCTACTCTCAATAAATGATTTTCTTTAAGAAAAGGGTATAGCTTTTTTAAGGTGCTGTCTTTGGGAATAGGATTTCCACTGTTAATGCAGTCGATCTCTCCGGAAAAGATTTGGTGCTGCACAACACGGATGATAAGGTTCTTGGATCGTTGTGTTTCTTCTGGTGCGTAAACATTTTGACAGTGGTGCCAACCTTTACATCCATTCACACTTACAGATGCGTTGCGTTTAAATGAATGGACTATGTGAGTTAAGCAGGTAATGGCTCTGACAAGTGATTTCCAAGTTGAAAATCTTTGGAATCTGTGAGGCTGAAGTTGACAATCTGAAGTTACGGTATGGATTGTAGTTATTTGTGGACGAATTTCAACATCTGAGTCTGCGTCTACTAGCTTGAATATGCTACTTTCAGGATTGTTCGAATCTGCCTTGTACAGGAATTCAGGTCCTCTGAGCCATGTAGTGTCTTTGAGGATACTGGCTGGGACAGCTCTTGTAGTGTGATCTGCTGGATTGTGAGCAGTAGATACATAGTGCCACTGTTTTGGATTGGTGGATCTTCTGATTCTTAGCACACGATTGCTGACATAAACATGGAACCGTCTGGTCTCGTTGCATATGTAGCCTAATACTACCTTACTGTCTGTGTAGAAATCTGCTTCAGAGAGTCCAATTGGTAACTCAGATGAAATGAGCTCAGCTAATTCTACAGCTAGTACTGCAGCACAAAGTTCAAGTCTGGGCACTGTGTGTTCTGGACGTGGAGCTAACTTTGCTTTGCCCATGACAAATCCAATATGACATTGTCCCTTGATGTCCATGGTCTTAAGATATGCAACTGCAGCAATTGCTTGGGTTGAGGCATCAGAGAATACACATAGTCTCTGGTTTTGTACTGCTGTAGAAGGCACGGGGGCATATGGACGTGTAATGCGGAGGTTGGTTAAGGTAGATAGAGAATCTTTCCACTCTTGCCACAAGTTTCTTTTCTGGGGAGGCAGTGGGGCATCCCAGTCAATTGACTCACAGGTTAGGTCTCTGAGCAAAGCTTTACCTTGGATAGTGACAGGAGCTGCAAATCCTAAGGGGTCGTACAAGCTGTTTAGAGTAGGGAGAACACCTCTGCGAGTGAAGGGTCTTTCTTCGCTGTTTACTTGGAAGGTAAAGGTGTCAGATTTTAAGTCCCACAAGAGTCCAAGACTACGTTGAGCTGGTGGGGAATCGGTTCCTAAATCCAAGTCTCTTAAATCGCTGGTATGATCTTGGGAAGGGAAGGCTTCCATCACTACTTTGCTGTTGGAAGCTATTTTGTGAAGCCTCAGGTTTGAACAAGCAAGCATTTCCTGAGCTCTTTTGAGGAGGCTGATTGCTGTCTCGGCTGTTGGCATAGATTTTAGGCAGTCATCCACGTAGAAGTCTTTATCTACAAGTTGTCTAACATCAGAACCATACTCTAGCTCACCCTCTTGAGCTGAACGTCTGAGTCCATAGATGGCAACTGCAGGTGAAGGGCTGTTACCAAAGATGTGTACCTTCATGCGATACTCCGTGATGTCTTTTGAGGGGTCATTGTCTCTGAACCAGAAGAATCTTAGGAAATTCCTGTCTTTTTCTCTCACAAGAAAGCAATGAAACATTTGTTGAATGTCAGCTGTGAAGGCAATAGAGTCTTTTCGGAAACGGATGAGTACTCCTAGGAGTTTGTTGTTAAGGTCTGGTCCTGTCAGGAGTACGTCATTTAAAGAAACACCTTCAAACTGGGCACTGGAATCGAACACCACTCTTATCTGACCTGGTTTCTTCGGGTGATATACTCCGAACATTGGCAGGTACCAGCATTCTTCTGTGTCTTTAAGAATGGGAGCTATCTCGGTGTGACCATTCTCAAATATTTTAGCCATAAAGGAGAAGAAATGATCTTTCATCTCTGGTTTCCTGTGAAAGTTGTGTTTAAGTGAAGAGAAGCGTTTGAGTACTTGTTCTCTGTCATTAGGAAGGCGTTGTCTGGGTGTTCTAAAGGGTAGAGGAGCAACCCAGCTGTTGGCATCATCCTTGACTAGTCCTTTCTCCATTATTTCCAAGAATAGTTTGTCCTCTATGGACATTGCCACCTGGTCATCCTTCTTTGTTCTCTGGAAGACTGCGTGTCCCAGATGATCTTGATAGTTGTCACAGATATGGTTGTCACTAGTTGAGTCTATGAAGGTACAGTGTGGTAATTCCTTTATGAGGAAATGGTTATGACATGGCTGGAACAGAGAAGGGCGTCCATTTTCTAAAGTACAGGTAAGCATGCTGTTGACAGAATCTGGTTTATGCACATCTCCAAGACATACTTCTCCTATTATTACCCATCCCAGATCCAGTCTTTGAGCGTAAGGTGCGTTATGTGGACCATTAATCTGACTTCTGGCTTTGTGGACTTGTAGGATATCCCTCCCAATGAGTAGATTTATTTGGGCATGTGGATCCAGTTCTGGTATCAGATGTGCTATGCGTTTCAAATGTGTATGGTGTTTAGCTACATCTGGTGTAGGAATCTCACTCCTATTGTCTGGAATCTCGTCACACTCTGTGATAGTTGGTAAAGAGAGACATGTCTTCCCATCCAAGGACTCAATTTGATAGCCAGTTGCTCTCCTTCCTGTTGTCTCAAAACTCCCTGCGCAGGATCTTAAGGAGTAAGGAGTGCTGGGTCCTTTAACATTAAAGGTCTCAAAGAAGATTGATCTGGCTAGAGACCTGTTACTTTGGTCATCTAGGATTGCATAAAGTTTAACGGCTTTGTCTGGATGTCCTTTGGGGTAAACTTTGACTAAACATATTTTGGAGCAGGATCTACCGCTAATGGCATCTTTGCAGACTTCGGTACATTGTGAAGTTATTTCTGGTGTGACTGCAACAGTGTCTTTTTGTTCTACACTGTGCTCCCCGCCATGCTCTGTATCGGTATAACTGTGTTGCAAAGCCCATGGGGGAGGACCAGGGTGTAGAGCGGTATTGTGGTCTGTGCTGTGGCATTCTGTGCAGTTAGCACTAACCTTGCAGTCCTTGGCGAGGTGTGATGTGGAGGAACAGCACTTGTAGCAGATCCTATTCTCCTTTAAGAAAGGCTTTGCGGTTCTCCAGGGACTTTTCTCTGAAGGTTCTGCATTTCAGGAGAGGATGCGGTTTGTGATGCAGAGGACATTGCTTGGCTGGATCTTTGTCTGTGGTCTCTTGGCGATTAAAGCTGGTAGACCTGCGGAAAGAATCTGAATAATGCACATTAGTCTTGTGAACTGCAACTGATGTTTTGCGGGGGTTAGGTACCATAGGTGCAGTATTTGTCAAGGTAAAGGCAAAACTAGGATCATTCCTGGTCATAGCTTGCTGGTGTACAAAGTCCACGAAAACTGAGAATGGTGGAAATTGCACTTTGTTCTGCCGCTTATATTTGGAGCCATGGTTGATCCATTGTTCCTGCAGATTATACGGTAGTTTCTGCACTATAGGGTTAACGCCTCTGGCTGTGTCAAAGAAGGCAAGTCCTGGTAAATCTCCCTCACATTTAGCTACTTGAAGTTCTTTTAGTAAGTCACTTAGTTCTCTGAGTCTCTGATAGCCTTTGTTGGGTAACCTGGGGAAATCGTCTATTCTTTTGAACAGAGCTCTCTCTATTATCTCTGGTGAGCCATAGCACTCATTAAGTCTATCCCAGATCATCCTAAGTCCATTCTCAGGGTGGTTAATGTTAATCACTCTTATCCTTCTAGCATGTTCTGCAGATTCATTCCCAAGCCATTTAATTAAGAGGTCTATCTCTTCACTATGTGAAAGGTCTATTCCTCTGATAGCATTTTGAAAAGAGGACTGCCAGGCTCTGAAGTTCTCAGGGCGATCATTGAACTTTGAAATACTAATCGTGACTAATTCACGGCGGGTGAGAAATTTAGCAAAGTCTAATGTGTCCTGATTGGCTCTTGGAGATGTCGGTACATTAACACGGTAGGTATATGGTGTGTAGTCATACCTGTTAGTGTTGTCTGGTTCCCGACGGTTGGTATCACGCCGCTTCTGTGTGAAGTAGGCTGTGTCTTTCTTGGAGTTTGCAGATTCAGACATCTGAGGTGGGGAAGAGTTGTCCCTCATAGGTTCACAGTGTCTAGGATTCTCTTGCTTGCAAATGTGTGGTCTGTTGTCCACTGGTGGTGGCGCTGTAGAGTGTACTTGATTTGTTTGCATGAGGTCTGAATGCGTACCTTGTAAAGATGGAGGGTTGCTACTCCTTTTTGAGACTTGACGTACGTATTCTGATGTGCGTTGCAGTGAATCCTGAGATCCATTCTCTGTGTCAAGTACATTGGTTCTTCTTATATCAGGGAGTTCTGCAGTCTCCAAGATTTCTGCTTCAGCTATGGCAGCCGCTGCCTCCTTCTCTGCAGCGAGCTTCTCGCCGATTGCTTCTAAGCGTTTGCTCTCGATTTTTAATTGCATCTCCTGCTCGGCAAAGTTAGCCCTTACTTTTGCGGCTTCCGCTTTTGCACGTGCCATGATGGCTGTATTACTGACAGACAAGGATTTGGAGGAACCAGAGACTTGGGACCTTGTTTTGTATGAGGATATCGTTTTCTGTGACATGGTGATCTGGTAGAGATGTTTGATTGTGTAGAGCAGGCTTTCCCAACCACGGTCCTCAAGGCACACCAACAGTGCAGGTTTTAGTGATAGCCAGGCTGCAGCACAGATGGTTAACTCAAAATAACTGAGCTACTAATTAAGTCACCTGTGCTGAAGCCTGGATATCACTAAAACATGCACTGTTAGTGTGCCTTGAGGACCGTGGTTGGGAAAGCCTGGTGTAGAGACTGCTGTAATGCTGTCTGCAAGTAACTGTTCAGACTGTGTCGCAGATCTCTGAGGAGTCAGTATCTTTGAACTGTTATGAAGCTGCTTGACTGTGAAGAGACTGTTGTGTTGCCTTATAAGCGTGGCTGCACTGACTTGTACAGGTTTCTGTGTAGTCAAATGGCGGTACTCCTATTGCTGAGCTGCCATAGTTGGTAGACTGTATAGAAACTGTGTGGCTGTCATATGCAGATAGCTGTGGCTGGCAGTGTAACGGCTCTGTAAGTCAGTATATGTCCCCACTGCTGACAGGCAATGATTTACTGACGGAGTCAGTGTAAGAGAGTCCATCTGCTTGTAGCATTCGATGTTTTACTGTTCAGCCTCTCACTAAGCCCTTTCTGGCAAATTTGAAGCCTACAGTATAACCACCTTTACTTTTCAATAATCTGTTCAGAAGAGGTGTTTGTAGAACGGTGTTTTATTATTCAGTAAAGGGATCACAGATATGATGCGTTGATTTGATGTACAATACGATATGATGATATGTGATAATGAGGTAAAACTGTTAATGAAACAAGAATATGCAATTATGATATGCATGTGAAAAGCAAAATGGATATACACAAGTACATATAACATGGGCTGTGCAAACATGTGATTACATGTGCAAGTATAAACTACAGTGCAGCTAACATTACTCACTGGCTAAACAGGTTGAGATGAGACATTTAATATACAAACTCACCATCGAATGCTATATGAGAGTTGGACCCATGTAAAGCATGACTGTCTGGGACCATGAGGGAAGTAGAAAGGCTGATCCCAGCTTCTTCATCCCAGAATGCATTGCAAGACTGGCTACAAGAGGCTATGAGGGTCAAATTAATTGATGGGACTGACCACCAGATGGGGCAATAATACAACTTTCTGTAGTAAAAGTAATCAGATCTACACAAAGCAAATGCTGAAGGCATGACAATGTATGTTAGTTTGTATTCAGCTGAGTTTGAAGGCTTTGTTACAAACAAATCCAGTATTGAGTTTTCTTACCTTTTGTGCTGTTCCAAGAATGCAGGTAATGTATTTATCAGCACTTGGTAATATGACAAAGCAACGAAATACAGTAGATGGGAGAAGGGCAGTAGAGAGCCTGGCTGGGACCAGGTCCTTTTCCTTTCAGGGGGCGTGGCCTAATCAGAGGCGGCGTGTCCATGCACCCTTAGAGAAAAATACAGATTTTTTTTAATTTTTAGCGCATCCTAGGTCACACTGCAGCCCAGCACTCAGCAGTATGTGCTGGGCTGAGGAGAAAAGCTGCACCTGCCAGGTAAGGGAAGGGGAGGAGGGGGCACCTGGGTCCCCACCGGGCCTCTCCATCAGACCTGGGCCCAGGTAATTAGTACCCTCTCCCCCCACTCTCAGTACCTCTGGATGGAAGCACACTATCATACCTTTTTCATGCAATGCCACATATTGACCTCTGAGTGTGATTTAAAAATGTACAGTACAATATATTGTATATGGCCAGAATTCCTAATAAACTGCTAGCAAGGCTCATGTTTAAACTGACATAAATAACTGTGCTAGCAGAATAATACCTGGAATGCAATTATGTCATCTGGGGTTACAGAAAGCTGAATGCTGATAAAAATTAAAATTTCAAATATATCTGTTATTTTGCCTTTAGGATGTAACTGTGTAGGCTGTGATACCTTGTATTGCACCAATCTAGCAATCTGGTTATATCAGCTTTTGCAGACATTTGTTGGGCCTTCCGCATGAGATTATACAACAGGCATGTTATAAAAGTGCTGTGTTTGACCATGTAAATAAAGAATGGAATGAATTATTTATAACTTTTTCTCCCCACACTTACTTCCTTTGCTGCATTATCACACATATTAAGTTCCTACTACTGTACATGTCTAGAATATCTTAAATGCGAGTTCCAAGAGGTTCTGCTCTCAAATATTCAATCAGTTTGCACTACACCTGCGGTTCATTCCTGGGAAATGCTGAGGTACAGTAAACAGGGCCCTCCCTGTAATCTAGACACCAAGGTCCGAAATAAGGTTTAATGTAGCATAGTTAAAAAAGTCCAATAATAATAATAAACTGTGATACAGACTTATTTCTTGTGTGATTTTGTCATGTCAGAGGGCAATTTTCCAATGCATTTCTTGTATTAAACATGCAGTATGTGACTATGTGACCAGATAAAGTATTTTTCCAACAACTGGCAGAAATCATTAGAAGATGATCCTAATGACTACAGGGGCAGGTTGGGATGGAATACCAGCCTGGGAAATTTATGGAAGCAGCCCTTGTAAAGGTGAGGTCTGATGACATGGTGGGGTCTTTTGAGGGATCTCAAAATAGCACTACAGAGACCAGAATACCCTCCAAACACTGGCCCCATCCATGCCCTGCATACTAACAGAACAAAATGTAAGTTGCTCATATCAGTTGGAAAATACAATTCAGGTGCGTGAAAGGGAGAAGATAGTCTAAACTAGAAATACATTGTGGATTAACCCCTGGTGTCCGTACCAAGACACGAAAGACTATATATACATAAAATAGAAATCCGGAGGTCTTAGTTACATACATTTGCAAATATATGATAAAGCCATATTTGGATATCCCGGGGGGTATCTTCAAGTAAGTCACAGTAGCTCTCAATTTGGATACATTTTCTTAGATGCCATTATCATGTGGCATTACGTTATATTACCCAAAAGGGTTGTTATTGCTATTAGTAACTGGGTCGGGTCTGGGGTGTGGTTCCCCCTGGATTGATGGGGATAAGCTGCCTTGGGGTAGCACACTGCGAGATCTTATTTAGCACCCTTTTAACACATTTATTAATCCTTCTGATCTTTTAATTACACCTTATCTAGTATATTAATTTTTGTATATTGATTTTGCTTTCCTTTTATTAACACGTACAAACACTTTACCCTCTCACATTGTGCTGCCCTGGGGTAGCTGGCCTTTGCCGGTTTGTGGGGTTCTGCACCCAAGAGCCAGACCTAGAGTTAGGGACATTCAGCATCAGAGGAGCCATGTTGGGGCCTGGTGGCTTTATCATATATTTGCAAATGTATGTAATGAAGACCTCTGGATTTCTATTTTATATATACTGAATAGTCTTTCATGGCTTGGTACATGTATAGCTTGGTGTGCTGGCCGACACCAGGGGTTAATCCCCAATGTGTTTCTAGCTTAGACTATCCCCTCCCTTTCACGCACCTGAATTGTATTTTCTAAATGATACAGTATGAGCAACTTACATTTTGTAATTCCAGTTGGATCTTGGCCAGATTTTAGGGTCATTAGGGTCCTGATCGATTGGTGTATGCTGGGCAGAACTTTGACCCAGGGAGACTGTTCTGAGCTTTCCACTGCATGGATTCGGGCAAAAACTTCACAAAGTGAAGACAAACTAGGGGGTTGAGACCCTGCTTGGACCTCCTGTTGGTGTATGCTGGGCAGAACTTTGACAGAGAGAGCCTGTTCTGGGCCTGCCACTGGATGGATTTGGATGAAAACTTCAATGACCTGAAATAATTGACTGAAATAACTATAAATTAATGAACTGAAATAACTGACAGAAATGTAGACGGGAAGACAAAAAATATTGTGTACCCAGAAGGCTTGAAACAGCAACATTGATAACAGAAGGAAAACTTTATACCCATCTCGCAATGTAAAAGTGATTATAAAACTGAACAGAAAGGAAAGCTGGGGATCAGGGATACTGGCGTGCCACCCCCCCAAAAAAATGAAATGAAAAATATAAAAAAAATAACCATTAATGGGCTGTCACCTCATGGGTGTGATGGAAGAGCTGCTAAGCCGCTATTATTTTTAAAATGTTGACAGTTCCATCCAATTTATTGATAAAGTAAGAACTTGCAAATTTAAACCTGGGCAATGATGGGTACGTCAGCTAGTATGTATATAATTATAATTTTTGGGGGGAGAAATACTGTATACTTCAAGGAGATGAAAACATTTTTTTGTCAAATGTCTTTATTTCCTGTGAACAAAGGAATCTCATCTTAAGCATAATAGTACAAAGTCGATAAATCAAGACCAGCTACTGTGTCCACTTTACTGTTATTGCAAATGTCCACAGAATTACGTAAACCACCTGCAAGTTATAAAAACAAGTTATTTCAATTAACATTGAACATATTTATTAAAAGGTCCAGCTTGACCAAGTGATGTGCTTTTTGTCAAGCCTTTTGTACCTTACCCATCATGATTGCAAAGAATCTTATTGAATTGTGTTGGTCAACAGAAAATATTTCCCAGTGCTAACATACTAATGTGAATATAAAAATTGCAGATGCAATGTACACTTATTAGTTACAGTTACTGACAGCTCTGACTATAGAAACTGTAAGTATGGCCAAGTTGTATTTTGACAGATTGTAATTCCCTAGGCCAAATGATGTTTCTTTTACTTTCCCCATGCTTGGTTTTACTAAAACAGTGAGTTGTAGAAACTTTTAAAACTTTCTTTGAAAAATACAGTAAGTAGGTGAATCTACTTCTGGGCAATGTCATGTAACTAGCAGGACTTTGAGTTTGTGCCATGATGACTATTGGTTTTAGCATACTGAAAATGATAGATGTCAGAGAATCTGCTTATCATTAATATTTAATCCACTCACCTAGCTGTGCATATTAGTGATGAGCGGGTTCGGTTCCTCGGAAACCGAACCCCCCCGAACTTCACCCATTTTACACGGGTCCGAGGCATACTCGGATTCTCCCATATGGCTCGGTTAACCCGAGCGCGCCCGAACGTCATCATCCAGCTGTCGGATTCTCGCGAGATTCGGATTCTATATAAGGAGCCGCGCGTCGCCGCCATTTTCACTCGTGCATTGGAAATGTTAGGGAGAGGACATGGCTGGCGTCCTCTCCGTTTATTAATGTTGCTGCAAATATTTGTGCTTATTGCTTAATTGTGAGGACTGGGGAGCAGCTGTATTATATAGGAGGAGTACAGTGCAAAGTTTTGCTGATCAGTGACCACCAGTTTTATCCGTTCTCTGCCTGAAAAACGCTCCATATCTGTGCTCAGTGTGCTGCATATATCTGTGCTCACACTGCTTTATTGTGGGGACTGGGGACCAGCAGTATTATATAGGAGGAGTACGGTGCAGAGTTTTGCTGACCAGTGACCACCAGTATAAGTTGTCTGCCTGAAAAACGCTCCATATCTGTGCTCAGTGTGCTGAATATATCTGTGCTCACACTGCTTTATTGTGGGTACTGGGGACCACCAGTATATTATTTAGGAGGAGTACAGTGCAGAGTTTTGCTGACCAGTGATCACCAGTATACGTTGTCTGCCTGAAAAACGCTCCATATCTGTGCTCAGTGTGCTGCATATATCTGTGCTCACACTGCTTTATTGTGGGTACTGGGGACCACCAGTATATTATATAGGATGAGTACAGTGCAGAGTTTTGCTGACCAGTGACCACCAGTATATATAGCAGTACGGTACAGAAGGCCACTGCTCTACCTACCTCTGTGTCGTCAAGTATACTATCCATCTAGATTCTATACCTGTGGTGCATTTTAGTTTTGCAGTTTGCTGACAGTGACCACCAGTATATATAGCAGTACGGTACGGAAGGCCACTGCTCTACCTACCTCTGTGTCGTCAAGTATACTATCCATCTAGATTCTATACCTGTGGTGCATTTTAGTTTTGCGGTTTGCTGACCAGTGACCACCAGTATATATAGCAGTACGGTACGGAAGACCACTACTCTACCTACCTCTGTGTCGTCAAGTATACTATCCATCTATATTCTATACCTGTGGTGCATTTTAGTTTTGCAGTTTGCTGACAGTGACCACCAGTATATATAGCAGTACGGTACGGAAGGCCACTGCTCTACCTACCTCTTTGTCATCAAGTATACTATCCATCTAGATTCTATACCTGTGGTGCATTTTAGTTTTGCAGTTTGCTGATAGTGACCACCAGTATATATTGCAGTACGGTACGGAAGGCCACTGCTCTACCTACCTCTGTGTCGTCAAGTATACTATCCATCTAGATTCTATACCTGTGGTGCATTTTAGTTTTGCAGTTTGCTGACAGTTACCACCAGTATATATAGCAGTACGGTACGGAAAGGCCACTGCTCTACCTACCTCTGTGTCGTCAAGTATACTATCCATCTAGATTCTATACCTGTGGTGCATTTTAGTTTTGCAGTTTGCTGACAGTGACCACCAGTATATATAGTAGTACGGTACGGAAGGCCACTGCTCTACCTACCTCTGTGTCGTCAAGTATACTATCCATCCATACCTGTGGTGCATTTCAGTTGTGCGCAGTATGTATAGTAGTAGGCCATTGCTATTGATACTGGCATATTATTTCACACATTAAAAAATGGAGAACAAAAATGTGGAGGTTAAAATAGGGAAAGATCAAGATCCACTTCCACCTCATGCTGAAGCTGCTGCCACTAGTCATGGCCGAGACGATGAAATGCCATCAACGTCGTCTGCCAAGGTCATTACCCAATGTCATAGTAGAGAACATGTAAAATCCAAAAAACAAAAGTTCAGTAAAATGACCCAAAAATCAAAATTGAAAGCGTGTGATGAGAAGCGTAAACTTGCCAATATGCCATTTACGACACGGAGTGGCAAGGAACGTCTGAGGCCCTGGCCTATGTTCATGGCTAGTGGTTCAGATTCACATGAGGATGGAAGCACTCATCCTTTCGCTAGAAAAATGAAAAGACTTAAGCTGGCAAAAGCACAGCAAAGAACTGTGCGTTCTTCTAAATCACAAATCCCCAAAGGAGAGTCCAATTGTGTCGGTAGCGATGCCTGACCTTCCCAACACTGGACGGGAAGAGCTTGCGCCTTCCACCATTTGCACGCCCCCTGCAAGTGCTGGAAGGAGCACCCGCAGTCCAGTTCCTGATAGTCAAATTGAAGATGTCACTGTTGAAGTACACCAGGATGAGGATATGGGTGTTGCTGGCGCTGGGGAGGAAATTGACAAGGAGGATTCTGATGGTGAGGTGGTTTGTTTAAGTCAGGCACCCGGGGAGACACCTGTTGTCCGTGGGACGAATATGGCCATTGACATGCCTGGTCAAAATCCAAAAAAATCACTTCTTCGGTGTGGAATTATTTCAACACAAATGCAGACAACCAGTGTCAAGCCATGTGTTGCCTTTGTAAAACTGTAATAAGTAGGGGTAAGGACGTTAGCCTCTCCTGCCTGGGATTCCTCCGATGCATCCTTGAGTGTAACGCCTACTGCTGCTGGCGCTGCTGTTGTTGCTGCTGGGAGTCGATCGTCATCCCAAAGGGGAAGTCGGAAGACCACTTGTACTACTTCCAGTAAGCAATTGACTGTCCAACAGTCCTTGCGAGGAAGATGAAATATCATAGCAGTCATCCTGCTGCAAAGCGGATAACTCGGGTTTTGTCAGCCTGGGTGGTGAGAAACGTGTGTCCGGTATCCACCATTAATTCACAGGCAACTAGAGACTTGATTGAGGTACTGTGTCCCCGGTACCAAATACCATCTAGATTCCATTTTCTAGGCAGGCAATACCGAAAATGTACACAGACGTCAGAAAAAGAGTCACCAGTATCCTAAAAAATGCAGTTGTACCCAATGTCCACTTAACCAAGGACATGTGGACAAGTGGAGCAGGGCAGACTCAGGACTATATGACTGTGACAGCCCACTGGGTAGATGTATTGCCTCCCGCAGCAAGAACAGCAGCGGCGGCACCAGTAGCAGCATCTCGCAAACGCCAACTCGTTCCTAGGCAGGCTACGCTTTGTATCACCGCTTTCCAGAAGAGGCACACAGCTGACAACCTCTTACGGAAACTAAGGAATATCATCGCAGAATGGCTTACCCCAATTGGACTCTCCTGGGGATTTGTGACATCGGACAACGCCAGAAATATTGTGCGTGCATTACATCTGGGCAAATTCCAGCACATCCCATGTTTTGCACATACATTGAATTTGGTGGTGCAGAATTATTTAAAAAACGACAGGGGCGTGCAAGAGATGCTGTCGGTGGCCCGAAGAATTGCGGGCCACTTTCGGCATTCAGCCACTGCGTGCCAAAGACTGGAGCACCAGCAAATACTCCTGAACCTGCCCTGCCATCATCTGAAGCAAGAGGTGGTAACGAGGTGGAATTCAACCCTCTATATGCTTCAGAGGATGGAGGAGCAGCAAAAGGCCATTCAAGCCTATACATCTGCCCACGATATAGGCAAAGGAGGGGGAATGCACCTGACTCAAGCGCAGTGGAGAATGATTTCAACGTTGTGCAAGGTTCTGCAACCCTTTGTACTTGCCACACGTGAATTTAGTTCAGACACTGCCAGCCTGAGTCAGGTCATTCCCCTCATCAGGCTTTTGCAGAAGAAGCTGGAGACATTGAAGGAGCTAAAACAGGGACTTGAGGATGGAGCCCTTAATTCGCTTAACCAGGATTCACGGGTGGTCAATCTGTTGAAATCAGAGCACTACATTTTGGCCACCGTGCTCGATCCTAGATTTAAAACCTACGTTGTATCTCTCTTTCCAGCAGACACAAGTCTGCAGAGGTTCAAAGACCTGCTGGTGAGAAAATTGTCAAGTCAAGCGGAACGTGACCCGTCAACAGCTCCTCCTTCACATTCTCCCGCAACTGGGGGTGCGAGGAAAAGGCTAAGAATTCCGAGCCCACCCGCTGGCGGTGATGCAGAGCAGTCTGGAGCGAGTGCTGACATCTGGTCCGGACTGAAGGACCTGCCAACGATTACTGACATGTCATCTACTGTCACTGAATACGATTCTCTCACCATTGAAAGAATTGTGGAGGATTATATGAGTGAACGCATCCAAGTAGGCACGTCAGACAGTCCGTACGTATACTGGCAGGAAAAAGAGGCAATTTGGAGGCCCTTGCACAAATTGGCTTTATTCTACCTAAGTTGCCCTCCCTCCAGTGTGTACTCCGAAAGAGTGTTTAGTGCAGCCGCTCACCTTGTCAGCAATCGGCGTACGAGGTTACTTCCAGAAAATGTGGAGAAGATGATGTTCATCAAAATGAATTATAATCAATTCCTCCGTGGAGACATTCACGAGCAGCAATTGCCATCAGAAAGTACACAGGGATCTGAGATGGTGGATTCCCGTGGGGACAAATTAATAATCTGTGAGGAGGGGGATGTACACAGTGAAAGGGGTGAGGAATCGGAGGATGATTATGAGGTGGACATCTTGCCTCTGTAGAGCCAGTTTGTGCAAGGAGAGATTGATTGCTTCTTTTTTGGTGGGGGCCCAAACCAACCAGTCATTTCAGTCACAGTCGTGTGGCAGACCCCGTCGCTGAAATGATGGGTTCATTAAAGTGTGCAAGTCCTGTTTATACAACATAAGGGTGGGTGGGAGGGCCCAAGGACAATTCCATCTTGCACCTCTTTTTTCTTTCATTTTTCTTTGCATCATGTGCTGTTTGGGGACTATTTTTTAAGTGCCATCCTGTCTGACACTGCAGTGCCACTCCTAGATGGGCCAGGTGTTTGTATCGGCCACTTGTGTCGCTTAGCTTAGTCACACAGCGACCTTGGTGTGCCTCTTTTTTTCTTTGCATCATGTGCTGTTTGTGGACTATTTTTTTGAAGTGCCATCCTGCCTGACACTGCAGTGCCACTCCTAGATGGGCCAGGTGTTTGTGTCGGCCACTTTTGTCGCTTAGCTTAGTCACACAGCGACCTTGGTGCGCCTCTTTTTTCTTTGCATCATGTGCTGCTTGGGGACTATTTTTTTGAAGTGACATCCTGCCTGACACTGCAGTGCCACTCCTAGATGGGCCAGGTGTTTGTGTCGGCCACTTGTGTCGCTTAGCTTAGCCATGCAGTGACCTCGGTGCAAATTTTATGACTAAAAATAATATTTTGAGGTGTGAGGTGTTCAGAATAGACTGAAAATGAGTGTAAATTATGGTTATTGAGGTTAATAATACTATGGGATCAAAATGACCCCCAAATTCTATGATTTAAGCTGTTTTTGAGGGTTTTTTTGTAAAAAAACACCCGAATCCAAAACACACCCGAATCCGACAAAAAATTTTCAGGGAGGTTTTGGCAAAACGCGTCCGAATCCAAAACACGGCCGCGAAACCGAATCCAAAACCAAAACACAAAACCCGAAAAATTTCCGGTGCACATCTCTAGTGTATATAAGTAAATAACTAGCCTGAGGCTTTGATAATTAGGATATAGGCAACAAGTCAGAATAACATACAAAAGATTGAAACAGGCTATTCTGATTTGCTTTATATTAAGATAGATAGATAGATAGATAGATAGATAGATAGATAGATAGATAGATAGATTGTTGGGTACAGCTATTTGGTGTTTTTAAAAATCTGGAAGTTGGTATTACATTACTGACTATTGATACACCCCTGATAAAGCCTGCCTAACACCAAAAACACATTGGGTGGCGGAGCTGTTTGTCCCCAATACTGAAAGCAACCAATGTCAAGGGCTCACACCTTATTAGTAGGGTGGTACAGGGAGTGTCCTATTTTCCATCTTCTGTAAAGTGTGAACACAACTCCACGTGCACGTAAGCTGGAATTTGTATTTTTATTGTACGATTTTTCAATAAAATGTATAAAGATCTTCTAAGGTTTAAACTGTTGACTTTTGCCATTGTAGGGTGTCTCTATCTTGGTATGAAGGTCTAATTACAGGAAATATAATTTCTTAAACCTGCCCCTATAAATAGAGGACTTTCAGAGTATTGACTGTTTCCATCATCATTGTACTGAAGAGAATTGACTACCAACAACTTATGATGAATTATTAATTGAGATAAACATCTATGGGCTAACATCATCAACTTGGTGGACATTTCCTAATTAAAAAAATAAATAAACACATTTTAATAATTATATATATATATATATATATATATATATATATATATTTATATATATGCAGCAAAAAAGAATGGGGATAAGTGACCAATGGTGCAAAAGATAATTAATAAGGGAGCAATACCCAATGTATATAAAATATACAATTTATTGTAACAACAGGAGCGTAAAGGTAAAAAATATATATAAAAACTTCACATGTGACATAAATTTATTAAAAAAAATTAGATTTTTTGTGAAAACACAGATAAAAAATGTAAAAAAGCATATATATGATTACAAATAAATATATATATATATATATATATATATATATATAAATCTCTTATCTCAATTGGAGGGCATCTAAGGGGTTGGCCCAACGCGTTTCATCATATAGACTTCTTCACCCCTTGAAGTTTTTATATATATATATTTACCTTTATGCTCCTGTTGTTACAATAAATTGTATATATTCTTATATACATTGGGTATTGCTCCCTTATTAATTATCTTTTGCACCATTGGTCGCTTATGCCCATTCCTTTTTGCTGCACACATTTTTTATGGGGACCTACCACCCCCAGGTACTTTGGGGAACAGCTGGCTCCCCTATATATTAGGGAGTGCTTTTTTACATCTAGTACACACACATATATATATATATATATATATACCTTTTCTACGAATTTGAAATGTCCTAATTATTGCCTGATAAAATCCGATCCATTTCACAAGTGGCGCAGTATTTTTCTATGATAGACTATATATATATATATATATATAGAGAGAGAGAGAGAGAGAGAGAGAGAGAGGGACAGAGTAATAGGAAATGCTCCGTATAGCTGGTCATTACTAAAATCAAGGATATTTCACGGGATAAATCCTAAAATCCTTGGGAAATCCCTGTAAACCAGGAAAGTTTGGGTTTATGTCTATTACAGTAACGAGCATGGGCATTCCAGCAACAGACATGTTCACACTAGATGAGGAATAGAATTGATGACATTTCATTTTTGCTTATGGAAAATGCAATTTTAACATATCTCAGATATGTTGGATCCCTGCAGTGTACCGCCATAACTTTCTATCATTCTGTACTTGGCATATGCTTTATACATCACAATAATGCAGTAATCACATCATGTGAAACCGAATTTGGTGCCATGTTGCTCGTCATGTAGCTTACAGGTGTCTTGTAGTCACACAAGGGTTCCTGAAGCTAAGGCTGTTTAATGGGATTCCCTGTAGTGCTTCCCTTGATCTTTGCAGTCTAGAAAGAAGCAGAAGGTGCAAAAATGGCTTCTAATGCCTATTCAGATGTCGAAAGTGTCAGAAGTTTTTAATTAACTGGAACAAGTTGTAGACCAGAGATTAAATTTGATCAGAGACTGGAGATTTAAATATAAAAAAAAAACTTCAGTAAATCTCTGCTAATAGCCTCAAATATAAAAAGAATAGACAATTAGCATAACTAGCAGACTTTGATAAAGCTTTTTTTTCTAAATTATATAACTTTTTAATTTGTAAGGTGCATTTTGCCAATGTCTAAGAAGCCTGCTGTATCATTTTTTTTTAAACTGGTTGTATCATGGTAATGACAATATCAGTTATTTTAATGTTTGGTTTAATTGATGCCTTATTTCTTGTTGGTGTTAGAAATTCTCACCCAGGAACAAACAGGATGTCCTCAGAATTCCCAGCTTTTCTTTTAGCCTTCTTTTCCTGCTATACCTCAAATCCACCAGCCTTCCTCTCCAGCTATGTACCTCCAATACACCAGCCTTCCTCTCCAGCTATACCTCCAATCCAGCAGTCTTCCTCTCCAGCTATACCTCCAAAACACCAGCCTTCCTCTCAAGCTATACCTCTAATACACCAGCCTTCTTCTCCAGCTATTCCTCCAATACACCAGTCTTCCTCTCCACCTATACCTCCAATACACCAGTTTTCCTCTCAAGCTATACCTCCAATACACCAGCCTTCTTCTCCAGCTATTCCTCCAATACACCAGTCTTCCTCTCCACCTATACCTCCAATACACCAGTTTCCCTCTCAAGCTATACCTCCAATACACCAGCCTTCCTCTCCAGCTATACCTCCAAAACACCAGCCTTCTTCTCCAGCTTTTCCGTCAATACACCAGCCTTCCTCTCCAGCTATACCTCCAATACACCAGCCTTCCTCTCCAGCTATACCTCCAATACACCAGCCTTCCTCTCCAGCTATACCTCCAATACACCAGCCTTCCTCTCCAGCTATACCTCCAATACACCAGCCTTCCTCTCCAGCTGTACCTCCAATACATCAGCCTTCCTCTCCAGCTATGCCTCCAATACACCGTCCTTCCTCTTCAGCTATGCCTCCAATACACCAGCCTTCCTCTCCAGCTATACCTTCAATACACCATCCTTCATCTTCAGCTATACCTCCAATGCGTTTCAGCTGTATAAGTCTCTTTGTAAATAATGCTCCTAACGTCTATTATACAGTATGCTCACCAGGTAATGGTGGATAATTGTATTATCTTTCATTGCTTTGTATCATATTCATATCATTGTTGTTCGTATGATTTTTGATCCAACAAATTCAAATTAATACTACATTATGAGGACATGCACATTGTAACCTGTTTGATGGCTATGGTATTTTTAAAGGAGGACCTGATGGTTTAAGACCTCTTAAGCTGGGTACACACTAAAGCAATGTCAGCATAATATGCCGTTTCGTAGCGACATTTCACCTACATAGTTCAGTGTGTATGCATGATTGCGTGCTCCAGCGGTCGCTAGCGATACACGCTTGGTTGTATGTTCTGCACATAAAACCAAGTGCTGTCGCTAGTGTCCTGTAGTATGCTAATAAAGGATGGAACATGTTTGTTCTGACTTTCATTAGCATCGCCCTAGTGTGTAAACACAATCTGGGCTGATAGGTATTCGTTCCAGTGTTGGAATGAATCCCTGTTGCTCTGTACAAGAAGACACTTTCTGAGTAATTTGAATACAGTGTTCTAATAGGAAAAAAATCTAAACAGAAGCAGTTTTTTTTCTATTTTGGAGTATTCAAACGCAGGTGCTTTTGAATGGATTTCTAATCTGGACATTTTATAACCGGGCTGTACGCCATACCGTCATTGTTGTTTGTTTTAAATTATATGTGTATAGACTGGAATATAATTGTTTTATGATCAGGTCATTTTGGAAAATAAAGTGTAGTAGATTTAGATTTATGTTCGTGTTCACTGGTCAGGTCATGGTGGAGCTGTAGTATCCTGTGTCTGTATAGAATATAATAGAATTGTACTATGATAATATGTATCCAGTGGTCAGGTCATGTTTGGGGTGTAGTATCCTACAGTGTATGCCTCTATATTATGTAACAGAATTGCATTATGGTCATGTCCAGTGGTCAGTTCATGCTGCGAGTGTAATGTCCTATGTCTGTAAAGTGTAACAGAATTGTATTTTTATAATAAATCCAGTGGTTAGGTCATGTGGAAGGTATAGTATCCTACAGTATGCCTGTCAGAGAAGCATAGTATGGCCATGTGAGAAATAGGTCATATCAAACTAATTTGATTAGCTTCTATGAGAAAGTAAGCAACAATCTTGACCAGGGTAACACAGTAGATGTGGTCTATCTGGATTTTGCAAAAGCTTTCAACACAGTGCCTCACAGGAGGCTGATTTTCAAATTAAGGGAGCTCAGTATAGGAAACACTATCTGTACTTGGGTGAGTAAATGACTGAATAACAGGGAACAGTGAGTGGTGGTTAATGGGATGAATTCCACCGGGGCTAAAGTAATAAGTGGAGTATCACAGAGTTCCATGCTGGGTCCACTATTGTTTATCATATTTATAAATGATCTAGGAGTAGGACTAGAAAGCACAGTGTCAATTTTTGCAGATGATACTAAAATATGTAGGGTAGTCAACTCAGATGTGGATGTGGAGTCTCTTCAGAGAGTCTTATTTAAACTGGAAGTTTGGGCAATGAAATGGAGTATGAGGTTTAATGTGGAAAAATGTAAAGTTATGCACTTTGGGACTAAGAATAAACATGCAACCTATCAATTAAAGGGAGAATATATAGGGCAAACGGTATTAGAAAATTATTTGGGGGTGCTCATTGATAATAGATTTAGTGGCAGTACACAATGTCAAAGTGCAGCAACAAAGGCAAATAAGGTATTAGCATGCATAAAAAATGGAATTGAGGCAAGAGAGAAGAGTGTAATCTTCCCACTGTATAAATCATTGGTGCGACCGCATCTTGAGTATTGTGTACAGTTCTGGGCACCGCACTATAAAAGAGACATGTTAGAACTTGAAAAGGTTCAGAGGCGAGCTACCAAATTGATTAAGCGGTTGGAGTCACTGGACTATGTGGAGAGACTATCTAGATTAGATATGTTTACACTAGAAATGAGGCGACTAATGGGCCCTACACACTGGCCGACATCACTGCACGATATGAACGATATTGTTCATTAATGAACGAGATAACGTTCATATCGTGCAGTGTGGAGGCACCAGCGATGAACGATGCGCGGCCCCACGCTCGTTCATCGCTGGTGCCATGTCGGCTGTGCATGCAGGCCAACATGGATGAGATCGTCCATATTTGCCTGCAAGACTACGGAGCTGGGTGACAGGGGGAGTGAAGTTTCTTCACTTCCCCCGTCACTGCCCCCCCGCCGCTGAGTAGCCCGTCGGGCACCTCGGTGGCCAATCGTCAATTGTGTAGGGCCTATAAGAGGAGATATGATTAATATTTACAAATATATAAAGGGACAATACGCAGAATTATCAGGTGATTTGTTTATTAAGAGACCTCTACAGAAAATACGTGGACACCCACTAAGGCTTGAGGAGAGGAGGTTTCGTACTCAGTGAAGGAAGGGATTCTTCACTGTAAGGGCTATACAAATGTGAAAATTCACTGCCAGTGAAGGCTGTAATGGCGGAGTCAGTCAATACTTTAAAAAAAAGGGTTAGATAAATTCTAACGGAAAGAGATATCCGAGGATATAGCCTTTAACCAGAATAGAATAGGCAATATAATTTAATTCAGGTTGAACTCGATGGGCTACTGGTCTTTTTTCAACCTCACCAACTATGTTACTATGTTACCATGGGGCAGATGTATTAACCTGGAGAAGACATAAGGAAGTGATAAACCAGTGATATGTGCAAGGTGACAAAGGCACCAGCCAATCAGATCCTAACTGTTAATTTACATATTGGAGCTGATTGGCTGGTGCCTTTATCACCTTGCACATATCACTGGTTTATCACTTCCTTATGCCTTCTCCAGGTTAATACATCTGCCCCCATGTCCAGTGATCAGACACGCTGGAGAGTGTAGTGTCCCAGGTCTGTCGAGAGCATAACAGAATTGTATTATGAGTATTTACGGTGGTCAGATTATGTTATGCAGTATTGGAGTCTATTTACTAAGACTTGGATGGAGATAAAGTGGACTGTGATAAAGCACCAGCCAGCCAACTCCTAACTGCCATGACACAGGCTGTTTGAAAAATGACAGTTCGGAGCTGATTTGCTGATACTTTATCTCCATCGAAGCCTTAGTAAATAGACCCTATATATAGTTTTTTAGCTATAGAGTATTAAAGAATTGGAATATATGGTAATGTTCAGTCGTCATGCATGTTGAGAAGATTATTTTGATATGTCTGCATAAAGTATACTAGAATTGGAATGTGATCATGTGCAGTGGTCAAACAAATATTATATACTGTAATGTAAAAAGATGAATGTATTATTAGAGCAGATGTTTTTGCCTTGTACATACTCACTTCCCTGCATAGTTGCAGACACAAGCAGACAGCACAGAGAGCACTTCAGCATTCAAGCAAGGCTTGTCTGTAATCATCCATTCCCAGGTTAAAGCTGGATAATTACTTGCAAGTCAAAAGCCTGCTACATGTTATTGTGCAAGTAACTGATTATGATGCTGCAGACGGAGCTGCAGAACAGAACCCTCTTCCTGGTTGAACTGCCCTCTAGCGTGCAGTAGCTACAGGAACCAGCTATGTGTCGACTAGAAGGATTACTTTGTACACTTTACTCTGCAAATCTCAATGTAATATATCATTCCACATTTCTCTTGGGATAATTCTACTCTCTTATAGATCTACTCAGTATCTATTTATATCAAGCCTCTCAATCATAATATAGATAGGGCAGCTGTATCTATTTTTCTGTGGAAATGTTACATTACTGTAAATGGGCTGTAGCATTGCATACTTGCATATTTCACCAATCTCATAGGCACATCAGAAATTGTTACCGTGACATGCGAAAATGGAACAGAATTGTCCTGCATAGAAATCACAAAACATGAGAAAAAACAGATCTAAATAAGACTGTGATGTTTATTGTAAATGTTATATACAGGTTGAGTATCTCATATCCAAATATTCCGAAATACGGAATATTCCAAAATACAGAATTTTTTGAGGGAGAGTGAGATAGTGAAACCTTTGTTTTCTGATGGCTCAGTGTACACAAACTCTGCTTAATACACAGGATGCAGTCAAGATCCCGCCGGACGGAATCCCGGCGGTCGAAATACCGACACCGGGATCCCGACCGGCACAATTCTGACATATTCTCCCTCTGTGGGTGTCCACGACACCCATAGAGGGAGAATAAATTAGTGTGCTGAGCGTATTTCGTACTGATCCCAAATACACAAAGTTATTAAAAATATTGTATTAAATGACATGGAGTGCATTTAGGTATCCGAGCACCCCTGGCAAAGTGAAGGACTGGTGCCCCCCCCCCCCCCATATTTGAAATAGGGAAGGCACGTGTGCCAAAAAAAGGGGCGTGGCAACTCAATAGTACCCCAATTCAAATTACACCACAGTAGTGTGCCTTACTCACATTACACAGCACAGTAATGTACATTATTCACATTATGCTACACAGTAGTACCCCTTATACACATTATGCCACACAGTAGTGCCCATATATATATATGGGAGGCGGATATATATATATATGGGAAAGCGGAAGGCTCCTGGGAAAGTGGGTGTGGCCTCACAATTTTATATTATGATATCAAACTATAAATATATAATCACACCCCCTACACATGCGAACCCACACAATTAGCAGCCTTAAACACAATACCCACAGTAGTTCTCATTACACATAATGTCCCCGGTATAGTGTCAGATGCACATAATGTCCCCCAGTATAGTGTCAGATGCACATAATGTCCCCCAGTATAGTGCCAGTTACACATAATGACCCCAGTAGTGTAGTGCCAGATACACATAATGCCTCCGAGTATAGTGTCAGATACACATATGCCCCCACAGTTCCAGATACAAATATGCCCCCACAGTGCCAGCTACACATGTCTCCACCGAGCCAGACACTCGTATGCACCTACAGTGCCAGACACTCGTGTGCCCCCACAGTGCTGGACACTCAAATGCCCCCGCAGTGCCGGACACTCGAATGCCCCCACAGTGCCAGATACACCTATGCCCCCACAGTGCCAGACACACATATGCCCCCATGTTGTTTTTACTATTAAAGGCAGCACTATTAGGCAGATTCACTTTTAGAGGCAACAGCTATCCCCCCCCCGTGTAGTTCCTCAACAGCAGGGATGCCCATTAATGATCAAAGAATGCAGCATCAGCAGCCACTGTAATTGGCGCCGGGGTCCAGCACCGCACCGCAATACAGACAAGAAACGCTACATAAACTACACCCCCCGGCAGCCGCTGCTGCACACCGTGATCATTACTGGGCATCCCTGCTGGTGAGGAACTACACGGGTTGGGGGGATAGCTGCTGCCTCTAAAAGTGAATCTATCTACTGCCCGCGGGTGGCACCTCTGGACGGCACCCCTCCTCGGCTGGCGCCCCTGGCGAGGGCCATCCTGGCCAATAGGAAGATACACCCCTGTGAATGACCTTCAGGCTTTGTGTATAAGGTGTATATGAAACATAAACATAATAGAATTGTGTGAATGTACACATATTTTGTTTAAAGTACAAATTTTTTAAAAATATAAAATATTGGCTAAAATTACCTTGAGTCTGTGTGTATAAGGTATATATGAAACATAAATGCATTCTGTGCTTAGACTTAGGTCCCATTGCTATGATACCTCATTATGGTATGCAATTATTCAACCTTCAATTACTCAACCTGTGTGTATATATATATATATATATATATATATATATAAATCAATATGTATTCGGCACTCCAGTTAGTTATTAAAAATAAATGCCCGGTGCCTTCTCAAATAGGGAATTCCCCTGAATCATATACAGACATGCACTCACAGGACTTACATAAATGAATGGGACCTCAACCCATCAAATGCAACGTTTTGGTATTTATTACAACCGTCGTCAGGCTTTACAAACATGAACAGTACATTCTTACCTTTATAGCAAACAAACAACCACATGTGCAAAACGGTCACAGGATGTCCAGAGCCCAGGACTTCCGCTGACATCAGTGACCACACCCATTAACCCTTCACCATGTCAAAACATTTACAGAGATCTGGAATACATGAAAAAATATAAATATATACTGAATTAAAACAGCATAAATACTATTGAACATATGTACTAACACAGATGATTTAAGAGATACTCCCATATATAAATCCTATTACAATAATAAAGATATTTTTTACTAATATTTTTAATACAGTTATCATAAAAAAACCTACAACTGATATTGTAAGCCTGTATACGAACATCCCCCATGACAGGGGTTTAGTTGCTGTACAGGATCTGTTAAATGACAATTCATTTTACTCTGGTCCCCCTGTAGAATTGTTTTTGGAGCTATTGAAAATGGTTTTGACTAGTAATTACTTTCTATTTAACAAAGAGTATTATCTACAAATACTCGGGTGTGCGATGGGGTCCCCTGTGGCCCCTGCTTATGCGAATGCTTTCATGTTTCATCTTGAACGTAAACTTTTTTTTTAAGTCAATGAATATCGCTGCAATATCCCATTTTTTACTAGGTATATAGATGATATCTTCCTTATGTGGACAGGGACCAAGGAGAGTTTTATTGAAATGATGACGGATATTAATACTAAAGATGAGAATATTAAATTTACTTTCAATATTCAGAGAGATAGCATTCACTTTCTAGATGTTGAAGTAGATAAAAAAGATTTTGGGTTTGCCACTACAATCTATAGCAAACCTACGGATTGTAATAAATATTTAATGGCATCTAGTTTTCATCCGGCTCCCCTGAAGAAAGGGTTACCTTTCTCTCAGCTGCTCAGGGTACACAGAATATGCAGTGATCCTAAGGAAGAAATAATACAGATGGATCGCATGATACATAAATTCCTAGAGCGAGGTTATAATAAATACCGAAACGTTGCAATTGATGGGTTGAGGTCCCATTCATTTATGTAAGTCCTGTGAGTGCCGCTCGTTCATGTCTGTATATATATTTATATATATATAAAATTAATTGTGAGGGGTTTTTTTTTACATAAAGGCATACTTGCCTACTCTCCAGAATGTCTGGAAGGCTCACAAATTTTGTGAGGTACTCTCTGACTCTTAGAACAGCCGTCCGACAATTTGCCAGGTACTGTACATCTAGTCCTCAGACTGACAAAAATGTCCCGGGTTATTGCACATGAACACGCATCAACCCGGGAAATTGCTCAGTGTGAAAGGGTACCGGAACAATATCCCGGGACTCGACCAGGGTTTAATCCGGGATCGTCCCGGGATGCAGTGTACTGTGAATGGACTAGTGATGTGCACCGGACATTTTTCGGGTTTTGTGCTTTGGTTTTGGATTCGGTTCCGCGGCCGTGTTTTGGATTCGGACGCGTTTTGGCAAAACCTCCCTGAAAATTTTTTGTCGGATTCGGGTGTGTTTTGGATTCGGGTGTTTTTTTACAAAAACAGCTTAAATCATAGAATTTGGGGGTCATTTTGATCCCATAGTATTATTAACCTCAATAACCATAATTTACACTCATTTTCAGTCTATTCTGAACACCTCACACCTCACAATATTATTTTTAGTCCTAAAATTTGCACCGAGGTCACTGGATGGCTAAGCTAAGCGACCCAAGTGGCCGACACAAACACCTGGCCCATCTAGGAGTGGCACAGCAGTGTCAGACAGGATGGCACTTCAAAAAAATAGTCCCCAAATAGCACACGATGTAAAGAAAAAAAGAGGCGCACCAAGGTCGCTGTGTGACTAAGCTAAGCGACACAAGTGGCCGACACAAACACCTGGCCCATCTAGGAGTGGCACTGCAGTGTCAGGCAGGATGGCACTTCAAAAAAATTGTCCCCAAACAGCACATGATGCAAAGAAAAATGAAAGAAAAAAGAGGTGCAAGATGGAATTGTCCTTGGGCCCAACCACCCACCCTTATGTTGTATAAACAGGACATGCACACTTTAACGAACCCATCATTTCAGCGACAGGGTCTGCCACACGACTGTGACTGAAATGACTGGTTGGTTTGGGCGCCCACCAAAAAAGAAGCAATCAATCTCTCCTTGCACAAACTGGCTCTACAGAGGCAAGATGTCCACCTCATCATCATCCTCCAATTCCTCACCCCTTTCACTGTGTACATCCCCCTCCTCACAGATTATTAATTTGTCCCCACTGGAATCCACCATCTCAGATCCCTGTGTACTTTCTGGAGGCAATTGCTGCTGGTGAATGTCTCCACGGAGGAATTGATTATAATTCATTTTGATGAACATCATCTTCTCCACATTTTCTGGAAGTAACCTCGTACGCCGCTTGCTGACAATGTGAGCGGCTGCACTAAACACTCTTTACGAGTACACACTGGAGGGAGGGCAACTTAGGCAGAATAAAGCCAGTTTGTGCAAGGGCCTCCAAATTGCCTCTTTTTCCTGCCAGATTACGTACGGACTGTCTGACGTGCCTACTTGGATGCGTTCACTCATATAATCCTCCACCATTCTTTCAATGGTGAGAGAATCATATGCAGTGACAGTAGACGACATGCCAGTAATCGTTGGCAGGTCCTTCAGTCCGGACCAGATGTCAGCACTCGCTCTAGACTGCCCTGCATCACCGCCAGCGGGTGGGCTCGGAATTCTTGACCACCCGTGAATCCTGGTTAAGCGAATTAAGGGCTCCATCCACAAGTCCCACATGCCTAGCGGAATCACTCTGTTTTAGCTCCTCCTTCAATGTCTCCAGCTTCTTCTGCAAAAGCCTGATGAGGGGAATGACCTGACTCAGGCTGGCAGTGTCTGAACTGACTTCACGTGTGGCAAGTTCAAAGGGTTGCAGAACCTTGCACAACGTTGAAATCATTCTCCACTGCGCTTGAGTCAGGTGCATTCCCCCTCCTTTGCCTATATCGTGGGCAGATGTATAGGCTTGAATGGCCTTTTGCTGCTCCTCCATCCTCTGAAGCATATAGAGGGTTGAATTCCACCTCGTTACCACCTCTTGCTTCAGATGATGGCAGGGCAGGTTCAGGAATGTTTGGTGGTGCTCCAGTCTTCGGCACGCGGTGGCTGAATGCCGAAAGTGGCCCGCAATTCTACGGGCCACCGAAAGCATCTCTTGCACGCCCCTGTTTTTAAATAATTCTGCACCACCAAATTCAATGTATGTGCAAAACATGGGACGTGCTGGAATTTGCCCAGATGTAATGCACACACAATATTGGTGGCATTGTCCGATGTCACAAATCCCCAGGAGAGTCCAATTGGGGTAAGCCATTCTGTGATGATGTTCCTCAGTTTCCGTAAGAGGTTGTCAGCTGTGTGCCTCTTATGGAAAGCGGTGATACAAAGCGTAGCCTGCCTAGGAACGAGTTGGCGTTTGCGAGATGCTGCTACTGGTGCCGCCGCTGCTGTTCTTGCTGTGGGAGGCAATACATCTACCCAGTGGGCTGTCACAGTCATATAGTCCTGAGTCTGCCCTGCTCCACTTGTCCATATGTCTGTGGTTAAGTGGACATTGGGTACAACTGCATTTTTTAGGACACTGGTGACTCTTTTTCTGACGTCTGTGTACATTTTCGGTATCGCCTGCCTAGAGAAATGGAACCTAGATGGTATTTGGTACCGGGGACACAGTACCTCAAACAAGTCTCTAGTTGCCTGTGAATTAACTGTGGATACCGGAACCACGTTTCTCACCGCCCAGGCTGCCAAGGCCTCAGTTATCCGCTTTGCAGCAGGATGACTGCTGTGATATTTCACCTTCCTCGCAAAGGACTGTTGGACAGTCACTTGCTTACTGGAAGTAGTACAAGTGGTCTTCCGACATCCCCTCTGGGATGACGATCGACTCCCAGCAGCAACAACAGCAGCGCCAGCAGCAGTAGGCGTTACACTCAAGGATGCATCGGAGGAATCCCAGGCAGGAGTGGACTCGTCAGACTTGCCAGTGACATGGCCTTCAGGACTATTGGCTTTCCTGTGTAAGGTGGAAATTGACACTGAGGGAGTTGGTGGTGTGGTTTGCAGGAGCTTGGTTACAAGAGGAAGGGCTTTAGTGGTCAGTGGACTGCTTCCGCTGTCATCCAAAGTTTTTGAACTTGTCACTGACTTATGATGAATGCGCTGCAGGTGACGTATAAGGGAGGATGTTCCAAGGTGGTTAACGTCCTTACCCCTACTTATTACAGCTTGACAAAGGCAAAACACGGCTTGACACCTGTTGTCCGCAATTGTGTTGAAATAATTCCACATCGAAGAGCTGATTTTTTTTGTAATTTGACCAGGCATGTCAATGGCCATATTCGTCCTACAGACAACAGGTGTCTCCCCGGGTGCCTGACTTAAACAAACCACCTCACCATCAGAATCCTCCTTGTCAATTTCCTCCCCAGCGCCAGCAACACCCATATCCTCATCCTGGTGTACTTCAACAGTGACATCTTCAATTTGACTATCAGGAACTGGACTGCGGGTGCTCCTTCCAGCACTTGCAGGGGGCGTGCAAATGGTGGAAGGCGCAAGCTCTTCCCGTCCAGTGTTGGGAAGGTCAGGCATCGCAACCGACACAATTGGACTCTCCTTGGGGATTTGTGATTTAGAAGAATGCACAGTTCTTTGCTGTGCTTTTGCCAGCTTAAGTCTTTTTATTTTTCTAGCGAGAGGATGAGTGCTTCCATCCTCATGTGAATCTGAACCACTAGCCATGAACATAGGCCTGGGCCTCAGCCGTTCCTTGCTACTCCGTGTCGTAAATGGCATATTGGCAAGTTTACGCTTCTCATCAGACGCTTTCAATTTAGATTTTTGGGTCATTTTACAGAACTTTTGTTTTTTGGATTTTACATGCTCTCTACTATGACATTGGGCATCGGCCTTGGCAGACGACGTTGATGGCATTTCATCGTCTCGGCCATGACTAGTGGCAGCAGCTTCAGCACGAGGTGGAAGTGGATCTTGATCTTTCCCTATTTTAACCTCCACATTTTTGTTCTACATTTTTTAATGTGTGGAATTATGTGCCAGTATCAATAGCAATGGCCTACTACTATATATACTACGCACAACTGAAATGCACCACAGGTATGGATGGATAGTATACTTGACGACACCGAGGTAGGTAGAGCAGTGGCCTACTGTACCGTAATGCTATATATTATATACTGGTGGTCAGCAAACTGTGCAAAACTTAAATGCACCACAGGTATGGATGGATAGTATACTTGACGACACCGAGGTAGGTAGAGCAGTGGCCTACTGTACCGTAATGCTATATATTATATACTGGTGGTCAGCAAATTGTGCAAAACTGAAATGCACCACAGGTATGGATGGATAGTATACTTGACGACACAGAGGTAGGTACAGCAGTGGCCTACTGTACCGTAATGCTATATATTATATACTGGTGGTCAGCAAACTGTGCAAAACTGAAATGCACCACAGGTATGGATGGATAGTTTACTTGACGACACAGAGGTAGGTACAGCAGTGGCCTACTGTACCATAATGCTATATATCAGACCTGGCCAAACCAGTCCTCGAGATCTACCAACAGTACACATTTTCCAGACCACCTAGCTGGTGCACAGGTGTAGTCATTACTAATTAAGATGTGCTGCATTCATTCCTAACTGACAATTCTACAGATCTCCAGGAGGCCTGGAAAACATGAACTGTTGGTAGATCTCGAGGACCGGTTTGGCCAGCCCTGCTATATATTATATACTGGTGGTCAGCAAACTGTGCAAAACAGAAATGCACCACAGGTATGGATGGATAGTATATTTGACGACACAGAGGTGGGTACAGCAGTGGCCTACTGTACCGTAATGCTATATATTATATACTGGTGGTCAGCAAACTGTGCAAAACTGAAATGCACCACAGGTATGGATGGATAGTATACTTGACGACACAGAGGTAGGTACAGCAGTGGCCTACTGTACCGTAATGCTATATATTATATACTGGTGGTCAGCAAACTGTGCAAAACTGAAATGCACCACAGGTATGGATGGATAGTATACTTGACGAGACAGAGGTAGGTACAGCAGTGGCCTTCTGTACCGTACTCCTATATATTATATACTGGTGGTCAGCAAAATTATGCACTGTACTCCTACTATATACTACAATGCAGCACAGATATGGAGTGTTTTTCAGGCAGACAACGTATACTGGTGGTCACTGGTCAGCAAAACTCTGCACTGTACTCCTCCTATATAATACTGCTGGTCCCCAGTCCCCACAATAAAGCAGTGTGAGCACAGATATATGCAGCACACTGAGCACAGATATGGAGTGTTTTTCAGGCAGACAACGTATACTGGTGGTCACTGTCAGCAAAATTCTGCACTGTACTCCTCCTATATAATATACTGGTGGTCCCCAGTCCCCACAATAAAGCAGTGTGAGCACAGATATATGCAGCACACTGAGCACAGATATGGAGTGTTTTTCAGGCAGACAACGTATACTGGTGGTCACTGGCAGCAAAACTCTGCACTGTACTCCTCCTATATAATACAGCTGCTCCCCAGTCCCCACAATTAAGCAGTGTGAGCACAGATATATGCAGCACACTGAGCACAGATATGGAGCGTTTTTCAGGCAGAGAACGGATAAAACTGGTGGTCACTGATCAGCAAAACTCTGCACTGTACTCCTCCTATATTAATAATACAGCTGCTCCCCAGTCCCCACACTTAAGATATAAGCAAGCACAAATATTTGCATCAACAATGAATAAACGGAGAGGACGCCAGCCACGTCCTCTCCCTAACATTTCCAATGCACGAGTGAAAATGGCGGTGACGCGCGGCTGCTTATATAGAATCCGAATCTCGCGAGAATCCGACAGCGGGATGATGACGCTCGGGCGCGCTCGGGTTAACCGAGCCATACGGGAGAATCCGAGTATGCCTCGGACCCGTGTAAAATGGGTGAAGTTCAGGGGGGTACGGTTTCCGAGGAACCAAACCCGCTCATCACTAGTATTCAGTACCCGGAACTGTTAAAAAGGCTTTTCATTGGAGCTTTCCCGGCTCAGAAAAGATGGTGTCATCATCCAGAGCCGGGGAAGCGTCCAGGAAGTGGAGGAGACAGTCATGGCGACCTGGACAGATCAGGAGGTGAAAGATCTGCTCAGCATAAGGGGTGAGGAGGAAAGTAAAAAACAGACCACAGGCACAGTGAAGGATGCAGTCATTTATAAAAATATTGCAAAGCTGCTTGAAGCAAGAGGCATTATACGTACACAACAGCACGTTGTAAAAAAATGAAGACTCTAAAGAAGCAGTTCTTGAAGGTGCATGATAACAACCGTGAAAAGAATGGGGCTGGCCAGAAAAATGTCCATTTCTAATGACATACATATGCATTTGCAGGGATTTCCCGGGAGCAGTGTGAATGGGGCTGTCCCTGGTCGATCCCAGGTCTAAGTGTGGTCTGAAAGGGGTCAATCCCGGGATACGTCCCGGGATGCGTCCCGAAACACATTTGCGGGTGTGACCTGGCTCTGTCAGTCTGAAAGGGGTATTACTAAGCGTTGGATGGAGATAAAGTGGGCGGAGTTACCAGCCAACCAGCTTTCATTTTTCAAACACAGCCTGTAACATGACAGTTATGACCTGATTGGCTGGGACTATATCTAGCACTATACCTGGCACTATATGTGTATCTGTCACTATATTTGGTGAAGATGTATTAAGCCTGGAGCAGGCATAAGAAAGTGATAAACCAGTGATAAGTGCAAGGTGATAAACGCACCAGCCAGTCAGCTCCTGCCAATTTGCATATTGGAGCTGATTGGCTGGTGCGTTTATCACCTTGCACTTATCACTGGTTTATCACTTCCTTATGCCTTCTCCAGCTTAATACATCTGCCCCATTATGTGTACCTGGTACTGTATTGGGGGCATTATGGATATCTGGCACTATACTGGGGACATTATGTGTATCTGGCACTATATTGGGAACATTATGTGTATCTGTCACTATATTGGGGGCATTATGTATAACTGGCAATATATTGGGGCATTATGTATAACTGGTACTATACTGGCACATTACATGTATCTGATACTGAGGCATAACGTGTACCTGGCACTATACTGGGGCATTATGTGTATCTGACACTATACTTGGAGCATTATGTGTAACTGGCATTATACTGGGGGTAATAATATGGATGGGGGTGATAATAAGGGGTATAATAATACAGTATATATATTTATCATTTGATAACATAATATATAGTTGCAAGGCTATGCCCACTTTCCTTCGGCGCACGCATGTGGGAGGGGGGCGGCAACTAAAAAAATCTCACTCAGGGTGCTAGTAGGCCTGGAGCTGGCCCTGCTGCGAAGGGTCTAAGAATAAAACACAGGCTTAAATTTATATTTATGTAGCAACAAGTACAGTATTATGCACATTTGGGTTGGAGCTGATATGCCGGTGTTGGGGATGCCGGCAGTCAGAATACCAACCATGGCATACTAAAGGTTAGAACCCCCAACAAGGGTCGGTAGGTATATTAACCCTCCCCCCCACCCCACTAACCTTAACCCTCCTTTTCTGCAGCCTAAACCTAACGCTAACCCTCCCTGGTGGTTCTTAAGCCTAACCCGACTTCTCGCAGCCTAAACCTAACCCTCTCATCCTAACCCTAACCCTCCCCAAGGGTGCTTAAACCTAACTGCCCTCCACACAGGTTAAACCTAACTAACCCTTCCCACAGCCTAAACCTAACCCCCCACCACCTCCACCGCCGCTTACCTGTCTGGCAGCCCAGCAACAGTCATTTGGGATCCCAGCAGTCAGGGTTACGGTGCTGGGATTGTGATCCTAATCAGGATGCTGGCACTGGCATTCTGAGCAGTGTCGGGATTCCGGCGTAAGTATTTCAACTGCTGAGATCCTGACTGTCAGGATCAGGATTAACCAGGCAAGAACTAGGATGGGAGTTGTAGAGCACAAATGTATAGATAAGTGGAATGTACAATTAGTAAGGAGACCCACTGAAGCACTAAGATGCAGACATAAGAGCAGATTCATGGAATGGAATTCTAGCAAAGTAGGAACATAGAAGTCACTGGGTACCACAGTAATTTGGAGAGCTCAGAGACAAAGCTGCGCTGTTGCTTGGAAACACTGAGTAGCTGCAGTTTGCAGAAATAAATCATGTGGACTAATGCATAAAGTTGCAAGAGTAATCACATGACAAGAGTCAAAATGGCCGCGCCCATACTGAGAAAGGATCACACTCCAGCATATCTATCTAGGGGCAGATTGGGATTGAAAACCAGCCTGGGAAATTTATGGAAGCAGCCCTAATAGGGGTGGGGACTGTTGAGAGGGGTGGAGTCTGTCAAGAGGGCGGGATTACTGCTCAGAAGGCCTGAGTAAATGCATGTATTGAAAGTATTTTAGGGGTGTGGCTTCATGAGGAAGGGGCGTGGCCACATAATAGTGCCAATTCACATTACACCACACAGTAGTGCCGCTTATACACATTGCACCAGGTAGAACCCAGGGACGTGCGGTGAGCTAAATTGCTCAGGAGGCACTGGCTTGCACCAGAGCCAAATTTACACGCAATATACAAGCCAAAGGGTACATGGGGGCATTATACACATGTGCAGCAGTATAAACTCCTGAAAATTTTGTGCGTTTTGATTAGAGATGTGCTGAAAAGATAGGCAGGTGATGCACAGCCTTACCTGCCATAGACTTTTTACTCCACAGTTTTGGCTATAAAAATTATTTCCCTTCGTGGAGAGGACCTTTTCTGTAATGATGTGCGGTGCGCGTTGACGTCATCGCGCACCGTACAGCAAAGGTCCTCTCCTCGAAGGGAACTATACGCATATCCCGGCATGCCAATCCGCCTGTATCCCGGCATGCCAATCCGCCCCTGTTTCAATCTGTCTATTTATTAACATTAATTAACATTATTTTTAATAAAATAATGTGAAAAAATGTGTTTTCACACCATTTTAACATTATTTTAGTATCACCTGAATGTATTAAAGGGCCATTGGAGCAGTTTTCATGAAAAACTTCTCCAACCCCTTTAATTTACTTTTTTTTTATTAAGCCACATCGCATTCCCCATACTTATAATGGGAAATCTGACCAGATTTACTAAAAAAAAATGTGAAAAAATACAGCAGTGTGCCCTGTGATAATCTCTCCAGCTCAGGCTGGTGAGATCACAGGGCAGCACTGCGATAGGGAGGCATTTGCCCAGCTTTCTCTGCCCCAGACAAAAGCTGAGCGGGACACAGCTCCAGTGATCAGCTATGTGTGTCCAATGGACACACAGGGGGTCATTCCGAAATGTTCGCTCGTTATTTTTTTCTCGCAACGGAGCGATTAGTCGCTAATGCGCATGCGCAATGTCCGCAGTGCGACTGCGCCAAGTAAATTTGCTATGCAGTTAGGTATTTTACTCACGGCATTACAAGGTTTTTTCTTCGTTCTGGTGATCGGAGTGTGATTGACAGGAAGTGGGTGTTTCTGGGCGGAAACTGGCCGTTTTATGGGTGTGTGCGAAAAAACGCTACCGTTTCTGGGAAAAACGCGGGAGTTCCTGGAGAAACGGAGGAGTGTCTGGGCGACCGCTGGGTGTGTTTGTGACGTCAAACCAGGAACGACAAGCACTGAACTGATCGCAGATGCCGAGTAAGTGTGGAGCTACTCAGAAACTGCTAAGAAGTGTCTATTCACAATTCTGCTAATCTTTCGTTCGCAATTTTGCTAAGCTAAGATTCACTCCCAGTAGGCGGCGGCTTAGCGTGTGCAAAGCTGCTAAAAGCAGCTTGCGAGCGAACAACTCGGAATGACCCCCACAAGCTGATCACAGTGTAAAAAGAATAGAAAAAGTAAAAAAAAAAAACATACTCCGCTGAGCGCTGCTGGGCGCCAGGTCCCCCATATGCTGCAATGTGACCCCGGTGCAGTAAAGTGATGCTGCAAAGTGGTAGTGCACTTTACAGAACCGGGGGTCACTGCAGCACACAGGAACCGGTGCCCAGCAGTCCAGCAGAAGCAGCGCGGACCGGCTCCCTGTACAGGTGAGTATATTATACTGCTGGGGGGCCGTCTGCGGCGTGCGGGGTTAGTTGCGATGGGGGTCGGCGCAGCAGGACATCAGGGTATTTTTTACGAATAATACCCTCGTGATGCTGCAAAGAGGTATCGCAGGGACAGAGCTTGACCGCAAGCTCTGTCCCTGCATGGGATAATTGATACATCCCTGCGATGTAATCAGTTATCGCAGTGCGAGTTTGGGCGATTTTATCACATGACATCTGCATCCAAGATGCAGATGATGATAAATAGGCCCCTAAGAATTAGCCTCCCAAAAAACACACTGTTATAAGCTAAGATAGGGTTCGTTGTGTATCAGTGAGTTAGACAAGAACAGAAAGGCTACACTGTTTGCAACCCTTTAGAAACATAGTAGTGATATAATGTAAATGGTATCACTAGCCACTATTACTCTGCCACTATAAATAATATTCACCTGTTACAGCTGTATTTTAGAAATCCATTAAAGAGCAACCCTTTTCCCATGGCTAGACCATATTTTACAAAACATGGTGCCTCTACCTAAACCCCTTCCCACAGCCTAAACCTAACACTCACTCCTCTGCACCCTAACCCTCCCTGATGGTCCTAAAACCTAACCCCCCCTCCCCACAGACGAAACCTAGCAACCCCCCTCCGCGCACCCGTAGCCTAAACCTAACCCTCCCCCGGCAGCCTAAACATAACCACTGTTGCATTAGCCTGTAATCCAGTGCTTGCAGTGTCAAAATGCTAATTAAGGCCCTGTGCCACACAGCCCGGGAGATATACTGTAAGCCCACCATTGTCTGTGGTGATGACTCATCACTATCGTTACATGTCGTGCCACTAAGCTTGGCACAGTCACACGCATTACTCTGCATATACCCTTACCCACCGTAACCAACCACACCACCAGCTCTTTGTGTCTACACCAAAGGCCCCACTGTAGATGCTACAGTACCTTGTAGCAACCCACTGAAGATGCCTCCTTGTTGAGCCCTCCTAAATGACCTCTTTATTGTACTAACATAGATTAATCTAGGGTTAGGATATTAGGGTTAGTTTAGAGGTTTGGGTTAAGGTATTTGGGTTAGTTAGTGGATTGGGTTAGGGTATTAGGTAAAGGGTATTAGGGTTAGTGTAGCAGATTGGGTTAAGGTATTAGGGATAGCATTTTGGGTTAGTGTATCAGATTGGGTTAGGGTATTAGTGTTAAGTTAGGGTATCAGGGATAGGGTAGTAGGGTTGGGGAAAGGTTTAGCGGTTTGGGTTAGGGGCCTATGTTTAGGGTGAGGCTTGGGGTTAGGGATGAGTAAGGGTCAGGATTAGGGTAAGGATGCTATGCATCTTTGATTTACATATTTAAATATCTTTATTTATTTATTTATTTATTATTTATTTATTAACAGTTTCTTATATAGCGCAGCATATTCCGTTGCACAATTAGAAAACAGTAGTAGAACAAAACTGGGGAATAACAGTAATAGAATAAAACTGGGTAAAAACAGCCAGACATAGAGGTAGGAAGGCCCTGCTCTCAAGCTTACAATCTATAGGGAAATAGGCATTGATACACAAGGATAGAAGCTACCTATTGCATAATGGTCCACCAGATTGCTAGGTTTTTAATGGGGTGTAAGATATGATCACCCAGCAATGTTGGCCAAGTGTCAGGAGGGTGTGAGAGTAAAGAAAGACAAGATATGTGATGTTATGTGGACTGTACAGAGAGGATGTAATTAGACAGGGAAGCACTGAAGGTTATGTGGGTGCGTCTGGAATTTGATAGGCTTGCCTGAAGAGGTGCATTTATGTAGATTCAGGCACAGGCTACACAGTTTTCAACTGCTGTGTACTGTAAGGTAAAATTGCAGTCTCTGCATTCTACATCTCCTTGAAGTTGCTCTGCACATAATTTGTCTTTCCATTTATGTTCTCCTCTAATATGCCAGGCCTACCCCTACCACACTTCACAGCAGACTGAATTGACTCTTGTAATCACAACTCTAATACTGGACTATAAATTCTGTGAAATGGCTGGTCCACAGCAAAACGCAGTTTGCACTAAATTTCTCCACAATTTTGCTTATCTATAGCTCCAGGCAACCAATGACCTGGCATTGAAGAGAAGATTAATTATCTTTAGAAGAGGGTTGTTGCCTTGGGTATGCATACAATAACATACCTATGCAACATATTCAGTCCACTGCACTGTCACATGCTTCACAATACCCCATGATCATCACCGTAGATTTAGTGTTTCTCCTGTATATTTTGTAATTTTCTGCTCTTTTCATATTCATTTTTTTTAAATGCTCCTCATATTGATCTCATCCACCTTCTCATGGATAATCCTTGCAGTGTTTATATGTTCAGAGGCCTGAACCCACTTACCTTTCGCCTTGGTTTTGTTTAAATCGTTGACATTTGTTATGTTCCCCCATCAGCCGAATATACGAGACTCTTACAAATACAAAATAATTAGAATAATAACTTCACTTCTGCGGCTCGGCAAGCTGTTCTGAAATTCTTTTATGTTTTTTTTTTCCTATTTGATTGGCCCTTTTTTATTCCACTTTATGTTGTCTCTAATGTAACATTGTTACTTTTATATCTTGGCAGAATAGAGAATCGTGGTGTTCTAGAATAATAAGGGCATCTAGTGTTCTACATGGATAGAGGCTCTTTTTGCATAGATAAAACTGCAAGGAATATAAAAGAATAATGCAAATCAGTGTATTTGGACCAATCTTGTTTTCCTTTGATAACTTTTTGCGATTTTGCCTCTTTTGCTGAGATAGGTTTGCTTTCTTGCACATCACAAAGTAACATTAATTTTCACTTGACAGTATGAGAAAGCACAATGGTTGTAAAACCTTCTAATTAAAAGGTATGATGCTCAAATATACAGAAAAAAACCCACTATACTATGAACAAATACTGTCTGTGCATCACTAACAATATTGATTTAAGATGCATCCATATTGAGACTAAGAGTATTGCAGAATATACAGTAAAAAATATAAAAAAATCCATAAGTTAAATAAATAAAATACTAAATATACATAACCCTAAAAGATAAAAACATCATTTAATAAATATGGATTTTTTCAAAAGGGATTTTTTTAAATAACGTATGACAGAAGTCATTGACCTCAGGATCAATGCGATAAGAGGAGCACTAAATAAATAAGGGTTTAGTGTCCATCTTTTGCGCATTTATATATTTTTATTTCCCGAGGTATTATGAGAAATAATGCGATGTGGTAGAAAGCAAACTCTGACCCTACAAATTAAACATAAAAAGAAAATATGACTAAATAAATAGGATGTTTTCCAGACAGACCTAAGATATATTCTACTAATTTAATGGAAAGGTATGTCCTATGCTGTAAGGTAATAAATAACGTGTATATAGATGACCTTTATAGACGGTTCCTTCTGCTCTTTGCTTTTATAAATGTTATGTTTATGGGGCTGTGATGCCTTGGTGTTTCAAGCCTTGTACAGAATGTATAACTAACATGAATTTAGTATCCTAATAAGCCATGTGTAGATTGCACACTCAATGGAACCATTTGTCAGAGACAGTAAAACAGCTTCTGGAAGTATGGCATTGACAAATCTTTATAGTCTTAAATCATAAAGAGTTATATAATGTGTATATATGTATCTATGTAATTACATTTAGTTTCAAAAGGGAATACAGAATATTGTTGCCGCTCTCTCATGGCTAGAAAACTACAACTGCTATCATTCCCACAGAATTTTAATGGTATTTCCAATTCAAATTAAATTGTTTCCAACTGCAGCTGCCTTTTTACTTTTTACCATCAATACTTTGGTGTTGGTTGCTTGATTTTGTAGGGTACTGGTTCTTACAACTAAAGGATTTCTGTTGGCCAGCTTGACTAATCAACTCTGAGTGGCATTTTTACTAAAGTTTACAAAACAGACAATGGGTGGTGTTGCGCATAGAGACCAATCAGATTCAATCTATAATTTTTTAGAATTCAATAGACAAATGATAAGTAGAATCTGATTGGTTGCTGTAGGCAAAACCTGCACTTTTCATAGTTAAAAACTTAGCAAATAAATCTACTCCGGAGTTTTGGAAAATTTCACCCAGAGATGGAAATGGTAGTCAGTCCCTGCTCGCTGGCCACTTCACTGTCAGGAGAAGTGTCAGCCCTGGATTAAACTGTTCCTTCCTATGATGTTCAGAAACTATCCAGTAAAGGTTCTCTAAATACCAAGGCCTTGTTAAGTAGTGGTAATCAGTGCTTAAAGTGGTCCTAGAGAGGTGGTGGAACTCACCCCAGCGTCCACCACGGGCATGAAATAAAGGGATTGTGTGCACCGCAGGTTCTCACAGCAAATAAAAGGGGCATGGTCTCAAAAAGAAAGTGGTGTGATCACCCAATAGTATCCCCAATTCATATTATGCCGTACAGTAGCACAATCTTATTAACATTACACCACACATTAGTGCCCCTTATACACAAAGCCCACAGAAGTAGCACCCCAAATACACATAATGCCCACAGCAATAGTGCCCCTTATACAATGCTCTCAGTAGTACTTCTCCTTATGTCCCCAGGAGTGATGCCCCTTATAAAGTGCCCCCTATGCAATGACCTCATTAGTAGTGCCCACAGTAGTAATGCCCCCAGTGGTTAGGCCCCATGTACTGTTGCCCCCAATAGTAGTGCCCCCAGAAGTCAGTAGTTATGCCCCCAGTAGATATTCCCCCTGTAGTTATGCCCCAGTAGATTTGCCCCCAGTAGTTACGTCCCCCATAGTTATGCCCCCAGTCAGTAGATATGCCCCTAGTAGTTATGCCCCCTGAAGTTATGCACCCAGTAGATATGCCCCCAAGTCAGACATTATGCACTCAGTAGTTATGCCCCCTGTAGTTGTGCCCTAGTAGACGTGACCCAGTAGTTGTGCCCCCAGTAGATGTGCCCCCAGTAGATGTACCCCCCTGTAGTCATGCCCCCAGTCAGAAGTTATGCCCCCAGTAGATGTGTCTCCAGCAGATGTGACCCCAGTAGTTGTGCCCCCAGCAGTGTGCCCCCAGTAGATGTTCCCCTAGTAGTTGTGCCCCCAGCAATTGTGCCCCAGTAGTTATGCCCCCAGCAATTGTTCACCCAGTAGTTGTTACCCCAGCAGATGTGCCCCTAGTAGTTGTGCCCCCAGAAGATGTGCCCCCAGCCATTGTGCCCCAAGTAGATGTGCCCCCAGCCATTGTGCCCCCAGTAGATGGGCCCCCGATTACGGGTCATCGTTGCTGCTTAAAATGAATGATGTCCCTAGCACAAGGGGAAATACTTATCTTAATTGTAAGTATGTAAATGCTAGAAGCCTTACAGGTAAGAAGGGCGAACTAGAAATACTTGCAGCAAGCAAACAGTATGATATTATAGGCATTACTGAAACTTGATGGGACGAATCTCATGATTGGACAGCCAATATTGAGGGTTATACGCTGTTCAGGAGAGACAGATTAAATAAAAGGGATGGCGGGGTATGTCTTTATATAAAGCCGTTTTTAAAACCTGATATGCGGGAAGATATTCAGGAGGGTACTGTAGACACTGTTGAGATGTTATGGGTAGAAATTGCAAGCGGGGGTAAATGAATGAAAAAGTTAGTATTGGGTTAATGCTACAGGCCGCCTGGTATTAATGTGTCTGATGAGGTATTTTTACAGAAGCTAATTGAAAGAGCAGCAGGAGTAGGAGACATAGTAGTGATGGGAGATTTTAACTATCCAGAGATTAACTGGAAAAACGATTCATGTGATACTGCTAGGGGTAATATTTTTTTAAACACACTAAATGATAACTACTTAGTTCAACTAATCGACGAACCTACTAGGTACAATGCAATCTTAGATCTGGTATTAACAAACAATGGGGAATTGGTATCAAATATTATAGTAGGGAGCCCATAGGAAACAACGACCACAATATGGTCACATTCAATATCAGTTTTCATAAGCAGTCCTATACTGGCTCAACTAGGACTCTAAACTTTAGCAAAGCCAACTTTTACATGATGAGGGAAGCTTTAAGGGATATCAAAGGGGAAATTTTGTTTCAAGGAAAAAATACTATGGAGAAATGGGATATTCAAATCTCTGCTAGTTAAAAATACTCTCAAATTTATTCCCACAAGCAGTAAAAAAAAGGAATAAAAATCCCAAACCAATGTGGCTTAACAAAAAGATAAAGGAACTTATGGGCAAGAAAGGGCGAGCATTCAAAAAATACAAATCTGACAGGAATGTGGAGTGATTTCAGCAATATAAGGATTGTAACAAAATATGCAAAAAAGAAATGAGCAGCTAAAGTAGAAACTGAAAAACTAGTAGCAAAGGAAAGCAAAGCGAATCCCAAAAAATTCTTTAAATACATCAACCGCAAGAGATTAAAGAAGGAGTGTATAGGCCCTTTAAAAGACAAGTTGGGAGTCTTAATCAAAAATGATAATGGCATAGCTGACAAACTAAATTAGTTTTTTCAATGGTATTTACAAGATAGGACCAAATTCAGAGACTAGTACACAATGTCAATAATGATAATGTCCCACTGATAAGTGCTTATTTAAGTGAGGAGGTAGTCTGTGACCGATTAAAAAAATAAAAGATTAATAAGTTTCGATGGAATTCATCCAAGGGTTCTAATGGAGCTTCACTCTGAACTGGCAAGACCACTATTTTTGATCTTTAAAGATTCAGTTATATCAGGTATGGTTCCCAAAGACTGGCGTATAGTGGAAGTAGTGCCAATATTCAAAAAGGGAAGTAAGGCTGAACCGGGTAATTATAGACCAGTTAGTCTTACATCTACAGTGGGGAAAGTATTGGATGGTATTCTAAGGGATAGTATTCAGAAGTTCCTTGAAGCCAATAAGGTCATTAAAAGGAATCAACATGGGTTTGTGAAGGACAGATCATGTCAAACCAACTTACTTGGCTCTTATGAAACAGTAAGTGCAAACTTTGATTAGGGTAAGGAGGTGGATGTAATATTTTTAGACTTTGTCAAAGCTTTCGACACAGTACCACACATGCGACTTATCTATAAGCTACAAGAAATAGGGCTAGGGAGCACAATATGCACTTGGGTCAAAAATTGGTTAGATAATAGAGAGCTGCGCATTGTGGTTAATGGATCATTTTCAAATTGGACTAAAGTGCTAAGTGGTGTGCCACAAGGGTCTGTACTAGGACCACTATTGTTCAACATTTTCATTAACGACCTAACAGTAGGTCTAGAGAGCATGGTGGCAATATTTGCAGATGATACCAAATTGTGTGAGGTTATAAATACGGAGGGGGATGCTGAGTATCTTCAGAATGACTTAGTTAAACTAGAAGCATTGGCAGCCAAATGGAGAATGCGCTTCATTACAGACAAGTGTAAGGTACAGTAATGCACTGTGGTAGCAAGAACAAAAATAACACTTACATACTAAATGGGGTAATATTAGGGGATTCTGTACTGGAAAAGGACTTAGGTGTTCACATAGATAGCAAACTAAGCAGCAGTACCCAAAGTTGGATTGGAGCAAAGAAGGTTAATAAGATATTAGCATGCATAAAATGGGGAATTGATGCAAGGGACGAGAGTGTTATACTCCCATTATATAAATCACTAGTAAGGCCACATCTTGAATACTGTGTACAATTTTGGGCACCATACTACAAAAAGGATATCCTGGAGCTAGAAAAGGTTCAGAGGTGGGCGACCAAACTAATTAAGGGCATGGAGAAGCTGGAATACGAGGAAAGGCTTGCAAGGCTGGGCATGTTTTCATTGGAAAAGAGGAGACTAAGAGTGGACATGACCAACATCTACAAATATATAAGGGGACAATACACAGAGCTTGCTCGGGACCTGTTTTTGGTAAGATCAGCACAGAGGACTCGTGGACACTCTCTTAGTTTAGAGGAGAGGAGATTCCGCACAATGCAGCGAAAAGTTTTTTCGCAGTAAGGACAATACGTGTTTGGAACTCCCTGCCTGAGGGAGTTGTAATGGCGGACTCAGTCAACACCTTTAATTAGTTATGGTGCGTAGTCACGCAATATAGCTAATATAAAAAGAGGAATATAACACAATGGCTGACATCAACATCAGACAAACTTTAGACCAAAATACTCCTGCATAGCAAACCACAAATCGGTTGAACTCGATGGACAAATTGTCCTTTTTTCAACCTTAGATACTATGTTACTATGTTACATACAAAAAACACAAAACAAAAAAAAACCCATTATACTCACCAGCCCCGCTCCTGCTTCCGGACCACTGCTGCCCTCCGGCTGGCCGCCCGCTCTTCGGATCTATGGGAGAGATGCCATGACGTCTATCCTATAGCGCCGCACGCGCACACTGCCTGAGCTGGAAGCTGGATCTCAGGAGTGAGCTCTGACGTCTGGCGGCAAGTGAGAGGAAGAAGCCGGAACGCTCCCTCTGGTAACAAAATCTCAGCAGGCGCCCATCTTCTCCCTGGGTTAGGTGTGCCAGAGGAGGCAGAAGTGTGTTCCGGCTCCAAATGCAACTGACAGAACGCAGTTCCGCCCCGTTCCGGCTCACTTTAACCTCTGGTGGTAATGCAAAATGGGCTTGGGTGAAAATAGCATAATATTAGGTGAATAAAAATTTAAATAAGGCATGTTATACTCATAATTCCAACTGGGCCGAATAATCAAGGTCAGTCTTGTGTGGGCTGCAAGAAAAAGAGTCGTATGCAATTTTCAAAGGTTTATGATACCACATATCAGTGTGAGCTGGGAGCTGCATTATTCCCCCTCATATATCACTGTGCGGTCCCCCCCTCCCCTTCTTAATAATAATACCACATATCAGTGTGAGCAGAGTGCTGTGGTATTCCCCTTCATATATCACTGTGCGGTCCCCTGTCCCCTATATAATAATACCTCATATCAATGTGAGCAGAGAGCTGTTGTATCCAACTGTTTGGAGAGGCAGGGATATCACACACAGAGAGGAAACAGGGTAACATACTGTACACTGTTTGTGGGCTTTGGAGTGAAGGGCTATTAGCTGTAAAGAGCTCTGTGTGCGAGACTCACAGTCTTCAGTGTCCGCATAGGCACTCTTTTTTCTGTCAGGGCAGCTTCCCTCCTCCCTCCTCACAGGACAGATGTTATCTGACATCATGTCTGTAGGCATGACGGGCCATATGTTAATATGCGCTCCGGTGGTCGGTGCAGCTATTGGTAAACCCTCCCAGAACCAAGCCTTCTCTCTTTCTGCAGCAACCATGACTGAGTGCCGTGAGCGGTACAGACAAGTGGAGCAGGCAAACGAGGACACAGTGTGGGCAGACGGAGGCAGAATGATGGTCCTTGCCAAAGGGCTGCTTAAGGATTCCTGCCCGTGGTCCTTATGCGCAGGGGTGTCAAACTCACAGGCCGCTGTCCTCATGCAGCCCCTACTGCATCATTTTGACACCCCTGCGCTAAATAAACAAACTAGGTTTAACATGATTATATACACAGCTTAATTTATGTACATGTCAGACGGGATCAGTACGAGATCCCGGCGGTCAGGAGACCCCGGTGGTGGCGCAGCGTTTCCCCTCGTAGGCTCACTGCACTTGCCACACTTCGCGCCCTTAGGACCTTAGGTCGCCACAGGTTTCTATTCCCCTCTGGGTGGTGGCGTGGACCATCACCCTAGAGGAGTAACCAGACGGCAGTCAGGACTCCGACTGCCGGTAATTCAGCTGGTGTTGGGATTCCGGCATCGGTATCCTTAACGCCTGGATCCTGACAGACGTTCAATTGACTGCCTCCCTGTCAGCCATGTCTTTGCGATATCTGTGCATGTCAAATTTCCACTTTGACGTAAGCTGGCTTAATATTAGAGATGAACGGGTTCGGTTCCTCGGGATCCGAACCCCCCCAAACTTAACCTATTTTACACGGTTCTGAGGCAGCCTCGGATCTTCCCGCCTTGCTCGGTTAACCAGAACGCGCCCGAACGTCATCATCCCGCTGTCGGATTCTCGTGAGATTCGTATTCTATATAAGGAGCCGCACGTCACCGCCATTTTCACTCGTGCTTTGGAGATTGAACGGGGAGGACATGGCTGCATTCTCTCCCTGAAAAGCTCCATAATCTGTGCTCAGTGTGCTGAAAATATCTGTGCTCAGTGTGCTGCAAATAATCTGTGCTCAGTGTGCTGAAAATATCTACGTTCTCTGCCTGAAAAACGCTCCATATCTGTGCTCAGTGTGCTGCAAATATCTAATCAGTGTGCTGCATTGTGGGGACTGGGGACCATCAGTATATAATATATACTTTTCTATAGCTTCTATACTGCTTGTCAGGACACATGGTCACAGTTACACTGCTCTGTACTGATATATACAATAATATATATACTTTTCTATAGCTTCTATACTGCTTGTCAGGACACATGGTCACAGATACACCGCTCTGTAGTGATATATACAATAATATATATACTTTTCTATAGCTTCTATACTGCTTGTCAGGACACATGTGTCACAGTTACACCGCTCTGTACTGATATACAGTAATATATATACTTTTCTATAGCTTCTATACTGCTTGTCAGGACACATGTGTCACAGATACACCGCTCTGTACTGATATATACAATAATATATATACTTTTCTATAGCCTCTATACTGCTTGTCAGGACACACAGTCACAGTTACACTGCTCTGTACTGATATATACAATCATTTTAAATACTTTTCTATAGCTTCTATACTGCTTGTCAGGACACACATGCGTCACAGTTACACCGCTCTGTACTGATATATACAATAATATATATACTTTTCTATAGCTTCTATACTGCTTGTCAGGACACATGGGTCACAGCTACACTGCTCTGTACTGATATATACAATAATATATATACTTTTCTGTAGCTTCTATACTGCTTGTCAGGACACATGGGTCACAGTTACACCGCCCTGTACTGATATATACAATAATATATATACTTTTCTTATTTTCTATAGCTTCTATACTGCTTGTCAGGACACATGTGTCACAGTTACACTGCTCTGTACAGCAAAAGCACAGCAAAGAACTGTACGTTCTTCTAAATCACAAATCCCCAAGGAGAGTCCAATTGTGTTGGTTGCGATGCCTGACCTTCCCAACACTGGACGGGAAGAGGTGGCACCTTCCACCATTTGCACGACCATGTAAGTGCTGGAAGGAGCACCCACAGTCCAGTTCCTGATAGTCAAATTGAAGATGTCACTGTTGAAGTACACCAGGATGAGGATATGGGTGTTGCTGGCGCTGAGGAGGAAATTGACAAGGAGGATTCTGATGGTGAAGTGGTTTGTTTAAGTCAGGCACCCAGGGAGACACCTGTTGTCCGTGGGACGAATATGGCCATTGACATGCCTGGTCAAATTACAAAAAAAATCACCTCTTCGTTGTGGAATTATTTTAACAGAAATGCGGACAACAGGTGTCAAGCCGTGTGTTGCCTTTGTCAAGCTGTAATAAGTAGGGTTAAGGACGTTAACCACCTAGGAACATCCTCCCTTATACGTCACCTGGAGCGCATTCATCAGAAGTCATTGACAAGTTCAAAAACTTTGGGTGACAGCGGAAGCAGTCCACTGACAACTAAATCCCTTCCTCTTGTAACCAAGCTCCTGCAAACTACACCACCAACTCCCTCAGTGTCAATTTCCTCCGTAGACAGGAAAGCCAATAGTCCTGCAGGCCATGTCATTGGCAAGTCTGACGAGTCCTCTCCTGCCTGGGATTCCTCCGATGTATCCTTGAGTGTAACGCCTTCTGCTGCTGGCTCTGCTGTTGTTGTTGCTGGGAGTTGATCGTCATCCCAGAGGGGAAGTTTGTACTACTTCCAGTAAGCAATTGACTGTCCAACAGTCCTTTGCGAGGAAGATGAAATATCACAGCAGTCATCCTGCTGCAAAGCGAATAACTCAGGCCTTGGCAGCTGCGGTGGTGTTAAACGTGTGTCCGGTATCCACCGTTAATTCACAGGGAATTAGAGAATTGATTGAGGTACTGTGTCCCTGGTACCAAATACCATCTAGGTTCCATTTCTCTAGGCAGGCAATACCGAGAATGTACACAGACGTCAGAAAAAGAGTCACCAGTGTCCTAAAAAATGCAGTTGTACCCAATGTACACTTAACCACGGACATGTGGACAAGTGGAGCAGGGCAGACTCAGGACAATATGATTGTGACAGCCCACAGGGTAGATGTATTGCCTCCCGCAGCAAGAACAGCAGCGGCGGCACCAGTAGCAGCATCTCACAAACGCCAACTCGTTCCTAGGCAGGCTACGCTTTGTATCACCGCTTTCCACACAGCTGACAACCTCTTACAGAAACTGAGGAACATCATTGCAGAATGGCTTACCCCAATTGGACTCTCCTGAGGATTTGTGACATCGGACAACGCCACCAATATTGTGCATGCATTACATGTGGGCAAATTCCAGCACGTCCCATGTTTTGCACATACATTGAATTTGGTGGTGCAGAATTTTTTAAAAAACGACAGGGGCGTGCAAGAAATGCTGTCGGTGGCCCGAAGAATTGCGGGCCACTTTCGGCATTTAGGCACCGCGTGCCGAAGACTGGAGCACCAGCAAACACTCCTTAAACTGCCCCGCCATCAGCTGAAGCAAGAGGTGGTAACGAAGTGGAATTCAACCCTCTATATGCTTCAGAGGATGGAGGAGCAGCAAAAGGCCATTCAAGCCTATATATCTACCTACGATATAGGCAAAGGAGGGGGAATGCACCTGACTCAAGCGCAGTGGAGAATGATTTCAACGTTGTGCAAGGTTCTTCAACCCTTTGAACTTGCCACACGTGAAGTCAGTTCAGACACTGCCAGCCTGAGTCAGGTCATTCCCCTCATCAGGCTTTTGCAGAAGAAGCTGGAGACATTGAAGGAGGAGCTAAAACAGAGCGATTCCGCTAGGCATGTGGGACTTGTGGATGGAGCCCTTAATTTGCTTAACCAGGATTCACGGGTGGTCAATCTGTTGAAATCAGAGCACTACATTTTGACCACCGTGCTCGAACCTAGGTTTAAAGCCTACGTTGTATCTCTCTTTCCAGCAGACACAAGTCTGCAGAGGTGCAAAGACCTGCTGGTGAGACACTTGTCAAGTCAAGCGGAACGTGACCCGCCAACAGCTCCTCCTTCACATTCTCACGCAACTGGGGCTGTGAGGAAAAGGCTAAGAATTCCGAGCCTACCCGCTGGTGGTGCTGCAGGGCTGTCTGGAGCGAGTGCAGACATCTGGTCCAGACTGAAGGACCTGCCAACGATTACTGACATGTCGTCTACTGTCACTGCATATGATTATGTCACCATTGAAAGAATGGTGGAGGATTATATGAGTGACCGCATCCAAGTAGGCACGTCAGACAGTCCGTACATATACTGGCAGGAAAAAGAGGCAATTTGGAGGCACTTGCACAAACTGGCTTTATTTTACCTAAATTGCCCCCCCTCCAGTGTGTACTCCGAAAGAGTGTTTAGTGCAGCCGCTCACCTTGTCAGCAATCGGCGTACGAGGTTACTTCCAGATAATGTGGAGAAGATGAAGTTCATCAAAATGAATTATTATGAATTCCTACGTGGAGACATTCACCAGCAATTGCCTCCAGAAAGTACACAGGGACCTGAGATGGTGGATTCCAGTGGGGACGAATTAATAATCTGTGAGGAGGGGGATGTACACAGTGAAAGGGGTGAGGAATCAGAGGATGAGGAGGAGGTGGACATCTTGGCTCTGTAGAGCCAGTTTGTCCAAGGAGAGATTGATTGCTTCTTTTTTGGTGGGGGCCCAAACCAACCAGTCATTTCAGCCACAGTCGTGTGGCAGACCCTGTCAATGAAATGATGGGTATGTTAAAGTGTGCATGTCCTGTTTATACAACATAAGGGTGGGTGGGAGGGCCCAAGGACAATTCCATCTTGCACCTCTTTTTTCTTTAATTTATTTTTGCATCATGTGATGTTTGGGGCCAATTTTTTTGAAGTGCCATCCTGCCTGACACTGCAGTGCCACTCCTAGATGGGCCAGGTGTTTGTGCCGGCCACTTGGGTCGCTTAGCTTAGTCATCCAGCGACCTCTGTGCAAATTTTAGGACTAAAAATAATCTTGTGAGGTGTGAGGTATTCAGAATAGACTGGAAATGAGTGGAAATTATGGTTATTGAGGTTAATAATACTATAGGATCAAAATTACCCCCAAATTCTATGATTTAAGCTGTTTTTGAGGGGTTTTTTGAAAAAAACAAAACACCCGAATCCAAAACACACCCGAATCCGACAAAACATTTTCAGGGAAGTTTTGCTAAAACGTGTCCGAATCCAAAACACGGCCGCGGAACCGAACCAAAAACCAAAACACAAAACCCGAAAAATGTCCGGTGCACATCTCTACTTAATATCAATTCTAAAAGTTAATGCAGCCATTTCAGATACATCCATTGTATTATCTCCCAGCAGGTAAGGGATAGCACAGTAAATTAATTAAGAATGCATTGGACAATATATTGCTATCATTAAGACATATAATATTATGAAGATTAAATAAACAAAAATATGCAAAAATGCAGACAAGATTCTCTCCCGAGCAATTGATCTTATCCACATTAATAAGACATGTAATGTTATGTCATGTTATACTGTACATGTTTATTCAAATATTAGGATTTAAAATGAGCCAAATAATAAGGTTTGGGTATATGTAATCAATCAGATCTTTATAAGTGATCAATTTATTTCAAGTTGATACAGTAGGGGTTACTTTGGTACAGTAGTTGATGTTATTTGAGCTGTCTATTCAGCCAATGGGGAGTTCATAGGAGGGGTTATAGAGTGTAAGTTTGCAGGAAAAGGAGACAACTTTGATCATTTCAGTGTTGATACCTAGAGACATGATGTTATTTTTAGTCTTTTTGATTTTCTATTTCCTTGTGTCTCCTTCCAGCAAGGGAGGTGCAGCTAGATGGGAAAGCAGTATTATTCAGTGCACACTTGTGGTACAAAGGCGATCGAGTAGCACTTCTGCTTTGATATTGGTGAGTTAGTCTGTATCTCAAGTAAAGATTTGTTTGCCATCTTATGGAGGAACCAGTACAAGACCAAATAAGGGGCAATGGTTCTTTCCAATCCAGGTTGTGCCAGGGTAGGTAATATAGCTAATGTGAATTATTATACAGTAGCACTAGCCAGGGGTGTGGCTATGCCAGACAGGGCCCCATAGCATACTTCCATGTCGCGGAACAGGCCCGCCCCCCACTGCTGCCACGTGTGCTCTCCCCCCCCTGGATTACTCCATAGAAACCCCTTCCTCGCAGCACTCACCATTGGGGCTGCACTGCCGCCTCATCTGCTCTCACGTCCGTCCCGGCTCCACTTCGTGTCTCCTCACAGACACTGGGAGGGGGGCGTGGCCGTGGTCCAGGGATGTCACTGCAGACACAGTCACGCCTCCTCCCAGCATTATTACTCAGGAGAGGCAGAGCTGGCGGCCGGGTGAGCAGGTATGGCTGCAGTGCAGCAGCACACCTAAAGGTAAAAGATGCCGAGGCTCACTCAGTAACTACAGTAGCTGCAGGGGAAGGCTCGGGCCCAATAGACAACTTGGGCCCCATAGCAGTTGCATCCCCTACACCTATGGTAGCTACGCACATGGCACTAGCTATAACACAATAATTCTGTATTGTTCTTATTGCAGACTGGGTGGACCTGTAGGGTCTTCTCTGACATCAATTTCAGTGTTTGTATGTATGTGTATTTTGTGATCTGATGCAATAGACACAATATTGCAACTGTTCTGCTTTTCACAGGACAGTGTGGGGGAGGGAGAAGGAAGGCTCTCTGTCACTTGTATGCGCACAGCGTCTATTCACGTGAGACAGAGGGGCTGGGGGCATGGCCCGCTGCTCACAAAGCTCTGTGTGGTTTCCACTTTGAAATCTGTTGTGCTACTCAGGGATGTGTCTAGAGAGGAGGAGGCCCGTGTGCGGGTTCCATCTGAGCTCCCTCCTCTCTAGCTGGCAGCGCAGAGACTCTGGGCATTAGGGACCCTAGAGGACTGTAGCGCTGTCCCAGAGTCTAGGACGCTTGCACAGAGTGGCTATTTTCCCAGTGATTTTCCTACTGCGCATGCATGAAACACCAGGAAAATGGTACAGCACCATATTCCCAATGATTTCTGCAAAACTGCTGCTGCACCATGGGACTCTGGAGGGTAAGTATTAAAACATGGGTGCAGGGTGTGCAGCATGGGTTCCCCCTGGACCCCGGGGGCCCGTGTGCACCGCACACACTGCACCCATTATTAATATGACAGTGGTGCTACTACTACTAGTAAACTTTATTACCACTTTGAGGAAATGAGGTCTGTGACAATTAATATAGATATGCCTCATTTCCCATGTCAAATATGTCAAATATGTACTTTTTATACCCATATCCATATAAATCAAATTCATCTGTTTGTTCATTCTCCATAACATGTCCATTGCTGCTCACCCAATACTGTGTTTAAATCAACCTTAATATTAATATATGCAATTGTGTTATATTATCTGTTACCCTTTAGATCATGTATTTATGTTAGACCTAGTTTCCTATTGTTTTCATACACCACAGTGGACACTCAAAGGTTGAGTCATATAAGGTAACATTGTCCCTTTTTGTTTATTCCCTATTGTCCAAAAGTGAGCTGACCAAACAGGGTGGCTCTCTGGCTGATGTAATCACCTTGTTTAGAATATGTATTTTATTTCAATGCTGTAAGATCCTAAGACACAGAGGTCACACACACCCCTGCAATATGAAGCTTCTGGAGGTATAAGTAGAGCTACCCAGAGAGATGGAGGGGAGATTCTTTGTCCCTAGGTTAAGAAGTAATATTCTGCCAGGGATCTGCTGTGAAATACATTATATTTGATTTATCTTGGATTGTGTGTTGCTGGAAGAGATGCTCTACTCCAAGACTAAGAAGTAATGTTCTGTCAGGAGTATGTGGTGAGAATTGCCGTGTGGAATTGGATTACAGAAGTGTGCAGATCTGTTTATAACCAATTCTGTTCAATAAACCACTGTTGGTTTTTCATCTACCACTGTGCCTGAGTGATTTGGAACCCGGTATCTTCACAACCACCATTGTGTATGTAGAGCTTGTGCATTCATTTCAGATAATTTCTCCCATTTAATCCTTGTCCTATTTTACTGTAAGACGCATTTATTATGTATTTTATCTATAAAGTTTTTTCTGTACTGCCACATTTACATTCCTCCATGGGCAGATAAATCCCTTTAGATGATTTAATTAAATCAGTTCTCACCTGAAGGCTTTAAAATTGTACGCTGAGTCTAAAAATATAACTTAAGGTGCATACACACGGTGAGATCCTTGCTATGCCCAATTTCCCTTGAACTCCCCCAGAGCCCAGATTGCACAGATAGTACAGATTTTGACTATCTGTGCTTGAGATTTTGTCTATGTACGATTTGACTAAGTGCCAATTTTGACTATACTTTGTACTAGATAGTACACTAGATTGACTTGCCTGCACAGTCTATCTAGCCTTACGATACCGACCCCACGGGAGCACGCATCGGGATCGAATCTGCCTAACACCATGAGATATACACTAACTTTTCATAAGATTTTAACTATATAGTCAAAATCTTACAGATTTATCTCACCATGTACACAGCTTTAGAATATAACTTGATCTTTACAACTGTAACTTTTGAGTGCATAATTACATTGAAAGAGCCCCAAAATTCTGTTAAAATACAAAAAAAATATTCTACTTTGTTTATTATTAGTTATTATCATTTGTTAATCATAACTGTATATTTGTAACTTTTTTGTATTTTGCCAGCTGTTCATTTTTGTTAAAAATGTTTCAATTTGCTTTCTAAAAAAGTATGTTACTAACATCCCATTGTTCCGTCTGCCGCTACAGACTCAAAATATATTGAATCATTTTGTTAAGTAGTATTTAAGCTTTGAAACTCTTCATTATTACTTGGTCCAGAATGCCACCACCTACAACTTCCTGGCAGCCGTGAATGTCTTAAATACATTGATTGCATCACTAGCTCAGTGGATAATTTATTGGTGTGGTTCCAAACTCTGTTGAATTTTGGCATTTTAACTACAAATTAATATATTTCTTAATGCGATCTACTGTATAATAACAGATTGAACAGGAGGAAAATACACTTTTTATTGTTCATGATACTTAAGGTACTATTTACTATGTAAAAATGGATGCATTAGACAGTATCACTGCTATACCATCACAAATGTGAACTGAGATAGTAACCCATCATCCACAGGAAGACTTGAGGGACAAGGGTCAATGGGATTTACCATAATGCTCAGCATGTAAATGGTTAAGAAAAAATTATTGACGACAAAATGTTCTTTAACCACTTAACTGGATAATATTTTTTATACAAACTGATCAGAAACTGACTTTTTTTTGTTGTGATTGCGTTAAGTCAAGAATATCTTTTTTAAACTTATCCAACACAATTTTATTAAATACACTATCTATCTATCTATCTATCTATCTATCTATCTATCTATCTATCTATCTATCTATCTATATATTTATTTATTTTTTACTCAGTATACCACAATAGCATTTTCTTCAAATACATGTGGTGGTTGCTGACCCTGATCTCCCTCAATCTTCCTGGGAGCCCCATTTTCTCAGACTCCAATAGAATGGGAGAGAGAGTAGGTTACTGACCATGAAGATGCTGTGCTACAGGAGCCCACAGGGAAGTATGCGGCTGCACCTGTTCTTGCAGCTGACCATGGTGATACAGAGTACCCATGATCTCATCCTGTCCTGTGCCCAGGCTCCAGAGTCCAAGCTGGCGCCACTCCTGACTGCAGGTGTGGTCCAAGAAAATCGTAGTAAGCTCTGATGTCTCTACATTTCCCCAGTGGCTGCACCTTTGTTCATGCACTGGGGGCAGTGTTGGTTTTATTGGTGGCTGCTCCTCTCTGCAGCTGCAAGTATACACTGGGGCAGCACTAAATTTCCCCTAGCAGTAATTTAAAGACATTGGGGTAGGATTCAAAGGTGCAGAGCATCCAGGAGATCCCTCTGAGATTGTCGGCTGATGGAAAATTATTTTCGGCAAGGCAAATATGGCCCTCATTCCGAGTTGAACGCTCGCTAGCTGCTTTTAACAGCAGTGCAACCACTAGGCCGCCACCCTCTGGGAGTGTATCTTAGCTTAGCAGAAGTGCAAACGAAAGGTTAGCAGAACTGCACGAAAATCTTTTCATGCAGTGTCTGAGCAGCTCAAAACCTACTCCTACCTTGCGATCACCTCAGTCAGTTTAGTTCCTGCTTTGACGTCACAAACACGCCCTGCATTCTGCCAGCCACTCCCCCGTTTCCCCAGACACGCCTGTGTTTTTACCTGTCACGCTTGCGTTTTTTAGCACACTCCGGGAAAACAGGCAGTTACCACCAAGCAACACCCATTTCCTGTCAATCACTCACCGATCAACACAGTGACAGAAAAGCGTTGCTCGACCTTGTGTAAAACTGCATAGTTTTGTGTGAAAGTACTTCACGCGTGCGTACTGCGGCCCGTACGTATACGCAGAAATGCCGCTTTTTCAACTAATCGCCGCGCTGCGAACGAAAACAGCTAGCGATCAACTTGGAATGAGGGCCTATGTCAGAGTGGATGCTTAATCAAGGAAACAGTGCTGTTGTCAATAATAAAGAAGGATGGACAGTATCCCACATAAATACAGTACTGTTTATACAGAAAAAAGGAACTATATTGCACAACTTTTGCCACAAAGAACATAGAGGTAGATGTATGAAGGCTCAATATGGGGAGCACCATGTATGAAGGGTAAAGTGAGTGTAAGGTGACAGGGGCGCTATGTTCATACATCTCAGTAAAGAGACGAAGCAGAACACATTATACCTTCATGATACTTGTGGTTTTCATACATCTACCCCATAGTGTCAAATGCTCTCAAAGACCCCTTCAGTCTTTGTGCTGAGCCATGCTTAAGTGTATGCCGGACGCTAATGTGTAAGCTTGGCCCGGCTGATATTATACTGGGTCCCGGCTGAGAAACTCTATGGGGGTTAATAGACTGGTTCCCATGTCAGTTGGGCAATTGGATAATTGTTTATCTCTGCGCATAGTGTATGAAATCCCAGCTGGGGAACTCTGTACTCACAAGATGATACAGGCTTGTTAAAATGACATATCTTTTATCATGTGGATATGAAGATGGGCAGAGTCCCTCTTGTCTTGCACTGGTCTGTAAAACATGTATTTTTTGTTTCCATGATGATTTTTTTATTTTTATTAAATACCCACTCTATCTTATATAGTATAAATGAATGTTATCCTAAACATGGGCAAATAATAGGATTTTAGTACCTACCGGTAAATCCTTTTCTCTTAGTCCATAGAGGATGCTGGGGACTCCGTAAGGACCATGGGGTATAGATGGATCCGCAGGAGCTTGGGCACACTATAAAGACTTAAACTGGGCGTGAACTGGCTCCTCCCTCTATGCCCCTCCTCCAGACCTCAGTTAGAACACTGTGCCCAGGAGAGATGGACATTTCGAGGAAAGAATTTATAAACACGGTGAGTGTCATACCAGCTCACACCACGAACACACCGCAGAACGTGGCATTCAACAGAAAACCAGCCGACGGCATGAAAAATACACAGCCACATGCTGAGAGAATATGCAACATAACCTGTGTGGCAACACAACCAATAATAAGACACCGCATGCCATGGCATGAAGAACGTCCGCAACAGCCTGACAGAAGAAACAACACTAGAGTGTAACCAAAACAATAACTGCAGACACAGTACACACTGGGACAGGTGCCCAGCATCCTCTACGGACTAAGAGAAAAGGATTTACCGGTAGGTACTAAAATCCTATTTTCTCATACGTCCTAGAGGATGCTGGGGACTCCATAAGGACCATGGGGATTATACCAAAGCTCCAAAACGGGCGGGAGAGTGCGGACGACTCTGCAGCACCGAATGAGCAAACAAATGTCCCCAAAAAAAAACAGGGCATCAAACTTGTAAAGCATAGCAAAAGTGTTTGATCCCGACCAAGAATCCGCTCGGCAAAGTTGAACCACCGAGACTCCTCGGGCATCAGTCTAAGAAGAGCTTATCTTTCCATGAGAGTGGACTTCCACCGACTTCGGTAACTGCAATCCAGCCGTAGAACAAACATGCCAAACCGCATCACAGATTCAGCGTGTAACAGACAGCAGAACGCAGACTCCCAACCCATGTTGAGAACATACCAGACAAAGAGAGCCTCCGTTTCTCCAAACTGAGCCCAAATCGGCAACCTACATACTCAAATCCCTGGCTAGACCAAGTGAATTTGAATCAGCTAATGCCTAATAAACCACCGGCATCAAAATAGGCCGATTTCTGCGAAACCCAGAAACCAGTCTTGGTAGAATTACCAACCGAGTACACAATTCCTCTCTATCCACCTGAAAGATCAAATAAGGCACTTGTGAGACAAAACCACTACTTCCGACACCCGCCTTGCGGACGTCAACGCTAATAGCAAGACCATTTATTAAGAGAGAAATCTTGTACAGAAACTTATGAGGCTTGCATCCACACCGGCTAGTAAAGTATGGATAAGTACGACCTAGCTGAAAGTCTGCCATAGGAGCCCTCCTGGATACACACCAATACACATAACTACTCCAACTACGATGGTAACGCTTTGCCGTTAGTTCTCTCCTAGCCTGAGAATGGAGGAAACGCCTTCACTGGGAACACCCGTTCGGCTCAGGATATGGCATTCAACTGCCCCGCCCTCAGACGCAGCCGTGGTAAGTTATGATACACGCCCTGATCTTGTTGTAACATAAACTCACGTAGAGTAAGAGGGCAGTAATCTTCTATGAGTAAACCCTGAAAAACTGGATAGTCAACCCTCGCTGGCTAGACCGGATTCAAGAGGATCGCCGGAACCCTTTGATTCTCTTATGCTTACCATCGTCAGAAAATTGAAAGCGGAGAGGCCACATAGACCGACCAAGACCACCCACGGTGTCACGAGGATGGCCACTGCTATATCTTGTGTGTTCCTTGACCTGGAGCAATCTCCTTGAGGCCTCTCATTGAGGCGAGACGCCAACACGTCCAATTGCGACACTCCTCAAAGACTTGTCACGTCTGGGAAAGCTTCCCGATGATGACTGAATTTTTCTCGGCTGGATATCGCTGCAGCAGAGGAACTCTATTTCACGGTCACTTACCTCCGGAACGAAGACTGCTAACATAGCGGTTACCAGACTTCCCACTCAACTGCAAACTGTGCATCTTCCGCCATTGCTGCTTTGCTCCTTGTTCCGCCATAGCGGCTTACTTACGCCACTGCTGACAAGTCGTCTGGCAAAACTAACACGGGCAGAACACGAAGAATACGTTCGTCGAAAAAAGCTCTTAATTCAAGAAAGCTTATAACAGACAAGCTTCCCAACATGACCTTATCCTCCGGAAATATGTCGCTTGCAAAGGACTGCTCCCCAGCTTCGGAGATCTGTATGCACGGACACCAGGATCCAAACCTTCATTCCTCTAGAATGAGAGAACCGAGCAGACACCACAGGAGCGATGTCCTGGCCGTTAGGATTATATTCCGGTGCATGCGCATGTGAGACCCGGATCACCCTTCCAACTGGTTTTTTGAACCCCACTCTGGTATTAGACCTACTTACCGAAAAAGACCTCTTAGGCCACACCCATCTGTTTTATTAACAGAAACATATTGATGAGATGTCACCTCAAAGCCGATCCAACTCTGGATCCTCAGACCTCTTTCCACAGGAAAAACACTGACCTTAACCAGTCAGTATCTACTCTGAAACCCCCTTTCGACCTCTGCGTCGTTGGGAACAACAGTCAATCCCTGTGCCGAAGAACAGTCAGAGAGAAACAACAATTTGCACCTTGACACAGGGACAATCAGTCAATGTCCTGAACCTGACGCACCTTTGTATGGCGTCGCGTACTACCTCCCCTTCCTGAGGGGAACGGCAAGATCTATTAGAAACAACAGTAAGGGAAACAACCGTAAGTCAGAATGTCCCCCTGTGGATTCTATAGATAACTCACTGGTCCTAGTCTATTCCTGGACTAGCTGAAAATTAGTAGACGAGTGCTCACCGGAGTGAGGACCAGCCCGATAGACTCAGCGACAAGAGGTGGATGTAGTGGAAACAGAAACGACATCCACTTCTGCGAACCTAACAAGGCTGCAGAACACTTACCTTTTCACCTTCCACTGTCTGCACAGAAAATGAAAAGAAAGGAACGGCATTGCACCGGTTAAAATGACTGCATCCCACAAAAGAATGCGTCACCCACCGTTGCGAAGGAGGCTAACTCACGAAGTTAGACTTACTAGTGGTATCCGCCGAGATTGACTGACCAGAGGCCACACCAAACAGCTGTATACCGTTGATGCCGACAGGGCATCCACAAACGACTGTATCTTCCCTATCGTGTTTACTGTTTTAAGCACACAAACACCAATCTGCTAATACTTAATTTTCCAAATCAAGTATCGCCATGCACTGGCGAAGCTGTCATTTATCCCCACAGCAGCTCGTGACCAAGCCCTCACGCCTGCCGACATATGTCGACTAACCGATAGTGGGTAAACAAATAGGGAAACAGTGAAATTATGTATTACAACAAGGAATATGCGTCCATTATCAAAGTTAATGCTATATGACACCCCTATAGCATTAAAACCACAGTGCCCCCCCTCCATCTTACTATACAGCAAGTCCTGGCGGGGATCTTGAAGAAAATGGCGCCGACTCCTCTGAGAGGCTAAGCTCCGCCCCTTCTCTTCCGGGCACCGAACACGTTTTCAAAGCCAGTCTAATTAAAAAACAACAGTACCTGCCGCCCAGGGCGCTCCCCCCCAGCGCCCTGCACCCTGTGAGTGCCGTTGTGTGGGAGCATGGAGCGCAGCGCGACCGCTGTACCTCCGTTACTGATGTCTTCTGTCATCACTGAAGTCTTCTGTTCTTCACATACTCACCCGGCTTCTTTCTTCTGGCTTCTGTGAGGGGGTGACGGCGTGGCTCCGGGAACAAGCAGCTAGGCGCACCAAGTGATCGAACCCTCTGGAGCTAATGGTGTCCAGTAGCCGAGAAGCAGAGCCTTGAAACTCACAGAAGTAGGTCATGCTTCTCCCCCCTCACTCCCACGATGCAGGGAGCCTGTAGCCAGCAGGTCTACCTGAAAATAAAAAACCTAACATAAAGTCTTTTAGAGAAACTCGGAAGAGCTCCTCTAGTGTGTGTCCAGTCACTCCTGGGCACAAAGTCTAACTGAGGTCTGGAGGAGGGGCATAGAGGGAGGAGCCAGTTCACACCCAGTTTAAGTCTTTATAGTGTGCCCAAGCTCCTGCGGATCCGTCTATACCCCATGGTCCTTACAGAGTCCCCAGCATCCTCTAGGACGTATGAGAAAAAGAGTATCCAGGGGGTAATTATACATTTTAATAGTATTCTGTTGCTTTATAATCCTGGGTTGTGTACAACCCAAGTGTGCTACAGTATTATAATTTATTATTTTCTTTTATTTATATGGTGTCATATAATGTTATTAGCATATTAAGTGAAACAGTGAAACAATGATTTAATATAAAAAGGGTACAAACAGAATGTATAATGAGATATATTAAACAGTGAAAAAATAATATGACAAAGGGTGGACCGAAAGGATTATAGACATTGGCTATGAGTAGGGATTCACTGATAATAGGGATGGTGCAGGTAGAGAACTAAAGGACGGAGGGCCCTGCTAGTGAGAGTTTGCATACTATGGGATGCAGAGCAATCACTAGACACTTTTCTTCATAACAAGAACACATTTCTGCATAACGCAGCTGCACTTCCAGTGCTGGGATCCAACACTTGATTTCAGCACCGGCTGCCACAGCATACACACTAGGGCACATCTCCACATGCCCTGTAAGTCATGCACAGAAGGAGCCTTGTGCACCAGTAGCAACATACATCAGCAAATAGAGTTTGCGGAGGCAAAGCCGTCCCTAACCAATATGATGCCCTAGGAAAGATTTTGGCTCCGCCTCTGACCCTGCACCCCTTTCCCAGCACCATCATCCCTCACCCATAGCAGTCCTAACTTTAGTGTTCCAACCCCCTATATATTAAATAGGAACAGTGCGCACATTCGGCGCACAGCCCAAAAAGGTGTGTGTTTTTGCTGGCAAGGGGCATGGCCACACTATAGTACCCCCAATTCAAATTATTCCACACAGTAGTGCAACTTTAATCACATTGTATCATACGATAGTGTCCCTTATTCACGTTACATCTCACAGTAGTACCACTTTATCTTATATACGTTACTCCTCACGGTAGTGCCCCTTATTCACATTACACTACACCATATTGCTCTTCATTCACATTAGACCACACAGTAGTGCCTTTTCTATACGTTGCGCCAACAATAGAGCACCTTATACACATAAAGCCACACATTAATAAATCATTTATACACATAATACCACACAGTAATGCCCCTAACACATATGACACATATTATTAATGTCCTTATAAACATAATACGCCTCACACATTATGTCAACCCTTATTAATGCCCTTATACACATAACGTACCTTACTTATATGCCGCAATTATTAGTGTCCTTTATACACATAATGACACACATATTGCCCTTTACATGGGAGACATTTGATATGCCGGCTGTCGGGATCCCGGCGCTCACCATACCGGCTCTGGGATCCCGACAGCCGGCATACCAACAACTATTCTCCCTCTTGGGGTGTCCACGACATCCCTGGAGGGAAAAATAAATAGCGCGGTGCACGTAGCGCACCACTATGCCTGCAGCATGGCAAGCGCAGCAAGCCCGCAAGGGGATCTTTTGCACTCACCCCGCTGCCTGCATGCCGGAGGTCAGTATTCCGGTGCCAGTATGCTGGGTGCCAGGATCCCAAGCGCCGGCATAACATAGTAGACCCCCCTTACACATATGTCACACATTTTTAATGCCCTTATACATATAATGACACAGATAGTGCCCCTTACATTTGCCGCACATTATTAATGCATTTATACACATGACACGCATAATGAACCTTAAACATTTGTCGAACACTATTGAACAACCAACTCACTTACACACTGCATACACACGGCCGCTAACACCGTGACTCCTGCCTCTGTTTGGATACAGATGTGTCCTCAAAAAATCTTGCCTCAATGCGCCATGCAGCAGGAAATGCCTAGCGTGAGTCAGCTCTGCTAACGTCAGGTGCCTATTTTTGATGGCAATGCATCTTATTACCATTGCTATGTGGCTAGGAAGCACAAGCAGCTTCCGCTGATTAAAATGATATGCAGCATGACTATATAATATGTGCAACTATGGCTGTATCTGCATACGAAATGCTATACACAGAATATAGGCATGCCACATACCATTTTAATCAACAGAAGCTGCTTGTGCCCCTAGGCACACCAAATGCCCTAGGCATTTGCCTAGTTTGCCTATGCCTAGGGCCGGCTCTGCACGGAGGCAGGTTCTTCCCACAGGACATCCTGAGCTCTGTGCGGTGGTACCAACTGCACCAACTTAAGGGGGGTGCACACGGAGAGATCCGTGCTTAAAATCTAAGCAATCTGACTAGATTTCTTAGAAGTTAAGCACGGATCTCTCATGTGTATGCTCCCCAGCGATACGCTATCGCCAGTACTAGATTGAGCCTGCAAGCAGGTCACTCACTTCAGCACTGTGGGAAGTGAGCGGCCCCCTGCCTCCCCCATCTCAGCACACATCGTGGTGAGTGCTGGAGCGGGGGGAGAGATGTGTGCTGACCGCAGTGCCGTAACTAGGTGTGTGCAGAAGGGGCATTGCCCACAGAGCACACCTAGTTAGAGCGCATATTCCTCCTGCACTCCCACTGCCCGCATACTAGTTCAAGGGGCACAAAGTGTGCAGCATTGTAATGAGTCAGACTGACTCATTACAAGCCGACTGTGCCCTGTGATGTGCGCTGTCACCGAAGCGAGGGGAGGAGGAGGAGGGAGAGGGACTCTGAAACCTGCAGACCCTGAGAAAGCAAGGCGGAGACCCCGCCCAGCAATACCTGTTGGTCACGCCCCCACGCCGGCCCAGCTTGAGAGGGGCATGTGAACTAATGTGCTGCTGGCCTTGCCTGCATTGCCAGAACTCCTGCTCTCCCGGCCAGGTCAGCAGCTGGAGGTGCCTGCTCTATGGTTCGGGGATTTTTAAAGGGGGCGTGGCCACGGGGGTCCCAGCATAGGCCACGCCCCCGACTTGGCCTTGGCAGATTGTGTGCAGCCCTACCTCCTCAGTGCTCTCTCACCTTCTGACTCCTGCAGTCATTCACCATGGAGGTAAAGTATGTGTGGTGACTACAGGGGACAGAGAGAGAGGGAGAGAGAGAGAGTGTGTGTAGGGACTGGGGGGATGACAGTCTGTGTGTGCATAACCTGCAGCGCCGTAACTACGTGTGTGCCAGGTGTGCCTGGCACACAGCGCAGTCGCACTGAGGGCGCAACGGCCAGCAGCTTGTAATGAGTCAATTTGACTCATTACAATCCGCCTGTGCCGGAGGAGGAGAGGAAGCAGGAGGGAGGGAGCCACAGCAGTGCTATGTAATTGGTAGCGGCGCCGCTGCAGCAGTCCTTCCACATTGGCTGGCCCAGCACTGCTGTGAATGCTGAGATGCGCTTCCTCATCCCAGCATTCACAGCGGCGGCCAGCCAATGCTGAAGGAGAGGTACAGCTGCATGCGGCGCTGCCGGTAATTACAGTGCGCTACTGCGGCTCTCTCCTTCCCTTTCTTCTCCACTGCCACCCGGAGCTGCCAGCACCGAGGAGCCTGACTGCCTGAGAGATGGTAAGTATCATCTATTCTATCTATCTATCTATCTATCTATCTATCTATCTATCTATCTATCTATCGATCGATCGATCGGTCTGTCTACCTAATGTGTAAAAGGGGGACTCTGTCTGCTGTACTGTGTAAAAAAGTGGACGCAATCTGCCGTAATGTGTAAAAAGGGGACATTGTCTGCCGTAATGTGTAAAAAGGGGGACGCTGCCTGCTGTAATGTGTAAAAAGGGGGACACTGTCTGCCGTAATGTGTAAAAAGGGGGACGCTGCCTGCTGTAATGTGTAAAAAGGGGGACGCTGTCTGCCGTAATGAGTAAAAAAGGGGACGCTGTCTGCCATAATGTTTAAAAAGGGGGACTATCTGGCGTAATGTGTAAAAAGGGGAATCTGTCCGCCGTAATGTGTTAGAGGGGCTGTACCTGGTGTAGTGGCGCTACTGTGTGGCGTAATTTGAATAATGGAGACTACTATAATATGTAATGTGAATTGGTATTATTTTGTTGCCACACCCCTTCCCCATGAAGCCACGCCCCCATATTTTTTGCACGCCCCTACGGCACGCACTGCCCCTACGGCGCGCACTGCCCCTTTTTTACATAGAGGGGGCGCCAATGCCCTATCTTGCACACAGCGCTAAAATGTCTAGTTACGGCACTGGCTGACCGGTCTGTGATAGATCGCTCAGCACACATTTCTAGGTGTGTACCCCCTATAGTTACAGACCTGTTGGGAGATACCTATCTATCAAATGAGGGACTATGGAAAGTTTTTTTAAGATGTTAACAATCACATACAAGTACTGTATAGTAAGAAACTCTTTGTAGCCCCATTGAAAGAAACACATTTCAAAATAGCAAAGGTTTTCAACAAAAGCAGACAAACATTTGCTGTAATCTCAAGGCGCTGGCTATAGACTTTAATTGCTGAAACGTCAAGAGAACAGTTGAATCAGTGGATCACAAGTTCATGAGCCCCAGTGAGAGATCTGTAACAAGTTTACACACATTCTCAACTATGAGTTCAGCGGCTTGTTCTTTATATTTTAGTGGTGTATTGCTAATTGCAAACTTGAGGTTTTGTATTTCAACCTCTGAACTAGAGATGAGCGGGTTCGGTTCTCAGAGAACCAACCCCCCCCTGCCCCCCCCCCCCCCAACAACCCGTTCCGAGCCGGATCCGAGTCCGGCTCCGGACTTTCCACCAAACTCGTAAACCAGGAGGCAAAACATCATCATCCTGCTGTCAGATTCTTGTTGGTTTTGGATTCCATATAAACAGCCGTGTGTTGCCGCCATTTTCAGTGAGGGAGACAGACCTCTGTCTCTCTGTGGGTGGTGGCATCCGGTGGGGTTAGTGTGTGCTCTGTAGGGGTGCTGCTGCAGTCACTGTAGTGTACCTGTGCTGTGTTAGGGGTGCTGTCCTGGCTGTCACTGGTGTTTCATGTGCTGTATGGGTGCTGCAGCTGTACATGGTTGTAGCTTTCCTCCTGTATGCTGTTAAATATAGGGGTGCTGCTGTTAAAATAACATTACACTGGCCCTGTATGCTATAAAAATTCAGGAGTGCAGTTGTTAAAAATAAAAAGCACGTAAAATATAGGGGTGTAGTTGTTAAAATAACATTACACTGGCCCTGTATGCTGTAAAAATTAAAGGGTGCAGTTGTTAAAAATGAAAAGCACACTGCTCCTGTATGCTGTAAAATATAGGTGTGCTGCTGTGAAAATAACATTACACTGGCCCTGTATGCTGTAAAAATTCAAGGGTGCAGTTGTTAAAAATTAAAAGCACACTGCTCCTGTATGCTGTAAAATATAGATGTGCTGCTGTTAAAATAACATTACACTGGCCCTGTTTGCTGTAATAATTCTAGGGTGCAGTGAAAATCAATGTACACTGGCCCTGTCTTGTGTGCTGTAAAAATTCAGGGGTGCAGTGAAAATCAATGTACACTGGCCCTGTCTTGTATACTGTAATAATTCTAGGGTGCAGTGAAAAACAAAGTACATTGTTCCAGTCTTGTATGCTGTAAAAATTCAGGGGTGCAGTGAAAATATATGTACACTGGCCCTGTATACTGTAAAAATTCAGGTGTGCTTTTGTTAAAATAAAAGCACAGTACACTGGTCCTGTATGCTATAAAAATACAGTGTGCAGTGAAAAGAAATGTACACTGGTCCTGTGTGCTGGAAAAATTCAGTGGTGCTGTTTTTCAAATAAAAGTACACTGGTCCTGTATGCTGTAAAAACACATGGGTGTAGTGAAATAATTGTACACTGGCCTTTTCTTGTATGCTATAAAATTACAGGGGTGTTGTTAAAATACAGGGGTGCTGGAACTGTCTGCGGTTGCGATGTCTAGGCCTGACCTTCACAACACTGTATGGGAAAAGGAGGCTCCTACCACCATATGCACGCCCCTGCAAGTGCTGGGAGATGCACCCACAGTCCAGTTGCTGATATTGAGATTGAAGATGTCATTGTAGAAATACACCAGGATGAGGAGGATATGAGTGTAGCTGGCGCTGCGGAGCAAGTTGACGATGAGGATTCTGATGGTGATGTGGTTTGTTTGAATAAGGCATAGGTTCTCAAACTCGGTCCTCAGGACCCCACACAGTGCATGTTTTGCAGGTAACTCAGCAGGTGCACAGGTGTATTAATTACTCACTGACACATTTTAAAAGGTCCACAGCTGAAGCTAATTATTTCACTTGTGGTTCTGCAAGGAGACCTGCAAAACATGCACTGTGTGTGGTCCTGAGGACCGAGTTTGAGAACCTGTGGAATAAGGCACCAGTGGAGACAGTTGTTGGCCATGGTATGAAAAAGCCCATTGTCATGCCTGGACAAAATACCAAAAAAAGCCACCTCTTCGGTGTGGAATTATTTATCCACAAATCCGGACAACAGGTGTCAAACCATCTGTTGCCTTTGTCAATCCATAATAAGTAGGGGTAAGGACGTTAACAATGTAGGAACATCCTCCCTTATACGTTACCTGCAGTGCATTCTAGAGATGAGCGCCTGAAATTTTTCGGGTTTTGTGTTTTGGTTGTGGGTTCGGTTCCGCGGCCGTGTTTTGGGTTCGAACGCGTTTTGGCAAAACCTCACCGAATTTTTTTTGTCGGATTCGGGTGTGTTTTGGATTCGGGTGTTTTTTTCAAAAAACACTAAAAAACAGCTTAAATCATAGAATTTGGGGGTCATTTTGATCCCAAAGTATTATTAACCTCAAAAACCATAATTTACACTCATTTTCAGTCTATTCTGAATACCTCACACCTCACAATATTATTTTTAGTCCTAAAATTTGCACCGAGGTCGCTGTGTGAGTAAGATAAGCGACCCTAGTGGCCGACACAAACACCGGGCCCATCTAGGAGTGGCACTGCAGTGTCACGCAGGATGTCCCTTCCAAAAAACCCTCCCCAAACAGCACATGACGCAAAGAAAAAAAGAGGCGCAATGAGGTAGCTGTGTGAGTAAGATTAGCGACCCTAGTGGCCGACACAAACACCGGGCCCATCTAGGAGTGGCACTGCAGTGTCACGCAGGATGGCCCTTCCAAAAAACCCTCCCCAAACAGCACATGACGCAAAGAAAAAAAGAGGCGCAATGAGGTAGCTGTGTGAGTAAGATTAGCGACCCTAGTGGCCGACACAAACACCGGGCCCATCTAGGAGTGGCACTGCAGTGTCACGCAGGATGTCCCTTCCAAAAAACCCTCCCCAAACAGCACATGACGCAAAGAAAAAAAGAGGCGCAATGAGGTAGCTGTGTGAGTAAGATTAGCGACCCTAGTGGCCGACACAAACACCGGGCCCATCTAGGAGTGGCACTGCAGTGTCACGCAGGATGTCCCTTCCAAAAAACCCTCCCCAAACAGCACATGACGCAAAGAAAAAAAGAGGCGCAATGAGGTAGCTGACTGTGTGAGTAAGATTAGCGACCCTAGTGGCCGACACAAACACCGGGCCCATTTAGGAGTGGCACTGCAGTGTCACGCAGGATGTCCCTTCCAAAAAACCCTCCCCAATCAGCACATGATGCAAAGAAAAAGAAAAGAAAAAAGAGGTGCAAGATGGAATTGTCCTTGGGCCCTCCCACCCACCCTTATGTTGTATAAACAAAACAGGACATGCACACTTTAACCAACCCATCATTTCAGTGACAGGGTCTGCCACACGACTGTGACTGATATGACGGGTTGGTTTGGACCCCCCCAAAAAAGAAGCAATTAATCTCTCCTTGCACAAACTGGCTCTACAGAGGCAAGATGTCCACCTCATCATCACCCTCCGATATATCACCGTGTACATCCCCCTCCTCACAGATTATCAATTCGTCCCCACTGGAATCCACCATCTCAGCTCCCTGTGTACTTTGTGGAGGCAATTGCTGCTGGTCAATGTCTCCGCGGAGGAATTGATTATAATTCATTTTAATGAACATCATCCTCTCCACATTTTCTGGATGTAACCTCGTACGCCGATTGCTGACAAGGTGAGCGGCGGCACTAAACACTCTTTCGGAGTACACACTTGTGGGAGGGCAACTTAGGTAGAATAAAGCCAGTTTGTGCAAGGGCCTCCAAATTGCCTCTTTTTCCTGCCAGTATATGTACGGACTGTGTGACGTGCCTACTTGGATGCGGTCACTCATATAATCCTCCACCATTCTATCAATGTTGAGAGAATCATATGCAGTGACAGTAGACGACATGTCCGTAATCGTTGTCAGGTCCTTCAGTCCGGACCAGATGTCAGCATCAGCAGTCGCTCCAGACTGCCCTGCATCACCGCCAGCGGGTGGGCTCGGAATTCTGAGCCTTTTCCTCGCACCCCCAGTTGCGGGAGAATGTGAAGGAGGAGATGTTGACAGGTCGCGTTCCGCTTGACTTGACAATTTTGTCACCAGCAGGTCTTTCAACCCCAGCAGACTTGTGTCTGCCGGAAAGAGAGATCCAAGGTAGGCTTTAAATCTAGGATCGAGCACGGTAGCCAAAATGTAGTGCTCTGATTTCAACAGATTGACCACCCGTGAATCCTTGTTAAGCGAATTAAGGGCTCCATCCACAAGTCCCACATGCCTAGCGGAATCGCTCCGTGGTAGCTCCTCCTTCAATGTCTCCAGCTTCTTCTGCAAAAGCCTGATGAGGGGAATGACCTGACTCAGGCTGGCAGTGTCTGAACTGACTTCACGTGTGGCAAGTTCAAAGGGCATCAGAACCTTGCACAACGTTGAAATCATTCTCCACTGCGCTTGAGACAGGTGCATTCCACCTACTATATCGTGCTCAATTGTATAGGCTTGAATGGCCTTTTGCTGCTCCTCCAACCTCTGAAGCATATAGAGGGTTGAATTCCACCTCGTTACCACTTCTTGCTTCAGATGATGGCAGGGCAGGTTCAGTAGTTTTTGGTGGTGCTCCAGTCTTCTGTACGTGGTGCCTGTACGCCGAAAGTGTCCCGCAATTCTTCTGGCCACCGACAGCATCTCTTGCACGCCCCTGTCGTTTTTTAAAAAATTCTGCACCACCAAATTCAAGGTATGTGCAAAACATGGGACGTGCTGGAATTTGCCCATATTTAATGCACACACAATATTGCTGGCGTTGTCCGATGCCACAAATCCACAGGAGAGTCCAATTGGGGTAAGCCATTCCGCGATGATCTTCCTCAGTTGCCGTAAGAGGTTTTCAGCTGTGTGCGTATTCTGGAAAGCGGTGATACAAAGCGTAGCCTGCCTAGGAAAGAGTTGGCGTTTGCGAGATGCTGCTACTGGTGCCGCCGCTGCTGTTCTTGCGGCGGGAGTCCATACATCTACCCAGTGGGCTGTCACAGTCATATAGTCCTGACCCTGCCCTGCTCCACTTGTCCACATGTCCGTGGTTAAGTGGACATTGGGAACAACTGCATTTTTTAGGACACTGGTGAGTCTTTTTCTGACGTCCGTGTACATTCTCGGTATCGCCTGCCTACAGAAGTGGAACCTAGATGGTATTTGGTAACGGGGGCACACTGCCTCAATAAATTGTCTAGTTCCCTGTGAACTAACGGCGGATACCGGACGCACGTCTAACACCAACATAGTTGTCAAGGACTCAGTTATCCGCTTTGCAGTAGGATGACTGCTGTGATATTTCATCTTCCTCGCAAAGGACTGTTGAACAGTCAATTGCTTACTGGAAGTAGTACAAGTGGGCTTACGACTTCCCCTCTGGGATGACCATCGACTCCCAGCGGCAACAACAGCAGCGCCAGCAGCAGTAGGCGTTACACGCAAGGATGCATCGGAGGAATCCCAGGCAGGAGAGGACTCGTCAGAATTGCCAGTGACATGGCCTGCAGGACTATTGGCATTCCTGGGGAAGGAGGAAATTGACACTGAGGGAGTTGGTGGGGTGGTTTGCGTGAGCTTGGTTACAAGAGGAAGGGATTTACAGGTCAGTGGACTGCTTCCGCTGTCACCCAAAGTTTTTGAACTTGTCACTGACTTATTATGAATGCGCTGCAGGTGACGTATAAGGGAGGATGTTCCGAGGTGGTTAACGTCCTTACCCCTACTTATTACAGCTTGACAAAGGGAACACACGGCTTGACACCTGTTGTCCGCATTTCAGGTGAAATACCTCCACACCGAAGAGCTGATTTTTTTGGTATTTTCACCTGGCATGTCAACGGCCATATTCCTCCCACGGACAACAGGTGTCTCCCCGGGTGCCTGACTTAAACAAACCACCTCACCATCAGAATCCTCCTGGTCAATTTCCTCCCCAGCGCCAGCAACACCCATATCCTCCTCATCCTGGTGTACTTCAACACTGACATCTTCAATCTGACTATCAGGAACTGGACTGCGGGTGCTCCTTCCAGCACTTGCAGGGGGCGTGCAAATGGTGGAAGGCGCATGCTCTTCACGTCCAGTGTTGGGAAGGTCAGGCATCGCAACCGACACAATTGGACTCTCCTTGTGGATTTGGGATTTCGAAGAATGCACAGTTCTTTGCTGTGCTGCTTTTGCCAGCTTGAGTCTTTTCATTTTTCTAGCGAGAGGCTGAGTGCTTCCATCCTCATGTGAAGCTGAACCACTAGCCATGAACATAGGCCAGGGCCTCAGCCGTTCCTTGCCACTCCGTGTGGTAAATGGCATATTGGCAAGTTTACGCTTCTCCTCCGACAATTTTATTTTAGGTTTTGGAGTCCTTTTTTTTCTGATATTTGGTGTTTTGGATTTGACATGCTCTGTACTATGACATTGGGCATCGGCCTTGGCAGACGACGTTGCTGGCATTTCATCGTCTCGGCCATGACTAGTGGCAGCAGCTTCAGCACGAGGTGGAAGTGGATCTTGATCTTTCCCTAATTTTGGAACCTCAACATTTTTGTTCTCCATATTTTAATAGGCACAACTAAAAGGCACCTCAGGTAAACAATGGAGATGGATACTAGTATACAATTATGGACTGCCTGCCGACTGCAGACACAGAGGTAGCCACAGCCGTGAACTACCGTACTGTACTGTGTCTGCAGCTAATATAGACTGGTTGATAAAGAGAAGATGTCTATGTAACTATGTATGTATAAAGAAGACTGAAAAAAATCCACGGTTAGGTGGTATACAATTATGGACGGACTGCCTGCCGAGTGCAGACACAGAGGTAGCCACAGCCGTGAACTACCGTACTGTACTGTGTCTGCAGCTAATATAGACTGGTTGATAAAGAGAAGATGTCTATGTAACTATGTATGTATAAAGAAGAATGAAAAAAATCCACGGTTAGGTGGTATACAATTATGGACGGACTGCCTGCCGAGTGCAGACACAGAGGTAGCCACAGCCGTGAACTACCGTACTGTACTGTGTCTGCAGCTAATATAGACTGGTTGATAAAGAGAAGATGTCTATGTAACTATGTATGTATAAAGAAGAATGAAAAAAATCCACGGTTAGGTGGTATTACAATTATGGACGGACTGCCTGCCGAGTGCAGAGACACAGAGGTAGCCACAGCCGTGAACTACCGTACTGTGTCTGCTGCGACTGGATGATAAATGATATAAAAAATATATATATATCACTACTGCAGCCGGACAGGTATATATTATATATTATATAATGACGGACCTGCTGGACACTGTCTGTCAGCAGAATGAGTTTTATTTTTATAGAATAAAAAAAAAAAAAAACACACAAGTGAAGTCACACGACGAGTGTTTAACTTTTTCAGGCAATCACAATATAAGTATACTACTAACTATACTGGTGGTCAGTGTGGTCAGGTCACTGGTCAGTCACACTGGCAGTGGCACTCCTGCAGCAAAAGTGTGCACTGTTTAATTTTAATATAATATGTACTCCTGGCTCCTGCTATAACCTATAACTGGCACTGCAGTAGTGCTCCCCAGTCTCCCCCACAATTATAAGCTGTGTGAGCTGAGCAGTCAGACAGATATATAATATATATAGATGATGCAGCACACTGGCCTGAGCCTGAGCAGTGCACTGCACAGTGCACACAGATATGGTATGTGACTGACTGAGTCACTGTGTGTATCGCTTTTTTCAGGCAGAGAACGGATATATTAAATAAACTGCACTGTGTGTCTGGTGGTCACTCACTATATAATATATTATGTACTCCTGGCTCCTGCTATAACCTATAACTGGCACTGCAGTAGTGCTCCCCAGTCTCCCCCACAATTATAAGCTGTGTGAGCTGAGCAGTCAGACAGATATATATAATATTATATATAGATAATAGATGATGCAGCACACTGGCCTGAGCCTGAGCAGTGCACACAGATATGGTATGTGACTGACTGAGTCACTGTGTGTATCGCTTTTTTCAGGCAGAGAACGGATATATTAAATAAACTGCACTGTGTGTCTGGTGGTCACTCACTATATAATATATTATGTACTCCTGGCTCCTGCTATAACCTATAACTGGCACTGCAGTAGTGCTCCCCAGTCTCCCCCACAATTATAAGCTGTGTGAGCTGAGCAGTCAGACAGATATATATAATATTATATATAGATAATAGATGATGCAGCACACTGGCCTGAGCCTGAGCAGTGCACACAGATATGGTATGTGACTGACTGAGTCACTGTGTGTATCGCTTTTTTCAGGCAGAGAACGGATATATTAAATAAACTGCACTGTGTGTCTGGTGGTCACTCACTATATAATATATTATGTACTCCTGGCTCCTGCTATAACCTATAACTGGCACTGCAGTAGTGCTCCCCAGTCTCCCCCACAATTATAAGCTGTGTGAGCTGAGCAGTCAGACAGATATATATAATATTATATATAGATAATAGATGATGCAGCACACTGGCCTGAGCCTGAGCAGTGCACACAGATATGGTATGTGACTGAGTCACTGTGTGCTGTGTATCGCTTTTTTCAGGCAGAGAACGGATTATAAAGTAAACTGCACTGTCCTCACTAGTAAACTCTCTCCACTCAGTCTCTACACTTCTACAGTAACAGTACTCCTCCTAGTCAGCTCCAGTAAATCTCTCTCAGTCTCTTATAATCTAAATGGAGAGGACGCCAGCCACGTCCTCTCCCTATCAATCTCAATGCACGTGTGAAAATGGCGTCGACGCGCGGCTCCTTATATAGAATCCGAGTCTCGCGAGAATCCGACAGCGTCATGATGACGTTCGGGCGCGCTCGGGTTAACCGAGCAAGGCGGGAAGATCCGAGTCTGCTCGGACCCGTGAAAAAAACCATGAAGTTCTGGCGGGTTCGGATTCAGAGAAACCGAACCCGCTCATCTCTAGTGCATTCATCATAAGTCATTGTCAAGTTGTGAAACTTTGGGTAATAGCATAAGCAGTCCACTGACACCTAAAGGTGCATACACACGGAGAGATTTTGACTATGAGAGATTTTGACTAACTTTTCCCTTGAACTGGCAGTAGGAGATTTTGACTAACTTTACCAGAGATTTTGTCTAACTATGCAAGAGATTTTGGCTATGGGAGATTTTGACTATCTCATTTAAATAAGGGGATGAGTGTCATATATAGGACGATTTTACAGGGTGGCTGGTATTTAAATAGCTAAAAGTAAAAAAAAAAAATTTGCGTGGGGTCCTCCCTCCTATGTAAAACCAGCCTCGGGCTCTTTGAGCCAGTCCTGGTTGTTAAAATACAGAGGAAAAAATGAGTAGGGTTCCCCCATATTTGGACAACCAGCACCGGGCTCTGCGTCCGGTCCTGGTTTAAAAAATACGGGGGACAAAAGACATAGGGGTCCCCCGTATTTTTAAAACCAGCACCGGGCTCCACTAGCCAGGGAGATAATGCCACAGCCGGGGGACACTTTTATATTGGTCCCTGCGGCCGTGCCATTACCCCCCCAACTAGTCACCCCTGGCCGGGGTACACTGGAGGAGTGAGGACCCCTTAAATCAAGGGGTCCCCCCCCCAGCCACCCAAGGGCCAGGGGTGAAGCCCGAGGCTGTCCCCCCCCATCCAATGGGCTGCGGATGGGGGGGCTGATAGCCTTTCAATAGTAATATTGTTCTTTACAGGTGGCCTACAGGTCCCAGCAAGCCTGCCCCAGCATGCTGGCACTTGGAGAACCACAAGTGCTAGCATGCCCGGACATAAAGGGCCCGCTGGCACCTGTAGTCCACCTGTAAAGAAAATATTGAAAAAAAAACACATTCTTTAAAAAATCCTTTATTAAACTGGGTCTTCACCTGGGGGCGGCGGCCTTTAAGCTCTTTTGCATGGCCGCCGCCTTCCCAGGGCTTCCGGCGTCTTCACCTGGTGGGCGGCGGCTGCTAAGCTCTTTTGCATAGCCGCCGCCCATCCAGGACTTCCACGGCGTCTTCAGGATTCAGGAGCTCTTCTCCGCTCCTCCTCCGCCGTCGGACTGAAAGCCGCTGCCTCGCGCTGACTTATATAAGTCAGCGGGAGGGGGCGGGGCGATGACGCGGCGAGCCGTGATTGGCTCGCGGCGGCCATCTTGAATTTCAAAAATGACGCTGAGGCGCCATTTTTGAAACTGGTACCGCTCCGCTGCCAAACTCTGCAAGATAAAGATAAAGGTAAATTTCCCCCGCCCGCACCGCTGCCGCAACCCGCCGCCGCCCGCACCGCCGCCGCCCACACCACCACCGCAACCCACTGCCGCCCACACCGCAACCCGACGCCGCCCGCACCGCCGCCGCAACCCGCCGTCGCCCACACCGCCACCGCAACCCGCCGCCGCCCGCACCGCCGCCACAACCCGCCGCCGCCCGCACCACCGCCGCCTGCAAAATCGCTATCGCTGGGAAAAATCACTGGCCTCTTAAAGTATAGCGATTTTGACTAACTTTAGCAGCGACATAGCCAAAATTGACTTGCCTGCACTGACTATTTTTCCCTGCGATAGCGACCTAGCGGGGACGCGCATCGCTATCGCTGCCTGTATACACACGGAGCGATCTGCACTAACTTTCTGAGCGATTTTGACTATATAGTCAAAATCGCTCAGTTATATCGCTCCGTGTGTATGCACCTTTAGTGATGTGGTTTGTTTGTTTGTTTGTTTGTTTGTTTGAATAGTATTTCTCTGTGAGGATGAGGATGTAAACACTGAGGTTTGGGGGGGGGGGAAATCTTAGGATGAGGACTACATCTTGTCACTGTAGAGCAAGGTGCAAGGAGAGATTAATTGCTTCTTTTTTGGTAGGGGCCCAAACAAACCAATCATTTCAGCCACAGTCGTGTGGCAGACCCTGTTGCTGAAATGATTGGTTTGTTAAAGTGTGCATGTCCTGTTTATACAACATAAGGGTGGGTGGGAGGGCCTAAGGATAATTCCAACTTGCACATCTTTTCTTTGCCACATCATTCCAGGGGTGCTGCCCTATATGGGGTGCTGCCCGTCTGCCCTATCAGGCTGTATTGTATAACATTGGATATTGGATTGGACATTGATTAACATCTGCCCTATCAGTCCAGGGGTGCGGCCTCACTGCCGTTTAAGTCCAGGGGTGCTGTTGCCTGTCTGCTGTGCTGTGTAATTCTCCAGTTTTGCTGCCTATGCTGTATAAGTCCAGGGGTGCTGCCATATAATTCCAAGGGTGCTGCTGTACTTGATCCTAGGTTTAAATAAAAGTCTAGAGCAGATATGAAAAAGCTTCAAAATCACAAACAGATTTGTAAAAACTAGCCGCAAAGGTGGAAATAAAAATTGCTGAAGTGTTTTTAAATAAAGTGGGGAAGGACCACATTTGTGGCCAAAGTCAGTGTGACTCAGAAGAGACTGACTCATAATCCAGCGCAACTGCTGAAGAGGTAAACGTGATGTTTTCTGTTGGAGTATTAGAGAGAGGTTCTTCTCAATTATTTCATGTTAGAGACTCACTCAAATGAATGGCTCCAATTAGTCAACCTTAATTTTGATGTATTATTGATGTTACACATTTTGGGATTATTTATGTAGGAGATGCGCATTTGTTGTACAGGGATCTTTTTTTCCTAAGGGCTGCGTCGGGTTATTGCAAGACCTTGTGGTGTTAGAAGAACAGAGTTTCAGTGATCTTTCATTGCATCAGCTTTCCATTGCACTGCAGCACTAGATGGGCCAGGAGTTCCTGTGAGGCATAAACAGTTACTGAATAAGGCCCAGTATGGAGTCTCATGGTGGCATACAGCCAGGAAGATGTCTGGCTTGCCAGGTTGAGGCATGCTGTGAGCATTGCTTACTCCCACAGTCCTACTTATAGTATAAAATGAGTTTGGACTGTAGAGTGGTAAGATCCACTAGGGCAGGGGCTCAATAACAAAAAAATGAACTGCACAGTCGTGCTTAGTACTTTACCAAACCCACCCGAACTCAACTTCACCATCCGTGGCTGCTGTAGGGGCTCAGGAGCGGCTGCTTAAACATCTAAGGGGCTGCTTTATTTAAAAATAAAATAGGAATAAATTAAACAAGACACAAGTATGCTCACACGCGTGTAACTGGGACACAGAGGTATGCGCACATGCGTGTAACTGGGAGCTGTGAAAAACAAAAATAAGGCATCTGCCACAAAATATGTAAATAAAAATGCAATTAAAAAATGGAAAAAAGAAACCCACAAGATTTTTACAAAATAAGTCTCCAGACTCCATGAGGAGGAAAATATCCAATCTTGATTCTGTGGTATACACCAGTTTATTTGCATCCCAGCATTAAATCTGAGATTATCTTAATCCCTGAACATGGAGAAGGGGGTACAATTTTGGAGGCTTTGGTCCCTAGTTTTTCTGTTTGTCCAGCAATGTGGTAATTAAGAATGATATATTTGCTTGATTGAAGTCCTTTCTGTTCCACACCAATATAGGAGTGGAGGTGAAAGCCTGTGTGTTGTTCCTGATTGCATGTGCCTCTCTAATTTTTAAACACCTTCTTTACACTGACCTCTTCCTCTTACCTCTTCTCATAATGTGAAAAGTCATCAAAGAAGGAGGTGGTATGATTCGGAGAACTTGGCGAGCTTTATCCATGGGGACCACCTGTCGCTGAAATGATGGGTTTATTAAACTGTGCATGTCCTGTTTAAATAATATGGGTGGGAGGGCCCAAGGACAATTCCATTGTGCACCTCTTTGTTTTCTTTGCATTATGTGCTCTTTGGGGCCTAGTTTTTAAAACTACCATCCTGTCTGCCACTGCAGTGCCACTCCTAGATGGGCCAGGTGTTTGTGTGGTCCACTTGTGTCGCTTAGCTTAGTCATCCAGCGACCTTGTTGCACCTCTTTTTTTCTTTGCATATGTGCTCTTTGGGGCCTAGTTTTTAATACTGCCATCCTGTCTGTAACTGTAGTGCCACTTCTAGATGGGCCAGGTGTGCCGTCCACTTATGTTGCTTAACTTAGTCACCCAGCAACCTCGGTGCAACGTTTTGGCCTAAAAACAATATTGTGGGGTGTGAGGTGTTCAGAATAGACTGGAAATGAGTGGAAATGAATGTTATTGAGGTTAATAATACCGTAATCAAAATTACCCCAAAATTCAGTGATTTTAGCTGTTTTCATGTTTTTTTTCTTCAAAAATCATCCAGATCCAAAACCAAAACCCGAAAGGGTGATTTTGGCAAAACCAATCCAGATCTAAAACCCGAGCAGAGATCCAGATCCAAAATCAAAACACAAAACCGGAAAAGTGTTCGCCGCACATCTCTACTCTGAATATTTGGTTACTAAAAATGAAATCAATACAATGAAAGGGTTAATGTTATAAATTTTGGTTGAAAATTGTTTTTCATAGATCTTAAAAATGTAAGTCAATTATAAAAATGCTAATAAAATGATAATATTTATCATGACAATAATGTTAGACTTCCATGTAATAATTATATTGTCTCCTAAACAATTAATTACTTAGTAAATAGTTAAAATTATGTGTGTGCTGTAGATTGTAATTGAGGGACTATAGAATTTGAAACATAGAATTTGACAGCAGATAAGTATCTCTTGGCCCATCTAGTCTTTCCTATTTCATTTATCTTATTGGCAACTATAAACCTATTTGTTTTTTACTGTAGGTCTTTGTAAGGATATTCTTATGTCTATCCCAAGCGTGTGTAAATTGCTCTACTGTCTTAACCTCCACCACCTCTAACAGGAGGCTATTCCACTTATCCACTATACTTTCTGTGAAGTAATTTTAACTCAAGTTTCCTCTGAGCCTACCTTCCTCCAGTTTCAGTGCATGACCTCAATTTCTTGTACTTCAATTGAAAAATCTCCCTCCTGTACCTTGCTAAAACCCTTGTTATATTTGAAAGGGGTAGGGAGTGAAATACCTGCAGTCGGGATGCCGGCGGTCAGAATACTGACGCGGCATCCCGATGTTTATGGATGGATCTAGGGGTGATGGCGCACCTAAGCACAACAGTAACTGCCTCCCCCCAAACAAGTCCCGTCTTTCACATGCCTAATGGGGAATTTGCCACTGCCGATGATGAGAATCCCAACAGGGTAAGGTAAAGATACTTACCTTCCCCCAGTGGCCCACTATCCCTAACCCTCCTTTACAGCAGCCTAACCCTAATCCTGCCTAAAACTAACCCCCCCCAGTTTAAACCTAACCCTTCCCGCCACACACAGCCTAACCCTAACCCTACCTGGGGGTGCCTAAACCTAACCTCCCGCTAACCGCAGCGTAAACCTAAACCCACATCTATGCAGCCTAACCCTAACCCTCCTCTCACAGTCTAAATCTAACATCCTCCCCCAACCAGATACCTTTGAAAGTTTCTATAATGTCCCCCATTTCCCTTCTCTGCTCCAATCTATCCATATTAAGATATTTTAGTCTTTCCTGGTAAGTTTTGTGCTGTGGGTCATGCATCATTTTAGTTGCACTTCTTTGTACAGTCTCTAATGTATTAATATGCTTCTTGAGATATGTACTAATAATGATAATATCAGAGATGAAAGAACATTGCTTTTGTACCCCTTGTGTTTGTATCACACCTCGTTGAAGATATGCAAAAATGTTCTGCCCTTTGATACTTTTGAGCCACAATTTCCATTAGGCCATGCACTGTGTAAATGTAGATATATTTGTAACTGTATCTCCTTAGCTACTAACATTTTAAAATGTTTTACAAGGTGACTTTATTGCTGAGCCATTATGTCCATTATGTCCATACAGGTAGCAAGTACTATTCTCTCTTTAGACCCCAAAGCTCTACAACCTTCACCCAGGAGAGCTGAGAGGGTGCTGGAGTGGGTACTAATTACCCAGGCAAAAATTAGGGGCCCAGCTATTTGCCAGGATCAGATGTGCAAGGGGTATAAGGGCACCCTCAGCAGCACACATGCTAATATTCATTCTTTTTTTTTGTACAGTAGGTGTTCGTGGCAATCCCCCTGCCCCAGGATTTGGTCACACCTCCACCATCATCCAGACCCATCAGTTCTTTGTGCAGAGATGATCTAAGACAAAAAAATGGGAAACCTGTCATGAGCATGCCTTGGTGGGGGTAGGCTTCAGAGGTTACGGATAAGGGGGGTGGCAAAGTGGACGAGTACCCCTGAGCCCCATTCTTTCAGTTGGCACTCCTGCTGGAGGTCTCCTGATCCATCTTTAGCTGACCAGTCCTGACTGGTGATTGTGAATGGGATCTGTGCCTGCGCTGCTGAAATAAACAGCAAGGCACAAGCATAGAGGAACCGGAATCACCCAGCACAGTAAAGTTTTTCATTATCTATCTGCACTGCGCGTGTGACATCATGACATCACTTGTGCTGAAGAACAGTATGTGAGGACCCTGTCGCTGCTGCCGTAAGGATGAGCAAGGAAATGTCCAGATAAGAAGTGGTAGGAGAAGGGTTAATATAAGCTTCTGCTGCTGCAAATAAAGAGGGGAAGACACACAGGCTGCTGCATTGTTATGGGAAGGGGGGGGACACACACGCATACAGACTGCTAGGGAGACACTGGGGGGGAGGGGCATAGGATACTTCAGAGACAATGGCGAGGGGGAGGTGTGTGTGTGGGGGGGGGAGGCACACAAAAATCCCTTGGTGACAAAATCCTAGTGTGGACCCTGACATGCATACAGAATTTGTTTATAGATACATATTTAACATTATGAGGAAGGAGGGAGAATTTTTTCTAAGTATCAGTCAAATTCTGAGATACTGTACAATGAGTACTACTTAAAGACATAAAACATAATTTGTATGTGATACATTTTCTCTAAAATAGACCTTAGTGGCACATTAAATGCCATAATTTCTTTTGAGTATATTTCAGTAACATTTATATGTGATATTTCTACATTAATTTTAAGTAGTTTGTATGGTAACGTTGAAAAACTGTTATTTTTACTGAAGAAACTAGACAAATTAATTCCATATCAGGTATAACATAATAGGTAAATTGAAGATTTGAGTGTTTTATTTCTTTCATAGCACTCAACATTTCTGTGCTTTAAAAACAAATTACTGTGTTTGATGGAGAAAATATGAAAACCTTTCAAAAGAGATGTTCATTTGATATTTATAGGTTTCCTTTTTAACCTTTTATCATTATTCAACAAGTGCCTATACGATAGAACAAAGCAAGTTAGCACGTTCCGTTTACAATAAATTAAGAGGCGTTGAATACTTCAGTAGTTGTTCAAAACTGGGAAATTGATGCGCGATGCAAGAAGGATAAATATTTTACTGATGGTGGAATATTTTAAAGCAGAGATGGAGATAGGAAATGTCTTCATATTTCTGAAGGGACCATGTGGACTAATGCTCATTTCTTGAAAAACCGCACAATTTATGTTACGAAAATACAGTTAATTTTTTTTTCCCTTTTATCATTGGTATTGAAGTTCTTTGCTAAACTAAAATTGGAAAGTCTATTCTCTTACTGCCATTAAACCACTCTTGTTAATTTAAATGTTCTTTTTTTCTCTAAAATATTGCTCAATACTGTATGGTGCATATTCAATTGCGAGTGTTATTTGTTTTCCCCTCGACGCGAGGTCTTTGCCACATCCATGAAGAATAGGAATTAATGTAGCTTATTTTTTGCAGCCTCAGAACAGATGCAAAGTCAGTGAAAATCCGTATTTTAAGTTACAAATGCTGGGACTTGCTTCAGAGCTTCTTTGACACCCTCCTAATGATCTAATGCAGGGGTGGGGAACCTCCGGCCCGCGGGCCGTATAAGGCCCGCAAAGCCGTTTGGTCCGGCCCACCAGCTTGTGTCAGTGAGACACGCTGCCGCTCAGTCCGGCGGCAGTGTGTCTCAGCTGTCAGAACAGGGAGGAGAGTGCGGCTGTCGGGTGGGAGCGGCGGCGTGTATGACTTGAAACCAGCCGCCGGTTCGTGAGCCAATCAGAGCTCGCGGACCGACAGCCAATCAGAAGCCGCGGCTGCCGGTCCGCGAGCTCTGATTGGCTCTCGAACCGGCGGCTGGTTTCAAGTCCTACATGCCGTCGCCGCCCAACATAGCCGCGCTCTCCTCCGTGTCCCGCCGAAAGCAGCATGGTAAGCAGCACGGAGGGGAGGTGGGGGCAGGGCATCTGTATACCTGGCACTGTGGGGGGCATCTGTATACCTGGCACTGTTGGGGGCATATGTATACCTGGCACTGTGGGGACATCTGTATACCTGGCACTATAAGGGGCATCTGTATACCTGGCACTGTAGGGGCACCTGTATACCTGGCACTGTGAGGGGCATTTGTATACCTGGCACTGTGGGGGCATCTGTATACCTGGCACTGTGGGGGCATCTGTATACCTGGCACTGTGGGGGCATCTGTATACCTGGCACTGTGGGGGCATCTGTATACCTGGCACTGTGGGGACATCTGTATACCTGGCACTGTGGGGACATCTGTATACCTGGCACTGTGGGGACATCTGTATACCTGGCACTGTGGGGGCATCTGTATACCTGGCACTGTGAGGGGCATTTGTATACCTGGCACTGTGGGGGCATCTGTATACCTGGCACTGTGAGGGGCATTTGTATACCTGGCACTGTGGGGACATCTGTATACCTGGCACTGTGGGTACATCTGTATACCTGGCATTGTGAGGGGCATTTGTATACCTGGCACTGTGGGGGCATCTGTATACCTGGCACTGTGGGGGCAATTGTGGATCTGGCACCGCACTATTGGGGGCATATGTGTATCATGTCCCATTTTAACTGCCCACACCCATTTTTTGGTGCGCACACAGTACCTCTAAGGGGCAGACCTACTGGGGGGCAGGGTAATTTTTTAAGTTGAGAATTTTTGTATGGCCCCTGAAGGATTTTATAAATATCCAAATGGCCCTTGGTAGAAAAAAGGTTCCCCACCCCTGATCTAATGAATTGGAAGTTTCCAATTAGCTTAATTACATGTCATTATTGGTGACAAAAAATGGCCTCAAATTACCCCACAATAAACTTTTTGGTTACTTTACACATTCCAGATTTTATTACTGTATTTCAGTGGTTCTCAAACTCGGTCCTCAGGACCCCACACAGTTCATGTTTTGCAGGTAACCCAGCAGGTGCACAGGTGTATTCATTATTCACTGACACATTTTAAAAGGTCCACAGGTGGAGCAAATTATTTCACTTGTGATTCTGTGAGGAGACCTGGAAAACATGCACTGTGTGGGGTCCTGAGGACCGAGTTTGAGAACCTGTGCTGTATTTATTTAAATATAAAATAATAGCTTTTTTTATCTTTTTTTTAAATATTTTTTATTCATTAAAAGTGTCCGTAAATTACTCCAAAATCACCTTTTCTTCTACTTCTTTTGACCGTTCTAATTTTTTTCTTTTGTATTTACTGTAGATGAAAAAAATGGCTTTGTATAATTTTTTTCATTTTTAAAAAACATGCAAAAATCAGAATTTGTAAGAAAATTTGGTAAGGGACAAACATTTTACTTTGGGACTGTAATATACTTTTATTATGCTACATAGGAGAGTGCATACTACATTAAAAATGGTCAAGCTAGCCGCAGTTATTTTTGGCATGAAATCTTGCAGGCCAGTTGTATATGCCCCTATATCTTCATTTAGGACTTAAATTTATGATAATAGTAAAGTGGCATTGAGATTGTCTTAATGTGTCACTTTGTGCATTTGCAAGACACCACTTGCAGCAGACAGCAAAAGCTTCAAATAATAATAATAATAATAATAATAATAATAATAATAATTTCATTTATATAGTTCTCTCCAGCAGGATACAAAGTCGCTTTGCAAGCATCAAAAACATAGCATAGAGGTTTAGTATAACAGCACATGAAAACAAACCAAAAAGACAAGTACAGTAGAAGGCATTGGTTATATAATAAACCCTGGCGGTTGGGATCCCGGCGGTCAGAATACCGACGCCAGGATCCCGGACCACCAGAATGCTGGCAGGGGGGCGAGCGCAATGAAGACCCTTGCAGGCTTGATGCACTCACCATGCTGCAGGCTTGGTGGCACGCTGGCTTGCCACAGGTTCTGTTCCCACTTTATGAGTGTCGTGGACACCCACGAGTGGGAATAGCCCTGACACAGCTGCCGTAATTCTATCAGGTAGGATCCCAGCGTTGGTATTCTGACTGCCGCTATCCCGACCGCCAGGATCATAACTACATCGCAGTAGAAGACAGCATCTCCTACCTGTTCTTCTAGCAAATCCTTGCTGCTTCTTGTAACGTATACTGTTTGGCCAGATCCTGAAATGTTGGGGTTTGTTCGCATGGAGATATTATTACATCCTGGAAAGCTGAGCAACAGGAAAACATAATATTGAAGGGGAAGGGGGATATTAAATCTGGAGGAATTCTGGCAATGTGCACTTGTATGTGCATATTCATTGCAGCAATCATGAGGGGGGGGGGCATGTCTGTACAAATGTCTATGGCTGGGGTGTAGCCTGAACTTTGTGGGCCCCATAGCGACACTTTGAAGTGGCCCCTGTCCCAATACTTCTAGAGAGACACCTCTCCGCAGCAGGTGTTCATTTTATGCACCATAATAGTGCCCCAGTTCATTTTCTGAGTCATAGTAATGCCTTAGTTAATGTTATGCCCATAGTAGTGCCCTAGTTTATTTTATGAATTATGTTCCCTTTTTCGCGTTATTTCACATTTTGGGGCTGCCAATACACATTATGCAACTCAGTACCCCAATTCACATTATGACATACAGTGCCCCCAGAGATATATATATATATATATTTATATATATATACATACACTGTATGTATGTATATATATATATATATATATATATATATACACATACTGTATGTATATATATATATATATATATATATATGTTTCTCAAATGTAGGAGAGGTTGGGGAAGATAAGCCCTTTCGTACGCCAATATGAAGAGGAAGCACAATGTCAACATAAAAAAATTACAGTATACTACTACTGCAATAACTTGGTCCTTCTGTACTGGGGATAAGGTCTTGATTGGAGTTTCAACCCAGGAGAGTAAGCTCTTTACACATTGCTAGAGGTCCTATGAGGTAGTAGAGGTGGTTGGCCCTGTGAACTGAAAAGTCCGACAAGCCAGGAAGAGGAAGGAAGAGCAAGTATCTCATGTAAATTTAATGAAACCATGGTATGATACGAATTTGGTGACAGGGTTATTGAGTATGGTAGTGGAAATGTCCTACCTTATCCGCAGAGCAAAAGCGGAAGGTAGAGGAGATGGTACAACAAAACAAGAATGTGTTCTTATCCCTACAAAGGAACACAGCCTTGATTGAACATGATATCATGGCTTCCCTGGTAGTGGTGAAAAAAAAGCCCTATCGGATCAGTGAGACTAGGTGGAGTGCAGTTAGAAAAGAGATGGAGTACATGGTCTAGCTGGAAGTAATTGAGGAGTCTACCAGTGAGTGATGCTGGTTACAAAGCCCAGTGCAACTTACGGCTCTGCAATTACTTTAGAAAGTTAAACAGCATGTTTCATACATATCTGATGCCGTTGGGGGACAAACTGGTGAAAGTTTGGCCGAAGGCAAATATTTGACCACTCTTGATCCCACCAATGGCTATTGGCAGATCCATCTTACACCAGTGGCTAAGGAAAAGACTGCTTTTCTACTCCTGAAGGTCTGTCCCAGTTCAAGGTCCCACCCTTTGGTTTGCATGGAGTGCCAGCCACTTTCCAAAGGGTGGTGAATAAGGTACTGAAACCCCATACTGCCTATATGGCCATCTATGTAGATGATATTATTACACTCATAAGACTGGGAATCGCATCTGCCTCAGGTTGAAGTTGTACAGGCGTCATTGAGATTTTCAGTGTTCACAGCTAACCATGAGAAATGTGCAGTGGTACTGAGAGAAGCCAAGCATATAAGTTACATAGTTGAACAGGGTCAGGTAAAACCTCAAATAGGTGAGGCCGTTAAAAATTGGATGAACAATAGTATGCTACAGTAGAGAAGGGGTGCCTGGCTATAAAATAGGCCATAAAGGCACTTCTGTACTATTTGCTGTGGAGAGAGCTCTCCTTAATCATGGACCATGCTCCATTACAGTGAATGCAGAGAAACCTAGAAGTGAATGTCAAGGTTACAAGGTGGTTCCTGGTATGTCGGGAACATTTTATGGGCATTCCCCAGTCAGCCACTGCTAAATCGTTCTTTTAGGAGAGCAGCTCTCTCTGAGACATCATATATAGCTCAGAGGTCTGATGTTCCAGCCACTGTGCGCCGATATTCACGCTTATGTACATGAGCGGCAGATGTGAATCATTTCAGTGTACAAGATCGTAGCTGAGTCATAAGCATATTATCACAAGATCCTTAATCTTAAAATCGCAACTGTGCATGTAACTGCACACAGAACTGAATCATATTTATTGTACAAGAGTTTTAGCATCACATACAGTATTATACGGTATATACTGTATGTTTCAGCATGCTGCAGATCTGAATGGTAACTTTGAGATGTACAGTAGACCATATACGACATGTTACAAACTGTGCAGCATGTGTGTTTTCACTTTATTACATCTTACACATGTCCTGCTAAGTGGTCCTGGATCCATGAACACTGTAAGTAATTCTAATCAAAATAGCTTTAAATTTACTGTGTAGCAGTTTGTCAGGGTGTCACATTTGTGCCTTCAAGTAATCACAATTAATTTGAATTGTATATTGATTTTACAGAAATCATTAGAAACCTCATGCTGAAAAGTTATCCCTCACAGCGACAATTAGTAGGGCCCCAAATGAGAGACATTTACAAAGGAATTAGCTTTTCTTTACAGCAGAGTATTATTAAAGGCTGAGAATATCATAACTGTAATGTCACTCGTATAATTCCTGGACAAAGAAAGCGATATAGATGTTCAGGTAATTAGTATGAGTACACCCTTTGACTTGGAGCAAAAGAAAATAAAGAATTTAAAAAAAAAAATGAAGTAGACAAACCAGCCTGGCCTGTCATTGCTCTGCTCAGATACATATTCTTACAGAATTAATTCCACAAACATAAAACTATGTACTGTAGATACTGAACATTGTATTTTTTTCCAGATCAAATTTGTGGCATTCAGTATAAGTGAAAATCCCTGTACTTTTGACACGATGTAGAGGGGAACACTAGCTGTAAAAGAATGGTGTTCAACAACTGTCATGTGTAACTACCCTAATATACATAGTCAAATGTTGGAAGGGTGGGTTTCCAGTTGACCGGGAAACCCCCTCCAAGCCAGCGGCTCAATCATGACCATAATAGCTATATTGTATAATATAGAGATGAGCGGGTTCGGTTCCCTGAGAACCGAACCCTACCAGACTTCACTACCAGATTCCGAATCCGAGCCCGGCTCGGGTTTTCCCGTCTGACTCAGAAACTAGAATGAGGCAAAACGTCATCATCCCGCTGTCGGATTCTCGCGGGTTTTGGATTCCATATAAGGAGTAGAGATGTGCGGTGGGCACTTTTCGTGTTTTGTGTTTTGATTTTGGTTCTGGTTCCATCCTCATGTTTTGGATCTGGATTGGTTTTGCCAAAACCACCCTTTCGTGTTTTGGTTTTATATCTGGATGATTTAGAAAAAAACATAAAAACTGCTGAAGTCACAGAATTTGGGGGTAATTTTGATCCTACGGTATTATTAACCTCAATAACATTCATTTCCACTACTTTCCAGTCTATTCTGAACACCTCACACCTCACAATATTGTTTTTAGGCCAAAAGGTTGCACCGAGGTGGCTGTATGACTAAGCTAAGCGACACAAGAGTGCAGCACAAACACCTGGCCCATCTAGAAGTGGAACTGTAGTGGCAGGCAGGATGGCAGATTTAAAAAATAGGCCCCAAACAGCACATCATGCAAAGAAGAAAAAGAGGTGCAATGAGGTAGCTGTACTGTATGACTAAGCTAAGCGACACAAGTGTGTGGCACAAACACCTGCCCATCTGGAAGTGGCACTGCAGTTGCAGACAGAATGGCACTTAAAGAAAAAATAGTCCCCAAACAGCACATCATGCAAAGAAGTAAAAGAGGTGCAATGAGGTAGCTGTATGACTAAGCAAAGCGACACAAGTGTGCAGCACAAACATCTGGCCCATCTAGGAGTGGCACTGCAGTGGCATACAGGATAGCACTTAAAAAAAACTAGGCCCCAAACAACACATCATGCAAAGAAGTAAAGAAGGTGCAATGAGGTAGCTGTATGACTAAGCTAAGTGACACAAGTGTGCAGCACAAACATCTGGCCCATCTAGGAGTGGCACTGTAGTTACAGACAGGATGGCACTTAAAAAAAATATAGTCCCCAAACAGCACATCATGCAAAGAAGTAAAAGAGGTGCAATGAGGTAGCTGTATGACTAAGCTAAGCGACACAAGTGTGCAGCACAAACAACATGGGACGTGCTGGAATTTGCCCAAACGCAACACACGCACAATATTGGTGGAACAGGAGAGCGTACCCCTAAACCACACAAACACAGCAAATCCTGTAAAATTAATTTGGATAATAATAACCCTTTTATTTGGAGTAAATAATATACAGCACAGAACACCACCACTGGACTTATGGCATCACAAGACACCACCACTGGACTGATGCAGAACAAGACAGCACCACTGAACTAAACTTATACGGCAGAACCCCTGGACTTATACGACAGTACCCCTGGACTTGTATGGCAGTGTCAGACAGGATGGCACTTTAAAAAACTAGTCCCCAAACAGCACATGATGCAAAGAAGAAAAAGAGGTGCAAGATGGAATTGTCATTGGAATGTTGTATAAACAGGACATGCACACTTTAACAAACCAATCATTTTGATGAAAGGGTCTGCCACACGAATGTGGCTGAAAAGACTAGTTTATTTGGGCCCCCACCAAAAAACGAAGCAATGAATCTCTCCTTGCACAAACTGGCCCTACAGAGGCAAGATGTTGACCCCATCATCATCCTCCGATTCCTCACTCCTTTCAGTGTGTACATCTTCCTCCTCACAGAATATTAATTCGTCCCCACTGGAATCCACCATCACAGGTCCCTGTGTACTTACTGTAGGCAATTGCTGGTAAAGGTCTTCCCGGAGGAATTTTTTATTCATTTTGATGAACATCATCTTCTCCACTGGACATATATGGCAGTATCAGTAGACTAGATTTATACGCCAGTATCGCTGGAATTATACGCCAGTACCGATGGAATTATACAGCAGTATCACTGGAATTATACGGCAATACCACTGGAATTATACGGCAGTAATACTGGACATATACTGCAGTATCACTGGACTGGATTTATACATCAGTACCGCTGGAATTATAAACCATTACCATTGGAATTATACAGTCATCTCACTGGATTTATACGCCAGTACCACTGGAATTATACGGCAGGATCACTGGAATTATACGACAGTACCACTGAACATATACGGCAGTACCACTGGACATATACGGCAGTATCACTGGACTGGATTTATACGCCAGTACCGCTGTAATTATATGCAATTACCACTGGAATTATACAGTCGTATCACTGGATTTATACGCCTGTACCACTGGAATTATACGGCAGGATCACTGGAATTATACGGCAGTACCACTGGACATATACGGCAGTTCCACTAGACATATATCGCAGTATCACTGGACTGGATTTATACGCCAGTACCGCTGGAATTATATGTCAGTACCACTGGAATTATACGCCACTATCACTGGAATTATACGGCAGTACCACTGGAATTATACGGCAGTACCACTGGACATATACGGCAGTATCACTGGACTGGATTTATACGTCAGTACCACTGGAATTATACGCCAGTATCACTGGAATTATACGGCAGTATCACTGGATTTATATGCTAGTACCACTGGAATTATACAGCAGTACCGCTGGACATATACGGCAGTATCATTAGATATATATACGGCAGTATTACTGGACTGGATTTATATGCCAGTACCGCTGGGATTATACACCAGTACCACTGGAATTATATGGCAGTATCACTGGATTTAAATGGCGGTACTGCTGAACATATATGGCAGTATCACTGGATATATACGGCAGTATCACTGGACATATACGGCAGTACCACTGGACATAAACAGCAGCACAGGGACACCACCACTGGACTGATGCATCACAACACAGCACCAATGCAATGGACTGGATTTATACAGCAGCACTGGACATATGGCAGTAGAGGACACCACTACTGTGACTGGACTGATGCAGCACAATACACCACCACTGGACTTATGCAGCACAAGACAGCACCACTGGACTGGACTTATACAGCAGCACTGGACATATGGCAGCAGAGGACACAACCACTGTGAATGGACTGATGCAGCACAAGACACTACCACTGAACTGATGCAGGACACTGAGGACGGAGACACGTCTTCTCTCTACACTCTCCAATGCCGGAGGGAAAATGGTGGTGACACACGGCTCCCTACATGAAATCCAAACCCAGTGAGAGTCTGACAGCGGAATGATGAAGTTTTGCCTTGTTCTGGTTTCCGAGTCAGCTGATAAAACCCGAGCCTGAGTTAGATACGGGTTTGGGTAGTGAATGTCCAGAGGTAATGCCACTGGATGTATAAATCCAGTCCAGAGATACTGCCGTATATGTCCAGTAGTACTGCCGTATAAATCCAGTGATACTGCTGTATATATCCAATGGTACTGCCGTATAAATCCAGTGGTACAGGTGTATAAATCTAGTACAGTGATTCTGCCGTATATGTCCAGTGGTACTGCCATATAATTCCAGTGATACTGCCCATATGTCAAGTGGTACTGCCGTGAAATCCAGTGGTACTGGCATATAAATCCAGTCCAGTGATACTTCCATATAAGTCCAGTGATACTGCCGTATAAATCCAGTGATATTGTTGTATATGTCCAGTGGTACTGGTGCATAAATCTAGTGCTACTGCCTTATATGTCCAGTGGTATTGCCATATAAATCCAGTGGTACTGCCATATAAATCCAGTAAGAGATACTGCCATATATGTCCAGTAGTACTGCCGTATAAATCCAGTGGTACCGGCGTATAAATCCAGTCCAGTAATAATGCCGTATAAGTCCAGTGGTACTGCCATATAATTCCAGTGATACTGCCGTATATGTCCAGTAGTACTGCCGTATAAATCCAGTGGTACCGGCGTATAAATCCAGTCCAGTGATACTGCCGTATATGTCCAGTGGTACTGCCATATAATTCCATTGATACTGCCGTATATGTCCAGTGGTACTGCCATATAATTCCAGTGATACTGCCATCCAGTGCATGGGTGCTGTGTTGTCCTGCATCAATACAGTGGTAGTGTCTTGTGCTGTATCAGTCCAGTCACAGTGGTGGTGTCTTCTGCTGCCATATGTCCAGTGCTGCTCTATAAGTCCAGTCCAGTGGTGCTGTGTTGTGCTGCATCAGTCTAATGGTGGTGTCTTGTGCTGCATCAGTCCAGTCACAGTGGTGGTGTACCTCTGCTGCCATATGTCCAGTGCTGCTGTATAAGGCCAGTCCATTGCAGTGGTGCTGTGTTGTCCTGCATCAGTCCAGTGGTGGTGTCCCTGTGCTGCTGTATAAGTCCAGTGGTACTGCTGTATAAATCTAGTGGTACCAGTGTATAAATACAGTACAGCAATTCTGCCGTATATGTCCAGTGGTATTGCCATATAATTCTAGTGATACTGCTGCATATGTTTAGTGGTACTGCCGTGAAATCCAGTGGTACTGGCATATAAATCCAGTCCAGTGATAATGCCGTATAAGTCCAGTGCTACTGCCATATAATTCCAGTGATACTGCCGTATTTGTCCAGTAGTACTGCCGTATAAATCCAGTGGTACCGGCGTATAAATCCAGTCCAGTGATACTGCCGTATATGTCCAGTGGTACTGCCATATAATTCCAGTGATACTGCCGTATATGTCCAGTGGTACTGCCATATAATTCCAGTGATACTGCCATCCAGTGCATGGGTGCTGTGTTGTCCTGCATCAATACAGTGGTAGTGTCTTGTGCTGCATCAGTCCAGTCACAGTGGTGGTGTCTTCTGCTGCCATATGTCCAGTGCTGCTCTATAAGTCCAGTCCAGTGGTGCTGTGTTGTGCTGCATCAGTCTAGTGGTGGTGTCTTGTGCTGCATCAGTCCAGTCACAGTGGTGGTGTACCTCTGCTGCCATATGTCCAGTGCTGCTGTATAAGGCCAGTCCATTGCAGTGGTGCTGTGTTGTCCTGCATCAGTCCAGTGGTGGTGTCCCTGTGCTGCTGTATAAGTCCAGTGGTACTGCTGTATAAATCTAGTGGTACCGGTGTATAAATACAGTACAGCAATTCTGCCGTATATGTCCAGTGGTATTGCCATATAATTCTAGTGATACTGCTGCATATGTTCAGTGGTACTGCCGTGAAATCCAGTGGTACTGGCATATACATCCAGTCCAGTGATAATGCCGTATAAGTCCAGTGATACTGCCGTATAAATCCAGTGATACTGCTGTATATGTCCAGTGGTACTGGCATTTAAATCCAGTGATACTGCTGTATATGTCCAGTGGCATTGCCATATAAATCCAGTGAGTGGTACTGCCATATAAATCCAGTACAGAGATACTACCGTATATGTCCAGTAGTACTGCCGTATAAATCCAGTGGGTCTGGCGAATAAATCCAGTCCGGTGATACTGCCGTATATGTCCAGTGGTACTGCCATATAATTCCAGTGATACTGCCATATATGTCCAGTGGTATTGCAGAATAAATCCAGTCCAGTGGTACTGCCATATAAGTCCAGTCCAGTGGTGCTGCCATATAAGTTCAGTGGTGCTGTCCTGTGCTGTATATTATTTACTCCAAATAAAGGGGTTATTAATATTTAATCTAAATAATTTTTACAGGGTTTGCCCTGTGTGGTGTAGAGGTACGCTCTCCTTTTCTGCATTTTGTTATATAACTCCAGAAAAAAAATGCAGAACAAAAATTTGGAGGCTAAAATAGGGAAAGATCAAGAACCACTTCCTCCTACTGTTGCTGCTGCCACTGCTGTTTTTGCTGCTGGGAGTTGATCGTCATCCCAGAGGGGAAGTCTTAAAACAACTTGTACTACTTCAACTAAGCAAATGACTGTCCAGCAGTCCTTTGCGAGGAAGATGAAATATGACAGCAGTCATACTGTTGCAAAGTGGATAACTGAGACCTTGACAGCTATGTTGGTGTTAGACGTGTGTCCGGTATCCGCCATTAGTGCTCTGGGACTGCAGTGCCAACCCTAGATGGGCCAGGTGTTTGTGCTGCACATTTGTGTTGCTTAGCTTAGCCATACAGCTACCTCATTGCACCTCTTTTACTTCTTTGCATGATGTGCTGTTTGGGGACTAGTTGTTTTTAAGTGACATCCTGTCTGCCACTGCAGTGCCAATACTAGATGGGCCAGGTGCTTTAGCTTAGTCATACATGCACCTCTATGCAACCTTTTGGCCTAAAACAATATTGTGAGGTGTTCAGATTTATAGAGATGTGCGGCTGGCACTTTTCGTGTTTTGTGTTTTGGTTTTGGTTCTAATTCCACTTTTGTGTTTTGGTTTTGGCTTGGTTTTGCCAAAACCACCCTTTCGAGTTTTGGTTTTGGATCTGGATGATTTTTGTAAAAAACATAAAAACAGCTAAAATCACAGAACTTGGGGGTAATTTTGCTCCTACAGTATTATTAACCTCAATAACATTAATTTCCACTCATTTCCAGTCTATTCTGAACACGTCACACCTCACAATATTGATTTTAGGTCTAAAAGTTGCACTGAGGTGGCTGTATGACCAAGCTAAGCGACACAAGTGTGCGGCACAAACACTTGGCCCATATAGGAGTGGCACTGCAGTGTCAGACAGGATGGCACTTTTCAAAAACTAGTCCCCAAACAGCACCTCATGCAAAGATGTAGAAGAGGTTCAATGAGGTAGCTGTATGACTAAGCCAAGCGACACAAACAATTCCCACTGGAATTATACGTCCAAATCACTGGAATTATACGTCTAAATCACTGGAATTAAATGTTAAAATCACTAGAATTAAATGGCAAAATCACTGGAATTATACTGCAAAATCACTGGAATTATACTGCAAAATCACTGGAATTAAATGGCAGTACCACTGGACATATACGGAAGTGTGAGACAGGATGGCACTTTAAAAAATAGTCCCCAAACAGCACATCAAGCCAAGAAGTAAAAGAGGGCAATGAGGTAGCTGTATGACTAAGCTAAGTGACACAAGTGTGCGGAACAAACACCTGACCCATCTAGGGTTGGCACTGCAGTCCCACTGCACAAATGGTGGATACCAGATGCATGTCTAACACTAGCATAGTTGTTATGGTCTCAGTAATCGGCTTTGCAACAGGGTATATAAATATATATATATATATATATATATATATATATATATATACAAACGAATATATATATATATATATATATATATATATAATATATAAAAAAAAAACCACAGCACTCGCCACCCCAGAAGCGGGGTGCAGTATCTGCACTCACCACTCATAGGGTGGGGTGCATGCAGCCCATGTCCACCTACCCAAATACATACAAATAGAAAATTCAGCACTCACCATAGCAAGCTCACTTATCCTCACAACATCAATAAATAAATTATGGGGGTTTAGTTAGTGAATTGGCCAATGCACGGAAGCCTGCAAACCGCTCGCCAAGGTACCCCACCTTCATGCAGGTCCTACACTATCACAAAGTCTCAAAAACTTAAACCTGGCAACTATCACACATAATATAACTGCAAACATGCCCACTAGGTTTAATGTGTATCTGCCACAAATCATATGGCTTTTAAAGGTACATTAGTCACCTGACACTGGCTGATAAATTACTAAGGAACAGCTGACACAGGTTTAGAACAAATGAGATTACACAGGGGTGCATGAAAAGGCCTGTGCATGCACCCCACCCTATGAGTGGTGAGTGCAGACACTGCACCCCGCTTCTGGGGTGGTGAGTGTTGTGGTTTTTTTATATATATTTTATATATATATATATATATATATATATATATATATATATTCGTTTGTATATTGTGGGGTTAACCTTTTGTTAACTCTAATTAACCATGGTCATAGGCCTTTTCATGCCCCCCTGTGTAATCTCATTTGTTCTAAACCTGTGTCAGCTGCTCCTTAGTAATTTATCAGCCAGTGTCAGGTGACTAGTGTACCTTTAAAAGCCATATGATTTGTGGCAGATACACATTAAACCTAGTGGGCATGTTTGCAGTTATATTATGTGTGATACAGTTGCCAGGTTTTCGTTTTTGAGACTTTGTGATAGTGTAGGACCTGCATGAAGGTGGGGTACCTTGGCGAGCGGTTTGCAGGCTTCCGTGCATTGGCCAATTTACTAACTAAACCCCCATCATTTATTTATTGATGTTGTGAGGATAAGTGAGCTTGCTATGGTGAGTGCTGAACTTTCTGCTTGTATATATATATATATATATATGGCAGTATCACAGGACTGGAGTTATATGCCAGTACCACTCTAATTATACGGCAGGATCACTGGACTTATACATCAGGATCACTGGATTTATATGGCAGGATCACTGTAATTATACGCCAGTACCACTGTAATTATACGGCAGGATTACTGGAATTATACGGCAGGATCACTGGAATTAAATGGCAAAATCACTGCAATTATACGTCCAAATCACTGGAATTAAATGGCAGTACCACTGGAGATATACGGAAGTGTCAGACAGGATGGCACTTTAAAAAAATAGTCCCCAAACAGCACATTATGCAAAGAAGAAAAAAGGTACACCGATGTTGCTGTATGACTAAAGGTGGGTACACACTAATAGATATATCTGCAGATCAATTGATCTGCAGATATATCTATGGACGGATCGGGCAGTGTGCTGTGCATACACACTGCCCGATCCGTCGGGGACTGACGTCATGAACTGGGTGGGCGTGTACACACGCCCGCCCAGTTCAGCTGTCAATCACCGCCGGCCGCCGCAGCATGTGTACGGGCGGTCGGCCAACCGCCCCGTACACACACAGCGACGCGCCAATATATCGATAGATATATTGGCCGTCGGCTGTGCTGCGCGGCCGACGCGATACGTCTGTGAACGACGGAGTTCACAGATGTATCGGCCGTACACACTGGCCGACGGTCCCGCGATATATCGGCCGTTCAAAAGAACGGCCGATATATCGACCAGTGTGTACGGGCCTTAAACTAAGCGACACAACCACCTGGCCAATCTAGTAGTGTCACGCAGTGGCTGAATGTCGAGAGTGGGCCGCAATTGTTCGGTCCACAGACAGCACCTCCAGCACGCCCGTCATTTTAAAAAAAATCTGCAATTGGTGGATTTATACGGCAGTACCCCAGGACTAATACAGCAGTACCCCTTGACTCATACGGCAGTGTCAGACAGGATGGCACTTTTCAAAAACTAGGCCACAAACAGCACCTCATGCAAAGATGTCAAATAGGTGCAATGAGGTAGCTGTATGACTAAGCCAAGCGACACAAACAATTCCAACTGGAATTATACGTCCAAATCACTGGAATTATGCATCCAAATCACTGGAATTAAATGGCAAAATCACTGGAATTAAATGGCAAAATCATTGGAATTATACGTCCAAATCACTGGAATTATATTTTAAAATCACTGTAATTAAACATCCAAATCACTGGAATTATATGTCCAAATCACTGGAATTAAATGGCAAAATCACTGGAATTATTCAGGTTGAGTATTCCATATCCAAATATTCCGAAATACGAAATATTCCGAATTACGGAATTTTTTAAATGAGAGAGTGAGATAGTGAAACCATTGATTCCTGATGGCTCAATGTCCACAAACTTTGTTTAATACACAAAGTTATTAAAAATATTGTATTAAATGACCTTCAGGCTGTGTGTATAAGGTGTATATATAACATAAATGCATTCTGTGCTTAGACTTGGGTCCCATCACCATGATATCGCATTATGGTATGCAATTATTCCAAAATACGGAAAAATCCGAAATCCAAAATTCTTCCAGTCCCAAGTATTTTGGATAAGGGATACTCAACCTGTACTTCCAAATCACTGAAATTAAATGGCAAAATCTCGGTATCGCCTGCCTAGTGAAGTGGAATCTAGATGGGATTTGGTACCAGGAACACAATACCTCCATCAGTTGTCTAAATCCCACTGCACTAATGGCGGATACCGGATGCTAGTCTAACACCAACATAAGTGTCAAGGCCTCAGTTATGAGGGCTTCCATCGTCATGAGAAGTTGAACCACTAGTCATGAACATAGGCCAGGGTCTCAGCCGTTCCTTGCCACTCCGTGTTGTAAATGGCATATTGGCAAGTTTACGTTTCTCCTCAGACCATTTAAATTTCTTTTTTTGGGTCTTTTTACTGAACTTTGGCTTTTTGGATTTTACATGCCCCCTACTATGACATTGGGCATCGGCCTTGGCAGATGACGATCTGCCAAGGCCGATGCCCAATGTGATGGCATTTCATCATCTATGTCATGGCTAGTGGCAGCAGCTTCAGTACTAGGAGGAAGTGGTTCTTGATCTTTCCCTATTTTCTCCTCCAAATTTTTGTTCTCCATTATTTTTCTGGAGTTATATAACACAATATGTGGCACAGGAATGACTGATGGCTGATGCACAGGACACTACCACTTGTCTGATGCAGTACAACACAGCTAATTATACAGCAGCACTGGGCATATGGCAGCAGATGCCACCACCACTGGGAATGGTCACTGGACTGACTGATGCACAGGACACTAGCACCGGTCTGGTGCAGGACAACACAGATCATTAATTATACAGCAGCACTGGGCCTATGGCAGCAGATGCCACCACCACTGTGAATGGTCACTGGACTGACTGATACCCAGGACACTACCACTGGTCTGATGTGGGACAACACAGCAACACTGTAAGGGACTTATTATACAGCATCACTGGACATATGGCAGCAGAGGACACCACCACTGTGACTGATGCAGCACAACACACCACCACGGAACTGATGCAGGACAACACAGCACCACTTGACAGCACTGGACATATGGCAGCAGAGGACACAAGCACTGTGACTGGACAGATTGAGCATAAGCCACGGACACTGAGGACACTGAGAGAACAGAGACATGTCCTCTCTGTACACTCTCCAATGCCGGAGTGAAATTGGCGGGGACGCGCGGCTCCTTATATGGAATCCAAATCCCGTGAGAATCCGACAGCGGGATGATGACGTTTTGCCTAGTTCGGGTTTCCGAGTCAGGCGGGAAAACCCGAGCTTGGCTCGGAACCGGACTCGAATGGTGAAGTTCGGTATTGTTCGGTTCTCTGAGAGCCGAACCCGCTCATCTCTAATTTAAATGCTTCGAAAGTACGCCTCTTATTAGCCATTTCTTTTTTGACATCCTTATTAAGCCACATTGGTTTGTGTTCAGTACTCCTGCGTTTATTGCCCACGGGAATGAATTTGTGAATATTGCTATCAAGCAACCCTTTTAAAGCATCCCACATTTCTGAACTGTCCTTAACCATAAACAAAACTTCCCAGTCAATGTTGTTTAGTCACGCAGTGCCGTAACTAGACATTTTAGTGCTGTGTGCAACAAACGGCATTGGTACCCCCCACTTTACGTAAAATTGGGGCAATGCGCGCCTTAGGTGCGCACAAAAAAAGGAATGCGCGTCTTCATGGGGAAGTGGTGTGGCCACAAAATAATACCAATTCATATTACGGTGCACAGTAGTCTCCATTATTCAAATTATGCCGCATAGAAGCGCCACTACACCAGGTAGAGCCCCTTTTACACATTACGGTGGCCAGATTCCCCTTTTTACACATTACAGCAGACATCATCCCCTTTTTACACATTACGACAGACAGAGTCCACCTTCTACACATTACGGCAGACAGAGTCCCCCTTTTTACACATTACGGCAGCCAGTCCCCCTTTTTACACATTACGGCAGACAGCGTCCCCTTTTTACACATTACGACAGAGTCCACCTTTTACACATTACGGCCGACAGAGTCCCCCTTTTTGCACATTATGGCAGCCAGTCCCCCTTTTTACATATTATGGCAGCCACAGTGGTGCACCCAGTGGGGGTTTCCGAGCACCCAGAAACCCCCCTCCACCAAAAAAAACAAAACATTTTTTTTTTGCTGCATGAGTATTATTAATGGCTATCTAGCATCCTCTGCAGCCTGCTGTCTACCTGGTGGCACTTGTAAGTGCTTAATAAAAGTTTACTTTATTTTAATTATAGTACATACAGTATATATCCATGTGCATGCATATATATACACACTTGTATATATATATATATATATATATATACATACATATAAACACACACACACACACACATGATATATATACATGTGTATACATATGTGTACAATTCATAAACCCAAACCCCATTGTTTATTCAGATGTATATTAAAGCATTAAGGTGAATGAAGCTGCTTAGGAGAGTGCAGGGTTTTCTGTTTGTGTATATTTGAGTTCGGTGGTCACAGCCCACCGCACCCCAACCCCTGGGAATGGCGAGTGCAGTGGTTCCTTGTGTTTGTTTATATAACAGGGTTAATTTATAATTGGCCCATTTGTGACCATATCTCTCTCTCATGCACCCCTAAGCTCATTTACCTTTAACCTGGATCAGCTGCTACTTAGGTGTGTTGGTGACAGACTGTCTCACTTTGAAAGCCAGTAGTCTGTTGGCAGGTGAGCTGTAAACCAGGTATACACACTTGTATAGTTGTTATCTGTGTTGGTGACTGTCTTACCTTTTAAAAGCCATAAGTGTGGCAGGTAAGCTGTAAACCAGATAAGCACATTTTCCCCTATGAGACAGCAGTTGCCAAGTTTCTATAAACTCTATGTGAAAGTTTATATGATAGAGTAGGACTTGCGGTGAAATAGGGTCCCGTGGAGTGGGCCGCAAGCTTACATGCATTGTACAATTCATAAACCAAAACCCCATTGTTTATTCAGATGTATATTAAAGCATTAAGGTGAATGAAGCTGCTTAGGAGAGTGCAGGGTTTTCTGTTTGTATATATATATATGTATGCATGTTTAATATGCTATGTGCATATATATATATATATATATATATATATATATATGTGTGTATATACGGGTGTAGTATGGCATACCAGCGCCGGGAGCCCGACCACCGGCATACTGACAGCGTGGCGAGCGCAAATGAGCCCCTTGCGGGCTCGCTGCGGGTACGGTGGCGCACTATGCATGTCATGCTATTTATTCTCCCTCCAGGGAGGTCATGGACCCCCACGAGGGAGAAAATCTGTCGGTATGCCAGCTGTCGGGATTCCGGCGCCGGTATACTGAAGACCACCAGTATATACGGTATAAATATATATGTGTAGATATGTGTGTGTATATATATATATATATATATACACACACAGACACACTAGTTCCCACCCCCGTGATTGTCTCCACCCAGTTCTGGAAACCCCCCATGCAAATCCTGCATTTGCCATTGAGCCAGTCCGCATTTTTACACATTACGGCAGATAGCGTACCCTTTTTACACATTACGGCAGACAGCATCCCCCTTTTTACACATTATGGCAGACAGCGTCCCCCTTTTTACACATTATGGTAGACAGCGTCCCCCTTTTTACACACTACAGCAGACAGCGCCCCCCTTTTTACACATTATGGCAGACAGCATCCCCCTATTACACATTACGGCAGACACCATCCCCTTTTTACACATTATGGTAGACAGTCCCCGCCTTTACACATTACGGCAGACAGCGTTCCCTTATTACACATTACGGCAGACAGCATCCCCTTTTTACACATTATGGTAGACAGTCCCCCTTTTTACACATTACGGCAGACAGCGTCCCCTTATTACACATTACGGAAGACAGTGTCCCCTTTTTGCACATTACGATAGATAGATAGATAGATAGATAGATAGATAGATAGATAGACAGGCAGACTGTCAGAATAGATGATACTTACTGTTTCTCCGCTGGCTCAGGCAGTCAGGCTCCTCTGTGCAGCAGCTGCTGGCAGATCCCGGGCAGGCAGGGAAGGAGGAGGAGGAGGGAGGGGGAGGAGGGAGCCACAGCAGCGCACTGCAATTGGTGGCGCCGTCACATGCAGCTGTCCCTCCCCTTCCACATTGGCTGGCTGCCACCGCTGTGAATGTAGGAATGGGGAAAGCGCATCCCAGCATTCACAGCAGTGGTGGCCAGCCTATGTGGAAGGAGAGGGACAGTTGCATGTGGCGGTGCCACCAATTACAGTGCGCTGCTGCGACTCCCTCCTCCCCCTCCCTCCTCCTCCCCTGCCCCCAGAGCTGCTCCTCTCCTCAATCCGGCACACACAGGCGGCTTGTAATGAGTCAATTTGACTCATTACAATGCCGCTGACTTTAGGGAATGCAGGCTGTTGTGCCCTCAGGATGACTGCGCTGTGTGCCAGGCACACCTGACACACACATAGTTACGGCCCTGCTGTAGTGCCTGCCTCAGCATATTGAAGTTAGCTTAGTTAAATGTTTTAGTTGTTCCCTTATAGCTATGTTTCTTGAAACAGATGTTGAATGTGATCATATAGTGGTCACTGTTTCCCAAGGTCTCCCCAACTTTAATGTTTGATATAATGTCCACATTATTGGTCAGGGCCGTAACTAGCTATGGGCGAGTGGTGCGTCGCACACAGCGCAAATGCGCTGAGGGTACAGCCGCTGCCATCTCTCTTTGCCGGCACCCGGGCCGGCTTCAGTAAGTTTCCTGCAAGACAGCATCAGGTGGCCGCCCGGGGATAGTGCTGTGTGGGTGTTTGTTCCCGGGGATAGTTATGTTTGTCCCTTAGCTGGCTGCAGGTCCTGGAGTCTAATTGGTGCACAGGGTAAGGTGAGGTTTGTCCTGCTAGTATCATTGTCAGCTGATGTGCACGCCTGCTCGGGGCTCTGGGGGAATAGGCAGGGAGGAGAGAGTGGCCATGTGTGCCTGCGGCTCTATGGTGCTATGTATGTATTTAGGTATGTACAGAGTACTGTATATGTGTGTATGTAAATATATTGTCTACGTATGTACAGTGTATATGTGTGTACAGTTTATATGTATGTGTATAGTGTATATGTATGTGTGTATAGTGTATATGTGTGTTTAGTGCATATGTGTATATGTATGTACAGTGTATATGTATGTGTGTATAGTGTATATGTGTATGTACAGTGTATGTGTGTACAGTGTGTGTATGTATATATATATATATATGTGTGTGTACATGTATGTGTGTACAGCAGCGATTTTCAACCACTGTGAGCGGTCTCTAGGTGTGCCGCCGCCCGCCAGGGAGATCCGCTGCCGCTAGCCAAAGAGACCAGCCACCGCCACCCGCCGCAATCAATAACTGGCTCGGGCAGCGCTGTGCACTTCCGCGAGCGGCCTGTGACCTATGGGGACTCATAGGTCACGCAGGCCATGTCGCATTCGTGCCTGCAGTGCCCACCCGCCCACTGGCTAGTGCTACTCCTCAGTCCATGCTGCTCCATGCTGCCTTCACAGCTGCAGGTATATATTTAAATAAAAAAATATTTATGTGTGGAATTACTGGGGTGGCAGTGAGTGGAAATATTATGTGGGGCAGCATGTGGAAATACCATGTGGGGCAGCATGTGGAATTACTGGGGGGGGGGGGGCAGTGAGTGGAATTATTATGGGAGGCAGTGAGTGGAATTATTATGGGAGGCAGTGTGTGGAATTACTGGGGGAAAAGTGTGTGCCATTATTATAAAATTGATATGTTTTACTACAAACGGGATGCTGGCTGTAAGTATACCAACAGCGGCATCCAGTCTTCCAGAATCCCAGCAGTGAGTGCCCTCGTGGGCTCGCTGCGCTCACCACACTTCGAGCCCGGTGGCTTGCTTAGGTTATATTCCCAGTTCGTGGCGTGGACCCACCAACCGATACCCTGCAAATCTCGGGATTCCACTGTTTCCACTTTCACTGGCTGTCGGGATTCCGGCGTCGGTCTCCTGAACTCTGGAATCCCGACAGCCGGTATTTTAACTGCATCCCATTATTATAAATCTGTGGGGGTGAAAGCATATTTTCTTTATTACCGCAGGGTCCAATGTGTTTGTATTACTTTGGGTCCCAATGCGTTTGTGCTACTGTGGTGGCCTGTGTGTTTGTTTAATTACTATGGGGACCAATGTTTTTTCCCCCCGTGGGGCACTGATGGTGTGCCTTGGCAATTTTAAAGTCTTGCCGGTGTGCCGCGAGTTGAAAAAGGTTGAAAATCACTGGTGTACAGTGTATATGTATGTGTGTATATGTGTATGTACAGTGTATATGTATGTGTATATAGTGTATATGTATGTACAGTGTATATGTATGTGTATATAGTGTATATCTATGTACAGTGTATATGTATGTGTGTACAGTGTGTATGTGTGTACAGTGTATATGTATGTGTGTACAGTGTATATGTATGTGTGTATATGTGTATGTACAGTGTATATGTATGTACAGTGTATATGTATGTGTGTACAGCGTGTATGTATGTACAGTGTATATGTGTGTATATATGTGTATATAGTGTATATGTGTATGTACAGTGTATATGAATGTGTGTATAGTGTATATGTGTATCTACAGTGTATATGTATGTACAGTGTATATGTATGTATGTACAGCGTGTATGTATGTACAGTGTATATGCATGTAGGTCCAGTGTGTATACTGTATATGTGTGAACAGCTGGGCCATAGTTGCCTACTCTCCCACCTTCTGTGGCAGACTCCCAGATCATGGTGGAGTCTCCCGCTGCCCCAGATTTTAAATCAAATCCCCAAAATTAAATTGCACCATCCTGAAACCGGATTGCTCAAGTGTGAGTTCTTATACGACAGGGTGGGTCCCGGCTGAGAGGACTGGACCATAAGCTTTGACACCAGAGGCAAACCCTATCTAGGAGTCTGCTGATTCCCCCACCCACCTCTGACCAGAAAGTATCTGACAAGAGCCGTCAAGGAAGTACCCACCTGCACCCATCTACTGCTGCACCGGTAAGTACTTCTTATCACCTGTGGGTACCCACCTGCTTTACCAACCCTCCAGACTTGAACTAATGTGTAAAAGGGAGCTCTGCCTGCCATAATGTGTAAAAGGGGACTCTGCCTGCTGTAATGTGTGACGAGCTTTACGTGGCATAATGTATGTAAGTGGCGCTACTGTGTGGTGCAGTGTGACTAATGGAGACTACTGTACAGCGTAACATGAATTGTTATTATTTGTGGCCACAACCCCTTCCCCATGAAGCCATGCCCCTATATTTTTGACCCGCACCTGCGGCGCATACTGGCCCTATTTTAAATATTATGGGGGGGGGGCGCCAATGATCTTGCACACAGCTTTACAATGTCAAGTTACAGTACTGTTATTGGTAATAACTAGGTCTAGGATATTATTACCTCTGGTTGGGTCCTCGACTAATTGAGACAAGTATTGATCTTTTAATGTGTTTAGAAATCTGATGCTCCTAGCTTTTACACACGAATCATTACTTCAATTTCTATCAGGATAATTGAAATCCCCTATCACTAGGATGTCCCCCATTCCCGCAGCTTTTTCAATTTGCTGTAAGAGTTGTTCCTCATCATGTACGCTGATATCCGGTTGTTTGTAGCATGTGCCAGTGACCAGTTTTTTTGCTTACCGTACTGTTGAACCATAATCGTCATAAGTTAATAATTTAGGGATACCATGGGCAATACCTTTGTCGGTAATTCGTGTGTCAATAACCCTGCAATTACCCTTGCCGGCTGAACTTTTCCTCCCCCCTTCGCCACCCCCATTGTGTTCACTACCCCATCCTTACTAGCTAAACCCTCCCCCCAAGCACCTAGTTTAAAAGCTCCTCCAACCATGTAACCATCCTGCCCCCCAGCACTGCAGCCCCTTCCTCATTCAGGTGCAATCCATCGCAACAAAAAAGATGGTGCCTGACTGAGAAGTCCGCCCAGTGTTACAAGAACACAAACCCCTCCTTCCTACACCAGTTTCTAAGCTGCACATTAACCTCTCTAATCTCCCTCTGTCTCCATGGACAAGCACATGGCACTGGTAATATTTCAGAGAATATTACCCTAGATGTCCTTGCCTTAAGTTTCTTGCCTAATTCCCTATAGTCTTTCTTAAGCACATCCCACCTACCACTAACTTTGTTGTTGGTGCTGACATGCACCAAGACCGCCGGGTCTTTACCAGCCCCTCCCAACAATATGTTTACCCAGTCCGCGATGTGCCGTACCCGAGCACCCGGGAGACAACAGACCATATGGCGATTATGGTCCCAGTAACAGATTCCCCTGTCTGTCTTCCTGATATTAGAATCCCCCACCACTATCTGAGTAGGTACTTCACTATCTTTTTTCCCATCTGTATCGGGGGGACTGCTCCTTCGGTTGCTAGAGGGAACATACTTCTCTGGCTCCATAATTTCCTCACTGCCAACCTTAAAATCCTCGTCCAATCTGGCAAATTTGTTGGGGTTTGGCAGATCGGAGATGTCCTGTCTCCCCATTCCCCTCTTTTCTTCCCTCTAACTGTTACCCAGCTGTCTACCTGATCATCCTAATCTACCAGTGTTCTCCCCTGCAACTCCTCCCCCGTTCTATCTAAACTTTGCTTGAGATTGTGAATGTCCCTCAGTCGCGTAACGGTCTGCTCTAGATCTGTTACCTGGGCTTCCAGGGTGGCCGTTCACTCACATCTCGCACAGATGTACACACAATCAGCCCGGCCTCAGCAGCATCACCTGGCAGCCCTGGTAAACACTCACACACACACAAAGCTTATTACAAAACTTCCACACAGAGTGGAAGCGGCAGCTCTTACCCTTGCTGCATGCTCCGCACAGCTCTGGCTCTGTCCCACTCTCCAGCACCTGCTACCCCTCTCCGGCTCTCTGGCTCTTGCACCGGCTCCGACCACCTTCACCGGCACCACTCACACACCACTCACACACGTGCATCCACTTCTGTTTCCGTGTCACAGACTCCTGGACTCAGCACTGCTCCATTGCTCCTCCTCCACTATACACCACTCTGTCAGAAAGGTGCACCAACAGGTGATAAGGTTGTGATCTGAGATATGGAAAGGAGTGTTAGAAAATTCAGAAAGTGAGCATAGTCTGGTGACTACAAGATCAAAGCAGTGGCCCTCCTGATGATTAGAGGAGTCATTCCATTGGAAGAAGCTGAAAGAGGAGGTTAGAATGAGTAGTTTGGAGGCATGAGCAGCAGATTTTGGACTATCGATAGCAATACTGAAATCACCAATGATGATGGTGGAGATGTCAGAGGATAGGAAGTGAAGAAGCCAGGAAGAAAAATCTTCCAGATGTTCTTTGGGTTACTCAGATGGGCGATAGATAGCTGCAACATGCAGAGAGAATGAAGTGTAAATTCTGATAGAATGAATTTCAAGTGATGTGATTGTGAGTGATGGAAGCTGTGGTAGAACTGTAAATGTGAAAGATTGGGATAGTAATAGTCCAACCCCACCTCCTTTACTGTTACAAGGCCTGGAGTTGTGTGTAAAGTGAAGATCACTGTGCAACAGTGCTGCAGGGGAGTTTGTGTCTGATTGTATGAGCTATGTACCTGTTATAGCCATCAGGTTGAAATTGTCAGATATGAAGAGGTCATGGATGGATGTTAATTTTTTACAGAGTGTGCAATAAGGCACATTTTAGTAATTTGGGGGTGATGGAAGATGTGGGGCTAAATGTAATGATGACCTGAGATCATAGCAGGTGTGAGATGCCGGCTGATCGTGGGTCAAACACAAAGGAAAAACCATATGTCCAAGATTGGACAGCATCTCATACCTCCATCAATCTTGGGCATCATAACATATGGCCCCTGATGTTTATGAGGTTAGCTGCATTTATATATTGCTGTGCATTAGGTGGAGCATGTGGTTAGGGTCCGGATTTGGTGAAATGTCACCAGCTAACAGAAGCAGGAGAGAGAGGTAAATAGCTGTAGGATGTTTGTGAATGTTTTTTATTGGGACAGATTGCGGATGTTATTGTCAATGTATAAAGATAAGTAAAAAGATCATGAGTGTTAACATGATGGGATTGGATAATTGAGGCAGCAATTTTTTACAGAAGTATGAATTGCAGGGAGCATGAATGATGTCATTGCATTTAAGAGAATACCATGGAGTGCCCTGAAAAAAAGCAATTTGTGGTACATGGTGTGTTTCAAATAAAACTAAACTTTTTTAGACTTAGAGAGTAATGAAGTTGCGGTTGTTAAAGTTAAATGTTCAAATACCTGTTTACTAATGTTGTTAAGCTGTTTATTTTCAAACACAATGGGTGGGGGAAGGGGGGGGTGCACAGCACCACGAGGCCATGCACAATCAAAATAGCATGTGTTTAACTCCTGGTATGGGCAAAAGAGTTCCATTTTTTATCTGTGGATTGTAGGCTCATAGCTTCTGATGAAATGGTGACTAAACCACAGAAATGCATCAAGAATTTGGTCATTCGCAAGAAACCACAACAAATAATTATTTATGCTTTGACCAGAATCAAAATTGACAACAATGTGGAAGTGTACAGGGTAATCAGGATTTTTGTCATCAGTCACATGAGCACAGATTGAGAAGACACCAGATCTTGTTACAAAAGCACAATAAGTGTGCTTAACATGAGAGATATATTCGCCCTAATTGCTTAGTAAAACTGTCTGACTACTACTTTCTCTGCTCTGGTATAATTGGCATCTGCCCGCATGCAGTCTATGCGGCTCCTTCCATTCACCAAAATGATCTATGCATAATTATTAATTATGTGACTCTAAACCCAGTTAAAAATACAAACCCTATTTCTTCGATTGTAGATGGTTTGATGAAAAGGAAATCTCCATTGCTCTCTCACTCACTCTGCAGGATTTTCATAGCATAGTGAAGCTCAATTAACATGAATCTTTACAGCTGATTTTATATTTCAATGTATGCATGTCATATTGATGTTAAACGTGTCTTAAATTAAAATGTTCAGATTTTAATTACGGTGTTGAGTGATTACTTAGACAAGATAGCACTGGTTTTGTTCTGTTCTATTCTATGTGGCTATATACTTTTATATATTTTGTCTGCTGATATTCAGACAAATTTTGGATCACATTTTTGGAACTCATGCTGAATTATTTTTTCTATGTGTTTTAAATCTGCAGATTGTAATTCACTTTATTTTACTCTTATTCACTGGATGCAACCCTTATTTCAGGACAAACTTGGCTAATAAATTTGTAGCGCCCCCTGTAATGCTGCTAACACAGAGCACAGTGCATGTGTGTATGCACAGGAAATCATCATTCAAACTGCACATGTGCAGGTAATGAAGGATATACAATTGACATGTTTGATCTTGGCATCTATTGATGTGTGGAGAATGTATAGAAAACTTTGGCTTTTGAGGAATACAAGGAAGACTGCAGCTTAATGGTTGATCAGGTAGTGAGAGAATTCCTAATACAATTATGATAGCCAGACTATGAGGTGTATTCAATAATTGTGGGAAACTACCGTCTTGTCGGAAAGACAGCAGTTTTTGACAGGAATAGGTTGGAAGGGGTTCCAACCTATTAAATGCTGGTTATTTTTTTCCGACAAGTCGGGAATTCCCGACTTGTTGGAAGCCTGTCAGAAAGCACGCGGATCGTTGGCTTAAGCCGCCGTTCCACGTGTATTGTCGGAAGCACAGCCAAACCCGACAGGTTTCAGTCCCATTTCCCACAATGTGAATCTGACTTTAAAAAAGTTGGATTGCCATTGTTGTGAACGGCCCAAACCTTTCGGGTTTGGAAGGCCATTGAATACATGGAAAGGATCCGACATGTATTGAATAAACCCCTAAATATAGCGACAATTCCAGAAAAAAAAAGTTTCTTGCACCTGCCAATATGGTGTAAACACTAATAACAAAAACAGAGAATGTTGCTATATGTGCACTGGTCAGTGCATTAAAAATGAGAGTTGAGCAGGTTCGGATCCCTGAGAACTGAACCCCCCCCAAAATTCATGCTCCGAGTCCGGATCCGAGTCCGGCTCGGGACTTCCCACCAGACTCGGAAACCAGAATGAGGCAAAACGGCATCATCCCGCTGTCGGATTCTCGCAAGATGAGGACTTTGTATATTTTGCGCCTCCCTCCCCGCCATCTTCACTCCAACCCTGGGGAGTGTAGCGAGAGGACGTGTCTCCTCAGTGTCTGTGTGGAAAAGTGGTGTGGCGAACTGCTCTTTCGTATCATTCCAGTGGTGCTGTCTTGTGCTGCATCAGTCCAGTGGTGGTGTCTTGTGCTGCATCAGTCCACTCACTCCAGTTGTGGTGTCCTGTGCTGCAATAAATCCAGTGGTGGTGTCCTGTGCTGACATATGTCCAGTGGTGCTGCTGTATAAGTCCAGTCCAGTGGTGCTGCCGTATAAGTTTAGTCCAGTGGTGCTTCTGTATAAGTCCAGTCCAGCGGTACTGCCGTATAAGTCCAGTGGTACTGCTGTATAAGTCCAGCGGTACTGCCATATAAGTCCAGCGTACAGCCATATAAGTAAAGCGGTACTGGCATGTAAGTCCAGTGGTACTGCCGTATAAGTTCAGCGATACTGCCGTATGACTCCAGCGGTACTGCCGTATAAGTCCAGTGGTGCTGTCCTGTGCTGTATATTATTTACTCCAAAAAAAAGGGGTTATCAATATTTAATCCAGGGTTTGCCCTGTGTGGTGTAGGGGAATGCTCTTCTGTGCTGCATATTATTATAACTCCAAATAAAAGGGTTATTTTTATCCAAATCATTTTTACAGGGTTTGCCCTGTGTGGTGTAGGGATATGCTCTCCTGTGCTGCATATTATTATAATAACTCCAAATAAAAGGGTTATTATCCCAATTTTTTTTTACAAGCTTTGCCGTGTGTGTGCGGTTTAGGGGTACGCTCTACTCTGCTGCATATTATTATAATAACTCCAAATAAAAGGGTTATTATTATCCAAATCATTTTTACAGGGTTTGCCCTGTGTGGTGTAGGGATATGCTCTCCTGTGCTGCATATTATTATAATAACTCCAAATAAAAGGGTTATTATCCAAATATTTTTTACAGGCTTTGCCCTGTGTGGTGTAGGGGTATGCTCTCCTGTACTGCATATTATTATAATAACAACTCCAAATAAAAGGGATATTATCCAAATAATTTTTACAGGCTTTGCCCTGTGTGGTGTAGGAGTACGCTCTCCTGTGCTGCATATTATTATAATAACTCCAAATGAAAGGTTTATTATCCAAATAATTTTTACAGGCTTTGCCGTGTGTGTGTGGTTTAGGTGTACGCTCTCCTGTGCCGCATATTGTTACATAACTCCAGAAAAAAATGGACAACAAAAATTTGGAGGATGAAATAGGGAAAGATCAAGAACCACTTCCTCCTAGTGCTGAAGCTGCTGCCACTAGTCATGACATAGATGATGAAATGTCTTGGCCAAGGACATTTGCCAAGGACATTGCATGTTCAAATATCAAGACATCTGCCAAGGCCAATGCCCAATGTCATATTAGAGGGCAAGTAAAATCCAAAAAGCCAAAGTTCAGTAAAATGACTTACATTTTTTTTTAAAATGTCCGAGGAGAAACGTAAACTTGCCAATATGCCATTTACGACACAGAGTGGCAAGGAACGGCTAAGCCCTGGCCTATGTTCATGACTAGTAGTTCAGCTTCACATGACAATGGAAGCTCTCATCCTCCCACTAGAAAAATGTAAAGAGATAAGCTGGAAAAAACACAGCAAAGAACTGTGCATTCTGAGGTATCACAGATCCCCAAGGAGAGCCAAGTGTGTCGGTGGTTGCGATGCCTGACGTTCCCAACACTGGACAAGAAGAGGTGGCTCCTTCCACCATTTGCCCGCCCTCTGCAAGTGCTGGAAGGAGCACCCACAGTCCAGTTTCTGATATTCATATTGATGATGTCACTGTTGAAGTACACCAGGATGAGGATATAGGTATTGCTGGCGCTGAGGAGGAAGTTGACAATGAGGATTCTGATGGTGATGTGGTTTGTTTAAATCAGGCACTGGGGGAGACAATTGTTGTCTGTGGAATGAATAAGCCCATTGTCATGACTGGGCAAAATACCAAAAAAGGCATCTCTTCGGTGTGGAGTTATTTCTCTACAAACCCGGACAACAGGTGTCAAGCCGTGTTGTTGCCTATGTCAATCTGTAATAAGTAGGGGTAAAGACGTTAACCACCTAGGAACATCCTCCCTTATACATCTCCTGCAGCGCACTCATCAGAGGTCATTGTCAAGTTCAGAAACATTGGGTTAGAGCGTAAGCAGTCCACTGACGCCTAAATACCTTCTTCAGTTGTAGCCAAGCTCCTACAAGCCACGCCACCAACTCCCTCAACGTCAATTTCCTTCTCAGTCAGGAATATCAGTAGTCTTGCAGGCCATGTCACTGGAATGACTGACGAGTCCTCTCCTAACCAGGATTCCTCCGGAGGATCCTTGAGTAGTACACCTACTGCTGCTGCTGCCACTGCTGTTGCTGCTGTTAGGAGTCAATCGTCATCCCAGAGGGGAAGTCAGACTACTTCAACTAAGCAATTGACTGTCCAACAGTACTTTCTGAGGAAGATGAAATATGACAGCATTCATCCTGTTGCAAAGCGGGTAACTGAGGCCTTGACAGCTATGTTGGTGTTAGACATACATCCGGTATCCACCATTAGTTAATTGGGATTTAGACAATTGATGGAGGTATTGTGTCTCCGGTACCAAATCCCATCTAGATTCCACTTCACTAGGCAGGCAATACCAAGAATGTACAGAGACAACAGAAAAAGTGTCCTCAGTGTCCTAAAAAATGCGGTTGTACCCACTGTCCACTTAACCACGAACATGTGGATAAGTGGGACAGGGCAGACTAAGTACTATATGACTGTGACAGCCCACTGGGTAGATGTATCGCCTTGCACAGCAACAACTACAGCGGCACCAGTAGCAGCATTTTAGAAACGCCAGCTCGCTCCAAGGCAGGCTACGCTGTGTGTCACAGGTTTCAGTAAGAGGCACATGACCGACAACCTCTTAGAAAAACTGAGGGAAATCATCACACAATGGCTTACCCCACTTAGACTCTCCTGGGGATTTGTGATATCAGACAACTCCACCAATATTGGCCCTCATTCCGAGTTGATCGCTCGCTAGCTGTTTTTAGCAGCAATGTAAACGCTAGGCCGCCGCCCTCAGGGAGTGTATCTTAACTTAGCAGAAGTGCGGTTGAAAGATTAGCAGTTCTGCAACGAAAAAGTTTCATGCAGTTTCAGAGTGGCTCAAGACTTACTCCTAGCTTGCGATGACTGCAGTCTGTTTAGTTCCTGGTTTGACGTCATAAACACGCCCTGCGTTCGGGCAGCCATTCCTCCATTTCTCCAGCCACTCCTGCGTTTTTGCCTGGCACGCCTGTGTTTTTTAGCACACTCTCTGAAAACGCTGAGTTGCCGCCCATAAACACCCACTTCCTGTCTATCAAACAACGAACACTCGAGTGACTGAAAATCGTCGCTCGAGCTTGTGTAAAACTACAAAGTTTTTTGTGTGAAAGTACTTAGTGCATGCACGCTGCGTACCATGCGCATGCGCCATTTTTCCACCTGATCGCTGCGCTGCAAAAAACGGCAGCAGGCGATCAACTCGGAATGAGGGCCATTGTGCAAGCATTAAATCAGGGCAAATTCCAGCACGTCCCATTCTTTGTTCACACAATAAATTTTGTTGGTGCAGAATTTTTTGAGAAACAACAGGGCCGTGCAGGAGATGTTTTCGGTAGCCCAAAAAATTTTGGGACACTTTCGCCATTCAGTGACTGCGTGTCGAAGACTGGAGCACCAGAAAACACTCTTGAACCTGCCCTGCCATCACCTGAAGCAAGAGGTTGTAATTTGGTGGAACTCAACCCTCTATATGCTTCAGAGGATGGAGGAGCAGTAAAAGGCCATTCAAGCCTATACATCCACCTATGACATTGGTAAAGGAGGGGGTATGTACCTGACTCAAGTGCAGTGGAGATTGATTTCCGTGTTGTGCAAGTTTCTCCAACTCTTCGACCTTACCACACGTGAAGTCAGTTCAGACACTGCCAGCTTCAGTCAGGGCATTCCTCTCATCGGGCTTTTGAAGAAAAAGCTGGATAAAGTGAAGGAGGAGCGAAGATGGAGTGATTCCACTCGGTATGTGGGACTTGTGGATGAAGCCCTTCATTCGCTTTGCCAGGATCCAAGGGTGGTCAATCTGTTGAAATCAGAGCACTACATTTTGGCCACCATGCCCGATCCTAGGTTTAAAGCCTACGTGTTATCTCTCTTTCCGGCAGACACAAGCCTTCATAGGTGCAAAGACCTGCTGGTGAAAATACTGTCAGCTGAAGTGGAACATGACATGGCAACAGCTCCTACTTCATTTTCTCCCACAACTGGTGCTGCCAGGAAACTACTTAGATATCTGATTCGTAAACAACCCACAGGCGGTGATGCAGGGCAGGCAGGACCAACTTTGGACATCTGGTCTGGACTGAAGGACCCGCCAACAATGTCTACTCTCACTGCATATGATGCTGTCACCATTGAAAGGTGGAGGATTACATCGGTGACAGCATCTAAGTAGACATGTTAGACAGTCCATACCTGTACTGGCAGGAAAAAGAGGCAATTTGGAGGCCCCTGTACAAACTGGCTCTATTTTACCTAAGTTGCCCCCCTCCAGTGTGTTCTCCGAAAGAGTTTTTAGTGCAGCCGGTAAACATGTCAGCGATCAGCATTGTAGGTTACTTCCACACAATGTGGAGAAGATGATGTTCATCAAAATGAATTATCAATTCTTCCAGGAAGACCAGTCTCCAAGTACAGTGGAACCTGTGGTGGTGGATTCCAGTGGAGACAAATTAATACTCTGTGAGGATAAGGATGTACTGAAAGGGGCGAGGAATCAGAGGATGAGGACGACATCTTGCCTCTGTAGAGCCAGTTTGTGCATCATTTCATACACAGTCATGTGGCAGACCCTGGTGCTGAAATGGTTGGTTTGCTAAAGTGTGCGTGTCCTGTTTATACAACATAAGGGTGGGTGGGAGGGCCCAAGGACAATTTCATCTTGCTCCTCTTTTCTTTCTTTGCATTATGTACTCTTTGGGGCCTAGTTTTAAAACTGACATCCGGTCTGCCACTGCAGTGCCACTCCTAGATGAGCCAGGTGTTTGCGCTGCTCACTTCCAGCGACCTCGGTGCAGTCTTTTGGCCTAAAAACAATATTGTGAGGTGTTCAGAATAGACTGGACATGAGTGGAAATTAATGTTATTGAGGTTAATAATACCATAGGATCAAAAATTACCCCCAAATTCTGTGATTTTTAGCTGTTTTTACTTTTTATGTTTTTTTTTTAAATCATCCAGATCCAAAACCAAAACCCGAAAGGGTGGTTTTGGCAAAACCAATCCAGATCCAAAACACGAGCAGGGATCCAGATCCAAAACCAAAACATAAAATACGAAAAGTGCCCGCCGCACATCCCTATTAAAAATATATCATTTGAGATAGCATTGCTTGCCTATTTATACAATTAGATTGCTAATGATGCTAATGACAAGTCGTGGAAGGAATATGTTTTGTGTCAAATGATACAAAAGGGCACATTTACGTGGTGGCTTCAAGCTGCTGCTTCTTGGAGGATTTGACGCTGCAATTTAAAATAGCAATGATATAAAAAGCAAAAATCGATATTTTACATACAACAATAATTAAAAACACCAGATCCACTTCCCCTGTTTATCCCTTTAAAATGGTGGTTGTCTTGCCTGCAGCAGTCTGTGCAGAAATTAATGTGGCTGCTAAATTATTTATTTGATGTAATAAAGCTGCAGTGCTGATGAATGAAGCGCTATCAGCTGTGGGTCAATACACAACCAGAAGCAGCTAGATAGTGCGGCTGATAGTCATCATCATTGAGTATATTGCACCAGCTCTGGTGGTAATTCACAAGAAATACAGTACACCTACAGTACAGTAAGTAATATCTGTGTCTGTGTTCACATCTAATTGAGTCACACTTATGTGAAGAATGTGCTCATACTATGAGCCTAATTCAGAGCTGATCGTAGATATACTAAAAATAGCACATCTACGATCACAATCTCTGACATGTGGGTGGACGCCCAGACCAGGGCTAATCTGCCCCGCATGCCAAACACTACCCCCCCTCCCCCACCGCAGAGGTGCGAAAGCAGATGCAGGCTGCCACCTGACATGTCTTGATTCACAGCGGCTGCGTGTAAAGTCACACAACCACCGCGACCCGCCCAAGCAATGGTCCAGACACACCTGTGTTGTCCAGACCACGCCCCCCCCCCCCAACACAGCAACACCCTCCCTAACGCCGCTGACGTGCCCACAGCCGCCTCTTCCTGCCAATCAGGCACTTCCTGTCAATCACTGTGCACGCATGCGCAGTGTGGTCGCTGTGCTTCAGCACAACACACCAGACTGCGAACGCTGACGAAACAGCTTTCCAGTCTGAATCACCCCCATTTTTGGTCTATGATTTCTCACCCTTTCCTTCCCCCATTGTTTTTCTCAATCTGTCATAAGTCAGTTATAGGCAAAGATACAGCTAATGACTTATACACACCAGTGTTTGTGTGCATGCAGTGTGTGAAAGTACATATCTTACACAAACTTACCTGCAGTGATTTAGGGGCAGATTTGCTAAAAATATCTAAAATGACGGAGATATTTCCCACAGCAACCAATCAGATTCTGGCTAAGATTTTCTAGAAAGTACAAGACAAATAATAGCTAGTATGTGTTTGGTTACTTTTGGCAACACCTCTACTTTTCCTTCTTAGAAGTTTTCGGAAATCTATATATATAAGAAACGGATGAATGGCCTACGACCTATGACCTCTTTGTCCATTTACTCACTGAGTTATTCATTTATTAATTTTGTAAGTCAAACTGGTAGAACTGCGAATTGTTAGAGTTGCTTTCAAGTGGTTCATGTGAGGAAGTATGAGTATAAACTACAGTATATACATTTTAAATCTGATTTATTACTGCAGAATTAATGCAAGGCATTGATCTATCAAAATGCTTAATATTTTTCCAGCATCTCTGGATATCTCTAACTCTTTTAATCTTCCATTGCTTTTCACCGTTTTACATTCTGCCGGATGAAAGTTATATGTTCAGCGCCATAAATTAGAATTATCTCCCAGATATTTCCATGGTGACATTCAAAGACTTTACAGAGGGTATAACTTTCAGTGCAGGTCATAAATAGCAGATTTACCTCAGTGCTACAGTATTTTGTACAGTTGTACAGATCTGAGTTTGTTTGTCTGTAAGAATTGTTACAGAATGATTATAACGTAGTAATGGAAATTTCTGAAAGCAAAAAGAGTTCAGTTTGTTTCCGTAATTTAGGCTGATTATCCACCTACTTGCATCGTGGGACCTGCTGAATCGCTGGGTACAGAACTCCTAGTGAAAGTAAGTAATTCACTAATCAAAAACAAAAGTCACAAAGGCTTTAATTATGAAGCCCACTGGCATATCTATAATAGGTGCAGTGTGTGCAATGTACATGGGCCCATGGGTCCAAGGGAGTCTACATTACACACCCAGCAACTATATCTAATTACTTACCTCTCCAGTGTCCCACGTCAGCACTGCCATAGAAATCACCAGGAAAATTGAGCAGCAGCCATTTTCCCAGTGATTTGCACATGTAAAGTAGATATTAGTCAACAAGAACATGGTGGGCGCTATGTTCCCAGAGACCTGTGCATGCACAGAACATTCAGCCACAATGCCAGAATGTACTGAGCCGCAGAGAGGGGATGGGGCCACAAGAAGGGGGTCATTCTGACCCGTTCGCATGCAGCGGTTTGTCTGATGAAACAGCCCCGGGATTGAGGCTGAGAAACGCGTCAAGCACCCCGCCTGGCAATTTGCCCGTCATCCTGCTGACCATTTACATATGCACGGCTCACATCCAGCAGTACGGCTCGGACGTTTTGGACGGCAAATTCACTGCCCGGCACTCTGCACGGCATAATGCTGACTGCCACGGAGATACAAGATACAGGCTGCTTCCGACAACCGCTCACAAATTACAGAGAGGGAGCGGTCGGTTTCACCCACACCATGGAGTAAAGTCTTTTCAGCCATCCACAGCTCCGGTCAGATCGTTCTCGGCTTTAGTGCCGTCAAGTGGGTAGCCGGTGCCCACAAATCACTACACGATCATTTGCACCGTCAGAGGCTGGGGTAAACATAATTAACAGACTGCTAAATAGCATTCCTGCTTAAAACTGTTATTGTGCCGCATACAACAAATATACAAAATCAATTACCCCCTGCTAAGCCTCTTTAGTTGTGTTTAATATTACCGGAGCACTGGAAGAGTGGAATTATTAACTGTGGACTTTGCAAATTTTCCCATTATTGATGGACTTTCACGTACATTTTTAGCAGCATTCGATGGACCCTTTTTGTCCAGTGAATACAAGTGTGGAGTTTTATATAAAATAAATTGGACTATTGCAGAGTGTCACATTATGTCATTCTAAATATGAAATGGATACATTGTCATTAGGAGCATTTTTCTAGTGAGTCACAGTAAATTGTTACAGTGTTTTGTGCATATTACGAAGAAGTTTTACATGTTTTTAGTTACAGGATGTTTAATAATACGTTTAGAATTTTTAAATAAATAATTATATCGAAAATGATAGCGCTTCAATTTGTTTGATCTTCAGGGTCTGGAATGCGCTTGCACAGCGGCCGCACTGCACACGCGCATCGTTACCTGGTGACAGGGGTCGACGGGTTACGTCGCGTCCAGCGAAGAAAGCGGTCGCAGAGACAACCGCAAGAAGATTGACAGAAAGAAGGCATTCCTGGGCGGATTCGGACCATTTGGAGCCGTTTTCGGGGAGTGGAGAAGAAAACGCAGGCGTGTCCAGCAGAACGGAGGGCGGATGTATGACATCAAAGCTGGCCCCAGCATCGCAGAGATCGTCGCACAGGGTAAGTATGTCCAGGGCTAGTCATGTTCTGCTTGAAAAATGCTTAGCTTAGCAAGGCTGCACAAGCGATCGCAGCCCTGCTAAGCTAAAATACACTCACCCATAGGAGTGGACTATTTGATCACAGCAGCAGCAAAAAGTTGCTGGCTGCGATCAACTCGGAATGACCACCGAAGTCTACACTCAGGACCCTTCCTCTCTTAACCTTTTAATTAATACTGGGTGCTAAGAAAGATTTTTGCTCATTACTGCAGCAGTTGGAAAGCTTTTTCAGCCCATTTGCTAAGACAGTGCTGCAAATTAGCCCCAAAATATATTTTTTCTTGCAGGTCCTTTGACTCCTTTGCGTGACACACGTAATCTTCAGAGTAAGCCTGGAGCTTGCAGTTACGGATTCTTTAAAAAATATATATAATAACACTAATAATAATAATAATAATAATAATAATAAAACATCAGTAATTGGAGAGAAATAGCATATCGAACCCAAATAAACCAATATAAAACAGTAAATGACAGCCCAGATACATTTTCCATTAGAAATTTCCTTGCCATGGTTCCAATGACCCAAAGGGGGCATGATTCCTGCTTGTTCTCTTTTAAGTCAAATGCCTTGCTCTACTGCCAAGAGCTCTACTCTACCATCTTCGTTCTTCAGTGTCACTCAGCTCAGTGTTTCCTGTGACTTCCCATTTGTCCAATATTGGAATCGCTGCTTTCTCTTCTTACCACTAGCTGCCTTTTAGTGAACCTCCATGAGTTTAAAACATATCACTCTTCATGGCAATGACCTTAACTCACCTAGTAAACATACTATGGCCCAACTGTGGCAACAGTGATTGGAAAAATTGTGTGCAGAGCCAAGGTGTAGATAGGCCAGGAGGTCTCAAGAGATTGGCGACTGCTGGAAGATTATCTTCCATCAGCCACACAGTGGGTGCTTCTGACTGGTAATATCAGATGTGACCATGTCATGTCAGGGAAAGTCCAGCCTGGTGTGGTCGCACTAAATTATAAATACCAATATAATCCCACAGTAAAGGATGGAGGGTGCTCTAGTATATATTAAGTGGATCTCTAATGTGAAACCTCTCTAATGGAATCAACTACAGTTGGATTTATTCTAAGTAAATATTGTGAATTTAAAAAAATGCATGTGCATGATGAGTAGGACATATCAAGATGCTTTCAGGTCTGCACCGCAAGCATATGTACATACATCTAAGCAGGGTTGGACTGGACCACCAGGATACAGGGGCCCAGTCCATGCACTCTCTAATTGGCAAACCAATGTGGTGGCTTGCCACACCCTCTCTGGGACTGGTCACACCCCTAAGCATGGGCCTCTATGACTGCATTCCCCCAGTAGGCCCTTCATGTCCCAGTCCAACACTGCATCTAAGCATATGCAGCAGTGCAATTTGAAGGTCACGAGCAGGGTGTATGTCACAATGCTTATGCCATCTTTCCCATTGAAGGCAGGTCCTAGAATCTAGCTCACAGTTTATAAATTATTACCTCTTATATATTCAATTGTTTCCATACAGAATATTGTGTACGAGCAGGGTACTGCAACATCAGCCATGTGTAAGATTACACTCAGGGGAGCCAATATTTATCAAATACAGTTTTAACATAAATGATCTGTCCTATAATGTGTGCTTGCAGAAAATGCTGTGATTGCACTTAAGCAATACAATTGTCATTAGTTGGAGATATCACGTATCAGTGCAGTCAGAATCTTCTTCTTGTCTGTGAATCTTACAAATCCAAAATATGAACAAATATCATAGACACATAATGCAAATGAATGAAGAACAATTAGCTGGAGTGAGTAATCTGTGATCAGCCAATCAGAAGCCAGTCTATAAGGAGTAGCTAGCTACAACTACTGATTGTCAACTTCATCTGTTTGTACTGTACAGTATATTGCACCAGCTCTCAAGCACCTGCAAGAGATAGATATATATGCATCTGTGTCCAGGTCTGTCTAGGGGGTGTGGTATAGAAGAACTACAGTTATTAGATCGAACCCATATGGTCAACATGCATTAGGTCAACAGAGTTAAAAGGTCAACAAGGAAAAGTTAGACAGTAGAAATGTTTGACTGGTGCAAAAAGCCAACAGGGTCAAAAGGTTGACATAGAGATAATCGACACAGAAAAGATCGACACAAGCTTTTACATTTGTTGGGTGTCATTTCATGTTTCATCATCTCTGACCACAATCAGTGTAAACGTGTACCTTCACGGGCTCACTTTGCTCGCCGTGCTGTGGGCAAGGTGTTTTGCTCGCCGCTGGTTACTATTTTCAAATGTAGTCCACGTGTTTTAAAAATCAAGCAAAAGTTAAAAAATCTGTTTCAAAATTCCTGAAAACTTGTGTCAACCATTGTCATGTTGAACTTTTGAAGCAGTTGACCTTAAGCAAGGTCTGCATTTTAACTGTCGACCTTTTGAACCTGTTAACATTTTGACCATGTCGGCCTAATGCATGTCACCCATATGGTGTGGACCTATCGACTGTCTGTGTAGACACTTTTTATAGATTGGAACCCTTGTTTAGGAACAAGCCTATACTGTACATGTTCTATGCTGGCTACGCCCTTCCCTTCCTTGTTCCACCTCTCTATGTAGTCACAATTTTAAGATGTTTCTAAGGAGCTGTTTCTTAGTTAGACACAGCTGTACCTGGGCCTGTATTCTTTGCCAGAAGCTCATCTGTGACGTTATCCAAATGTTGCTACAAAGCCCTTCCCTGGTGTATATCTATGCTTACAGATGTTCAAAGACTGAGATGGTCACTGTCAGCATCCATAGATGTTGAAATACTGATTGGTAAACCCACTTAACTGACGATTTTTCCCTCCAAAAGCGTTAAAAACATTGTTTGTTTTTTTTTTAAATGTATTTAATAAAGTTGAAAAAGTATTTTTTTTAAATATTTAAACATTATATTATGTACATCTGCAGAACGGATCTCCTCATCAAAAACGGGTTGACAGGATGGGACGGCACAGTTGCATGAAATCTGACCATGCCAGTTAAGTGGGTTTACTGTTGGTTGCACCATCAATATTTGAACCAGCCTGTGGCAGGTGCAGTGTATGGACTTCTATGTGGGCGGTGGAACATCTGTTTACGCAACCACTATCGGCGATATGGCCCCAACACTCCCATAAACACACCCATAAGACGGACCATCTCTGTACGTCTGCTAAGCCACCTACCTGTACCAGGAAAGGCCGCTACTTTTTGAACACATTTCTGAGACCCCATGCATCTCAGTCACAACTCTGACTTTGTGTGCACACTATCTGGACAAAGAAAACAACCCCTCCAGTGTGTCCGACATCGCCAGTGTGTGCAACTCAGACCCATACCCTAAACCTGTATATACTGTAGAAGTATGTGCAGTAAGAATTTTTTTTTATTTTTGCCAAATAAATTGAAAAAAATAAATAAAGATTTGTCCAAATCCATATAAGCCCTTGAGTAAATATCTACATTTCTTTGAATCTTGATTTATTCTGCACTACCTACCAATTATGGTGTAGCTGAAGCACTAAAAGCTTGAAATAGAAGTTAAATACTACTTTTCAAGTGTCATTGTCTCAAAGCATAATTCTTATACTGCTTGATAGGAAATCATGAAGTGGAATGTCACATACACACACACACACATACACACACGCACACACACACACGCGCGCATGCACGCACACACACACACACACACACACTACCTATAGGGTTCCAGAAAACTGGACCACCCCCTTATTATCATCACGCTGTTTGCAAAATGACTCCTGCTGTCTTATGATTAACATTGTCATTTTATCAATCATGTATATAAGGCTGACTACATACAGTAACCACAGCTTGTTCTTGATCTGCATTGCATTTTGTTTTTGTGTTCAAATAAAATTACTGCCCTTCAAAACAGTGACATGTTTTCCAGACGTTAAGTCCTGAGTTTGTTAAGCATCTAATTTATAGTACACATGTTTATACCTACAGCATAGCTAGAACATTTAAACTGAAAGGTCTAGTGAAAGTATTATTATTTGGAGCAGCATTGAATCACCTTGAAGGAGACGTTGCCACATAAGATGAAAAGTGTAAACTCTCACTGTGCTGCTATCCAGCTATCATGATGTACAGTAAAAATAAGAATTTACTTACCGATAATTCTATTTCTCGTAGTCCGTAGTGGATGCTGGGAACTCCGTAAGGACCATGGGGAATAGCGGCTCCGCAGGAGACTGGGCACAAAAAGAAAGCTTTAGGACTACCTGGTGTGCACTGGCTCCTCCCCCTATGACCCTCCTCCAAGCCTCAGTTAGGACACTGTGCCCGGACGAGCGTACACAATAAGGAAGGATTTTGAATCCCGGGTAAGACTCATACCAGCCACACCAATCACACCGTACAACTTGTGATATGAAACCCAGTTAACAGCATGATAACAGAGGAGCCTCTGAATAGATGGCTCACAACAAGAACCCGATTAGTTAACAATAACTATGTACAAGTATTGCAGACAATCCGCACTTGGGATGGGCGCCCAGCATCCACTACGGACTACGAGAAATAGAATTATCGGTAAGTAAATTCTTATTTTCTCTGACGTCCTAGTGGATGCTGGGAACTCCGTAAGGACCATGGGGATAATACCAAAGCTCCCAAACTGGCGGGAGAGTGCGGATGACTCTGCAGCACCGAATGAGAGAACTCCAGGTCCTCCTCAGCCAGGGTATCAAATTCATAGAATTTTGCAAACGTGTTTGCCCCTGACCAAGTAGCTGCTCGGCAAAGTTGTAAAGCCGAGACCCCACGGGCAGCCGCCCAAGATGAGCCCACCGTCCTTGTGGAATGGGCTTTTATTGATTTAGGCTGCGGTAATCCTACCGCAGAATGCGCCAGCTGAATAGTGCTACAAATCCAGCGCGCAATAGACTGCTTAGAAGCAGGAGCACCCAGCTTGTTGGGTGCCATCAGGATAAACAGCGAGTCAGTTTTCCTGACTCCAGCCGTCCTGGAAAAATAAAATTTTCAGGGCCCTGACTACGTCCAGCAACTTGGAATCCTCCAAGTCCCCAGTAGCCGGAGGCACCACAATAGGTTGGTTCAAGTGAAAACCTGAGACCACCTTCGGGAGAAACTGAGGACGAGTCCTCAACTCTGCCCTCTCCATATAGAAAATCAGATAAGGCCTTTTACATGACAAAGCCGCCAATTCTGACACACGCCTGGCCAAGGCCAAGGCCAACAGCATGACCACTTTCCACGAGAGATACTTTAGCTCCATGGTTTTAAGTGGCTCTACCCATGCGACTTTAGGAAATCCAACACCACGTTGAGATCCAAAAAGTGCCACAGGAGGCACAAAAAGGAGGCTGAATATGTAGTACTCCTTTAACCAAAGTCTGAACTTCAGGCAGTGAAGCCAGTTCTTTCTGGAAGAAATTCGACAGAGCCGAAATCTGGACCTTGATGGACCCCAATTTGAGGCCCAAACGTCACCCCTGCTTGCAGGAAGTGCAGGAATCGACATAGTTGAAATTCCTCCGTCAGGGCCTTCATGGCCTCCCACCAAGCAACAAATCTTCGCCAAACGCGGCGATAATGTCTTGCTTCCTGGCTATGATCAGGGTAGGGATGACTTCCTTCGGAATACCCTTTTACTTTAGGATCCGGTGTTCTACCGCCATGCCGTCAAACGCAGCCGCGGTAAGTCTTGGAACAGACAGGGTCCCTGCTGCAGCAGGTCTTGTCTAAGCGGCAGAGGCCAAGGGTCCTCTGCCAGCATCTCTTGAAGTTCCGGGTACCAAGTTCTTCATGGCCAATCCGGAACCCCGAGTATGGTTTTCACTCCTCGCCTTCTTATTATTCTCAGTACCTTGGGTATGAGAGGTAGAGGAGGAGACACATAAACCGACTGGTACACCCATGGTGTCACTAGAGCGTCCCCAGCGATCGCCTGAGGGTCCCTTGACCTGGCGCCATATCTTTTCAACTTCTTGTTGAGGCGGGACACCATCATGTCCACCCGTGGTCATTCCCAACGGTTTATCCGCATTTGGAAAACTTCTGGATGAAGTCCCCATTCTCCTGGGTGTAGGTCGCCCATTGGAGAATCCTTGTGGCTTCTGCCATCGCCATCCTGCTTCTTGTGCCGCCCTGTCTGTTTACATGGGCGACCGCCGTGATGTCGTCTGATTGGATCAGTACCGGCTGGTTTTTAAGCAGGGTCCTTGCTTGGCTTAGGGTATTGTAAATGGCCCTTAGCTGCAGAATATTTATGTGAAGCGAAATCTCCTTGGAAATTTCTTCCCTGTGTGACTGCACCCCAGCCCCGAAGGCTGGCATCCGTGGTCACCAGGACCCAGTCCTGTATTCCGAATCTGCGGCCCTCTAGTAAATGAGCCCTCTGCAGCCACCACAGCAGCGACAACCTGTTTCTTGCTGACAGGGTTATCCGCTGTTGTATCTGTAGATGGGACCCGGACCATTAGTCCCACAGGTCCCACTGGAACGTCCTTGCGTGGAGTCTTCCGAATGGAATTATGCTTCGTACGAAGCTACCATTTTTCCCAGGACTCGTGTGCATTGATGTACCGACACCTGTCCTGGTTTTAAGATGTCTCTGACTAGAGATGACAACTCCTCGGCTTTTCCCACTGGAAGAAACACTCTTTTCTGGTCTGCGTTCAGAAACATTCCCAGGAACAGAAGACGTGTCGTCGGGACCAGCTGTGACTTTGGAATATTGAGAATCCAGTCGTGCTGTTGTAGCACTTCTGCTACCCCCACTACCAACTGTTCTTTGGACCTCGCCTTTATCAGGAGATCGTCCAAGTACGGGATAATAAAAACTTCCTTCTTGCGAAGGAGTATCGTCACTTCGGCCATTACCTAGGTAAAGACCTTCGGTGCCGTGGACAACTCCAACGGCCGCGTCTGGAACTGATAGTGACAGTCCTGTACCACATATCTGAGGTACTCCTGGAGAGGGGGGTAAATGGGGACATGCAGGTACGCATCCTTGATGTCCAGGGAGACCCTGTAATCCCCCTCGTCCAGGCTCGTAATAACCGCCCTGAGCGATTCCATCTTGAACTTGAATCTTCTGATATAAAAGTTCAAGTATTTTAATTTCAAGATGGGTCTCACCGAACCATTTCGGTACCACAACCACTGTGGAATAGTAACCCCTTCCTTGCTGAAGGAGGGGTACCTTGACAATCACTTGTTGTGATTATAGTGTTGAATATCCACCAACACCGTCTCCCTGGCAGAGGGAGGTGCCGGTAAGGCAGATTTTAGGAAACGGCGGGGGGAAGAACGTCTCGAACTCCAGCCTGTACCCCTGAGATCCTGCTTGAAGGACCCAGGGATCCATGTGAGAGAGCCCACTGTCCGCTGAAATATCTGAGATGGGCCCCCACCGTACCCGGGTCCGCCTGAGCAGCCCCAGCACCATGCTGTGGACCTACCGGACGCAGGGAGGACTTCTGCTCTTGGGAACTAGCTGTGTGTTGCAGCTTTTTCCTCTACCTTTGCCTCTCGGCAGAAAGGATGAGCCTCTAGCCCTCTTGCTTTTCTGGGGCCGAAAGGACTGTACTTGATGATACGGTGCTTTCTTTTGTTGTGGGGTAGCCTGTGGCAAAAAAATCGATTTCCCAGCAGTAGCTGTGGAAACGAGGTCTGAAAAACTATCCCCAAACAGTTTTACCCCCTTATAGGGCAACTTCCATGTGCCGATTCGAGTCGGCATCGCCTGACCATTGTCAAGTCCATAACCCCCGTCTGGCGGCAATGGACCTAGCGCTTATTTTTGATGCCAGCCGGCAAATATCCCTCTGAGCATCACGCATGTATAAGACCACGTCTTTTATATGCTCTATTTTCAGCAAAATATTGTCCCTATCCATAGTTATTTTCCGACAGGGAATCTGACCACGCAGCGGGAGCACTGCACATCCATGCCGAAGCAACGGCTGGTCGCAATATAATGCCCTAGTGTGTGACCATATCTTATAGGGTAACCCCCTGCTTTCTATCAGCAGGCTCCTTCAGGGCGGCCGTATCCGGAGACGGTAGTGCCACCTTTTCTAATAAGCGTGTAAGCGCTTTATCTACCCTATGGGGTGTTTCCCCACGTGACCTATCCTCTGGCGGGAAAGGGTACGCTGCCAATAACCATTGTAGAAATTATCAATTTCTTACCGGGGGAAGACCACTCTTCCTCACACACCTCATTTAATTTCTCAGATGCAGGAAAAACTACTAATAGTTTTCTCTCACCAAACACAATACCCTTTTATGTGGTACCTGGGGTATAATCATAAATGTGTAATACATTTTTCATTGCCTCAATCCTGTAACGGGTGGACCTATTTGGAGGGTACACCAGTCTCATCGATGTCGACACTGGAGTCAGTATCCGTGTCGACATCTGTGTCTGTTATCTGAGGTAGCCGGTGATTTTAAAGCCCCCCATGACATTTGAGACGCTGGAACAGGCACAAGCTGAGTAGCCGGCTGTTCCGTGTCGTCGACCTTTTATGTAAGGAGTTGACACTTTCACGTAATCCTTCCATAAGTTCAACCACCCCGGTGTCGACCCCGCAGGGGGTGACAACATATTTACAGGCATTCGCTCCGCCTCCACCTCATTATCCTCCACATACCTGTCGACACAGCCGTACCGACACACAGCACACACACAGGGAATGCTCTGATAGAGGACAGGACCCCACAAAGCCCTTTGGGGAGACAGAGGGAGAGTATGCCAGCACACACCAGGGCGCTATATATCACAGGGATAGCACCTATAAAAAAGTGTTTTCCCTTATAGCTGCATATATTTGTATACTGCGCCTAAATTGTGCCCCCCCTCTCTTTTTAACCCTTTCTGTAGTGTATTAACTGCAGGGGAGAGCCAGGGAGCTTCCCTCCAACAGAGCTGTGAGGGAAAATGGCGCCAGTGTGCTGAGGAGCTTTTTTCTGGAATCTGGCAGGGGTTAATATACATCCATATAGCCCTGGGGGTTATATGTGATGTATTTTTGCCAGCCAAGGTGTTTATATTGCTGCTCAGGGCGCCCCCCCCCCCCCCCCCCAGCGCCCTGCACCCTCAGTGACCGGAGTGTGTGGTGTGCATGAGGAGCAATGGCGCACAGCTGCAGTGCTGTGCGCTACCTTGGTGAAGACTAATGTCTTCTGCCGCCGATTTTCCGGACCTCTTCTTGCTTCTGGCTCTGTAAGGGGGCCGGCGGCGCGGCTCTGGGACCGGACTCCGAGGCTGGGCCTGTGTTCGGTCCCTCTGGAGCTAATGGTGTCCAGTAGCCTAAGAAGCCCAAGCTGGCTGCAAGCAGGCAGGTTCGCTTCTTCTCCCCTTAGTCCCTCGATGCAGTGAGCCTGTTGCCAGCAGGTCTCACTGAAAATAAAAAAACTAAAACTAACTTTTTCTAAGAAGCTCAGGAGAGCCCCCTAGATTGCACCCAGCTCGGTCGGGCACAAAAATCTAACTGAGGCTTGGAGGAGGGTCATAGGGGGAGGAGCCAGTGCACACCAGGTAGTCCTAAAGCTTTCTTTTTGTGCCCAGTCTCCTGCGGAGCCGCTATTCCCCATGGTCCTTACGGAGTTCCCAGCATCCACTAGGACGTCAGAGAAACATAACATAGGATAATCACTCCATAGAAGCTCATGCTACTGTAAGCTAGTTTGGGTAGACAGCATAATAAAGTAACCCCTATGGGGTACATCATCTTCTGGGCTAATAGTAACCGCCCACATCCCTTTGAATGTATTTCCCGTCCCCATTGGCAGCAGTTGGGAAGCTAGTGTTCAAAACTGCCCTAACCTTAGTACTGTGAACACTATCCAAATCTCTCTAGTGGGTGTTGTAATGGGCTGAGATTGATTTGACAGCGGTCAGATGCCGGAAGTCAGAAAACCAACCACGGCATTCCGATGGATCCCCCCCCCCCCGGTCCCCTAATCCTCCTTTTCATAACCTAAATCTACACCGTCCCTCCCCGCAGCCTAACCCTAAACTTCCCTGTGGGGTGCCTAAACCTAACCCCCTCTTCCCCCAAACCCTAAACCTAACCCCCCAGTTGTGCAGCCCAACCCTAACCCTCCCCAGTGGCGCCTAAACCTAACAACCCCCACCCCGCAGCCTAACCCTAATCCTGCCTGGAGGGTGCCTAACCCTAACCTTCCCCCCAAAAAAATCCTAAACCTAACCTCCCCCGGTGGTGCAGCCTAACCTTAACCCACCCCAGTGGCGCCTAAACCTAACAACCCCCCCGAACCCTAAACCTAACCACCCCAGTGGTGCAGCCTAAGCCTAACTCTCCCCTTGCAGCCTAAACCTAACCTCCTCCTCCCGGCAGCTTACCTCTCTGGTGTGGTAGTGTCTGCTTGTCCAGGATCCTGGCTGTCAGGATTCTGGCGCCGGACTGGAGACCCTATTAGGGATGCCAATGTCGGCACTCCGAATAGTGTCAGGTTTACGGCATTGGTATTTTGACTGCCAGGATCCTGACCGGATCCCGTTATAATTAGAGATGAGCGGGTTCGGTTCGTCGAGATCTGAACCCCCCCGAACTTCACGTATTTTACACGGGTCCGAGGCAGCCTTGGATCTTCCCGCCTTGCTTGGTTAACCCGAACGAGGCCGAACGTCATCATCCCGCTGTCGGATTCTCTCAAGATTCATATTCCATATAAAGAGCCGCGCGTCGTCGCCATTTTCACTCGTGTATTGAAGATTGAACGGAGAGGACATGGCTACGTTCTCTCCCTGAAGAGCTCCATATCTGTGCTCAGTGTGCTGAAAATAACTACTCAGTGTGCTGCATTGTGGGGTCCACCAGTATATAATAGTAGTACAGTACAGTAGGCCATTGCTGTATCTTGCAGCTCCGTGTCAGACTCAGTTCTAGATAGTATCCTTATCAGTGCTCAATATCTGCTGCATTATTGTGTGACCAGCATACTATATAGTAGTACAGTGCAGCATTTTGGTGACCACCAGTATAGTACAGTACAGTAGTCCATTGCTGTATCTTGCAGCTCCGTGTCACTGCAAGTATCCATATCTGTGGTGCATTGTTGTGAGCAGTATATATAGTAGTACAGTGCAGCATTTTGGTGACCAATAGTATATATAGTAGTACAGTACAGTAGGCCATTGCTGTATCTTGCAACTCCGTGTCACTGCAAGTATCCATATCTGTTGTGCACTGTTGTGAGCAGTATATATAGTAGTACAGTGCAGCATTTTGGTGACCAACAGTATATAGTTGTACAGTACAGTATGCCATTGCTGTATTTTGCAGCTCCGTGTCACTGCAAGTATCCATATCTGTGCTGCATTGTTGTGAGCAGTATATATAGTAAGACAGTGCAGCATTTTGGTGACCAACAGTATATAGTTGTACAGTACAGTAGGCCATTGCTGTATCTTGCAGCTCTGTGTCACTGCAAGTATCCATATCTGTGCTGCATTGTTGTGAGCAGTATATATAGTAGTACAGTGCAGCATTTTGGTGACCAGTATACTACAGTACAGTAGCCCAGTGCTGTTCTCACTGCTCAGTGTCAGTTCTCCGTAGAATCATCAGTGCTCAGTAAAATCAATGCTCAGTATAATCAGTGATTGATCAGTATAATCAGTTTTCAGTATAATCAGTGCGCTGTTAGACGGGCGCCCGTTTTCCGCCATTAGTGCATTGGGATTTAGACAATTGATGAAGTTATTGTGTCCCCGGTACAAAATCCCATCTAGATTCCACTTCACTAGGCAGGCGATAGCGAGATTTTACCAATTAATATCAGTGATTTATAATTAATTATTAATTACAGTGCTCTTGCCAATTGATTCCAGTGATTTTGTCATTTTCTTCCAGTGATTTGGACCAATAATACCATTGATTAGAACAAATAATTCCTGTGATATTGAGGTGTTTGTGTCGCTTAGATTAGCCATCCAGCGACTACAGTGCACCTCTTTTTCTCTTTTCTTTGCATCATGTGCTGTTTGGGGCCATTTTTTGAAGTGCCATCCTGTCTGACACTGCAGTGCCACTCCTAGATGGGCCAGGTGTTTGTGCCGCCCTCTTGGGTCGCTTAGCTTAGTCATCCAGCGACCTCGGTGCAAATTTTAGGACTAAAAATAGTATTGTGAGGTGTGAGGTGTCCAGAATAGACTGGAAATGAGTGGAAATTATGGTTATTTAGGTTAATAATACTATAGGATCAAAATTACCCCCAAATTCTATGATTTAAGCTGTTTTTGAGGGGTTTTTAAAAAAAAACCACCCGAATCCGACAAAAAATTTTAAGGGAGGTTTTGCCAAAACGTGTCCGAATCCAAAACACGGCCGCAAAACCTAATCCAAAACCAAAACACAAAACCCGAAAAATTTCCAGTGCACATCTCTACTTATAATGCAAGCCCTGGAAATGGCTTTGAATTTCTCCTGCAAGGTTCTCTCTGTTCCCTCTGGCATTTGGGGATGAGTGAGTTTGAGATGCCAGGACCCTCCATCTATTTTGACACTACACAATTCAAATTCTTTCCCTGCCAATAATCTTATTGTGGGATGATTACTGCTACTTCAGCTCCTGATAACTTCCAGGGCATAGGAAAGAGGGAGGTAATTGTATTAATTTACCCGACTTCAAAACAGTGGGGGCTGATGCATTACTGATCCTGCAGCAGGACCTGGTGTTACAGTTCCCAGCACAAAGCTGGGGCTATATTATTATTAGATAAGGAAAGTGCCTGGCTAGGCACAAAATCTATATAAGAGTCTTACATTTTTGTGATTGGTCGAAGATGTCCTTTGTTGCTAGGCAGATCAGAGTTTGGAGTGAGGTTATGGCCAGCCTATCGGTGAGTGTAGGGGAGGTGATTTAGTGCATGAAGGGTAGAAACTTTCAGATCTGCTTCCTCTTGTCAGTTGGAAGACCACCCACCCACCCCATTGGCCCTTTGATTTGGCTCTCCAATTTGTCTCTTTTCAATTTGGCTTACTATTATCTTTCTTTCAGACTTAGTGGGCGGGAAGGCGCTACTGGCCAGCAGTCACTTGTAGCATGAGTGGTATTGTGGGGCACTTACCCCTTTTGAAGGACGGCGAGTGTGTCCTGCCCTTGTGGGGGGGCGATGGGTGCTTCCTTGGGGAGCATCCTCACACTGCTATAGGAGGGGGTGGTGAGACCTTCACAACACAGGTCATGCTAATATATATAGATGGGGCATTTCAGTTGCACCGATGACAGTTGGGGCGTTTAGTCGCCGCCATTTTGTAAGATCTGTGACTAGAGCTGGTTAGTGGTAGCATCTTCCTGGTCACCCACTACGAGTGAGGACATTCCAATTAATAAATTCAATGACCATTTAATCCAACGCAGTTGTGTCCACGTCTTTATTTTAGTTGATAAGCTAGCTTAAAGTGTATAGTTAATGTCAAGCACAATAAATGAATAGACGGCTTATTGTTATTATTATTATTATTATTATTATTAGTAGTAGTATTATTAACACTACAACTATACTGTTGTCCTTCTATTTTAGCAGGGAGTATCTGAATGAGTGTCCTGAAATCACTATGCTGCATTCCAAGCACTGTAAAGAAAGATTCAGCCATCTGACCTCAGGAGTCTGGATTTTAACTCCTACAAATTAAGCTGGGTACACACTGGATGACCTCCCCTGGTTAGCAATCAGTGCTATATTGCTGATTGCTAATTAGGGGATATCGCTTATTGCTAATTAGTGGATGAAAAATATCGTTCAGTGACATCATCCCCCACACTCCCGGAACATGTAGCTCAACAATATAGTTAAAGTTGAGCAGCATGCTCAGTAGATAATGCCCAAACAAGAATGACCCACGGGTGCGCGTATCGTTCATCTTTCAAGCATACACACTAGACGATATGAACAATAGATCATTTTTTTTAAATTGTTATCGTTCATATCATTTAGTGTGTCGCCCAGTGTGTACGGAGCTTAAGGCTAGCTCAGTCAACTAATTTAGGGCAGGATGTAACAAACGTAATACAGCAAAATCTCTGAAACCTACCATTTTTACAATACCATTTCACAATACATATGGATCCCTAGATTTATCAAAAAGGTCCAGAGATATCTACTGCAGACTCACGGGACAGCAGTCCCTATAAAATTCTATGGAGATGCGATCTCACCACATAAACCAAACTCCATAAAGCGTAACTTTCCATAGTTTGTAACTGATAGGCAATCTCATCAATAGATGGCGTTGAATAGAATTGTAGAAACCCAGGGGCTTCTTTTTGAAAAAGAAAATAATCACTGGAGTTTGCACATTCGCAGACGCTCATGCACATTTGGTCTCCCGGGTCATAAATCCGGAAGTCTTTGCATCGCCGTGACTGCTCTATATTGCAAGAGCTGTCCTGGTAGGTAAGTATACCTGCATGACAACAATAAAAAAAAGCTAGAATGCTAGTGAATAATTGTGGGATGCATCACAATGTATTTGCAATAAATACCACTCTTATTAACCTTTGTATACAGATGTAGACACACTCATCTAACCGCTGTGTGGCGTGCAGTTGGAAAACCCAGTCGCATTACATATACCTGCGTCTGGGCGCAGGACTGCGTATGCAGCTTCATTTTAAAGAACTTAGTATCTTAGTATCCAGTGAGTGTACCCGTGTTCGTCTACCAGGTGTTGCTTTTGAAAACTGTCATTGTGCATGTACAAAGTCTCCACTGTAACAACAAATGGTGCTTACATTTTAAGAGCTACTTTTTTAGATACCTTTTTATTTCCATCGCATGCCTTACAAATGTGCCGTGCTCATGGACTTTTGGTAATGATTTGCTGCAGAGATGCAGTGATACTGTAGCATGCCTTACAAATAAATGGTGTCATCCAGGGGTCCATGATACTGTCATCACTTTATATATGTCATGGAATAAAAAGGACTTGTTCTATCAGGTGCTGAGTGTGTGTCTATTGACGCAAGCAAACAAGCAGTTACAGTACTATTGTTTATACAGTATATAGTTGGTGCTTGCGTTCACTTAACGGTAAAAAAAAATCACTCCTGTGTGGACTGTATTACTGTACATAAAGAACTTTATTTACACTGTAACGTTTTACAGTATTTACATTATAAGTGACTGGTTCGCTTGTCAGGGCTTGCTGCTGTATACATTAGTATTTTGTAATGCCAGGTTAGATATGTGTGACCGGCGGCCACCATACCGAATCCTGGCTTGCAGATTGCCAGCGGGTAGGGAAGGGGGCGAGCTGTGTTCACCACAGGTCATATTCTCACTCTATGGGTGTTGTGGACATCCACGAGTTAAAGTAGTCCCTGTTAGTCAGCATGCCGCCTGTCGGGACTGTAAGGAGAATCACTGCCTCCCGTAATGCCATATCCATCCGCTGCTATGGTTTTAAGCTCTGTAGTTTTCATTAGTGGAGCAATTGCCACCAACTGGTGAAGATGTGTATTGCATGTTGTGGATCCTCTTGCACCTTAGTATGCCTTACCACTCTTTACCATGCCAACCTTTGCTATATTCATGCCATGACTAAAATGCATGTATGGCGAAACTATAGCAACAATGAGCGTGGCTACTTCTGTACAGCAGTTTACATTCAAACTATAAGCTTTGAGCCCTGATGCATTTTGGGGGCAGCAGGAGCAACCAAAGAGGGTACTCCCCTGTGTCACCATCTCTCTACCCATTGAACCTCTAGGGCCAGATGTAATGAAATCTTGAGTTCAGCATGCATGCAGGATGCCAACCGAACTGTGACTTGTAAATGTTTGCCCCTTTAAAAAAAAATCCAACTTCATTACAGCCTGGCCAATATGTTGGACGAAACAGTTTTAATTGACAAATATACATTGACTCATAAAGGAACAATGATCTGCATGCACAGTGCAAGTACAGTCTGGAAAGTATTTGTATCCCTGTGTGTAACTGAAATTGATAGAATTACAGTGCATCCGGAAAGTATTGACAGCGCTTTACTTTTTCCACATTTTGTTATGTTACAGCCTTGTTCCAAAATTGAATAAATTAATTTTTTCCCTCAAAATTCTACACACAATACCCCATAATGACAATGTGAAAAAAGCATTCCTCTGTGGAGAGAGGAGAATCTTCCAGAAGGACAACTATCTCTGCAGCAAACCACCAATCAGGCCTGTATGGTAGAGTGGCCAGACGGAAGCCACTCCTTGGTAAAAAGCACATGGCAGCCCGTCTGGAGTTTGCCAAAATGCACCTGAAGGACTTTAGGACCATGAGAAACAAAATTCTCTGGTCTGATGACAATGATTGAACTACTGTATTTGGCGTGAATGCCAGGCATCATGTTTGGAGGAAACCAGGCACCACTCATCACCAGACCAACACCATCCCTACAGTGAAGCATGGTGGCAGCATCATGCTGTTTTTCAACAGCAGGAACTGGAAGACTAGTCAGGATGGAGGGAAAGATGAATGCAGCAATGTACAGAGACATCCTGGATGGACACCTGCTCCAGAGCGCTCTTGACCTCAGACTGGGACGATGGTTCATCTTTCAGCAGGACAACGACCCTAAGCACACAGTGAAGATATCAAAGGAGTGGCTTCAGAACAACTCTGTGAATGTCCTAGAGTGGTCCAGCCAGAGCCCAGACTTGAATCTGATTGAACATCTCTAGAGATATGTGAAAATGGCTGTGCACCGACTCTTCCCATCCACCCTGAGGGAGCTTGAGATGTGCCGAAAAGAGGAATGTCCGAAACTGCCCAAAGATAGGTGTGCCAAATTTGTGGCATCATATTTAAAAAGACTTGAGGCTGTAATTACTGCCAAAGGTGCATCAACAAAGTATTGAGCAAAGGATGTGAATACTTATGTACATGTGATTTCTTAGTTTTTTATTTTTAATAAATTAGCAAAAATCTAAAAAAAAACTTTTTTCATGTTGTCATTATAGGGTGTTGTGTGTAGAATTTTGAGCGAAAAAATTAATTTATTCCATTTTGGAATAAGGTTGTAACATAACAAAATGTGGAAAAAGTGAAGCGCTGTGAATACTTTCCGGATGCACTGTGACTCTTAAATAAAAAAAAAAAAACATCAATAACTTTATTACTTTGCTTGTTAAAACTCAAGGCCATTCGAAAAGTACTAAAAAAGTTTTGGTAAGTGTTCTAATGTGGCCGTAATATAACCTTGCACAGACATACTGACAATTTCATTAGCAATTCCTAAATTATGTTAAAGCATTAGGCTTTTTGGGATATTCAAAATTACTGTACAGGCATCTTTTGACAACAAAAAAATCTTTCTAGCATGTGAATGAGAGTTCAAGGATGAAATAAAGATTTGGGTTTACCTTTTTATAGAAATCCTTCGCCATGTGTATATTGCTTAATGGGCTATCCTGAATTAAATTGAATCTACAAGGAATTTTTTTACATTCATTTTTTTTCTCTCTAAATGGAAAAGATGTCACTTTCATGAAAAAGAAATGTAGAATCTTTAGCCAGTTCTTAATACATTCATGAATATCAGACGTTAATAGCAATGAAAATTGCACTCTAGCAGACTCTGAAACTTCAATCTGGTTTAATTCACTCATTCGTTTTACTACAATTTTACTGTCTTTTTTTATTTTTAAGTTAGGTAACTGTGCATATTGCTAAGATATAAAAACATTAATATGACTGTCTCAAATAAATCACCTCAGATGATCTCTCAAGGTTCATAGATACATACAGAACAGAGTCATGTTCTCCAAGACAGTTGGTCTTCCAAATACCCTATGGGGATGGGTCAGAATTTTTAACTAACACCTTCGCTATTCTCCCCCAGTGATCACTAGCTCCTCCCTTCAACCAACTTACTACAATGTTTGAATTACTATACAATGGTCAATGGAATATTGGTTATAGGCTGCACCCTGAGATTTCCTGGTAGGCTGGTTGCTTCTATGATGTCATGTGTCTGCCCTAGGTTTGCTTGTCTGTTCTTTAATTAAGTGGCAAAGTCAAGACCCCATAGCCAAGTTATAAAAGGGGTAGGTGAGTTAGCATTGCTGGGCCGTCTTGTAGGTCTCCTAACCACTGTTGCATTATGGGGGCAGCCAGTGGGAGGGAAGGGGGACCTTAACCCGGGCCCAGGCCTGTCCTTCTCACTGTGTAGACAGAGCCAGCACTTGGAGTGGGGAGAAAGAGAAGTGACTGCTTCTGCAGCAGGCTCTCTCCCAAGCCCAGCACAGATGCTGCTGTGTGCTGCTCTGGGGAGATAGACAGCTGCAGAAGCAGTCACTCCTCTTGCTCCCTGCATGATTTGTGCGTGGGGGGTGAGTAATCAAACCCGCTTGGCACTGCCGTCGGGGCTCCTCGGTGCAGCACGCATCCACTTCACGGCCATACAGAGACTGTTTTTAACAATTTAACACTAAGGGAACTGGACACATCTTGTGGATGGGCACAGCACAGCACAGCCATTAAGATTGACACAGTTGCAGCACAGCCACAAAATGGACACAGTGACAGCAGCACAGCCCCTTACATGGACACAGTGACCACAGAACAGCCTCTTAGATGGACACAGTGACCGCAGCACAAGCCCTTAGATGGACAAAGTGACAGCAGCACAGCCCTTTATGGACAAAACGTCAGGGCATCTAAAATCAAAGAAGAAATATAATTTTACAGTGGTAAAGAAAAAACATCAAAAGTAAAGTTAGCTACAGAGAAACATAAAATTGGCAATATGAAATTCACCACATGAAGTAGCAAGGAAAGGCTAAGTCCTTGGCCTTTATTTATGACTGGTGGTTCTGCCTCTTATGATGATGCAAGCCTATCTTCCTGCAGAAGTGTCAAAAAATGAAACTTGTTAAGGCACAGGACCCAATTGTGTGCTCAAAAACATCACAAATCCCTGAGGAGAGTCTAAGTGTGTCCACAGATGCCATGGGGTACATTTACTAACATTCGTAATTTCCGAAAAAAGGTCAAAGTTCAATCACGAATGACATCGAAAGTGTAAAACTGCAACTTTTTGAATTTGTTACGATGGATTTACTAAGCTGTCGTATTCGGGTTTTTCTTTTCTTCCGATGTCGATGTCATTCGTGTTTTTTTTGTGTTTTTTACGGCAGTGATTAGCCAAACACTGCCGACTTTGTTACAATTAATCTCGGCCGGATCTGTGTGATCCGTGCTGGGGTTCTATTTTTTTTTTTTTTTAATTAAACACTGTAAAATTTAAAAAAAAAATTGCGTGGGGTCCCCCTTCCTAAGCATAACCAGCCTCGGGCTCTTTGAGCCGATCCTGGTTGCAGAAATATGGGAAAAAAATTGACAGGGGTTCCCCCATATTTAAGCAACCAGCATCGGGCTCTGCGCCTGGTCCTGGTTCCAAAAATACGGGGGACAAAAAGAGTAGGGGTCCCCCGTATTTTTAAAACCAGCACCGGGCTCCACTAGCTGGACAGATAATGCCACAGCCGGGGGTCACTTTTATATAGTGCCCTGCGGCCGTGGCATCAAAAATCCAACTAGTCACTCCTGGCCGGGGTACCCTGGGGGAGTGGGGACCCCTTCAATCAAGGGGTCCCCCCCCCCAGCCACCCAAGGGCCAGGGGTGAAGCCCGAGGCTGTCCCCCCCATCCAATGGGCTGCGGATGGGGAGGCTGATAGCCTTTGTTGTAAAAGAAAAGATATTGTTTTTAGTAGCAGTACTACAAGGCCCAGCAAGCCTCCCCCGCATGCTGGTACTTGGAGAACCACAAGTACCAGCATGCGACGGAAAAACGGGCCCGCTGGTACCTGTAGTACTACTACTAAAAAAATACCCAAAAAAAGACAAGACACACACACCGTGAAAGTATAATTTTATTACATACATACACACATACATACATACATACTTACCTTAAGTTCCCACGCAGGTCGGTCCTCTTCTCCAGTAGAATCCAAGGGGTACCTGTTGAAGAAATTATACTCACGAGATCCAGGGGCCCAGGGTCCTCGGAGAAATCCTTTGTAATCCACGTACTTGGAAAAAAAAAAAAAAAAAACGCTTACCCGAGCCACGCACTAAAAGGGGAACCATGTTTGCACATGGATCCCCTTTTCCCGACTGCCAGAAAACCCACTCTGACTGATGTCTAAGTGGGTTTCCTCAGCCAATCAGGGAGCGCCACGTTGTAGCACTCTCCTGATCGGCTGTGTGCTCCTGTCCTAACTGACAGGCGGCACACGGCAGTGTTACAATGTAGCGCCTATGCGCTCCATTGTAACCAATGCTGGGAACTTTCTGCTCAGCGGTGACGTCACTTTAGGTCAACCGCAGGGCAGAAAGTTCCCACCATTGGTTACAATGGAGCGCATAGGCGCTACATTGTAACACTGCCGTGTGCCGCCTGTCAGTTAGGACAGGAGCACACAGCCGATCAGGAGAGTGCTACAACGTGGCGCTCCCTGATTGGCTGAGGAAACCCACTTAGACATCAGTCAGAGTGGGTTTTCTGGCAGTCGGGAAAAGGGGATCCATGTGCAAACATGGGTCCCCTTTTAGTGCGTGGCTCGGGTAAGCGTTTTTTTTTTTTTTCAAGTACGTGGATTACAAAGGATTTCTCCGAGGACCCTGGGCCCCTGGATCTCGTGAGTATAATTTCTTCAACAGGTACCCCTTGGATTCTACTGGAGAAGAGGACCGACCTGCGTGGGAACATAAGGTAAGTATGTATGTATGTGTGTATGTATGTAATAAAATTATACTTTCACGGTGTGTGTGTCTTGTGTTTTTTTGGGTATTTTTTTAGTAGTAGTACTACAGGTACCAGCGGGCCCGTTTTTCCGCCGCATGCTGGTACTTGTGGTTCTCCAAGTACCAGCATGCGGGGGAGGCTTGCTGGGACTTGTAGTACTGCTACTAAAAACAATATCTTTTCATTATCACAAAAGGCTATCAGCCTCCCCATCCGCAGCCCATTGGATGGGGGGGACAGCCTCGGGCTTCACCCCTGGCCCTTGGGTGGCTGGGGGGGACCCCTTGATTGAAGGGGTCCCCACTCCCCCAGGGTACCCCGGCCAGGGGTGACTAGTTGGATTTTTGATGCCACGGCCGCAGGGCACTATATCAAAGTGACCCCCGGCTGTGGCATTATCTGTCCAGCTAGTGGAGCCCGGTGCTGGTTTTAAAAATACGGGGGACCCCTACTCTTTTTGTCCCCCGTATTTTTGGAACCAGGACCAGGCGCAGAGCCCGATGCTGGTTGCTTAAATATGGGGGAACCCCTGTCAATTTTTTCCCCATATTTCTGCAACCAGGATCGGCTCAAAGAGCCCGAGGCTGGTTATGCTTAGGAGGGGGGACCCCACGCAATTTTTTTTAATAAAATAACAACTTTCCCACCCCTTCCCACTGATATACATGCACGGATCTCATGGATCCCTGCATGCCTATCCAATCACGGAAAAAAAAAGTAGGTCTGTTTTTTTTTAGCACTTTTTTACGAGTTGTAATTTTTCACGGCAGTGTTTGTTTTTTTTTTGCTGTGCACTTCTTAGTAAATGACCGAGATTCATACTTAAACAGCCGCGTTTTGACCGATGGTGTATTCATTCGTGATTTTTTTCTTGGACTTCAAAATATTACGAATGCCCTCATCACTGCCGTGATTATTGCTTAGTAAATTACCGAGATGACACTTTGATGAAAAAACGGCATCTCGGTCAAAATCGGGAGCTTAGTAAATTTACCCCCATGTGTGAGTGTGACCTTCCAATACTGTATTCAAAGAGGAGGCTCCTTTTACCATTTGTGCACCCTCTGCAAATGTGGGGATGAGCAGCACAAGTCAACACGCTGACATCAAAATTGAAGATGCTTCTGTGGAAGTGAACCAGGATGAGGAGTATATTTGTGTAGCTGACACTAATAAGGAAGTTGATGATGGGGATGTTGAAAAGGATGTTGTTTGTGTAAATCAGTGACCTGTGCAAACAGTTATTGCCCATGATATGAAAAAGCTTACTGTCATGCCTGGGCAAAAGACAAACAAAATCCACCTCCTATGTGTGGAATTATTTCTACCCAATTCTGGACAGCAACTGTCGAGCAATCTATACCTTTTGTAAAGCCATAGCAAGTTGAGGTAGGGACCTTAACATCTACTGCAGGAACCTCCTTCCTGTTATGTCAATTGCAGCGCATTTATCAAAAGTTTTTGACAAATTTAGAAACTTTGGCTAAAAACATAAAACAACCAGTCCAGCGTAACCTAGCTGCCTTTTCTGTTAGAGCCAAGCACCTGCAATCTCCACCACCAACTCCTCCATCATCAATATCCACAATCATGAACGGAAGCAATCCTGCATCCAATTTCATAAGCATGATTGACTCCTCTCCTATCGGGGATTCCTCAGAAGAAATCTTAAGTGCTGCACCTTTTGCTGCTGCTGCTTTGAGTGGCTATTCATCCAAGAAGGGGACCAGGAAGACTACTTGTATTAGTTTAACAAATCAATTGACTGTTAAACAATCCTTTGCAAGGGGAAGCAAGTATGACAGCAGTCACTCAGTTGCACAGCGGATTACTGATGCCATAATAGCCATGCTGGTATTAAATGTGCATCCAGTATCCACCATTATTGCAATAGGTTTTAGACAGTTAATTGTGTCCCTGCTACCAAAACCAATCTAGATTCCACTTCACTAGAAAATCATTCCTAGTATGTACAAAGACGTTAAAAACAAAATGATTAAGTGTCCTCCAAAATGCCGTTGTACCCACTGTCCACTTAACCACATTATCTTGATGTGAATATATCCATCAGCGATGGCTATGTCCATACATCGCTGTTCAGTAAACCTACTGATAGAAATAACCTCTTACATTTTTCAAGTTTTCATCCCCCTTCATTGAAGCGGGGCTTGCCCTATTCCCAACTATTGCGAATCCGGCGGATTACATCTGATCCTGAGTTAGCTGAGGCACAAATGTCTACCATGATCCATAAATTCCGCTGTAGAGGTTACTCCGCGCAGCTACTCCAACAAGCTAAATTAAAAGTCATGGCATTAGATCGAGCCCAATTGCAACAGCAGGAATCCAAAAGCCTTAAAGCTAATAAGATTATTCCATGGGTAGGCCAATTTAGCCCCGCTAGTAAAGAAATTAACCAGGTATCTAAAACACTTTGGAATATTGTACAATCTGCTCCTGAGCTAGATCTCCATGAAACACGCCTCATGTCTTGTTACACCCGGCGACGTAATATAAGGGACATTTTGGTCAAATCAGATATCACACCTAAACCCCAAATCAGTATGCATTCTAACCCTCGTGGGTGCATTCGATGCACCTGTATTACTTGTCAGTTCATGATTGGTGGCAGGACCTTCCAACATCCTCTCACTGCCCGTTCTTTGACTATCAATTTTACCTTGACATGCTCTTCGAAATTCGTTGTGTACCAGCTTCTTTGCCCCTGTGGGCTGTCATAAATTGGCAAGACCGAACGTATGTTCAAGGAATGTATGGCAGCCCACAGGTCGGCAATTAAATCAGCTATCACAAAGGGTTCGAGCGACCAGTCGGTCGCCAGACACTTTCTGATGGCACGGCATCCACTAGCGGCGTTACGCTACCGCGTGATTGACCATGTCCCCCCCCTTATTCGTGGGGGTGATAGAGGACATAAATTGTTGGAATGTGAGGTCAGGTGGATCCACCGTCTGGGGACCCACCATCCGAGGGGACTAAATGAACAGCTAGGTCTGCATGCGCTACTATGAGGATTGTAGTGCCATTAAAGTTTAGCCATTTATTGTATGTCAGTACTATTCTAATTAGGCTGGTGACTATATACTAATCCTATGTAATATATTTATATATGGTATTAGTGCCTTATGTGATGCATTTGCTCATTTGTTAGTGCTCATTTAGCTGACATTCGTTCCATTGTGTATTTACTTGATTTTTGCCAATTTTTTGTTGTGCAATATCCATTATGTTATTGCCGGATGCTATTTGTCCATCTTTGTGTCTTGTTTAATGTGTATGTATACAGTGTGCAGTTTTTGTACGATACGTTGCTATGGTGACGGGCACTGGCCGATTGCATCATCACATAGCGCTGACGAGCCTGGCGGGTGCCTGAGCACCGGAAGCGCGTGGTGAGCGTCGCACATGCTGGGTATTTAGTTGAGTGCACTTTGTTTGTTTTATATGACCTGATGAAAATGCTATATTAAACTGCATTGAAACGTTGTCCATACCGAGGACTCTATTGCCTATTTGTGTCCGCCGCTTGGAGTGCCGCACCAGCCCGTTGTATGTATCCATCCCATGTGAGGGCACCCAGCGCTTTTGATGTAATGGGAGAGCCGGAACCTGCTTGCTGTGTGTATATATATATATATATATATATATATATATATATATAACCTTGTCGCAATCTGGTATGTGATCCATGTCTAAAACCTTGTTGCAACATTGTTTTAAACGGCTAGATTATGGACTGTAATGAGCCAAATTCTTTTTCTGACTGTTACCAAGGTGACGGGTATACACTTTCTGTTAGACTAACGCTGATGTAGATGCGGCAGATGCTTTTCCTCTGCAGATGACTTCAGCGGAGGTCAAAACTGGTGCGCTTGGGCACCAATACACTGGGTTTTTGAATACTACTTAAGGTAGAAATGATCTGCACTATTTATTCCTGAAGACGGTTTTGCACAATAAAACCGAAACATAGAAATTATGGTTTAGTACGTCTTGTGATTTATACCCAGGAGTGCAGCTGATGGAACCACTCTGTACATTAATATTTATGTGGATGGCACCGGGTTATATTAAGCAAGGAGGCAAGGAGTGCCGGATCTAAGAATACGCTATATATATATATATATATATATATATATACAGTATATATGTGAAAGCCCTCAATCACTCACTTACTCACTGACTCATCACTAATTCTCTTACTTCCTGAAATGATAGGAAGCTGAAGTTTAACATAAGTATTCTTCAGGTGGGAAGTTGGAAAACTGCAAAATTAGGATTTTAATAAACCTCCCCTGAGGGGATGAAAAGGGGGTTGACATAATGACGTCATTACTGGTGCGTGGTTTGCATTGTGTAAACGATAACGCCCAAATGGACAATCGGATCAACATTTGGATTGCATTTACTTACATTAAGATGTCTCTGATTTACCTCGCTATAGCTTCACCAAATGTTTAACACTCACTTACATATGTGCCCTCACATCCATAACTAGGTTTGTAGGTATAGTCACAGGCATGAAAAAAGATACCGGACACAGCAGTATGGTGCAGTACTGCTGTGCCCAGCATCTTTTTTCATGCCCGTGAGTGCCACACTTTGACTATATATATCTCTCTTGTGTATTGTATATGACAATAAATTACTTTTCTCTCTTGTGCATAGTATATGATCATTATTTATTTTATTTTATTATATTCAGTGTTATTTAACAATGAGGTGGATGAGACTACAGCCCCAGACTTCCATATTAAAATAGGCTCATCATCTCGATAGCCACATAGTATTAAAATTATATTTCTATTTTCTTACAAAAATAATACAATTGTTCTACTTTTATGTTTTTAGGGAGACATTTTGGGTGATAATGCTTGCCCTCAGGGCTCTGACCACACCCAAATTTTGCTGGTCACACCCATGCAGTACTGGCCACACCCACACAGTACTAGTCACTGTTCCTCTGCCTCTCACAGTAGGCCCTTTATTATTTTCAGCTCCAGACACATGCGGCCATTAACCCGACCCTAATAATATTGTGCACAAATAGATTTTGCGACAATGGATTTTATTACCAAAATTATCAAACCACAGCTCTACGTTATTTCTATGCTACTGTTGTTTGTTAGTATAGTATGCGCACGTGATTTGCTAGAGTTACACCTGGCGCAAGTGCTACTGCTATTCTGCTGATTGGGACTTTAAGTGTCTCTAACTCAACATATGTACTTTAACATTATATTTTATGTGTATCTGAAAGTACAGAGAAAAAGTTCAAAGTTCATAAAGACATAGGGGCATATTTATACACAATTTTTTTTACTAAAGTAATGTGAAAATGGGGTGTTTTTACATCCTTTTCACATTATTTTATTTTTACCAAATGTTTTAAAAGGCTTTAGGATCAATTTTTGTGAAAAGCTGCTCTTAACCCTTTAATTGTCTTTTTTATTTAGTAATCCAGATTGCATTCCCCATATTATAGGGGTATATTCAATTGCTGCCGACAGCACTCTTTTCAATGTCGGGCCAAACCTAACAGGTTTGGCTCGTTACCGACAGTGTCAATCTGAATTTTCAAAAGTCGGATTGACATTGTTGGAAACAGGGCTAAAACCTGTTGTGTTTGGCCCAGCTTCCGACAATACACGCGGCTCGGCGGCTTTGCTGCCGATCTGCTTGTTTTACGACAGCATTCCGACATGTCGGATTTCCCGACTTGTCAGAAAAACTGAGCCCAGATTGAATAGGTCAGAACCCCTTCCAACCTATTCCAGTCGGAAACTGATGTCTTTCCGACAAGACGGCAGTTTCCTACTCTAATCAAATACACCAAATAAATTTTCATTATTTTTTTTAAATACCGCAGTGAGCCCTGTGATAATTATGCCAACTGCAGCTGGCGTATTCACAGGGCAGCACTGTGATATACAGCCTTCTGCATAGCTTTCTCTGCCCCTAGGCAGAGGAAGCTGTGTGGGGACCCGGCAGCGTGATCCGCTCTGTGTGTCCGATGTACACACAAGCTGATCACTGGGTCTGGTGATCAGTGCTCTGGTGGTGGCTGACAGTCATCGGGGCTCCCTGCTGCTCCTGTGACCTCCTCTGTAGTAAAGTGATGCTGCAAAGCTGCAGCTCACTTTACGGCACCGGAGGTCACAGCAGCACGGAGCCCCAAGGACTGGCAAAGCGCACTGGAGCACCGATCACCACTGGGTATGATCAGCGGTTGGGGGGGTTGTCGCAACAGGGATGGGGTGCTGGAGGCGGCGGTAGCTGCGGTGATGTCAGTCAGCAGCGCACGCGCTGCACACACTTGGGGTATTTTTTTTTACGAAAAATACACTGATACTGCTCTGGAGTGTCATCGCAGGGACAGAGCTTGCTCGTGAGCTCTATCCTTGCATGCAATTATTGATACATCCATGCAATGTCATCAATAATCGCATGGCGAGGTGGCCGATTTTATCACCTCACATCCGCATCCTCAGATGCGAATGGTGATAAATCGACCCCATAGAACAGAGGTTCTCAAACTCGGTCCTCAGGACCCCACACAGTGCATGTTTTGTAGGTAACCCAGTAGGTGCACAGGTGTATTAATTACTCACTGACACATTTTTAAAGGTCCACATGTGGAGCTAATAATTTCAATTGTGATTCTGTGGGGAGACCTGCAAAACATGCACTGTGTGGGGGAGGATCGAGTTTGAGAACCTCTGCCATAGAATATTGGTAGGAAATGACTCCTTTGAAACTCAAGGTACTTTATGCATAACACAGATGCCACCGCAAAGGATTTGATTACACTTATGTGATCATAATGAATTCATTGCAAGTTGTAATTATGCATCTGGTCTAGTTTGCTTACTAGTAGGCACAGAGGCATAGCCCTTTACACACCATCTGTTAAGAGGAGATATTAAAGTCACAATCATTTACACATATAGATTCCTCAGATAAAGCTGCAGAGAGTTCCGGGTGACCCAGAGCAGACACACAGTATGTCTTTCCATTTTGTACACTTAAAGATTAATTCAGTTGTTATTTTGTTACCTACTGAAAAAAAATAAGGCAATTTGAGAAAAACATACAAGACCAAACTGATATCCTTTATTCTTTAAGTTTAAATTGGGTGTACCCAGCTAATAGCACGGCCAATAGAACTATATATCTGTCATGCTGTACACAATGAGTGACATATCGCGCAATATATAATTCACGGCCGCATCCACCCGTATCCCGTCTCTTGACGGGTAGTCCCGCCGGGAGCACAACACAGCCGAAGGGACGACCCAGCAAATGACCTGCGGTAGCACACAGTTGTGGGCCTACACTAGACTATGTTTTTTTGATTCATAAACTGTTCATCAGATCAACTTCAATCAGGTTTTCTAGGAAAGAAACTGGTCACATCTGAAGTAGAGATGTGCGAGTTCAGATTTAACGCCAGAATTAATGCCAGTTGGTTGTATCCGGTTTTTCTTATTGGCTATTCAAAACAAGTGACATCCGTGAGCCAATAAGATGCCGTTCTGAGATCCGAGTGAATCTGAGTAAAACCGAACCCGCTTATCTTAATCTGAAGTACAGGTTTCATGTACAGGTTCATTTTCATCAAATGTCATGTTACAGGTTGGGTATGCGTGACTGGTGGTCAGGAGACTGCCAATCACCATACCGACACCGGAATCCCGGCTTGCATATGCCGGGCGCGTGGGGGGGATTGGCGAGCGAAACCTAGCCCCTTGCGGTCTCGCTGTGCTTGCCATGCTGGGGGCTTGGCGGGCTCACCACAGGTGATATTCCCACTCTATGGGTGTCGTACAGGTGCATAGCCAGAACTTTGTGGGTCCCATAGCAACATTTTGAAGGGGCCCCCTTCCCATTGCTTTTAGAGAGACACTTCCCTGCAGCAGTTGTTAATTTTATGCCCTATAATAGTAGAGACTTATTTATTGTTATGCCCCATAGTAGTGACCTAATTTCGTTTATGAATTGCAGTAGTGCTTAAGTTCACCCTATGTCACATTTCTTAGCTGCCAGTACACATTATGCCTCACAGTACCCCCAATTCACATTATGATATATAGTGCTCCCCGTTCATATTGTGCCTCATTACAGTGCCCCGGTTCATATTATATAACAGTAAAATGCCCTCCAGTTCATTTTATACCACACTACAATGAGCAGGTCTAGGGGCATACCTAGATATATTGCAGCCCGAAGGAAAAAGTTTGAAAGGACCCGATGTACTGTACCACCCAATGGCGAAAAATGAATATAACACGTGTAACTTTGACAGGGAAGGTAGGTCCATCTCAGCCCTGGGCCCCATAGCAGCTGCACTGCCTGCACTAATGGTAGCTACGCCCTTGGTGTCGTGGACACTCTCGAGTGGGAATCATCCCTGTTAGTCGATATGCCGACTGTTGGGACTGTAAGGGGACGGGATTCCGGCATCGGTATTGTGACTGGCTGTCTCCTAACCGCCAATCACGAAATTGCCTCCTGATGGTACAATATCAGACAAAAAGTATGTATGCAATTTCGACTGATCTGTATATATATATCTGGGTTGGGCACGCGTTGCCGGCTGCTGGGATCTCGGCGGTCAGCATACCGACCCCGTGATCCCGACAGTGGAATGCTGGCATGGGGGGCGAGTGCAACAAAGCCTCTTGTGGGCTCAGTGGCTCGCTGCGCACACCACATGTTCTATTCCCACTCTATGGGTGTCGTGGACACCAAAGAGTGGGAATAGACCCTGTGGGTAGGCATTTCAGATGGCGGCATTTTGAGCGCTCGGGATTCCAGCATTGGCAGTAAAGTTTATAAACTTATAAATATAGTGGTGCTTGAAAGTTTGTGAACCCTCTAGAATTTTTTTTTATTTCTGCTGAAATTTGCCCTAAAACTACCTTAGATTTTCACAGAACTCCTACAAGTAGATAAAGAGAACCAAATCAAACAAATGAGACAAAAAATGTAGACGTGTAATTTTTTTTATTAAAGAAAATGATCAAATATCACATATCTGTGCGTGGCAATAGTGTGTGAACCTATGCTTTCAGTAATTGGTATGAACCCCTTGTGCAGCAATAACTGCATGTAAACGTTTCCGGTAACTGTTGATTAACCCTGAACATTGGCTTGGAGGAATTTTGCACCATTCCTCCATACAAAACAGCTTCAGCTCTGTTACGTTGGTGTGTTTCCTTCCATAAACTGCTCGCTTCAGGTCCTTCCACAACATTTTGATTGGATGAAGGTCAGGACTTTGACTTGGCCATTCCAAAACTTTAAATTTATTCTACTTCAACCATTCTTTGGTCAAATGACGTGTGTGCTTTGGGTCGTTGTCTTGCTGCATGACCCATATTCTCTAGAGAGGCAGCTCATGGACAGATGTGCTGACATTTTCCTTTTCAATATTCTGCAATAATTCAGAATTCATTGTCCCATTGTCTCATTTATTTGATTTGGTTCTTTGTATCTACTTTTAGGACTTGTGTGAAAACCTGAGGTAGTTTTAGGCCAAAATTCAACAGAAATATAGAAAATTCACACACTTTCAAGCCCCACTGTGTTTGTGACATGTGTTTGTAAAGGTATTAAATGGTTAGAGGGGCACCAATTAGAACATTTGTTAACAAAATTGCTAGAAGGAGCTAACAGAGTTTGAAAAGGGGATCATTGTAGGAATTTGCAATGTCATGTTTCTAGGGCAACACTAAACTGATATACGGAACATTAAGTAAACTGGATGGACTCGCACGCTCAGAGTACAGATCTTAAACCCATTGAGAACCTCTGGGACAAATTGGAGTGACAGGTGCATTCTAGACCGACTCGACCTACAGTCTTGCAGTTTGTCACTGTACTGTTGTCCAGGAACTTGTGTATAGTATGCCAAGAAGGGTGTCTTCACGTGGTGGACCTACAAAGTATTGATGTCAAGAAAATGTTGGTAATCTATTTGCTGTTAGTACCGTGTCCAGTCACTTTTGTCTATATGGCACTAAAATATATATATATATATATATATACACACACATAAATATATATATATACATATTGTAACCCTTGTCTCAGGGATTAAAATGACAGTAAATTTACACCTGAATGTAGTGCCTCCACCCAAATATTTCTCCTTTTCACTATTAATGAAATAGGGTCAGGGTATATTTGGGAACACCCTATATTACCACTGTATGCATATATCTAAAATAAGTTAGCTATTCCCTACTTATATCATATACCTTCTTTCTTCACAGGTTATCCGGCTTTGTATCACTGGTTGTCACTTCATCTCCACTTCAATGACAGAGGTAAATAATGTACTAGACACCATCCATTTTTTTTTTTTTTTTTTTTAGAATTTACTCACATGGATAAAAGATACCATACATAAATATTTTACACTATCTTTCATTCCAGCCACAAAATAAGGAAAAAATAATTATATTAAATTAGAATATCCACTTGAGATTCCACATTTCATATCCGTAACTTGTTAAATATATCCATATATATATACATAAACATACAACCACAAGTTATAACACATACAATATATACCTATATAGAGAGATTTTACTATAGAACTACCATAAAATCCCACACCTAGATATAGTCCCAACAGTTAATTGACTCCTCCCTTAGATAACTTTACCTTATCTGCTGTAATCCTCCCTTGCGTGGATATGGGATTAGTTATATATGCATATATAATCTATTGATGTTGATACAGAGCCACGTATTTCTTCCAAGTTAAATAAGCAGATACTCTGTAACAAATAATTCTATAGCTGGTGCTCCTGGGTAATAAAGACTTCTATCTGCTGTGTGGAGTTTCCATATATCTTAACTGTAGTAAACTGTGAGCAGAAGTAAGATTCCTGCACAATAAATACTTTGTTTCTATTGAAGTAAGGTGTATCCATACGATGTTACACTGAATTTACATGGATACAAATAATGTAACGGTATCCATTCTGACTAGACTAGCTGGATGCACTTGAATGACTTATAAATCCTGTGCTTGTCTGGAGTTAAATCCTCCCGAGCAGTGTACTAAGTATATAGTCTATATCCACATATGTACTGATGAACAGCAAGTTATAGATTGGAGCTGATTAGTATTATTTCCATAGTTTACTGAGGGATATCAGTTAACACAGTCAGTTTGTTATAGCTCACTAATTAAAGTTAATTAGAAAGTAGCGGTGAGCTGGTTGTGAATAATAATATAGGGTGACTATAGCTGCCACAAAAGTATTGTGTTCCTATATTAGTGTCTATTGTGAATAGGTGCACCGTAAGAATAGCGTTACAGACCTTAGATGTCTTCAGTAAGTGCCTCCGGACACTTACTACAACTCAAATAGATAGCCCCGTCCACTTGATCTCTCATTGGTGGCAGTGGATTTGTAGAAGGATACTTATTAGAGTAGTGCTGTACTGGGGTTCAACGCCGCTGCAGGCTCTGTGTAAGCGGTTAATCTTCGTCAGCACTTGAGGATCTCCCAGCCGCCGCTTCTGTGACTAGGTAACTGTTTCTAGTAAGGCACCGCTACACAACTTACTGCTGGCGCCGGTCACCGCTCCCCCGGCTCTCCACTCTGCTCGGCTCCTATTGATAGCCGCTGATTGCGCCGGTCACCGCTCCCCCCGGCTCTTCACTCCGCCGGGTTCCTGCTGCTAGCCGCTACTTGCGCTGGTCACCGCTCCCCCGGCTCTCCACTTTGCCCGGCTCTTTTTGATAGCCGCTGCTGACGCCGGTCACCACTTCATGAGCTCTTCACCCTGCCGAGCTCCTGCTAGTAGCCGCCGCTGACGCCGGTTACCGCTCCCCAAGCTTGTCACTCCGCACGGCTCTTACAGGCGGGTCGCTGACTACTCAGGTCTCGGCTTCTTTCAGGCTCTTCACTCCGCCCGGCACCTTCCGATAGCCGCTTCTTGCTTCGGTCTCCTCTTCTCCGGCTCTGGCCGGCAGCAGCGGGTAGCTTTAATCTCTTCAGTGTGCTATCGCTCGTTAGGGAGACCCCTCCTCTCCACTGCGCCGCCAATGTCTACAGCACAGCTCTTGGTGGCGAGCAGTGAGAGATAGAAGTATCTCCCACAGAGGCGCACACACACAAGTCCCCCAACAGCGCTTCAGCTACCCCTTTTATACCGGAGCCCCAGGGGCCACGAGAGCAGGCTCAGTCGTCATGGGGTAAAGTTTCCCGCCTACAGCTCGAGCTATGTTGATCTAGTCCTCGTGCCTTGCTGATTCATGAAACAACACTGTAGTCACCATTTGATCCACACAGCGTCCACTAATACAGTTCAGTGAAGGGTTATAAATAAGGGTCCCTATTCCATATCATTAGGATATGTATGAGACACTTGTATTTTGGGTACAATTAACAAAAGCACGTTCAATCTCCAGGCTCCCTTATATTTACCTCAATATAAGTAAATACATCACAATCCATTAAATAAATTTAAAAACACTACTATGCCCATATATATATATATATATATATATATATATATATATATATTATACAGCTATATGCATCTACCTATATACACACTTTTAAACATTACTACATTTCTCCCCCTGGTGATCCGACACACTTAATAACTTCTTTATTCGGAGCACCATGTAAAGAAACCTTCTAAGAGTACAAGGTTACCACCCAGTGAGGGTTTGACTTTCCATATACCCAAAGTAGGGCCAAGTATATACAATGCTAGGATGCACTACTCTGGGTTCATTGCATGAATGCCCCAGCTGGTCATAAGTGAGAATCATAGGGGGTTTACGTTCCCTTCGAGGTCTGGGGTGTTCATCAATCTCCACAGCACCAGAAGGAGTAGGTACTTCCACCTCAGGGCTGGAATAAGGTGAGGCATCCTCCCAGGGAGGATCATTAGGTTCATTTATATTTCATGGCTCTGTTCTCAACTCAATGATAGAATCAGATGGTAGTGAAGGACTGTCTACTGTTTCACCTAGACTCCCACTTGAGACCATTGGAACCTCTCTATAGAAAAATCCTTGGTCCACTCTTTCTGGTTCAGACCAGTCCGTTTGTGGAGAATTTGGAGAAGTATGGACGGTAGAACTTGAATCTCCCAGTACATTAGGAAGAAATATATCTCTCTCTACAGAGAAAGAAATGTCTTGACTTATGGGCAACAAATGTTGACGGTGGTACGTGAGTATAGGCACTTCTTTATCTTTGGGTACTAACTGATAAACAGGAATGTCAGGTAATTGTTTAAGTACTCGATAGGGAATTTCTTTCCATCGGTTAGACAATTTTTGTCGTCTAGGAGCCCCTAGTCGCCTTAATAGAACTCGATCGCCAGGAACTAACAAGTGTTCTTTGACTTTAGCATCATACCGCTGTTTATTCTTTTCACCATGTCGTTCAGATGCTCTTTTAGCAATTTCATGAGCAGCTTTTAGTTCTTTCCTCAAATTGTTGACATAGGTATTATAAGTGGAAGGTTGTTTAGGGGAAACAGAAAGGCCCAGAGAAACGTCTATAGGCAGTCGTGCTTCTCGTCCAAACATAAGGGAATAAGGAGAGTACCCAGTAGATTCATTTCGGGTACAGTTGTAGGCATGCACAAGTTGGGTTATGAAATGCTTCCATTTTAGTTTATGCTTTGGATCCAATGTTCCTAACATATCAAGCAGGGTTCTATTGAACCTTTCCGGTTGCGGATCCTCCTGGGGATGATACGGTGAGGTTTGTGACTTCTTTATTCCGCAACAAATACACAGTTCTTTTATCAACTTACTTTCAAAGTCTCATCCTTGATCCATATGGATGCGAGCTGGAAGCCCATAATGTACAAAGAAATGATCCCAAAGGGTCTTAGCCACAGTCAATGCTTTTTGGTCCCGAGTGACATATGCTTGGGCGTAACGGGTGAAATGATCAGTGATCACAAGAATATTACTTTCCCTCCCATTGGGCCCTTCTAATGATAAAAAGTCAATGCAGACTAATTCCATAGGTCCAGAGCTACTTAAATTGACCATGTGGGCTGTAGGAGTGGGTAACTTCTTTCTAAGAACACAATTTTTACAAGTTTTACAATAATAGTCGATATCCTTACTCATATATGGCCAATATACTCGGTCTTGTATTAGATGTAAAGTTTTATCTACCCCCAAATGTCCATGTTTGTCGTGCAGGGAATAGAGAACCATATGGATATGGATAGAAGGGAGAACCAGCTGATACTTATCATGCCCCTCTCTGGTAGTGGTTTTTCTATAAAGGATTCCTTGCTTGAACACTAATCGCTTTCTCTGTCGTAGCAACGCTTTGCTCTTTGAAGAAAGATTGCACCTCAGAGCCCGTTCAGAATCCCTTAAATGTTCCATTACAAAAGCAATCTCATGATCCTGTTGTTGGTCTTCTCTCATTTGATCTTTAGAAATGATAGGTAAGTCTTCCAACTCAGAAGCGTTAATCCAACAGTACATGGTGGGAATGGAGGCCTCAGTGGCTCCCACCGAGTGTACTGCTCCCGAAGAATTACTAGGTAGCAATCTTATTTGATGACACAACCCTTGGAGGGCTGGAGCTGGTATTTCTACCCATTCATCATTCGAAGTTACAAAAGGAGGATGGGGTAATCTGGATAGGGCATCAGCCTCTATATTCTGTTTTCCATGCTTGTATTTTAAAGTAAACTGATAATTGGACAGAGCGGCTAACCACCTATGTACAGTGGCATCTAATTTGGCGGTAGTATTAATGTAGGTCAAAGGGTTATTATCTGTGAGCACAGTGAAGTGCACGCCATATAGATAATCATGGAACTTATCCACTACCGCCCACTTCAATGCTAAAAACTCTAATTTGTGGACAGCATAGTTCTTTTCACTGGTGGATAGGCCCCTGCTAACATAAGCTATGGGTTTCAATGCAGCTTCTTCTTGTTGGTATAATACTCCACCAATCCCATCGAATGAGGCATCGATATGTAGTTCATATGGAAGTTCAGGATTTGCATACACTAGAACAGGAGAATGAGTTAGAAGAAATTTCAAGTTCTCAAAGGCCTCATCACAGGCTGGCGTCCACCGATCACCGAACACCTTTTGTGGCTTATGATAGTCTTTCAGTCTTGTCTCACTGTGCTTCAGTCGCCCATATTGGTGGGAAGGGTATCCCTTTGTTAAGTCAGTTAAAGGATGGGCAATTCTGGAATACTGTGGCACAAACCTCCGATAGTAACCGCAGAAGCCCAGAAAGGATCGAAGGTCCTTCAAAGTATTTGGTCTCGGCCAATTCTGTACAGAGGATACTTTGTCCGGATCAGTAGCAATTCCATCTCGACTAACAACATGGCCCAGATATTTAACGGTGGTTTGACAAAATTTGCATTTGTCAACAGACAACTTTAGTCCCCTTTTCTGTAATCTGTCCAGAACTTTTAACAATCGGTGGTTATGTTCTTCCAGATTTCGTCCAAACACAATAAGATCATCTAGATACACTAGGACTTCTCGATAACACATGTCCCCTACCGTTTGTTCCATGGTCCTCTGAAATGTGGCTGGGGCTCCTCTGATCCCCTGGGGCATTTTTAAAAACTCAAAGAACCCAATAGGACAAATGAAAGCTGTCTTAGGTCGGTCATCAGGATGCATAGGTATCTGGTAGTAGCCACTCCGCATATCTAGAACAGAGAACCATCGACTGCCCTGCAAACAGTCCAAAGCTTCCTCCACTCTTGGTACGGTATACTGATCAGGAATGGTACGATTATTTAAAGTACGGTAATCTACACATAACCTGATATCTCCATTCTTCTTTCTGGCTACTACTATAGGAGATGCATAAGGACTATCGGAGTCAGAGATTACTTGATTTTCCAGCAAACCCTTTAAATGTTGCCTGACGTCTTCAAAATCAGCAGACGCCAATCGACGAGATCGTTCTCTAAACGGGGTCTCATTGGTCAGATGTATGCGATGTTCAATTCCAATGGCTGTTCCCAAATCCCATTCACTTAAGGAAAAAACAGGCTTCCTGAGCTTTCTCTGCAAAATTAGTTGATCTTTCTGGGCCACGGGTATATCACTATTCAGAAAACACCCTGACACTTTAGCAAGAAATTCAGTTTCAATGTTACACGGATTATCACTTAGTGTTGATGGAGTGGGGTCACACTCTACTCGGTTTACTTCAGCAAAATCTAGATTAGGGATACCAGGGGATACAGAGGTATAGGTATTTTGTTGTTCCAAACACCAGTCAGATAGCATCTTAAACAAATTTGAATTAGTGCCTACAATTACTGACACTACTCCTTTATCCCCAGGGGGGTCAGGGCATACTAAGGCCAGAAAAGGTAAAGGGTCTTGATATCCGGATGTTTGTTGGGGAAATTCTATCTGAGTGGTTACATATCCCAGATATGGATACTTCTGCTCACTCAATCCCCAAATAGTTAATCCATCGAAGGGCATTAAAGGAACATCAGATAGATATTGATAATACCAACTTTCAAAAATAATGGACACTTGAGATCCACTATCAAGTAGAGCGGTACACAGGTGTCCATTTATCAAAACATGCATCAACGGAGCCTGTCCCATCATTCCCTCTGGAATGATAGTAGGCCATTGGGTACTCCCCATTTTGCAAACAATTATGGGTTGGGAGTCGGTGCGGGGTTCATCGACATCCCTTCTATGTTTTCCGACTGCACAAGTTGACGTCTATCAGATGAAGCTGCGAGTGAGGAGAAGATTCTTCCTTGACTACACTCAAAGGACCTATGTCCTAATTGCCCACATTTGAAGCAGGTGATATTAGAATTATACGCAGGCGTCCTGCTGAATCCTCTAACCCGGCCAGAAGAGGATACTCTTGAAGTTGCAGATGAAGCATTCTGTAGAGAAATTAACTGATCTAATTTCTTATTCTGTTCCTCTGTTAGCTTGAGTAGTTGTTCATTTACTGAAGGAACTTCCGCAGCAGGAGCAATTATTTTAACTCGTTTTAAATTTTTCTCTCTGTTTTTAATCTGTACTTCTTCCAGTTTGACTTCTTTTATCAAGTCTCCTAGAGTGGGAGCAGGCTCCCTAGGCAAACTACACCGTAATCGTTGGGCTACCGGGTTAGTAGTCAGAGCTCCTCTCAAAATATGTTTCAATCGTCTTTCATCAATTTCTTGTGGATTAATTCCTCCTTTATCCAGAAGCTTGTAGAGAATTTTGTCCAAGTGGTAAATGTAATTGGTGAGAGTTTCATTAGGTTCTTATTAAGTTTGATTTAATCGGGATAGAATGTCCCCTATATCTTCCAGAGTTCCAAAAGAATAGTCCAATGCCTCAAAATAATCTTTCAAAGTAGCTTGGGTGTTACTTCTCCTGGTGGCATGAATTATTCCCATGGAGGGTCCCCTCAAACTCTCCACAATTCTTTGCTTTTTAATATGCTCTGGACATCTACACTCCTCCGAATGTTGTACCGCTGCCTCTCTCCATACATCATAGCTCTCTTCTCCTGTGGGAACTGGAGTTACCCCTGAAAAGATTCTCAGTCTCCTATACCCCACTTCATAATGCCATCGTTCAAAATGACTAACCACTTTATCCATCATACAGTATTCTCCACTTGGGGATCTATTTTGTCATTACCTAATAATTCTTCTTCGGAGGTATTACTATTATTATGGTAACATCCTGCACTTGTACTCTCAATTTTACTATCCTCTTGCATTATGGTCTTCTGCTCTCCATCTACATACTTATCCACTGGCCACATTACTTTCCATTTCTTACCAGGGGCCTTTTCAATTAAAATATTAGCTGGTATTACCGAAGCATCTAGTTGATTATCATTACTAATTAGAATTGCACAGATTTCATCATTAACTCCTTTCCATTTATCTACAATATATGGGTGTTTTATTCCATACATTTTCTTTACTTCACTTACAATATCTTCATCTATTATCTCTATAAAATTTCCCAAAATGCTTACACTTTTCTGTGCATCTACACCTCTGCTTCTACACCAGCTATATATATCTTCTCCCTTTATAAACTCCATTTCTATCTATCTGTTCGGATCTCAGCCGCAGTGCCTCCAAATGTAACCCTTGTCTCAGGGATTAAAATGACAGTAAATTTACACCTGAATGTAGTGCCTCCACCCAAATATTTCTCCTTTTCACTAATAATGAAATAGGGTCAGGGTATATTTGGGAACACCCTATATTACCACTGTATGCATATATCTAAAATAAGTTAGCTATTCCCTACTTATATCATATACCTTCTTTCTTCACAGGTTATCCGGCTTTGTATCACTGGTTGTCACTTCATCTACACTTCAATGACTGAGGTAAATAATGTACTAGACACCATCCATTTGTTTTTGTTTGTTTTTTTGTTGTTGTTTTTTTTAGAATTTACTCACATGGATAAAAGATACCATACATAAATATTTTACACTATCTTTCATTCCAGCCCCAAAATAAGGAAAAAATAATTATATTAAATTAGAATATCCACTTGAGATTCCACATTTCATATCCATAACTTGTTAAATATATCCATATATATATATACATAAACATACAACCACAAGTTATAACACATACAATATATACCTATATAGAGAGATTTTACTATAGAACTACCATAAAATCCCACACCTAGATATAGTCCAAACAGTTAATTGACTCCTCCCTTAGATAACTTTAGCTTATCTGCTGTAATTCTCCCTTGCGTGGATATGGGATTAGTTATATATGCATATATAATCTATTGATGTTGATACAGAGCCACGTATTTCTTCCAAGTTAAATAAGCAGATACTCTGTAACAAATAATTCTCCTTTAAAGAACGATAGCTGGTGCTCCTGGGTAGTAAAGACTTCTATCTGCTGTGTGGAGTTTCCATATGTCTTAACTGTAGTTAACTGTGAGCAGAAGTAAGATTCCTGCACAATAAATACTTTGTTTCTATTGAAGTAAGGTGTATCTATACGATGTTACACTGAATTTACATGGATACAAATAATGTAATGGTATCCATTCTGACTAGACTAGCTGGATGCACTTGAATGACTTATAAATCCTGTGCTTGTCTGGAGTTAAATCCTCCCGAGCAGTGTACTAAGTTTATAGTCTATATCCACATATGTACTGATGAACAGCCAGTTATAGATTGGAGCTGATTAGTATTATTTCCATAGTTTACTGAGGGATATCAGTTAACACAGTCAGCTTGTTATAGCTCACTAATTAAAGTTAATTAGAAATTAGCGGTGAGCTGGTTGTGAATAATAATATAGGGTGACTATAGCTGCCACAAAAGTACTGTGTTCCTATATTAGTGTCTATTGTGAATAGGTGCACCGTAAGAATAGCGTTACAGACCTTAGATGCCTTCAGTAAGTGCCTCCGGACACTTACTACAACTCAAATAGGTAGCCCCGCCCACTTGATCTCTCATTGGTGGGCAGTGGATTGGTAGAAGGATACTTATTAGAGTAGTGCTGTACTGGGGTTCAATACCGCAGCAGGCTCTGTGTAAGCGGTTTATCTTCGTCAGCACTTGAGGATCTCCCAGCCGCCGCTTCTGTAACCAGGTAACTGTTTCTAGTAAGGCACCGCTACACAACTTACTGCTGGCGCCGGTCACCACTCCCCCGGCTCTCCACTCTGCTCGGCTCCTATTGATAGCCGCTGATTGCGCCGGTCACCGCTCCCCTCGGCTCTTCACTCTGCCGGGTTCCTGCTGCTAGCCGCTACTTGCGCTGGTCACCGCTCCCCCGGCTCTCCACTTTGCCCGGCTCTTTTTGATAGCCGCTGCTAACGCCGGTCACCACTTCACGAGCTCTTCACCCTGCCGAGCTCCTGCTAGTAGCTGCCGCTGACGCCGGTCACCGCTCCCCAGGCTCGTCACTCTGCACGGCTCTTACAGGCGGGTCGCTGACTACTCAGGTCTCGGCTTCTTTCAGGCTCTTCACTCCGCCCGGCACCTTTCGATAGCCGCTTATTGCGTCGGTCTCCTCTTCTCCGGCTCTGGCCGGCAGCAGCGGGTAGCTTTAATCTCTTCAGTGTGCTATCGCTCGATAGGGAGACCCCTCATCTCCACAGCGCAGCCAATGTCTACAGCACAGCTCTTGGTGGCGAGCAGTGAGAGATAGAAGTATCTCCCTCAGAGGTGCACACACACGAGTCCCCCAAAAGCGCTTCAGCACCCCCTTTTATACCGGAGCCCCAGGGGCCACGAGAGCAGGCTCAGTCGTCAGGGGGTAAAGTTTCCCGCTTACAGCTCGAGCTATGTTGATCTAGTCCTCGTGCCTTGCTGATTCATGAAACAACACTGTAGTCACCATTTTATCCACACAGCGTCCACTAATAAAGTTCAGTGAATGGTTATAAATAAGGGTCCTTATTCCATATCATCAGAATATGTATGAGACACTTGTATTTTGGGTACAATTAACAAAGGCACGTTCAATCTCCAGGCTCCCTTATATTTACCTCAATATAAGTAAATACATCACAATCCATTAAATAAATTTAAAAACACTACTATGCCCATATATATATATATTTTTATACAGCTATATGCATCTACCTATATACACACTTTTAAACTTTTTTCTATATGGCACTAAAATATATATATATATATACACACACATAAATATATATATATATATATATATATATATATTAGTGATGAGCGGGTTCGGTTCGTCGGAATCCGAACCCCCCCGTACTTCACCCATTTTACACGGTTCCGAGGCAGATTCGAATCTTCCCGCCTTGCTCGGTTAACCCGAGCGCGCCCGAACGTCATCATCCCGCGGTCAGATTCTCGCGAGATTCGGATTCTATATAAGGAGCCGCGCGTCGCCGCCATTTTTCACTCGTGCATTCGAAATGATAGTGAGAGGACGTGGCTGGCGTCCTCTCAGTTTTATTCAGGTGGCTGCAAATATCTGTGCTCACTGCTTTATTGTGGGGACTGGGGACCAGCAGTATTATATAGGAGGAGTACAGTGCAGAGTTTTGCTGACCAGTGACCACCAGTATTATACGTTCTCTGCCTGAAAAATGCTCCATATCTGTGCTCAGTGTGCTGCATATATCTGTGCTCACACTACTTTATTGTGGGGACTGGGGACCAGCAGTATTATATAGGAGGAGTACAGTGCAGAGTTTTGCTGACCAGTGACCACCAGTATTATACGTTCTCTGCCTGAAAAACGCTCCATATCTGTGCTCAGTGTGCTGCATATATCTGTGCTCACACTGCTTTATTGTGGGGACTGGGGACCACCAGTATTATATAGGAGGAGTACAGTGCAGAGTTTTGCTTACCAGTGACCACCAGTATTATACGTTCTCTGCCTGAAAAACGCTCCATATCTGTGCTCAGTGTGCTGCATATATCTGTGCTCACACTGCTTTTTTGTGGGGACTGGGGACCACCAGTATTATATAGGAGGAGTACAGTGCAGAGTTTTGCTGACCAGTGACCACCAGTATTATACGTTCTCTGCCTGAAAAACGCTCCATATCTGTGCTCAGTGTGCTGCATATATCTGTGCTCACACTGCTTTATTGTGGGGACTGGGGACCACCAGTATTATATAGGAGGAGTACAGTGCAGAGTTTTGCTGACCTGTGACCAGTGACCACCAGTATTATACGTTCTCTAACTGAAAAACGCTCCATATCTGTGCTGCATTGTAGTATATAGTAGGAGTACAGTGCATAATTTTGCTGACCACCAGTATATAATATATAGCAGTACGGTACAGTAGGCCACTGCTCTACCTACCTCTGTGTCGTCAAGTATACTATCCATCCATACCTGTGATGCATTTCAGTTGTGCGCAGTATATATAGTAGTAGGCCATTGCTATTGATACTGGCATATAATTCCACACATTAAAAAATGGAGAACAAAAATGTGGAGGGTAAAATAGGGAAAGATCAAGATCCACTTCCACCTCGTGCTGAAGCTGCTGCCACTAGTCATGGCCGAGACGATGAAATGCCATCAACGTCGTCTGCCAAGGCCGATGCCCAATGTCATAGTAGAGAGCATGTAAAATCCAAAAAACAAAAGTTCAGTAAAATGACCCAAAAATCAAAATTAAAAGCGTCTGAGGAGAAGCAAAACTTGCCAATATGCCATTTACGACACGGAGTGGCAAGGAACGGCTGAGGCCCTGGCCTATGTTCATGGCTAGTGGTTCAGCTTCACATGAGGATGGAAGCACTCATCCTCTCGCTAGAAAACTGCACTGCCACTCCTAGATGGGCCAGGTGTTTGTGTCGGCCACTTGGGTCGCTTAGCTTAGTCACACAGCTACCTCATTGCGCCTCTTTTTTTCTTTGCATCATGTGCTGTTTGGGGACTATTTTTTGAAGTGCCATCCTGTCTGACACTGCAGTGCCACTCCTAGATGGGCCAGGTGTTTGTGTCGGCCACTTGGGTCGCTTAGCTTAGTCATCTAGCGACCTCTGTGCAAATTTTAGGACTAAAAATAATATTGTGAGGTGTAAGGTGTTCAGAATAGACTGGAAATGAGTGGAAATTATGGTTATTGAGGTTAATAATACTATGGGATCAAAATGACCCCCAAATTCTATGATTTAAGCTGTTTTTGAGGGTTTTTTTGTAAAAAAACACCGGAATCCAAAACACAACCGAATCCGACAAAAAATTTTCAGGAAGGTTTTGCCAAAACGCGTCCGAATCCAAAACACGGCCGCGGAACCGAATCCAAAACCAAAACACAAAACCCGAAAAATGTCCGGTGCACATCACTAATATAAATATATATATATATATGTATATATATATATATATATATATATAATTGATTGGTCTCCTGTTGTTTTTGTCTTTGTCAATATTCACTTTATGGAATTTTTGTCTGCATTTGCAATATGCTAAAAAACATAAAAATTGAATCGGATGTTGCTGGCTTTGATTTTCTCTAGAGATGAGCGGGTTCGGTTCTCAGAGAACCGAACCCTATCAAACTTCATGTCTCGAGCCCGGATCCAAGTCAATATCAGGTTTTCCTGCCTGACTCGGAAACCCGAATGCGGCAAAACATCATCATCCCGCTGTCGGATACGCGCGGGATTTGGATTCCAAATAAGGAGCCACGCGTCACGGCCATTTTCCCTCCAGTCTCGGAGTGTGTATAGAGAGGACGTGTCTTCAGTGTTCAGTGTCTGTGTGTTGGGGCGGGAAAGTGGGGTGGCAAGTGTTGTGCTGCTCAGTCCAGTCCAGTGTAGTCACTCAGTGTATTGTGCTGCATCAGTCCAGCCAGTCACAGTGTTGGTGTTCTTTGCTGCCATATATCCAGTGTAGCTGTATAAGTGGTGCTGTGTTGTACAGACCACTGCTGCAGTATAATAATTATAACAACAACCTGTTGTGCTGCGTCAGACCAGTGGTAGTGTCCTGTCTCATCAGTAATTCCAGTGACGATATACGCTGCTGCTATATGTCCACTGCTGCAGTATAACAATTATAACAACAACCTGTTGTGCTGCATCAGACCAGTGGTAGTGTCCTGTCTCATCAGTAAATACAGTGACGATATACGCTGCTGCTATATGTCCACTGCTGCAGTATAATAATTATAACAACAACCTGTTGTTCTGCATCAGACCAGTGGTAGTGTCCTGTCTCATCAGTAAATACAGTGACGATATACGCTGCTGCTATATGTCCACTGCTGCAGTATAATAATTATAACAACAACCTGTTGTGCTGCATCAGACCAGTGGTAGTGTCTTCTCTCATCAGTAATTCCATTGATGATATACGCTGCTGCTAGATGTCTACTGTTGCAGTATAATAATTATAAGAACAACCTGTTGTGCTGCATCAGACCAGTGGTAGTGTCCTGTCCCATCAGTAATTCCAGTGACGATATATATGCTGCTGCTATATGTCCACTGCTGCAGTATAATAATTATAACAACAACCTGTTGTGCTGCATCAGACCAGTGGTAGTCTCCTGTCTCATCAGTAATTCCAGTCATTCCTGTGCCGCATATTGTCTCATATAACTCCCAAAAAATAATGAAGAGCAAAAATTTTGAGAAGGAAAATACGGAAAGATCAAGAAGAACCACTTCTTCCTAGTACTGAAGCTACTGCCACTAGCCATGACATAGATGATGAAATGCCATCAACGTCTGCCAAGGCCGATGCCCAATGTGATAGTAGAGGGCATGTAAAATCCAAAAAGCCAAAGTTCAGTAAAAAGAACCAAAACATTTTTTTTAAATAGTCTGAGGAGAAACGTAATTTTGCCAATATGCCATTTACGACACGGAGTGGCAAGGAACGGCTGAGGCCCTGGCCTATGTTCATGGCTAGTGGTTCAGCTTCACATGACGATGGAAGCCCTCATCCTCCCGCTAGAAAAATTAAAAGAGTTAAGCTGGAAAGAGCACAGAAAAGAACTGTGCGCTCTGAGATGGTATCACAAATCCCCAAGGAGAGTCCAAGTGTGTCAGCGGTTGCGATGCCTGACCTTCCCAACACTGGACGGGAAGAGGTGGCTCCTTCCACCATTTGCATGCCCCCTACAAGTGCTGGAAGAAGCACCCACAGTCCAGTTCCTGATATTCAAATTGAAGATGTCACTGTTGAAGTACACCAGGACGAGGATATGAGTGTTGCTGGCACCGAGGAGGAAGTTGTCGATGAGGATTCTGATGGTGATGTGGTTTGTTTAAGTCAGGCACCGGGGGAGACACCTGTTGTCCTTGGGAAGAAGAAGCCCATTGTGATGCCTAGGCAAACTACCAAAAAAGCCACCTCTTCGGTGTGGAATTATTTCTCCACACATCCGGACAACAGGTGTCAAGCCATCTGTTGCCTCTGTCAATCTGTAATAAGTAGTGTTAAGTATGTTAACCACCTAGGAACTTCCTGCCTTATACGTCACCTACTGCACATTCATCAGAAGTCAGAGTCAAGTTGTGAAACTTTGGGTAAGAGCATAAGCAGTCCACTGACACCTAAATCCCTTCTTCCTCCTGTACCCAAGCTCCTGCAAGCCACACCACCAACTCCCTCAACGTCAAATTCCTCCTCAGTCAGGAACGTCCGTAGTCCTGCAGGCCATGTCACTGTCAAGACTGAGGAGTTCTCTCCTAACCGGGATTCCTCCGTAGGATCCTTGAGTGTTACGCCTGCTGTTGCTGCCGCTACTGTTGTTGCTGCTGGGAGTCGATCGTCATCCCAGAGGGGAAGTCGGAAGACCATTTGCACTACTTCCTGTAAGCAATTGACTGTCCAACAGTCCTTTGTGAGGAAGATGAAATATGATAGCAGTCATATTTTTGCAAAGGGGATAACTGAGGCCTTGACAGCTATGTTGGTGTTAGAGGTGCGTCCGGTATCCACCATTAGTTCAGTGGCACTTAGAGATTTGATGGAGATAGTGTCTCCCCGGTATCAATTCCCATCTAATTTCCACTTCTCTAGGCAGGCGATACCGAGAATGTACACAGACGTCAGAAAAAGTCACCAGTGTCCTACAAAATGCGGTTGTATCCAGTGTCCACTTAACCACGGACATGTGGATAAGTGGAACAGGGCAGACTAAGGACAATATGACTGTAACAGCCCACTGGGTAGATGTATGGCCTCCAGCAGCGGCACCAGTTGCAACATCTTGCAAATGACAACTTGTTCCTAGGCAGGCTACGCTATGTATCACCGCTTTCCATAAGATGCACACAGCTGACAACCTCTTACAGAAACTGAGGAACATCATCGCAGAATGGCTTACCCCAATTGGACTCTCCTGGGAATTTGTGATATCGGACAACGCCACCAATATTGTGCGTGCATTGCATCTGAGCAAATTCCAGCATGTCCCATGTTTTGCACATACAATTAATTTGGTGGTGCAGAATTTTTTGAAAAATGAGAGGGGTGTGCAGGAGATGCTGTCGGTGGCCCGAAAAATTGCGGGCCACTTTCGGCATTCTGCCACTGCATGCAGAAGACTGGAGCACCAGCAAACACTTCTGAACTTGCCCCGCCATCAACTGAAGCAAGAGGTGGTAATGAGGTGGAATTCAACACTCTATATGCTTCAGAGGATAGAGGAGCAGCAAAAGACCATTCAAGCCTATACATCCACCTACGATATAAGCAAAGGAGGGGTAATGCACCTGACTCAAGCGCAGTGGAGAATGATTTCCATTTTGTGCAAGGTTCTCCAACCCTTAGAACTTGCCACACGTGAAGTCAGTTCAGACACTGCCAGCTTGAGTCAGGTCATTCCCCTCATCAGGCTTTTGTAGAAGCAGCTGGAGAAATTGAAGGAGGAGCTAAGATGGAGCGATTCCGCAAAGTATGTGGGACTTGTGGATGGAGCCCTTCATTTGCTTTGCCAGGATTCAAGGGTGGCCAATCTGTTGAAATCAGAGCACTACATTTTGGCCACCGTGCTCAATCCTAGGTTTAAAGCCTACATTGTATCTCTCTTTCCAGCAGACAAAAGTGTGCAGAGGTGCAAAGACCTGCTGGTTAGTAAATTGTCAACTCAAGCGGAACGTGACCCGTCAACAGCTCCCCCTTCAATTTCTCCCGCCACTGGGGCTGCAAGGAAAAGGATAAGATTTCCTAGCCCACCCACTGGCGGTGATGCAGGGCAGTCAGGAGCAAAAGCTGACATCTGGTCTGGACTGAAGGACCTGCCAATGATTACTGATATGTCTACTGTCACTGCATATGATTCTGCCACCATTAAAAGAATGGTGGAGGATTATATGAGTGACAGCATCCAAGTAGGTATGTCAGACAGTCCGTACGTATACTGGCAGGAAGAAGAGGCAATTTGGAGGCCCTTGCACAAACTGGCTTTATTTTACCTAAGTTGCCCCCCTCCAGTGTGTACTCCGAAAGAGTGTTTAGTCAGCGATCGGCATAGGAGGTTACTTTCACTAAATGTGGAGAAGAAGATGTTCATCAAAATGAATTTCAAATTCCTCCGGGAAAACCTTTACCAGCAATTGCCTCCAGAAAGTACACAGGGACCTGTGATGGTGGATTCCAGTGGGGACAAATTAATAATCTGTGAGGAGGGGGATGTACATAGTGAAAGGGGTGAGGAATCGGAGGATGATGATGAGGTGGACATCTTGCCTCTTTAGAGCCAGTTTGTGCAAGGAGAGATTGATTGCTTCTTTTTTGGTGGGGACCCAAACAAACCAGTCATTTCAGCCACAGTCGTGTGGCAGACCCTGTCGCTGAAATGTTTGGTTTGTTAAAGTGTGCATCAGTGGCGTGCGGTGAGGTCAGTGGCTGGTGAGGCACTACAGCCATAATGTACGCCGCATCCTGCCGATGACCCCTACCGCCTCCGAGCCAATGCCCGCTGCCACCGCCAATGGCTTACAAACTCGCCCACCATCAACTGACCCAGCCCTCCGACACTAATTTGCATCTCAGTCCGATGCCGCCAATGCCCGCTGCCTGCCTGCTCATCATACTTGTTGTATATTGTACATTTTTATAGAAAAAAAAAAAATAGTGTTTGGGACTGGGAAGGGAGTGGGAGGAGGGCATGAATGCAATTTTTTTGTCCAGGGCTTCCATTAACTTAATGGAAAAGGGTCTGAATGGGTTAAAAAAATGTAAAAAAAAATGCTTGAGGTCCCCCCTCCTAAGTATAACCAGCCTCGAGCTCTTTGAGCCGGTCCTGGTTGTTTAAATACTGGGGAAAAAATTGGACAGGGGTTCCCCGTATTTAGACAACCAGCACTGGGCTCTTAGTCCGGTCCTGGTTCCAAAAATATGGGGAACAAAAGATGTAGGGGTCCCCCGTATTTTTAAAACCAGCACCGGGCTCCACTAGCCAGGGACATAATGCCACAGCCGGGGGACACATTTATGTAGGTCCCTGTGGCCGTGGCATTACCCCCCCCCCAACTAGTCACCCCTGGCCGGGGTTCCCTGGAGGAGTGGGGACCCCTTAAATCAAGGGGTCACCCCCCCTCCAGGCACCCAAGGGCCAGGGGTGAAGCCCGAGGCTGTCCCCAGCACCCCTGGGCGGTGGGTGCCGAGCTAATAGTCATGTGTGTAAAAAAAAATAAGAATTTACTTACCGATAATTCTATTTCTCGTAGTCCGTAGTGGATGCTGGGAACTCCATAAGGACCATGGGGAATAGCGGCTCCGCAGGAGACTGGGCACATCTAAAGAAAGCTTTAGGACTATCTGGTGTGCACTGGCTCCTCCCCCTATGACCCTCCTCCAAGCCTCAGTTAGGATACTGTGCCGGACGAGCGTACACAATAAGGAAGGATTTTGAATCCCGGGTAAGACTCATACCTGCCACACCAATCACACCGTACAACTTGTGATATGAAACCCAGTTAACAGCATGATAACAGAGGAGCCTCTGAATAGATGGCTCACAACAAGAACCCGATTAGTTAACAATAACTATGTACAAGTATTGCAGACAATCCGCACTTGGGATGGGCGCCCAGCATCCACTACGGACTACGAGAAATAGAATTATCGGTAAGTAAATTCTTATTTTCTCTGACGTCCTAGTGGATGCTGGGAACTCCGTAAGGACCATGGGGATTATACCAAAGCTCCCAAACGGGCGGGAGAGTGCGGATGACTCTGCAGCACCGAATGAGAGAACTCCAGGTCCTCCTCAGCCAGGGTATCAAATTCGTAGAATTTTGCAAACGTGTTTGCCCCTGACCAAGTAGCTGCTCGGCAAAGTTGTAAAGCCGAGACCCCTCGGGCAGCCGCCCAAGATGAGCCCACCGTCCTTGTGGAATGGGCTTTTATTGATTTAGGCTGCGGTAATCCTACCGCAGAATGCGCCAGCTGAATAGTGCTACAAATCCAGCGCGCAATAGACTGCTTAGAAGCAGGAGCACCCAGCTTGTTGGGTGCCATCAGGATAATCAGCGAGTCAGTTTTCCTGACTCCAGCCGTCCTGGAAAAATAAAATTTTCAGGGCCCTGACTACGTCCAGCAACTTGGAATCCTCCAAGTCCCCAGTAGCCGCAGGCACCACAATAGGTTGGTTCAAGTGAAAACCTGAGACCACCTTCGGGAGAAACTGAGGACGAGTCCTCAACTCTGCCCTATCCATACAGAAAATCAGATAAGGCCTTTTACATGACAAAGCCGCCAATTCTGACACACGCCTGGCCAAGGCCAAGGCCAACAGCATGACCACTTTTCACGCGAGATACTTTAGCTCCATAGTTTTAAGTGGCTCAACCAATGCGACTTTAGGAAATCCAACACCACGTTGAGATCCAAAAAGTGCCACAGGAGGCACAAAAGGAGGCTGAATATGTAGTACTCCTTTAACCAAAGTCTGAACTTCAGGCAGTGAAGCCAGTTCTTTCTGGAAGAAAATCGACAGAGCCGAAATCTGGACCTTGATGGACCCCAATTTGAGGCCCAAACGTCACCCCTGCTTGCAGGAAGTGCAGGAATCGACATAGTTGAAATTCCTCCGTCGGGGCCTTCATGGCCTTCCACCAAGTAACAAATTTTCACAAAACGCGGCGATAATGTCTTGCGGTGACATCCTTCCTGGCTATGATCAGGGTAGGGATTACTTCCTTCGGAATACCCTTTTCCTTTAGGATCCGGTGTTCTACCGCCATGCCGTCAAACGCAGCCGCGGTAAGTCTTGGAACAGACAGGGTTTCTGCTGCAGCAGGTCTTGTCTGAGCGGCAGAGGCCAAGGGTCCTCTGCCAGCATCTCTTGAAGTTCCGGGTACCAAGCTCTTCATGGCCAATCCGGAACCCCGAGTATGGTTTTCACTCCTCGCCTTCTTATTATTCTCAGTACCTTGGGTATGAGAGGTAGAGGAGGAGACACATAAACCGACTGGTACACCCACGGTGTCACTAGAGCGTCCCCAGCGATCGCCTGAGGGTCCCTTGACCTGGCGCAATATCTTTTCAACTTCTTGTTGAGGCGGGACGCCATCATGTCCACCCGTGGTCATTCCCAACGGTTTACCCGCATTTGGAAAACTTCTGGATGAAGTCCCCATTCTCCTGGGTGTAGGTCGCCCATCGGAGAATCCTTGTGGCTTCTGCCATCGCCATCCTGCTTCTTGTGCCGCCCTGTCTGTTTACATGGGCGACCGCCGTGATGTCGTCTGATTGGATCAGTACCGGCTGGTTCTGAAGCAGGGGCCTTGCTTGGCTTAGGGCATTGTAAATGGCCCTTAGCTGCAGAATATTTATGTGAAGCGAAATCTCCTTGGAAATTTCTTCCCTGTGTGACTGCACCCCAGCCCCGATGGCTGGCATCCGTGGTCACCAGGACCCAGTCCTGTATTAAGAATCTGCGTCCCACTAGTAGATGAGCCCTCTGCAGCCACCACAGCAGCGACACCCTGTTTCTTGCTGACAGGGTTATCCGCTGTTGTATCTGTACATGGGACCCGGACCATTAGTCCCACAGGTCCCACTGGAACGTCCTTGCGTGGAGTCTTCCGAATGGAATTATGCTTCGTACGAAGCTACCATTTTTCACAGGACTCGTGTGCATTGATGTACCGACACCTGTCCTGGTTTTAGGATGTCTCTGACTAGAGATGACAACTCCTCTGCTTTTTCCACTGGAAGAAACACTCTTTTCTGGTCTGCGTTCAGAAACATTCCCAGGAACAGAAGACGTGTCGTCGGGACCAGCTGTGACTTTGGAATATTGAGAATCCAGTCGTGCTGTTGTAGCACTTCCCGAGAGAGTGCTACCCCCACTACCAACTGTTCTTTGGACCTCGCCTTTATCAGGAGATCGTCCAAGTACGGGATAATAAAAACTTCCTTCTTGCGAAGGAGTATCATCACTTCGGCCATTACCTAGGTAAAGACCTTCGGTGCCGTGGACAACTCCAACGGCCGCGTCTGGAACTGATAGTGACAGTCCTGTACCACATATCTGAGGTACTCAAGGTGAGGGGGGTAAATGGGGACATGCAGGTACGCATCCTTGATGTCCAGGGAGACCCTGTAATCCCCCTCGTCCAGGCTCGTAATAACCGCCCTGAGCGATTCCATCTTGAACTTGAATCTTCTGATATAAAAGTTCAAGTATTTTAATTTCAAGATGGGTCTCACCGAACCGTTGCGGTACCACAACCACTGTGGAATAGTAACCCCTTCCTTGCTGAAGGAGGGGCACCTTGACAATCACTTGTTGTGATTATAGTGTTGAATATCCACCAACACCGTCTCCCTGGCAGAGGGAGGTGCCGGTAGGGCAGATTTTAGGAAACGGCGGGGGGAAGAACGTCTCGAACTCCAGCCTGTACCCCTGAGATACTACTTGAAGGACCCAGGGATCCATGTGAGAGAGCCCACTGTCCGCTGAAATATCTGAGACGGGCCCCCACCGTACCCGGGTCCGCCTGAGCAGCCCCAGCACCATGCTGTGGACCTACCGGACGCAGGGAGGACTTCTGCTCTTGGGAACTAGCTGTGTGTTGCAGCTTTTTCCTCTACCTTTGCCTCTCGGCAGAAAGGATGAGCCTCTAGCCCTCTTGCTTTTCTGGGGAGGAAAGGACTGTACTTGATGATACGGTGCTTTCTTTTGTTGTGGGGTAGCCTGTGGCAAAAAAATAATTTCCCAGCAGTAGCTGTGGAAACGAGGTCTGAACAACTATCCCCAAACAGTTTTACCCCCTTATAGGGCAACTTCCATGTGCCGATTCGAGTCGGCATCGCCTGACCATTGCCAAGTCCACAACCCCCGTCTGGCGGCAATGGACCTAGCGCTTATTTTTGATGCCAGCCGGCAAATATCCCTCTGTGCATCACGCATGTATAAGACCACGTCTTTTATATGCTCTATTTTCAGCAAAATATTGTCCCTATCCATAGTTATTTTCCGACAGGGAATCTGACCACGCAGCGGGAGCACTGCACATCCATGCCGAAGCAACGGCTGGTCGCAATATAATGCCCTAGTGTGTGACCATATCTTATAGGATAACCTCCTGCTTTCTATCAGCAGGTTCCTTCAGGGCGGCCGTACCCGGAGACGGTAGTGCCACTTTTTCTGATAAGCGTGTAAGCGCTGTATCTACCCTATGGGGTGTTTCCCCACGTGACCTATCCTCTGGCGGGAAAGGGTACGCTGCCAATAACCGTTGTAGAAATTATCAATTTCTTACCAGGGGAAGACCACTCTTCCTCACACACCTCATTTAATTTCTCAGATGCAGGAAAAACTACTAATAGTTTTCTCTCACCAAACACAATACCCTTTTATGTGGTACCTGGGGTATAATCATAAATGTGTAATACATTTTTCATTGTCTCAATCCTGTAACGGGTGGACCTATTTGGAGGGTACACCAGTCTCATCGATGTCGACACTGGAGTCAGTATCCGTGTCGACATCTGTGTCTGTTATCTGAGGTAGCGGGCGATTTTAGAGCCCCTCATGACATTTGAGACGCTGGAACAGGCACACGCTGAGTAGCCGGCTGTTCCGTGTCGTCGACCTTTTATGTAAGGAGTTGACACTTTCACGTAATCCTTCCATAAGTTCAACCACACCGGTGTCGACCCCGCAGGGGGTGACAACATATTTACAGGCATTCGCTCCGCCTCCACCTCATTTTCCTCCACATACCTGTCGACACAGCCGTACCGACACACAGCACACACACAGGGAATGCTCTGATAGAGGACAGGACCCCACAAAACCCTTTGGGGAGACAGAGGGAGAGTATGCCAGCACACACCAGGGCGCTATATATCACAGGGATAGCACCTATAAAAAAGTGTTTTCCCTTATAGCTGCATATATATTGTATACTGCGCCTAAATTGTGCCCCCCCTCTCTTTTTAACCCTTTCTGTAGTGTATTAACTGCAGGGGAGAGCCAGGGAGCTTCCCTCCAACGGAGCTGTGAGGGAAAAATGGCGCCAGTGTGCTGAAGGAGATAGCTCCGCCCCTTTTTCGCGGACTTTTCTCCCGCATTTTTATGGAATCTGGCAGGGGTTAATATACATCCATATAGCCCTGGGGGTTATATGTGATGTATTTTTGCCAGCCAAGGTGTTTATATTGCTGCTCAGGGCGCCCCCCCCCCAGCGCCCTGCACCCTCAGTGACCGGAGTGTGTGGTGTGCATGAGGAGCAATGGCGCACAGCTGCAGTGCTGTGCGCTACCTTGGTGAAGACTGATGTCTTCTGCCACCGATTTTCCGGACCTCTTCTTGCTTCTGGCTCTGTAAGGGGGCCGGCGGCGCGGCTCTGGGACCGGACTCCGAGGCTGGGCCTGTGTTCGGTCCCTCTGGAGCTAATGGTGTCCAGTAGCCTAAGAAGCCCAAGCTGGCTGCAAGCAGGCAGGTTCGCTTTTTCTCCCCTTAGTCCCTCGATGCAGTGAGCCTGTTGCCAGCAGGTCTCACTGAAAATAAAAAACCTAAAACTAACTTTTTCTAAGAAGCTCAGGAGAGCCTTCTAGATTGCACCCTGCTCGGTCGGGTACAAAAATCTAACTAAGGCTTGGAGGATGGTCATAGGGGGAGGAGCCAGTGCACACCAGATAGTCCTAAAGCTTTCTTTAGATGTGCCCAGTCTCCTGCGGAGCCGCTATTCCCCATGGTCCTTACGGAGTTCCCAGCATCCACTAGGACGTCAGAGAAAGAATATTGTTTTTTGTTGTGGAACTACAAGGCCCAGCAAGCCTCCCCCTCTTGCTGTTACTTGGAGAACCTCAAGTACCAGCATGCGGGGAAATAACGGGCCCGCTGGTACCTGTAGTTCTACAACAACAAAAATATCCATATAAAAACACAACTCACACACCGTGAAAGTAAAAATTTATTAAAACACACTTACACACTCACACATACTTACCTACATCCCACGCCGGTCACGTCCACTTGTCCAGTAGAATCCAATAGGGGTACCTGTAAAAATGAGAGACAGATTACTTACCTACATCCCACGCCGATCACGTCCACTTGTCCGGTAGAATACAATAGGGTAGGGGTACCTGTAAAAATGAACATTATACTTACAAACTTAGAGAGAGAGAGAGAGAGAGAGAGTGTGAGGGCGGGATGTACTAAGCAGTAATATAGCGGTAAAACCTCTTACCGGCCCGATATCTTTTCCCCGTATGTTCTATTAATCCTCAGCCTACTGCGCTGTCAGTTGCTTCTGCATCTCCTGTTACACGTGACTTCTTCGGCACGGTACCTGCTGTCATAGGTAGCCTATTGTTCCACCACGGGCACCGTATGTACGAACGTACAGGACCTGTCACCTCCAGGCATATGTGCCATCGTTTAATGATCGGAGGTGATGGGTCCCGTACGTTCGTATATACGGTGCCCGCGGTGGACCAATAGGCTACCTATGAGAGCAGGTATCGTGCAGAAGTCACGTGTAACAGGTGCAAGTGACAGCGTGGCAGGCTGGGTGTTAATTAAATACGGGGAAAAGATATTGAGCTGGTAGGACACACACACACCCCTACCTGCTGCTGGGGAGAGCCGCACGTGGCTGACACACACACATACACACACACACACACACACGCACACACACACACACACACACCCCTACCTGCTGCTGCACACACACACACACACACACACACACACACACACCCCTACCTGCTGCTGCACACACACCCCCTCCCCCCTACCTGCTGCTACTGGACACCCATCCCCCCACACACACACCTGCTGCTGCTGGACACACACACACACACACACTACCTCTGCTGCTGCTGCTGGACGACCCCCACCCACCCCCACCCCTACCGGCTGCTGCTGGACACACACACAGACACACACACAACACACACAAACACTACCTCTGCTGCTGCTGGACACCCCCCCCCACACACACACACACACACCTGCTGCTGCTGGACACACACACACACACACACACACACACACACACACACACACTACCTCTGCTGCTGCTGGATGACACCCCCCCACCCCCACCTGCTGCTGCTGGACACACACACACACAGCACACACACAAACACTACCTCTGCTGCTGCTGGACCCCCCCCCCACACACACACCTGCTGCTGCTGGACACACACACACACACACTACCTCTGCTGCTGCTGGACGAGCCCCCACCCACCCCTCCCTACCTGCTGCTGTTGGACACACATACACACACACACACACACACACACAACACACACAAACAGTACCTCTGCTGCTGCTGGGGAGAGCCGCTCCGGTCAGCGGGAGGGTGGAGGAGGGGGAGAGCCGCAGATCACGGCGCTTTGGTCAGCAGGAAGACGGAGGAGGTCGGGGGAGAGCCGCACTCCCGCCTACCTCCAGCGACACTCACCGCCGGGACCCGCCGCCTCCAGCGCCGCATGTGTGGGATTGGACAGCAGATCCAGCACTGGATCCGCTGTCCAATCACAGGTGCCTCGCTGACATGGGGCTGACATGTCCCTGTCAGCGAGGCACTTGTATAAGTGCAGCTTCCCCATCTGTTTTGAATGGGCTTTTACAGCCCAGTGCTTGGCCCCGCCCCTCCGCTCAGTCCCGTTTCAATTCTGTATGAGAGGCACCTGCTGTCAGTGCCTCGCAAGCACATTAAACTGCAAAAATTATTAGAATTAATTAAAGAAGATACTTATGACACAGAATATGTGTCATAAGTATCTTCTTTATATTATTTTAATAATTAATCACAGGGGAGGCACTGCCTCCCCTGCCTCCCCTGACTGCACGTCCCTGGTGTGCATGTCCTGTTTATACAACATAAGGGTGGGTGGGAGGGCCCAAGGACAATTCCATCTTGCACCTCTTTTTCTTCTTTGCATCATGTGCTGTTTGGGGACTAGTTTTTTTAAGTGCTATCCTGTCTGTAACTGCAATGCCACTCCTAGATGGGCCAGGTGTTTGTGCTGCACACTTAGCTTAGTCATACAGCCACCTCTGTGCAACTTTTAGGCCTAAAAACAATATTGTGAGGTGTTCAGAATAGACTGGAAATGAGTGGAATGATTGTTATTGAGGTTAATAATACTGTAGGAGCAAAATTACCCCCAAATTCTGTGATATTAGCTGTTTTTATGTTTTTTTCAAAATTCATCCAGAGCCAAAACCAAGACACAAAAGGGTGGTTTTGGCAAAACCAAGCCAAAACCAAAACACGAAAGTGGAATTAGAACCAAACACAAAACACGAAAAGTGCCAGCCGCACATCTCTATACTGAACACCTCACAATATTGTTTTTAGGCCAAAAGGTTGCATCGAGGTGGATGTATGACTAAGCTAAAGCACCTGGCCCATCTAGGATTGGCACTGCAGTGGCAGACAAAACCAATGCACAAAACACGAAAAGCGCCCACCGCACATCTCTAATTCTCTCTCTCTCTCTCTCTCTCTCTCTCTAAATATATAGGAAAGCCCTTACTCACTCACTCCTTCACTGACTGATTAACTAATCACTAATGCTCTTACTTCCCAATATATTAGGATGCAGAAATTTAACATAGGTATTCTTCAGGTGGAAATTAGGAAAAATACATAATTAGAATTATAATAAACCTCCCCTAAGGGGATGAATAGTGTGTTGACATAATGACGTCATTACCAATGCGTAGCTTGCATTGCATGAACGATAATGCCCAAACGGAAAATCAGATCAAAATTTGGATAGCACCTTCAGTGTGTAGAATTTAATAAACTACAAAAATGTGAAAGCCCTCACTCACTCACTCACTCACTCACTTCCGCACTGACTGACTCATCACTAAGTCTCGTACTGCCCGATATGTTAGGAAGCTGAAATTTAACATAGGTATTCTTCAGGTGGGAAATAGGAAAACAACATAATTAGAATATTAATAAACCTCTCCTAAGGGGATGAAAAGGGGCTTGACATAATGACATCATTACTGATGCATGGCTTGCGTTTCGTGAACAATAACACCCAAACAGACAATTGGATCAAATTTTAATTGCACCTCCAGTGTGTAGAATTTAATAAACTACAAACATGGTCATGTCACTTTTTACCGTATCTGCTACGGGTGCTCCTCAAAATTACAGCTCCTCAAATTTACATCTCTATAGATTTACCAAATTTTTAACACTCATTTATATTTACAAACATGGAAATCAGAACCTCCTGTGCGAAGAAATGGCAGAACAGCTTGAATATATATAACAGCTATATATATATATATATATATATATATAATATAATATATATATATATTATATATATATATATAATGGTATATTTAAAATATCATCACAAAAACCTGACACACCTTGACAAAGGGGCTGCGGGCCCCGAAACGTTGGTTTTTGTGATGATATTTTAAATGTACCATTTTTGATGATTTCACCATTCTAAGACCTGGAGTGACGCCGCTTTTCTTTGATTGCTTATCTATGCAAGTTTGGAGGGCACCCAGGCAATTTAACACCATATGGCCAGGAGTGCCGGGCACCACCGCTACTATATATATATATATATATATATATATAAACAACAATGGTGTTCGGCACTCCATTAATCATGGAAAACTGTTGCGGGTGCCCTCACAGGTGTAATCTGAATCCTCACACTTACATATGTAGACCAGGGTGCGGCACTCCGTCAAATAAATCAATGTAGTCGGTTTGATAGTCAATCAACGTTTCAATGTTAGTACATTGTCATCAGGATTACAAACAAAGTAGAAAAACACATACCTTAAATAGTAACCACCAGTGCTCATATCGCGGCTGCTGGCGGGATTTCCGCCCTGGTCTGCCGCTTTAGGATGATGTCATCACGCAATTAGCGTGCGGCGTCAGTGTATACCCATCACCATAACAACCAATCGAACAGGAACTGTCAGAAATAGCAACATTTCATATATCTTACTATAATTCACTATTGCAACCAAATTAGCAACATATGACATATGTCTCGATGAGTATGTACCCAACTTCAAGATGAATCACTTAATTCTAACAGGCTAATATCTATCATATTATTAAAATCTTAGGTGGTACCCGTATTACCTCACAAAGCTGTGAATGATTTACTCAATCAGCAGTGCTGTCCCTATGATAAATATCAGAGATTGGCACTGCTATATTTTAATAAGGTATGGAAAAGAGCATGATAAAGTAAAAGTAGTGACATGTCCTAGCCACCTGAAAAATACTTATAATTAATCAGTCAAAGCATGAGAAAGAAAGGTATTCATTAAGACCTTTAGGGCTGATAACATCTAGCCGGTGTATCCACCGTGTCTCACACCTCAGTAATTGTAAACTACGATCTCCACCACGTCTTGATTGTGGAATATGGTCAATCATCCTATATTTAAGATTTGGCAGCCCATGTCCCTTCTCTGCGAAGTGGCGTGCTACGGGTTGTTCGCTGGTGCCACTTGCAATGGCCAGCCTGATAGAATGGCGGTGAGCAGCCATCCTCTCTTTAAATTTGCACTGGGTCTTTCCAATATAGGAAAGGCCACAGGGACAAATTATCTGATAAACAACATGGGTACTGTTACAATCATATATATAATGGTATATTTAAAATATCATCACAAAAACCTGACACACCTTGACAAAGGGGCTGCGGGCCCCGAAACGTTGGTTTTCGTGATGATATTTTAAATATACCATTTTTGATGATTTCACCATTCTAAGACCTGGAGTGACGCCGCTTTTCTTTGATTGCTTATCTATGCAAGTTTGGAGGGCACCCAGGCAATTTAACACCATATGGCCAGGAGTGCCGGGCACCACCGCTACTATATATATATATATATATATATATATATATACCAGCCTTTCAAAATGACGTAACAACATAACAGTAATGTCAGCACCGGTGGCTATGCATCCCTGAACGGAGCACTTGACTTGCTCTGCCAGGCACCATCTAGTAGTCTGGTAGCCCCTGGCATGCAAAACATTTGAATTCCTCCCATAGAGGTGAGGAGCAGTGTCAGCCTTTTTATTTTACAGGATATATATATATATATATATATATATGTACTGTGTATATATATACACACACACACACACACACACACACACACACACATTGTTTGCAGATAAATAAAAAAGAAAAATGTTTCAAGGTCTTTCTTCACTCCAGCTTTATGATACAAAGCTCAGTGTTTTCAACCAATGTGTACAATAATTAACTAGTGTGGGACTTCATTAATAGAACACTCCTTATAATTAATGAATACACTGGTGATGAATTATTGTGCAGTCATTCTCTGTGAAAGGAAAGTACTCAATGCTTATTTTCCTCTTTCCATAAAATCCCTTTGTTCTTTACTCCCACATAAAACTTATTTTGGGCAGGCATTGCATTGATGCCAGCAATAGTAATATATGTCTTATTCTACAAAGTTAAGACGTAAAGAACAATCATGCACGCTGCCCTTAAGAATTTAAGTCAGACTTCTTACTGTTTCAATAAGTAACTGGAGAAGAATAATATCCACATGTTTTCTTCACAGAACAATTTAACTTAAAGCGGAATCAAACCCTAGAAAAAAAAAATCTAACTTGCTGTAGAATGTTAAAAATAATTTACTTTGGTCCCTTACCTGACAAAATTTTAACCCTGGATAGTGATACCACTGTCAGACTTACGATCCAGGGAATTGCGTGGTCTATGACTGTAGCTGTCAAATTCCTGGGTCTCAGCCAACTCTGGTAAAGGTCATTTCCTTTCACACTTACTAAAATCCCAGGTTAATGCACATTCAAGTGCAAAAACCCAGAGTTTTGAAGTAAGTGTGAAAGGGTATTATTGAGAAAATTGTATGCATGGCCTGGTAGGCAACCAAAGCTCATGCTTAAGGCCCAGCATCTCACTGAGGTGGAAGAGATCTATCTAAACACATTTGCAAAACGCTGTATACTGTAGGCCACATGCGCAGGGCCATAACTAGGGCTGTACAGAATTACCGTCGCAGCCCCTCAGTCCCTGCATCTTGCAAGCAAGGCACCAAGTAGCCAGAATCGCAGCTGCAGTGCTGCTGGAGCAACCTTTGAGAGCTCTAGGCATGTAGACGACAGTGTGAAACAACCCCCTGGAGCATCCTGTGGATGATGCGGGCAGTTCTGTGCTGTCTGGCGCTGTCAGCCCCGCCCCTTAACATAATGTTATGACATCAAGCACTTGGGGGGGGAGGGGGGCTAGTAAGCCCTGTTATGCCGCTGCCCATGCAATCTCGCCCAGATACACCCTTTCAGACCCAAGTGCAGATGTGTATATATATATATATATATATATTCAAAGGGTAAAGCAGGCGGCACTCAGCAGTCTGAATTCCATATAAACTTTTATTCAACAACCGACATGTTTCGGAGTTTCCTCCGTCCTCAGGGCAGGACGGAGGAAACTCCGAAACATGTCGGTTGTTGAATAAAAGTTTATATTGAATTCAGACTGCTGAGTGCCGCCTGCTTTACCCTTGGAAGTATTCAGTGGGACACCATTCCCTCACGGAGGGCACCGCAGCACGTTTATCACTCTATTGCCTTGAGTGCCGGACACCATCACGATATTTATATATATATATATATATATATATATATATATATATATATATATGATTTTTCATGTCCACTTTAACTAGCTTCACATACACCAACTGCAATATTTGATGCATTATTTTAGTTTAATATGTATTACAGTATATATTAAACTGAAACTTTATGTGTTAAGTATTGAAGTGATGCTTCTGTGCCTGTTCAAGTACTCTCTAGCTCTTGACTGCACCCTTCATGCTCTGGCCTGTCACCGGCCAATAATCCTCATTGCCATGTTGCTCCATGCTTATATTATAGCTTATCTGGGCTCTCCCTGTCAACTAATAGATGCTTGGGCCTACTACTCTCTTGTGTCTGTATTATGATTGTTGAATTCAAAACCTGGAAATATGTTTTCTCTTACATACCATACATCCTCTCTTGCATTTATAATAGTCTCCTTTTGGATGTCTCAACACTTTCTTAAGCTTAATATGTTCTAGACTGAACTCATTGTCTTCTTATCAGCTTGAGTCTCATCCATTCCCTACCTATGCCTCACATTTCCTCAGAGCCTCATGTTTGCTGAATGGACAACACTCTCGATTTCATGCTCTCGTTCACACCACACATCCATTTCATAACACATTTCTGTCTGATCTATCTTTGGAACATTGCCAAAATTAGACATGTCCTCTCCCACTTTGCCTACTGCAACCTTCTTTTCTCTGGTTTCTCCCTTTATTCCTCCACTCCTCTCATTTTCATGCTACAACAGAATTAGTTTTCTTTCACTTCTACCTCTCCACTATGTCCACTGGCTACTTTCCCTTTCAGAATTCATTCTGAACTCCAGGAGCTGCAGCAGATGTTTGTGCCCCAGTGCCCTTAAAATCCACACCTCATGACATACATATAATCATTATTCTTTGTGTGATGCCGGGACACTTACATACATTAAAGTATGTAAACTGTTTCTATACCACAACATTTTTTGTATTTTCTGGTGTCCAAGTTTTAAATACTTTGTTGGTAGAAAATATACACCATAAAGAAAAATCCTGTGCATTACGCTGAGTTTTTATTAATTCCAGAAGGAATGGTTTACAGTAGTGAATTTAATACTGGTGCATACCAACAAAGTATGTAAGACTTGGGTCTGCTTTATCACCATCCACATCTGAGGATGTAGATGTGACGTGATAAAATTGTTCCAATCCGCATAGCAATAATTGATGACATCACATGGATGTATCAATTATTGCATGTGGAGACAGAGCTTGCAAGAAAGATCTGTCCCTGTGAATGCCCTCTGCAGCTTTATTGGGGGGGGGGGGGGGGTTTACACAAAAAATACCCTGAGTATGTGCTGCAAATTGCCGCCGCTGGGCATACCCCTCTGCCGCGACCATCCCCTTCTGTCGCGACCATCCCCGCACCGTGATTCCCTTCCTACTTCATCATTGCTCATACTCACCTGCACCAAGGAATCTGTGATTGTGTGCTCCGGTGAGGGCTGTTGGTCATCTGATCCTCTTCCTGCTGTGCCACTTCGCAGCATCACTTTACTGCAGCGGGAGTCACACAGCAGCGCAGGAGGACCCAATAACTTGCCGCCATCACCGAAGCACCGATCACTGGTCCCTGGCTGTAGGTATGGAGTGGGGATGAAAATCAATTAGAAACATTTGTTAACACTATTAATGTTAATGATTATAACCTCAAATTCACTCATACCTGTACATCGAATAAAAATAAAATTGGATTTTTGCACCTTATGCTTGATAGCTCTGAAGCCGCTGGTTCTGGAAAAATTAATACTTATACTCACTTTAAAAAGGTAGACTGTAATAGCTACCTAGAATTTGGATGTTGCCATCTGCCAAACTGGAAAATAAATATTCCATTCTCACAATATACCAGACTGAGGAGGAATTGTGCTAATATAGAGAAATATGATGAACAGGCATCTACCTACACTAGGAGGTTCTTGGAATGAGGATATCCTGAGAACCTCATAGAACAGTCTAGGTTACGGGCTAGAGAGAAATCCAGACAGGAGTTACTCATTTATAAGGATAAGAGATCCGCAATAGCCAAATTCGGAGTGACAGCAGAAGCACAAGAGATCAATTGTCCCTTTGTTACAGATTACAATGTGGAAGCCGGTGCTATCAAAAATGTGCTTAGAAAGAACTGGTACATTTTACAATTAGACCCGGTATTGGGTAATCTTCTTCCAAAATATCCAGGTGTGGTTTTTAGGAGAGCTAAGAATGTGAAGTCTTTTGTCTCCCGTAGCCGATTAGAACCGATAAAAGAACAAAAGGATAAACACTTTCTAGATAATCTGAAAGGGTGTCATGCATGTATGTGGTGTAAAGTTTGTAAATTAATAGATAAAAATAAGACCACAGTTTTGGATAGTAGTAATCTTAAATCCTTCTTTGTAAAGAGTTTTATTAATTGTAATACGAAGTTTGTGGTATATATGTTGACCTGTCCCTGTGGTTATAAATACATAGGGAAAACTGAAAGGATGCTGAAGATCCGCATTTTAGAACACACTAGAAACATTAAAAATAAAATTAATAATCATAGTGTTCCGCGGCATTTTCAGGAATGCCATTCTAGTGACCCTACAAAGTTATCATTTAAAGGTATAGAACATATCAGTTTTAAAAAAATGGGTGGGAATAGGGAGAAAGACCTGGAAAAAAGGGAAACCTTTTGGATATTAACCCTTAATACTATTAAACCGAAGGGTCTGAATTAAGGGTTTGAAATAACACCTTTTCTTAACTAGCTAATTAGGAATATACTCATAGGAACAAAAATGTAATAATACTATATATCGTTTACTAAAGAGGTTTACAATTTAGATGGTAGTGCAATAATGTAATGTATGTAGATAATATGCATTGTATGTAGTTGATAAATGTTATTCTGAAATAGCGGCTTGGAAGCATTGATTATAATAATCCTAATGGCTGATTGCTATTTATTTAAAGTTACATTTTTATTGCTTTGGTTCATTGAGGATACAATCTAAATTGCAGTGATACTGAAAAGTTTTCAAATGAATACATTGACATTTGTCAGATAATAAGGATCTGATTTGATTAAGGCCTCCAATGCCACTATTCAGGTAAAATGAATTGTAATTATGTATAACTTCACGGGTCTGATCTATAAAAGAGGATCGTAGCATCATGTACTCCAGCCTTCTGACGAAGTCGATGACGAAACGCGTTAAGGCGGAGTCAACTGACGTTTGTGCTCCCTGGGACTGTTGAATCCCGAAGTCCACGGCTGGTGTGATCCTACTCGCGGCTCTCCAGCGGCAGTGATTAACGGCGGGGTGAGGATTCCAATACAGACTGGGCGGATTCTGGTTCCAGCCTTTACCGGGAGATTATTGTGAAATCATGTGGTAACCAGCCCACACTGGTTGCCTATCGGTACGAGTTGAATCTTATTGTGTACGTCTGTCCATGTTATTTTATTAAGTACTTTTATGCACTATGGAGCGCCCCCTTTATATGCTTTTTTAACATATATATATATATATATATATATATATATATATAACAAAAAAACAATTGCGTTTAGTATGTAGCCTCCTAAAACACTTGGATTCTATTTTTCAATGAATATTCTTCCACGGCGTGGGTTCTTACACAAGATATCACCTCACATGTATACCCTCACACCAAAAATACACCCAAAACAGAATGGACAAAAGGCCTAATTAGATATGATACCAAACACTTTTATTAAAAGTACATAATAAAAATCCATACGTTCACATGAACATTAATAAAATACATCATGATACAGTCAAGGATTTTTTGTCAGTTTCAACAGTTCGAGAAATCACCCTCACCTTTACAGGTGTGAGCTCAATAGGGTGTAGTGGTGAACTGGACAAGAAACCGTAACTGATTTAAGCCAATGCGTTTTGTCAAAACGACTTCCTCAGGGGTTTATATAGAGATGAGCGCCGGAAATTTTTCGGGTTTTGTGTTTTGGTTTTGGGTTCGGTTCTGCGGCCGTGTTTTGGGTTCGACCGCGTTTTGGCAAAACCTCACCGAATTTTTTTTGTCGGATTCGGGTGTGTTTTGGATTCGGGTGTTTTTTTCAAAAAACACTAAAAAACAGCTTAAATCATAGAATTTGGGGGTCATTTTCATCCCAAAGTATTATTAACCTCAAAAACCATAATTTACACTCATTTTCAGTCTATTCTGAATACCTCACACCTCACAATATTATTTTTAGTCCTAAAATTTGCACCAAGGTCGCTGGATGACTAAGCTAAACGACACAAGTGGCCGACACAAACACCTGGCCCATCTAGGAGTGGCACTGCAGTGTCACGCAGGATGTCCCTTCCAAAAAACCCTCCCCAATCAGCACATGACGCAAAGAAAAAAAGAGGCGCAATGAGGTAGCTGTGTGAGTAAGATAAGCGACCCTAGTGGCCGACACAAACACTGGGCCCATCTAGGAGTGTCACTGCAGTGTCACGCAGGATGTCCCTTCCAAAAAACCCTCCCCAAACAGCACATGACGCAAAGAAAAAAAGAGGCGCAATGAGGTAGCTGTGTGAGTAAGATAAGCGACCCTAGTGGCCGACACAAACACCGGGCCCATCTAGGAGTGTCACTGCAGTGTCACGCAGGATGTCCCTTCCAAAAAACCCTCCTCAAACAGCACATGACGCAAAGAAAAAAAGAGGCGCAATGAGGTAGCTGTGTGAGTAAGATAAGCGACCCTAGTGGCCGACACAAACACCGGGCCCATCTAGGAGTGTCACTGCAGTGTCACGCAGGATGTCCCTTCCAAAAAACCCTCCCCAAACAGCACATGACGCAAAGAAAAAAAGAGGCGCAATGAGGTAGCTGTGTGAGTAAGATAAGCGACCCTAGTGGCCGACACAAACACCAGGCCCATCTAGGAGTGGCACTGCAGTGTCACGCAGGATGTCCCTTCCAAAAAACCCTCCCCAAACAGCACATGACGCAAAGAAAAAAAGAGGCGCAATGAGGTAGCTGTGTGAGTAAGATAAGCGACCCTAGTGGCCGACACAAACACCGGGCCCATCTAGGAGTGTCACTGCAGTGTCACGCAGGATGTCCCTTCCAAAAAACCCTCCCCAAACAGCACATGACGCAAAGAAAAAAAGAGGCGCAATGAGGTAGCTGTGTGAGTAAGATAAGCGACCCTAGTGGCCGACACAAACACCGGGCCCATCTAGGAGTGGCACTGCAGTGTCACGCAGGATGTCCCTTCCAAAAAACCCTCCCCAAACAGCACATGACGCAAAGAAAAAAAGAGGCGCAATGAGGTAGCTGTATGAGTAAGATAAGCAACCCTAGTGGCCGACACAAACACCGGGCCCATCTATGAGTGGCACTGCAGTGTCACGCAGGATGTCCCTTCCAAAAAACCCTCCCCAAACAGCACATGACGCAAAGAAAAATTAAAGAAAAAAGAGGTGCAAGATGGAATTGTCCTTGGGCCCTCCCACCCACCCTTATGTTGTATAAACAGGACATGCACACTTTAACCAACCCATCATTTCAGTGACAGGGTCTGCCACACGACTGTGACTGAAATGACGGGTTGGTTTGGACCCCCACCAAAAAAGAAGCAATTAATCTCTCCTTGCACAAACTGGCTCTACAGAGGCAAGATGTCCACCTCATCATCATCCTCCGATATATCACCGTGTACATCCCCCTCCTCACAGATTATCAATTCGTCCCCACTGGAATCCACCATCTCAGCTCCCTGTGTACTTTGTGGAGGCAATTGCTGCTGGTCAATGTCTCCACGGAGGAATTGATTATAATTCATTTTAATGAACATCATCTTCTCCACATTTTCTGGATGTAACCTCGTACGCCGATTGCTGACAAGGTGAGCGGCGGCACTAAACACTCTTTCGGAGTACACACTTGTGGGAGGGCAACTTAGGTAGAATAAAGCCAGTTTGTGCAAGGGCCTCCAAATTGCCTCTTTTTCCTGCCAGTATAAGTACGGACTGTGTGACGTGCCTACTTGGATGCGGTCACTCATATAATCCTCCACCATTCTTTCAATGGTGAGAGAATCATATGCAGTGACAGTAGACGACATGTCCGTAATCGTTGGCAGGTCCTTCAGTCCGGACCAGATGTCAGCATCAGCAGTCGCTCCAGACTGCCCTGCATCACCGCCAGCGGGTGGGCTCGGAATTCTGAGCCTTTTCCTCGCACCCCCAGTTGCGGGAGAATGTGAAGGAGGAGATGTTGACAGGTCGCGTTCCGCTTGACTTGACAATTTTCTCACCAGCAGGTCTTTCAACCCCAGCAGACTTGTGTCTGCCGGAAAGAGAGAACCAAGGTAGGCTTTAAATCTAGGATCGAGCACGGTGGCCAAAATGTAGTGCTCTGATTTCAACAGATTGACCACCCGTGAATCCTTGTTAAGCGAATTAAGGGCTCCATCCACAAGTCCCACATGCCTAGCGGAATCGCTCCGTGTTAGCTCCTCCTTCAATGTCTCCAGCTTCTTCTGCAAAAGCCTGATGAGGGGAATGACCTGACTCAGGCTGGCAGTGTCTGAACTGACTTCACGTGTGGCAAGTTCAAAGGGCATCAGAACCTTGCACAACGTTGAAATCATTCTCCACTGCACTTGAGACAGGTGCATTCCACCTCCTATATCGTGCTCAATTGTATAGGCTTGAATGGCCTTTTGCTGCTCCTCCAACCTCTGAAGCATATAGAGGGTTGAATTCCACCTCGTTACCACTTCTTGCTTCAGATGATGGCAGGGCAGGTTCAGTAGTTTTTGGTGGTGCTCCAGTCTTCTGTACGTGGTGCCTGTACGCCGAAAGTGTCCCGCAATTCTTCTGGCCACCGACAGCATCTCTTGCACGCCCCTGTCGTTTTTAAAAAAATTCTGCACCACCAAATTCAAGGTATGTGCAAAACATGGGACGTGCTGGAATTTGCCCAGATTTAATGCACACACAATATTGCTGGCGTTGTCCGATGCCACAAATCCACAGGAGAGTCCAATTGGGGTAAGCCATTCCGCGATGATCTTCCTCAGTTGCCGTAAGAGGTTTTCAGTTGTGTGCGTATTCTGGAAAGCGGTGATACAAAGCGTAGCCTGCCTAGGAAAGAGTTGGCGTTTGCGAGATGCTGCTACTGGTGCCGCCGCTGCTGTTCTTGCGGCGGGAGTCCATACATCTACCCAGTGGGCTGTCACAGTCATATAGTCCTGACCCTGCCCTGCTCCACTTGTCCACTTGTCCACATGTCCGTGGTTAAGTGGACATTGGGTACAACTGCATTTTTTAGGACACTGGTGAGTCTTTTTCTGACGTCCGTGTACATTCTCGGTATCGCCTGCCTAGAGAAGTGGAACCTAGATGGTATTTGGTAACGGGGGCACACTGCCTCAATAAATTGTCTAGTTCCCTGTGAACTAACGGCGGATACCGGACGCACGTCTAACACCAACATAGTTGTCAAGGCCTCAGTTATCCGCTTTGCAGCAGGATGACTGCTGTGATATTTCATCTTCCTCGCAAAGGACTGTTGGACAGTCAATTGCTTACTGGAAGTAGTACAAGTGGGCTTACGACTTCCCCTCTGGGATGACCATCGACTCCCAGCAGCAACAACAGCAGCGCCAGCAGCAGTAGGCGTTACACGCAAGGATGCATCGGAGGAATCCCAGGCAGGAGAGGACTCGTCAGAATTGCCAGTGACATGGCCTGCAGGACTATTGGCATTCCTGGGGAAGGAGGAAATTGACACTGAGGGAGTTGGTGGGGTGGTTTGCGTGAGCTTGGTTACAAGAGGAAGGGATTTACTGGTCAGTGGACTGCTTCCGCTGTCGCCCAAAGTTTTTGAACTTGTCACTGACTTATTATGAATGCGCTGCAGGTGACGTATAAGGGAGGATGTTCTGAGGTGGTTAACGTCCTTACCCCTACTTATTACAGCTTGACAAAGGCAACACACGGCTTGACACCTGTTGTCCGCTTTTCTGTTGAAATACCTCCACACTGAAGAGCTGATTTTTTTGGTATTTTCACTAGGCATGTCAACGGCCATATTCCTCCCACGGACAACAGGTGTCTCCCCGGGTGCCTGACTTAAACAAACCACCTCACCATCAGAATCCTCCTGGTCAATTTCCTCCCCAGCGCCAGCAACACCCATATCCTCCTCATCCTGGTGTACTTCAACACTGACATCTTCAATCTGACTATCAGGAACTGGACTGCGGGTGCTGCTTCCAGCATTTGCAGGGGGCGTGCAAATGGTGGAAGGCGCATGCTCTTCACGTCCAGTGTTGGGAAGGTCAGGCATCGCAACCGACACAATTGGACTCTCCTTGTGGATTTGGGATTTCGAAGAACGCACAGTTCTTTGCGGTGCTTTTGCCAGCTTGAGTCTTTTCAGTTTTCTAGCGAGAGGCTGAGTGCTTCCATCCTCATGTGAAGCTGAACCACTAGCCATGAACATAGGCCGGGGCCTCAGCCGTTCCTTGCCACTCCATGTGGTAAATGGCATATTGGCAAGTTTACGCTTCTCCTCCGACAATTTTATTTTAGGTTTTGGAGTCCTTTTTTTACTGATATTTGGTGTTTTGGATTTGACATGCTCTGTACTATGACATTGGGCATCGGCCTTGGCAGACGACATTGCTGGCATTTCATCGTCTCGGCCATGATTAGTGGCAGCAGCTTCAGCACGAGGTGGAAGTGGATCTTGATCTTTCCCTAATTTTGGAACCTCAACATTTTTGTTCTCCATATTTTAATAGGCACAACTAAAAGGCACCTCAGGTAAACAATGGAGATGGATGGATACTAGTATACTTATGGATGGACTGCCGAGTGCCGAAACAGAGGTAGCTACAGCCGTGGACTACCGTACTGTACTGTGTCTGCTGCTAATATAGACTGGTTGATAATGAGATGTAGTATGTATAAAGAAGAAAGAAAAAAAAAACCACGGGTAGGTGGTATACAATTATGGATGGACTGCCGAGTGCCGACACAGAGGTAGCTACAGCCGTGGACTACCGTACTGTACTGTGTCTGCTGCTAATATAGACTGGATGATAATGAGATGTAGTATGTATAAAGAAGAAAGAAAAAAAAACCACGGGTATGTGGTATACAATTATGGATGGACTGCCGAGTGCCGACACAGAGGTAGCTACAGCCGTGGACTACCGTACTGTACTGTGTCTGCTGCTAATATAGACTGGTTGATAATGAGATGTAGTATGTATAAAGAAGAAAGAAAAAAAAAACCACGGGTAGGTGGTATACAATTATGGATGGACTGCCGAGTGCCGACACAGAGGTAGCTACAGCCGTGGACTACCGTACTGTACTGTGTCTGCTGCTAATATAGACTGGATGATAATGAGATGTAGTATGTATAAAGAAGAAAGAAAAAAAAAAAAAACACGGGTAGGTGGTATACAATTATGGATGGACTGCCGAGTGCCGACACAGAGGTAGCTACAGCTGTGGACTACCGTACTGTACTGTGTCTGCTGCTAATATAGACTGGTTGATAATGAGATGTAGTATGTATAAAGAAGAAAGAAAAAAAAAACCACGGGTAGGTGGTATACAATTATGGATGGACTGCCGAGTGCCGACACAGAGGTAGCTACAGCCGTGGACTACCGTACTGTACTGTGTCTGCTGCTAATATAGACTGGATGATAATGAGATGTAGTATGTATAAAGAAGAAAGAAAAAAAAAACCACGGGTAGGTGGTATACAATTATGGATGGACTGCCGAGTGCCGACACAGAGGTAGCTACAGCCGTGGACTACCGTACTGTACTGTGTCTGCTGCTAATATAGACTGGATGATAATGAGATGTAGTATGTATAAAGAAGAAAGAAAAAAAAAACCACGGGTAGGTGGTATACAATTATGGATGGACTGCCGAGTGCCGACACAGAGGTAGCTACAGCCGTGGACTACCGTACTGTACTGTGTCTGCTGCTAATATAGACTGGTTGATAATGAGATGTAGTATGTATAAAGAAGAAAGAAAAAAAAAACCACGGGTAGGTGGTATACAATTATGGATGGACTGCCGAGTGCCGACACAGAGGTAGCTACAGCCGTGGACTACCGTACTGTACTGTGTCTGCTGCTAATATAGACTGGATGATAATGAGATGTAGTATGTATAAAGAAGAAAGAAAAAAAAAACCACGGGTAGGTGGTATACAATTATGGATGGACTGCCGAGTGCCGACACAGAGGTAGCTACAGCCGTGGACTACCGTACTGTACTGTGTCTGCTGCTAATATAGACTGGTTGATAATGAGATGTAGTATGTATAAAGAAGAAAGAAAAAAAAAACACGGGTAGGTGGTATACAATTATGGATGGACTGCCGAGTGCCGACACAGAGGTAGCTACAGCCGTGGACTACCGTACTGTACTGTGTCTGCTGCTAATATAGACTGGATGATAATGAGTTGTAGTATGTATGTATAAAGAAGAAAGAAAGAAAAAACCACGGGTAGGTGGTATACAATTATGGATGGACTGCCGAGTGCCGACACAGAGGTAGCTACAGCCGTGGACTACCGTACTGTGTCTGCTGCTAATATAGACTGGTTGATAATGAGATGTAGTATGTATAAAGAAGAAAGAAAAAAAAAAACCACGGGTAGGTGGTATACAATTATGGATGGACTGCCGAGTGCCGACACAGAGGTAGCTACAGCTGTGGACTACCGTACTGTACTGTGTCTGCTGCTAATATAGACTGGATGATAATGAGATGTAGTATGTATAAAGAAGAAAGAAAAGAAAAAACACGGGTAGGTGGTATACAATTATGGATGGACTGCCGAGTGCCGACACAGAGGTAGCTACAGCCGTGAACTACCGTACTGTGTCTGCTGCTAGTATAGACTGGATGATAAATAATGATATAAAAAATATATATATATCACTACTGCAGCCGGACAGGTATATATTATATAATGACGGACCTGCTGGACACTGTCTGTCAGCAGAATGAGTTTTTTAATTTTTATAGAATAAAAAAACACCACACAAGTCACACGACGAGTGTACTTTTTCAGGCAGACATTCAATCACAATATACTATACTGGTGGTCAGTGTGGTCAGGTCACTGGTCACAGTGGTCAGTGGTCAGTCACACTGGCAGTGGCACTCTGGCAGCAAAAGTGTGCACTGTTTAATATGTACTCCTGGCTCCTGCTATAACCTATAACTGCTCCCCAGTCTCCCCCACAATTAAGCTGTGTGAGCACAGTCAGATATTATACATAGATGATGCAGCACACTGGGCTGAGCACAGATATGGTATGTGAGTGTGACTGAGTCACTGTGTATCGTTTTTTTCAGGCAGAGAACAAGAACAGAACGGATTATTAAATAATAATAAATTATAAAACTGCACTGGTGGTCAGGTCACTGGTCATCAGTCACTAGTATAACTCCTCCTAAGCTCCAGTAAGTAAATGAAGTGTCTCACTCTCACTCTCCTATCTATTTTAATTTCTAAACGGAGAGGACGCCAGCCACGTCCTCTCCCTATCAATCTCAATGCACGTGTGAAAATGGCCGCGACGCGCGGCTCCTTATATAGAATCCGAGTCTCGCGATAGAATCCGAGCCTCGCGAGAATCCGACAGCGTGATGATGACGTTCGGGCGCGCTCGGGTTAACCGAGCAAGGCGGGAAGATCCGAGTCGCTCGGACCCGTGTAAAAAAACATGAAGTTCGGGCGGGTTCGGATTCAGAGAAACCGAACCCGCTCATCTCTAGTTTATATATGGTATCACTATAAGATAAAATGGGTGGTCAGATAGTCCACTCATTAAAGTAAGACTTCATTAAAGTTTTCATAGAGGAGGGGCAGGAGAAATTATACATACCAAAGGAATAAAGGAAAAAATAAATCCCTCATGGATATAAACATCCATAATCCATATACACAGCAAAACTCTCTGTTGGAACAATTGGAAATGAGTGGTCCCCCCAGTCCACTCATTTCCAGTGAACGAATGGATTTATATTATGTACTATTAATAAAAAGTGTTTGGTATCATATCTAATTAGGTCTTTTGTCCATTCTGTTTTGAGTGTATTTTTGGTGTGAGGGTATACTTACAGGTGACATTGTGTGTAAGAACCCACACCGTGGAAGAATATTAATTGAAAAATAGAATCCAAGTGTTTTAGAAGGCTACACACTAAGCACCACTGTTTTTTTGTTTTGTATGTATTATTCTGTGGGGGTCCACTGACAGGGTCCCTCTCCAAACTACTGCTGGTGATCTGAGCGCAAGTGTAAAGACAGTCTTTGTGTATATATATATATATATATAATTTCCCAATGAAGAAGACAGCGGCACTCAGGGTTTTGTAAAGGTGCAAAAAATGTATTCAAAACATGAATAAATAAGCCGACGTTTCGGGGCTTACCCGCCCCTTTGTCAAGGTGTGTGACAAAAGGGCGGGTAAGCCCCGAAACGTCGGCTTATTTATTCATGTTTTGAATACATTTTTTGCACCTTTACAAAACCCTGAGTGCCGCTGTCTTCTTCATTGGGAAATTGCACATTTATTACCAGAAGGCACCGGGGACACAAGCGTTCATTAGGAGGAGTGCCGGTCCGTAACCAAGAACTATATATATATATATATATATATATATTATTATTTTTTATTATTATTATTATTATTTTTTACACAGTGATCAGCCTGTGTGTCCACATAGCTGATCACACTGACCAGGTCCCTGCACAGCTTTTTCTGCAAGAGAGCAAAGAAAGCTCCGCAAGAGGCAATCCATCGATTATGCTATCTGGAGATGGCGTTATTATCACTGGGCTCACTGCCAAGTTTTTTACATTTTGTTTTCAGTAAAATCGGCCAGATCGCATTTCCTATTATAAGTATGGGAAATGCAATCTGGTTACTAAAAAGATTAGAATTAAAGGGTTTGGAGCAGATTGTCATGAAACCTGCTCCAAAATCAATTTAATATATTCAGGTGATACTAAAATAATGTGAAAAGGGTGTTAAACAATTGTTAATTGGACACCAGAAAACAAGAACAATTTTGTGGTACAGAAACAGTTCACGTTCTTAAATGTATGTAAATGTCCCGTACGTCACACAGAGAATCACACAAAGACTCAGGCACAATGCCATAGTCTTTGTTTTCTCTTGTAGAGGTGCAATCTTTCTGCAGACAATGTCATAAAGATTGCATCGCCAGCAGCTGGTAGAGAGGGGTCTCCTGCATGACACAGTGTGCATGTAGGGTGAGTGTCCCTTATGGACCTGTTTACTGCACACCCTGTGCCAGGGGCGTATTAAAAGAAGAGGGGTTCCATGTGCACTATCTATCTGGGCCCCTCCTCTTTAGCAGACATCCGCAGTGACTTTGAGCACTAAGTGGTGTGCAGGAATCTGGAAAATGGCATGGCGACAATTTTCCTGAAGATTTTCCCTACTGCGTCATTTTCCTGAAGGCCTTGCGCACCACATAGTGTTCATGGTCACTGTCACTGCCACAGGACTCCAGAGAGGTAATTATGGAATAAATTGGTGTAGGGTGTGCGGTATGGGCCCTCTGGACTCAGGGGCCCATGTGCACTGCACAAACCGCAACCACTATAGATACAACATGCAGTGTGTGACAGGGGAGAAGCAGTGGTTGATAATGGAAGAGGCTTTGGGTGACAGTGCAAGAAGCTATGTGGGTGACAGAGAGACTGGTGGTGACTGGGGAGTCAGTGAGTGACAGGTATAGGTGGCTGGGGATGGTGACGTGGAGAGTCAGTGGGCGACAGGGAGAGGGTGACATAAAGATAGTGGGTGATAGGGAAAGTGTGACGGAGACTTAGTTGGCCACAGGGAGAGGGTGACATAAAGATAGTGGGTGATAGAAAAAGTGTGACAGGGAAATAGTTGGTGACTGGGGAGGCAGGAGTGACAGGGAGATAATGGGTGACTCAGGAAGCATAGGTGGCTGAGACAGTGAGTTACAGTGAGACAGTGGGTGACAGGGAGATAGTGGGTGACACAGAGAGGGTGACAGGGAGATAATTGGTGACTGGGGAGGCAGTGGATGAAACCAGTGAGGTGGCTGCAGGCAGTGACATTCATACTGTAAGTTTACTTTCTTCAGGGGTTGGGTTGTTCCTCCTATCTGCCTGGCTTTGATTGTCATCCCCGGCACCATCAACTCCCCTCTCAGCACCAGCCAGCCAGTCTCTGGTAGTTACTCAGGAGGCAGGGAGGAAAAGCTGGGGAGAGATGAGAGGGAGGCACCCCTTCTGATGACCTCCATCTGGGATGTGTCCTCAGAGTCCTTTTAGTCACGACCCATGGAGCAGCGTGGCGGCGTTTAAATGAGTCTGTTTGACTCATTATAAAGCTGCCGGCTGTGGGCCCCTGAATAGGAGCGAGCCCCGGTGCAATGCATCGGATGCACCGCCACTAGTTCAGCATCTGTGTTACTGTACTATCCAGCTATCCCATTTGAAGAACACTGCTGCTAGCCTCATTTAAGCCTGTAATGGCTGAAAATAGAGAACAAAGGGGGACATTTACTAAGCAGTGATAAGAGCGGAGAAGTGAGCCAGTGGAGAAGTTGCCCCAAAGGCCAATCAGCAGCTCTGTATCATTTTATAGTATGCAAATTATAGATGTTACTTCAGTGCTGATTGTTTCCCATGGGCAACTTCTCCACTGGCTCACTTCTCCGCTTTTATCACTGCTTAGTAAATGTCCCCCAATATCTTGTAATCAACTTCACAGCAAATGTTAATACAATGTGAAAAAAAAAAGTTTTATTAGAACACACATGGAAGTTTATTCAATAGAACAAAAACAAGAGCAATTGTGTAATAAAACCTGTTGCAGCCAATCAGATACCAGCTTCTAACAGCTTAGTATGCAGTAGTCAGACTGCTATAGGTCAAAGCTCATATACCAACCATATTATAAAAGTATCCCCATACAGCAGCTAAGAAAACATGTAGCACTAAGTACAAAATATATAAGTATTACTTTTGTGATTCTAGATAGAGCCCTTCTGCCATGCAAATATTTTCTTTCCATTGCATATAGTTTAATACTATTACTGTAAAAATCATGAAAACATAAAGCAATTCAGTGCAAACAATATTATGTGAAATTAATAAATCTGAAAAAGATATGCCCTTCAAAAGTATGGAAGGAAACATAACCTGTTATTTTAGTTCTAAAACCTGTACTTTTGGGATTTTAACAGAGCGAATTTCAAAACGTGCCACCTTTACAACCTGATAAAGTCTTATTTCCCATGGTGCCTGGAAGAACTGATCATTACCGTACATTATTACATTAAACATAACATCTTAAAAGTGCTATTACATGCAATTTGCAAATATGTAATATCTCACAACGGAGAAAAAATATGTTAAAAAATATTTATATAATTTTAGAGTCAGCAGGAATAATAAGAATATCATAAATAAGGTGGTACTTTAAACAGTAAATACACATATTTGGTGTAATGAGAAACAAAGTAAAAATTTGAGGTACAAATTTCAAAGGAAAAACTTAAATTTTTCAATAAGTATATTAACAATCATATATATATATATATATATATATATACATACACACACATACTATATATATATATATATATATATATACACAGTATCTATCTATCTATCTATCTATCTATCTATCTATCTATACATATATATATATATATATATATATACAGTCAGTGGCGTAAGTTTGTCCCAGTTGCTCGGAGGCAACGAAAATATTGGTGCCCTCCCATATACATATATATACACATTTGCTCCTGCATAGCAAGCCTTCAGATTCTAACTACATGATGAAGCTACTACAAAACCATTGCAACTAGGCAGATCTATGTAGGGGTCCAGCCACACACTACATAGATATGCTCAGTCACTCACAATGCTGAATATTTCTCTGACAATTAATTTGCAAGTGTCATACCCAGGATTAGAACCCACAACCTATTACACTGGAAGCATGCACCTTACTGATGGAGATATCTGCTACTGCATAGGAAGTATGAGAATTATAACTATATGAAGTTACTTGTAATTGTCAGAGAAATAACTTCATATAGTTAGAATTCTCATGCTTCATTTATAGGAGCAAATAGCTTCATCAGTAAGGTGTCTGCTTACAGTGTATCTATAATAAAGAGGGTGTGATTTGTAAGGTGTGACTAGTGGGGAAGTCGACTACGGAATAGATACCGGCTGCTGTCAATGAACTTAATTGATTAATGTCGCTGAATACATGGAACAGGAGGAAAGGTGCCCCCCTTCAAAGCAGGAGCCCGGCGGCAGCTGACTCCGTTGCCTCCCAGAGTTCTGCCTCTGTATACAGTATATATATATATATGTATGTATATATATATATATATATATATATATAAAACAAGAGCACCTCTCCATAACCAAAGGAGTTTTAAAGATAATAAATAATAATGTGTTGCAAAGGAATACCCAGTCCCCAAGTTCAGCCTTCAAATTGGGGACAGAATTTCCAACGTCCTGTTATAAAACGCACATAAGGCGTATGGTCGCCTTAAATTGTGGTCCGTGTGCCTTTCGTTGATTCTTTGTGAATGTATTGTATTTTGACACAGACAATTTGCACAAGGAGGTGCTCTTGTTCTATATTTTTCAGAGAAATGACACTTGACAGCAGCACGTAGCCCATGAAGTATGTCATGTGCCGTGCACTGGCTTGGTGGGTATACAGATGTATCCCCTTGCAACTTGGCTGGTTTTTGCTGATTTTCATGGCACTGTACGCGTCGCAGCACGACATACCTATCTGTGTGTCTTTACTTGCCCCCCCCCCCCCCCCACCTGCTTATCTGATACCTTGGCTGTTGTATAGCAAACTGAAGACAAATTCCTAGTATACGGAAGTATACCTGGCCAATAAAGCTGATTCTGATTCTGATAACGCCCGCCTTTGAACTAAGTCAAGTTGTTCATCTTGAAGAAGACACGTTTTACTATGGGCCTTGTTTATGAAGCATACTGCATGCAATGTTTTAGTCTTATATTACACCTCCCCCCCTGCATTAGCAGTATCCGCCGCAACCTGAATCTGCGGCTGTATCAGAGAAATCTTTAGTAGGTGCAATATAAATGTGAAATTCAAATTCAACCTACTGTGTGGCCAGGGCTGGTTCAATGTTTGTCTGCACCTTAGGCAAGGCTCCAGCATATTGCCCCCTCCTCCCCCCAGTTCTGACTTCCCAGGCCCTTGCACACTTAACTATTGTAAAATAAAAATTAGAACTCTTACTTGCTCTTGGCTGGCAAGGCTTCAACCCAAAGTCTGGTTGTCCAGATGAAGTATGCTGTCAAGGGTCCATTTCTACCCAGAAGCAAATGTATGATTTCTAAAAAGAAGGGGTGTCCAAATGTTAGATTTTGAAAAAAGCACAAACAAATCTTCAAAAACTTGATACAATAAACCTGTGTCTTTCTAAAATCACACAAAAAAAATAATGAAAGCAGGAATTATATAATTATAACAGCTGCAGGTTATATAAGTGTGTACCTCCTGGGTGGAGCTTGGTTACTGCATGGTTAAGCCTTATTTATGGCTTATAAATAAGTAGGGTGAGGCAACATTTTGCCTGTCTTATTTGCAGTATATGCATCTCTGTGTATAACTTTTTAGTACATTATCATAAGAGTGTGCTTCAAATTATACTTCACTGAATACTTTTAATGGTATCAGTCAAAACTAAGTTAAGCTGGAGTAAAGGTGTAATTCCCTTTCTATGTACAAAAAATAAAAAATAAATTGTATTAAAAGGGAGGAAGAAGGGGGAGCTGAAACAACAAACTTTTGCGCAATCTTGCATACATATACTTCCTTTAAAGAAGAGTTTTAAATTATGTTTGTATTCATAAGCTCTTTGCAAGTCTGTGTATCTTTTTGTCTTTGTTGCAGATATTGGTGTAGTATACACTTATATTTATTAAGGATAATGGTTGTTTTTCCGCTTTTGTCCTAGACAAACAAGAAGTCTCTGCTTTCATTTATGGTTCAGTAAACAGCTTTTAATTTATGGTAACACTTTGCAGTTATATGTCAGGCAGCTTATCTCCTAGACTTATTCTCCTTATTTAGAAGAATATTGAATATTGGAGAATTGATCAGATATTCAAAGTGCAAGAAATAACATATTGAACATTCTGAAACAAATAAACAACGGTAGAAGTGAAGATGGTAAGCCAAGTAAATCTTATCATTGTAAGATTATCATTAATGTCAGAACACCAATTTCTTGGCAGGGTTCCATGACCACTTACCTGTCCTGTGCTTGAAGATCTTAAAAGGACGTTTTACAGAGAAAGGATTTTTTTAGCTAAATCAGACAGTTTAACTTTAAGATCGAGGAAATCATATTAACAGTATTTTTACAATTACATATAGTGGTATACATTTTGAAGGATCGGAAAAAAAGTTTTTCCATTTTCAATTTTATTTACATTTTACGGCACTTAAGACAACCTACATTATTAACACTATTCAAAAGCATTAAAACAGACTCCAGTGATATTTATAAATATTATTAAAACCTGCATAATCTTGCCTAAAGTCAACGATCTAAAACATAGGCATCCAAAGCAGCAGTGACAATGAGGAGGGATTAGCAGTGGGCAGAACCAGTGGAGAAACTTGTGAGTGGTGGGTCCAGGTGCAAAAATATAATTTGGGACCTCCTCCTCTACCGCAACCCATGTTCACAATAGTGTATGTCAAACAGCAGTGGGTGACAGGAAAAGGCAGAAGGGGGGCAACAGAAGGCAAGGGGAGGCAGAGGGTGACAGTGGAATGTAGGGCAGTGATGTACGGTGGGGTGAGGCAGAGCCTTTTTTTCTGTCATACTAATGTTTGTGACAGAGTTTTGACTGAGTAAAGTATATGAAAAATACAAAGAATATGTTTAAAATATCTTCTTTGCATTATTCTAATAATTTTTAGAGCCAAAACTCTAGAGTAAAAAGTCTATGGCAAGTGAGGCAGTGCCTCACCTGGCTAACTTTTCTGCACATCTCTGATCAAAACTCACCAAATTTCCAGGAGTTTATACTGCTGCACCTGTATATAATGCCCAGATGTATATTTTGGCTCATATATTGCATGTAAATCTGGCTCTGGTGCTAGCCAGTGCCTCCTCAGCTATTTAGCTCACCGCATGTCCCTGATGTAGGGGGAGGTAGAGGGTGACAGCAGGAGGCAGCAGGTTGAAGGGAGTGACAGTGGGTAACAGGGACAGACAGTGGTTGACAGGGGTAAAGCACAATGTCCTACATGGTGCAGAGAACAGAGGGCATGTACCCTAGTGGAGGCAGGATCACAGCGGCCTCTGTTCAGTTTGTGCTTTCTGCAGTCTGTCATTCAGGCGAACTCTGACTGTGCCAATCACACTGGTTGTGAGCTGCCTTAATTTCACAGACACCAATGAATCAGAAATAATGTACAGCTGTCTGTTAATTAGAGGCAGTGGGTGGGATGTACTAAATGGAAAATGCGGTAAACCTCGCCCATCAGAAGAGCGGTCCTTTGCAATACCAATCACATATGTTAGTGCATATGCAATTGGTATCAGTGCAAGGTGCGGCTATAGGCAGCGATGTCATTTAGTACATCCCGCCCATAATGTGTCTGTAATCGTGGCAGGACTCATCTGTCAGTCTGGCACACACAAAGTCAGCCCTGCCTCAATAAGGTAAGGGGCAGGTCTCTCAGTCAATGGGGCCCACTCTGCTCTCTGCACTGGGCCATTTATCTGACATTGCTCAAAACGGTCAGTGGGGGGCCAGGGGATAAGGCATTGCTGGTCTGGGCAGCAGCAGGGCCCCTAGCCATCAGGGGCCCCGGGGCAATGCACCTGCTGCACCAATGGTATTTCCTCCTCTGGGCAGAACTATATGGAATCAATTCAATTACCCGCAAAGGGCACGATCTGTCCTTGCAACAGCATTTCCACCCGGTTGTTGGTACTGCAACTCACGCCCCTTGTGGCGTGACATTCACACCAGACTCGTTCATTTTTGTTTGCAGCTCCATAGTCTGGAGGTAACATGGATGTGTATTTTGAGGGTGGGGTGGCAAGTAGATGCTGTGGAGGAATGATGCTACAGTATTATCATACCTTAGGTTTCTCTGTGTTTTGATGTACGGTTTGTAAGCCAAGCAATTTACTAAAGGCCAAATAGCACTTCAAGCATATGATTGTAAATTGTATGGAAGGTATAGAAATTGTTCCATGCATTAGGGCTCACTTTGTCATCCCCGTGGCAAACCAATGCTTTCCAGTGAACAAAAAAAAAAAAAAAGACAGTTGACACAGACGAGATACAGTAGCGCAAACTACGTGCATATTGCACTATTCTGATTATTAGAATTAGAAAAATCACATAAAGAAATTAAAAAAATAGGAATTTCCCCCTTTCTATTTTCAACAAAGCCTTGTAACACTTGTAATTGAACCAATTCCTCTAGGAGGGTCCGAAAAAAGCTTAATGTTGAGTAGCACTGTGCTTTTACTGGTACTCCTTGCCATTGGGTATCATGGAGAAAAGATTAAAATATGGTTCAAGCACTGGTGGCACTACAAGTGTCAGCATTTACTGGCAACTCATGACTGTGCCCCAAGAATTGTGCCTCTGGTGTTTTAAAACAAAATGAAATATTGGTACCCTCCACGCTAAAACATAATTGTAGTGCCACCAGTTTAAATAAATAAATTATTTGCCAATTGATTAAAATTAGACTGTGGTACCTCCTCCATAGGGAAAAAAACACATTTTGTACACATAATAAAGAAATAGGTATGTATCCATAAATATTTTTTTTATGTAAAACAGTGAGAAACTAGGACCCTTAGTAGAGCTATAATGCACATTTGACCGCACAGACTTCCAGGGCTTCAGAGAGATGAACAGGACCCAGGTACTAGGGAACATCCCAGGAATCCACCCCTCCCCCCAAAAAAAACCTATGTACAGTGTCATGAAATGATGGTGTGCCCTGCAAAAGGTGGCACTTGTCCGCCTCAGCAGCAGTGCAAAAAGTGACATTTGTGACCCCGGCCACACTGACAAGCCAGTCCTCGGTTAATCAGTAGCCACCCCACCCCCTTTTTGGTGCCCCTGCAAACTTTAGCCAATCAAGGCAGGCCTTTTGCTCATTTGCTCAACTCAGCAAACCATAGATAAAGGCTGGTCCTGTTTGACTGCATGGCTACTAACTAGTGGATGGGATATACATATATACAGTACATAATATAATATTAGATGTTTCCTACTATACATGGTTATGATGCAGTTTAGGTTTTGCAGTTTTAATCACAGAATAGTAAAAAGTTAAAAGAAAAATTAAAAGATAAAGCTTTGAGCAAGTTTATATTCTGTTTTAGCAGGATATGTCTGTTTGTTATGATCAACGCCCAGGAAAAGATTTCTTGAATGTGCTCAATACACTTTTAAGGAATTTAACCTTTAGTTGCTGTCTTACATTCAGTTCCAGAATTTAGATGGAATCAAGAATGAACTGCCACCAAAACCATGGACAAGTTGGAGGCCGTTGAATTGACCAATTTCAAAATTTTGCTCAAACAATTGCCCCAATCTCAAATGGATACACAGTATATATTTTGATGATACTACTGGATTTGTTGTATATTGTAATAAGTGAGAATATGGCAAAACAACTGAAATAATAATTAAAAAAAAGAGTTTTATGGTAAGAACTTACCTTTGTTAAAACTCTTTCTGCGAGGTACACTGGGCTCCACAAGGAATGGACAATGGGGTGTAGAGTAGGATCTTGATCCGAGGCACCAACAGGCTCAATGCTTTCACTGTTCCCAGAATGCATAGCACCGCCTCCTATATTACCCCGCCTCCCTGCACAGGATCTCAGTTTTTAGTTAACCAGTCCAAAGCAGTAGCAGGAAAAGAGACGACAACGGTTAGTAGCCACAACACCGCATACTCACGACAGGAGACGTGTCAGCGGCTAATGCCATAACAACCCAAAGAAGCTAAGTGCGTCAGGGTGGGCGCATTGTGGAGCCCAGTGTACATAGCAGAAAGAGTTTTAACAAAGGTAAGTTCTTACCATAAAACTTGTTTTCTGCTGCGGGGTGCACTGGGCTCCACAAGGAATGGACAATGGGAATGTACTAAATCAGTTCCTTATGGGAGGGGACGCACTGTAGCGGGCACAAGAACCCGGCGTCCAAAGGAAGCATCCTGGGAAGCAGCAGTATCGAAGGCATAGAATCTTATGAACGTGTTCACAGAGGACCTCGTAGCCGCCTTGCACAATTGTTCAAGGGTCGCACCACGTTGAGCCGCCCAAGAAGGTCCAACAGACCGAGTAGAATGGGCCTTAATGTGATCAGGAGCAGAGAGACCAGCCTTCACATAAGCATGTGCAATCACCATTCTAATCCATTTGGGCAGAGTTTGCTTGTGAGCAGGCCAGCCCCGTTTGTGAAACCCAAACATAACAAAGAGAGAATCAGATTTCCTAACAGAAGCAGTTCTCTTCACATAGATACGGAGAGCCCGTACCACATCCAAAGACCGCTCTTTGGGAGACAGATCAGGAGAAACAAGTGCCGGAACTACAATCTCCTGATTAAGGTGGAACGAAGAAACCACCTTAGGTAGATAGCCGGGACGAGTCCTAAGAACTGCCCGGTCACGGTGAAATATCAGATATGGGGAACTACCGGACAAGGCACCCAAATCCGACACTCTTCTAACTGAAGCAATAGCCAGCAGAAACACCACCTTAAGGGAAAGCCACTTAAGGTTAGCTGAACCAAGAGGTTCAAACGGAGACTCTTGTAACGCCTCCAAAACCACCGACAAGTCCCAAGGAGCCACAGGTGGGACATAGGGAGTTTGGATACGCAACACGCCCTGAGTAAAGGTATGCACATCAGGTAAGGTCGCAATTTTTCTCTGAAACCACACCGACAAGGCAGATATTTGAACCTTGAGGGAGGCCAGACGCAGGCCTAAGTCCAGGCCCTGTTGAAGAAAAGCCAACAACTTGGCTATACTAAACTTGGAAGTGTCATAATCGTTAGATGCGCACCAAACAAAGTAAGAATGCCAGACCCTATAATAAATCCGAGCAGAAGCCGGTATCCGGGCTCGCAACATAGTTTGAATGACCGCCTCAGAAAACCCTTTAGCCCTTCAGATGGAAGCTTCAAGAGCCACGCCATCAAAGACAGCCGGGCTAGGTCCTGGTAGACACAGGGGCCCTGAACGAGGAGGTCTGGGCGTTGTGGAAGTAGAATTGGATGCTCTGACGATAGGCCTTGCAGGTGTCACGATCCGGGTATCTGGATGCCGTTATTTACCTTTCAGGTGTCTCCTGAGGCTGGCTCAGTGTCCTAGGCCCGGTTCCCAGCTGTGTTGCTAGCATTCATATGTCACGTCTTATCTCTGCTGGTCCGTGGATATTGTCCTTCCAGTGCCCGGGCGACTGGCATGGCGTCACCTGCCGCCGGGGCCTCTGGCATCGTCTTTGTATTCTCAATGCATTACAGGTTATGTGGCACTCTTCATCTACTGCGGCCGAGGCCGTCCGCGCTGGGGGTCTGAGATGCAAGTCGGCGTTCCCTGTGTTCACCGCCGCCATTACAGAGGAATCTCCATGTGGTGTTCCAAACAAGGTTTCCCTCCACTAGCCGGTATGGGCGCAGCCATCTTAGTTCTAGTCACATGATCCTGTCTTCCAATCCATAGCTCCGCTGAAGTCTGCCTAATTGCTCATCCAATCCCTGCATACCTAAGGGTATAAAGGGATTGAGCCTGAACCAGGAGATCGTCAGTGCTTTGATTGTCAAACCTTGTTCCAGTCTCTCTCTGCTGTGGTTGTTTCCATTCCAGGTTTCCAACTCCTGTTTCCAGATTCCACTAAGAGACCCGCACCAGCCTAACACCTTGCGGTGCAGCCTGACTCCACAGTCTCCTGTGTTTGCTCCAGTCTCCAACTACAGTATCACCTGCTTCCAGCAGTCAGCTTCCAGCAGTGGTCAGCTATCTTAAAGAGCCGGTGCTTTTCCTGCGGTTACCTGCATACCATCGGTTACCTGCATACCATCGGTTACCTGCATACCATTGGTTATCGGTTACCTGCATACCATCGGTTACCTGCATACCATCAGTACCTGCAAACCATCGGTTTCTACATCTTCGCTCCCTAGCTTCATTTTACTATCTGGCTGGTTCCATCCAGCATCTACTCCATGTCTTAACACCTGGCTGGTTCCATCCAGCGTCTCCAGCAGCTACTTCAACTACAGTGCTACCAGCTTCCAGTAAAACACCTGCTGGTGTGTTCCTTGGCTATACTTCATACTACGGACGGGTCTGGTAAGGACATTTCATCTCTGGGACATTAAGAACTGTACCTATTGCTACCAGTACCCTGTGGCCGTTGCCAACCCGTAGTTCTCCAGGAACTGTTTTTACCAAATCTGCTGTATATCTTCATTGACTTATTACTGCTGTGATTACATGGAGTTCTGTTAAATAAATACTTATTGACTTTTAATCCTGGTTGTCGTGGTCACGCCTTCGGGTAACCTTTCTACATCCTACTCGTATGTCCAGGGGTCTGATAAAACCTCCGAAGTTTAGCTTCACCCCAGTCCCTACAACTGAGGCTTCCTCCTGTCAGCTCATTCCCTCAGTTGTGACAGTAAGCACTGACCAGATGAATCCAGCCGGAGACCAGGATCAAGCGGCCAGGCCAATGCAAGAACTGGCAGCCAGACTCGAACATCAGGAGGCTGCACAAGGCCACATCATCCGCTGTTTCCAGGATCTCTCTACTCGGCTGGATGGGATTCAAACGACCCTTCGTGGTTCAGGGGCGTCCGGTGCGTCCACCAAAGTGACACCAGTTGTAACCCCACCCACCATACCCATTTCTACTCCACGTCTTCTTCTTCCAATGCCAGCAAAATTTGATGGATCTCCAAGATCTTGCAGGGGATTTCTCAACCAATGTGAAATTAATTTCGAGCTACAACCTGGCAGTTTTCCTAGTGACCACACTAAAATTGCTTACATTATTTCCCTCTTCAGTGGCTCCGCTCTTGATTGGGCATCACCTTTATGGGAGAAATCCGACACCCTGTTATCCTCATATACTGACTTTGTAGCGACATTCAAGCAAATCTTCGACGAGCCAGGCGGTGTAACTTCTGCTTCCTCTGAGATTCTTCGTTTACGCCAAGGAACGCGTACTGTGGGACAGTACTTAATACAATTCAAGATCCTGGCATCTGAACTGGCATGGAACGACGAAGCCCTGTATGCTGCATTCTGGCATGGCTTATCTGAACGCATCAAGGACGAATTAGCTACCAGAGACTTGCCCTCTAAGTTGGATGAGCTAATATCCCTGTGTACAAAAGTTGATCTACGGTTCAGAGAAAGGGCAACTGAGCGGGGAAGGTCATCTATCCCAAAATCTTCTGCTCCTCCTCTGCGTCAACCGTCTCCACCTAAAGATGATCCCATGCAACTTGGTCGTTCCCGTCTATCTCCAGCTGAGCGTCGAAGAAGTCTTTCTGAGTACCTTTGTCTTTATTGTACAGCTCCGTCTCACATAATCAATGCCTGTCCCAAACGTCCGGGAAACTCCAAGTCCAAGCTCGCCAAGGAGAGGGCCGGCTAGGAGTAATGCTTTCCTCTCCATCTCCTCAAGATTGTAATCTCCCAGTCTCGCTTCAAATTGCTCAACATTATAGGAATGTCATTGCCCTCCTAGATTCCGGAGCAGCTGGGAATTTTATAACTGAAGCATATGTTAAACGGTGGTCCCTATCCACTGAGAGACTTTCCTCGTCCATATCTTTGACTGCTGTGGATGGCAGTAAGATTTTTGATGCAGTTATTTCCTCAAGAACTCTACCAGTTCGTATGAATGTAGGAGTTCTTCATTCAGAATTAATTTCTTTCCTAGTAATTCCAAGAGCCACACATCCAGTGGTTTTGGGCCTTCCATGGCTTCGTCTCCATAACCCTTTGATTGACTGGACGACTACTCAAATTCTGGCATGGGGTCCTTCCTGTACTGAGACCTGTCTGTCCAAAGTGCTTCCCGTATGTTCTTCCTCCTCCAAGTCGTCTGATGTTCCACCTCCTCCGTATCAAGATTACACGGACGTGTTCAGTAAAGCTTCTGCCGACATCCTTCCTCCTCATAGGGAATGGGACTGTCCAATCGATCTCATCCCGGGGAAGGTTCCACCTCGAGGCCGAACCTATCCGCTGTCTTTACCAGAAACGCATTCTATGGAGGATTATATTAAGGAGAATTTGGCGAAGGGCTTCATCCGACCTTCTTCCTCCCCAGCTGGCGCAGGTTACTTCTTCGTCAAGAAGAAAGATGGTGGCCTGCGACCATGCATCGACTACAGAGGCTTGAACGACATCTCTGTCAAGAACCGATATCCTTTACCTATGATTACAGAACTCTTTGATCGAGTTAGCGGAGCAACCATCTTCACGAAATTAGATTTGAGGGGTGCCTACAACCTCATCCGGATCCGAGAGGGTGACGAGTGGAAGACCGCATTTAACACCCGTGATGGACATTATGAGTACCTCGTCATGCCTTTCGGATTAAGTAATGCTCCAGCTGTCTTCCAGCATTTCATGAACGAGATCTTCAGAGACATCTTATATCATCATGTCGTGGTTTATCTCGATGATATCCTCATCTTTGCCAACAATCTGGAGGAACATTGTTTCTGGGTAAAGGAAGTTCTGACCCGTCTCCGTGTCAATCATCTCTATTGCAAATTGGAGAAGTGCGTTTTTGAAGTCAAATTCATTCCGTTTCTAGGTTACATTGTGTCCGGTTCTGGACTAGAGATGGATCCTGAGAAACTACAAGCTATTCAGAATTTGACGATACCTTTAACCCTCAAAGGGGTCCAGAGATTTTTAGGATACGCCAATTATTACAGAAAGTTTATACGAGACTTTTCCACCATTGTGGCGCCTATCACTGCGTTAACTAAGAAGGGTGCTAATCCGTCCAAGTGGTCTGAAGAAGCTATGCAAGCCTTTCATTTAATAAAACAATGATTGATCTCTGCTCCGGTATTGAAACAGCCCGACATCAACTCGCCTTTCATCCTTGAGGTGGATGCCTCTTCCATTGGAGTAGGCGCGGTGCTATCCCAGAGAGCAAAAGATGGTCATCTGCATCCTTGCAGTTTCTTCTCCCGGAAGTTTGCCCCAGCTGAGCGCAACTATGCCATTGGCGATCAAGAGTTGCTGGCAATCAAATTCGCTCTGGAGGAGTGGAGATACCTGCTGGAGGGAGCTTCTCATTCTGTTACCATACTTACCGATCACAAGAATCTTTTATATTTGAAAGGCGCACAATGTCTCAATCCTCGTCAGGCCAGATGGGCACTTTTCTTTTCTAGGTTCGACTTTAAACTTCAGTTCTGTCCGGGCTCTCAGAATCGCAAGGCCGATGCCCTTTCCCGCTCTTGGGAGCAAGAAAATGAGTCGGAGTCTTCTGACAAGCATCTTATTATCAATCCAATGGCATTCTCCACGGTAAGGATGGACTCTACGCCCCCACCAGGGAAAAGTTTTGTAAAATCGGTGCTAAGGAAGAAGCTCATGCATTGGGCACATGCTTCCCGTTTTGCCGGACATACAGGCATTCAGAAAACCCTTGAGTTCATCTCTAGAACTTATTGGTGGCCAACTCTGAAAAAGGACGTCATGGAGTTTATTGCTTCTTGCCCAAAGTGTGCCCAACACAAAGTATCCCGCCAGTCACTTGCAGGGCAACTGGTTCCATTATCTGTTCCCCGTCGACCGTGGACCCATTTGTCGATGGACTTCGTTACAGATCTGCCTATGTGCAACAAGTTTAATACCATCTGGGTAGTGGTTGACCAGTTCACCAAGATGGCACATTTCATTCCCCTCACCGGTCTTCCGTCAGCTTCCAAGTTGGCTCAAGTATTCATTCAGGAGATCTTCCGACTACACGGTCTCCCCGGGGAGATCATCTCTGACAGAGGAGTACAATTCGTAGCCAAATTTTGGCGAAGTTTGTGTCAAGCTCTCCAAGTCAAATTAAAGTTTTCTACAGCTTACCATCCTCAGACCAATGGTCAAACTGAGAGGGTGAATCAGGACATGGAGGCCTTCCTCCGCATTTATGTGTCTTCCCCTCAAGATGACTGGGTTCAACTCCTTCCCTGGGCCGAGTTCAGCCATAATAACCAATATCATTCCTCATCTTCTTCAACACCATTCTTCATCAACTACGGATTTCACCCTAAAGTTCCAGAATTCCAACCGCTTCCAGCGACTTCTGTACCAGCAGTTGATATCACTTTGCGCCAGTTTGCAAACAACTGGAAGAATGTTCGAGCGGCTCTGCTCAAAGCATTGTTTAGATACAAGAAGTTTGCAGATAAGAAGCGTAGGGCAATTCCTGCTCTCAAAGTGGGTGATCGTGTTTGGTTGTCTACAAAGAATTTGAGGTTGAGAGTTCCAAGCATGAAGTTTGCTCCTCGTTACATCGGTCCTTTTCAAATTGAACAAGTTATCAATCCTGTTGCTTACAAACTCCAGTTACCCCCATTCTTGAAAATTCCTAGGACATTCCATGTTTCCCTTCTGAAACCGCTGATCCTGAATCGATTCCATTCTGCATTACCTTCGGCTCCTAAAGTCCAGAGTATGAAGTTGCCAAAATTCTGGATTCACGTTTCCGTTATGGTCAATTACAATATCTTATTGATTGGAAGGGCTATGGCCCTGAGGAACGCTCTTGGACCAATGCTTCAGATGTCCATGCTCCTACCTTGGTCCGGAATTTTCACTCCAGATTTCCTCAAAAGCCTTCGAGGTGTCCTGGAGCCACTCCTAAAGGGGGGGGGGGGTGCTGTCACGATCCGGGTATCTGGACGCCGTTATTTACCTTTCAGGTGTCTCCTGAGGCTGGCTCAGCGTCCTAGGCCCGGTTCCCAGCTGTGTTGCTAGCATTCATATGTCACGTATCATCTCTGCTGGTCCGTGGATATTGTCCTTCCAGTGCCCGGGCGACTGGCATGGCGTCACCTGCCGGCGGGGCCTCTGGCATCGTCTTTGTATTCTCAATGCATTACAGGTTATGTGACACCCTTCATCTACTGCGGCCGCGGCCGTCCGCGCTGGGGGTCTGAGACGCAAGTCGGCGTTCCCTGTGTTCACCACCGCCATTACAGAGGAATCTCCATGTGGTGTTCCAAACAAGGTTTCCCTCCACTAGCCGGTATGGGCGCAGCCATCTTAGTTCTAGTCACATGATCCTGTCTTCCAATCCATAGCTCCGCTGAAGTCTGCCTAATTGCTCATCCAATCCCTGCATACCTAAGGGTATAAAGGGATTGAGCCTGAACCAGGAGATCGTCAGTGCTTTGATTGTCAAACCTTGTTCCAGTCTCTCTCTGCTGTGGTTGTTTCCATTCCAGGTTTCCAACTCCTGTTTCCAGATTCCACTAAGAGACCCGCACCAGCCTAACACCTTGCGGTGCAGCCTGACTCCACAGTCTCCTGTGTTTGCTCCAGTCTCCAACTACAGTATCACCTGCTTCCAGCAGTCAGCTTCCAGCAGTGGTCAGCTATCTTAAAGAGCCGGTGCTTTTCCAGCGGTTACCTGCATACCATCGGTTACCTGCACACCATCGGTTACCTGCATACCATCGGTACCTGCAAACCATCGGTTTCTACATCTTCGCTCCCTAGCTTCATTTTATTATCTGGCTGGTTCCATCCAGCATCTACTCCATGTCTTAACACCTGGCTGGTTCCATCCAGCGTCTCCAGCAGCTACTTCAACTACAGTGCTACCAGCTTCCAGTGAAACACCTGCTGGTGTGTTCCTTGGCTATACTTCATACTACGGACGGGTCTGGTAAGGACATTTCATCTCTGGGACATTAAGAACTGTACCTACTGCTACCAGTACCCTGTGGCCGTTGCCAACCCGTAGTTCTCCAGGAACTGTTTTTACCAAATCTGCTGTATATCTTCATTGACTTATTACTGCTGTGATTACATGGAGTTCTGTTAACTTATTGACTTTTAATCCTGGTTGTCGTGGTCACGCCTTCGGGCAACCTTTCTACATCCTACTCGTATGACCAGGGGTCTGATAAAACCTCAGAAGTTTAGCTTCACCCCAGTCCCTACAACTGAGGATTCCTCCTGTCAGCTCAGGCCCTCAGTTGTGACAGCAGGTCTGAGAACCAGTGCCGTCTGGGCCACGCTGGAGGTATTAGAAGCAGAATACCTTTTTCTTGCTTTGAACTTCCGAATTACCCTGGGCAGGAGTGACACCGGAGGGAACACGTACGGCAGCCGAAACCTCCATGATTCCGCCAGCGCATCCACGAATGCTGCTTGAGGATCCCTTGTCCTTGCTCCGAAGACCGAAACCTTGTGATTGTGTCGAGACGCCATTAGATCTACGTCTGGAAGGCCCCACCTTTCCACTAGGAGTTGAAACACTTCTGGATGGGGGCCCCACTCGCCGGCATGCACGTCCTGACGACTGAGAAAGTCCGTTTCCCAATTCAGGACTCCCGGAATGAATATTGCCAATATGGCCGGTAGATGGCATTCTGCCCACTGTAGAATCCGTGAGACTTCCTTCATTGCCAGGCGGCTTCGAGTGCCACCTTGATGATTTATGTAAGCCACTGTGGTGGTGTTGTCCAAATGTAGTTGTATAGGACGGTTCTGAATTAAATGCTGGGCTAGGTTCAAGGCATTGAAGACCGCCCGCAACTCCAGAATATTGATCGAGAGGAGGGACTCCACCTTGGTCCACCGCCCCTGAAGGGAGTGTTGCTCCAGCACCGCGCCCAACCTCTTAGACTGGCATCTGTCATCAACAGGACCCAGTCGGATATCCAGAGCGGATGGCCCCTGCACAGTTGTTGGTCCCGAAGCCACCAAAGCAGCGACAGACGGACCTCCGGAGTCAATGAGATCATTTGAGACCTGATCCGGTGAGGCAGGCCATCCCATTTGGCTAGAATCAGCCTCTGGAAAGGGCGAGAGTAAAATTGAGCGTACTCCACCATGTCGAATGCTGACACTATGAGGCCCAGCACCTGCATCGCCGAATGTATCGACACTTGCGGACAAGAAAGGAAGCAACGAATCCTGTCCTGAAGTATCAGGACTTTCTCCTGAGACCGTGTCCAATAGTGCTCCCAGATGAACCATGCTTTGAGCAGGGATCAGGGATGACTTCTTCCAGTTGATGAGCCACCCGTGGGCTTGCAGAAACCCGACCGTCACATCTAGATGATGCAGGAGAAGTTCTGTGGAATTTGCTAGGTTTAACAAGTTGTCCAAATACGGCAGTATCCTGAGTCCTTGATGGCGGAGTACCACCATCATCACCGCCATGACTTTTGTATAGACTCGCGGAGCCGTTGTTAAACCAAAAGGTAACGCCCGAAACTGGTAATGGCAGTTGCCAATCGCAAATCTCAGGTATTGCTGATGAGACACAGTTATAGGAATATGCAGGTAAGCATCCTGTATATCCAGGGAGACCATGAAGTCTCCAGGTTCCAAGGCCAGAACTATAGAGCGAAAGGTTTCCATTTGGAACTTGGAAAACTTCACAAACCTGTTCAATGCCTTGAGGTTGAGAATGGGCCGGGAGGACCCATTTGGTTTCAGGACTAGAAACAGCAGAGAATAGTACCCCCGGCCCCTCTGTGCAAGAGGCACCTGTACTACGACTCCTGTATCCAGGAGGATCGGTACCACCGAATGTAGAGTGTTTGCCTTTGTCTTGTCCAACGGGACATCTGTCTCGCAAAATCGATGAGGGGGGCGGTTTTTGAAGGCTATGGCGTAACCTCGAGTGACAACTTCCCATACCCAGGCATCTAAAGTGGTCTTCAACCATTCCTGGGTATACCCTAGAAGCCAGCCCCCCACCCTGGGATCCCCCAGAGGGAGGCCCGCCCCGTCATGCAGCCGGCTTATCTGTCTTGGAAGCTGGCTGATTGGCCGCCCAGGCTCTTCTGGGCTTAGGCTTACCAGGTTTGGAAGTGCGGACCTGCTTGTTGTACGCCTGACCTTTTGCTTTACCTGAAGGACGAAAGGGGCGAAAGGAAGTACTTTTAGCCTTCGACACAGAAGGAGCAGTACTTGACAGACAAGTAGTTTTGGCAGTAGCCAAGTCAGCCACAATCTTATTTAAATCCTCCCCAAACAGAATATCTCCCTTAAAAGGGAGTACCTCCAGGGTTTTTCTAGAGTCCAGATCCACAGACCAGGATCTCAGCCACACTATCCAGCGAGCCAGGACTGACGTAGTAGAGGCCTTGGCTGCCAGGATACCGGCATCTGAAGCCGCCTCTTTAATATAACGAGAAGCTGTGACAATATAAGACAAGCATTGTCTAGCATGGTCAGAGGAGATTTCAGCATCTAACTCCAAGGCCCATGCTTCAATGGCCTCTGCAGCCCAAGTAGCTGCAATAGTAGGCCTTTTGTGCAGCACCCGTGAGGGTGTAAATCGCTTTCAGACAACCCTCCACACATTTATCTGTAGGCTCTTTAAGAGACATGACGATGGTGACCGGTAGAGCTGAGGAAACCACCATCCTTGCCACAAGTGAGTCCACTGGAGGAGGCGTTTCCCAATTCTTAGACAGCTCCGGCGCGAGGGGATAGCGAGCCAGCATCTTCTTTTGAGGCACAAACTTTGTACCCAGGTTTTCCCAGGGTTCCTGACATATATCAATTAGGTGGTCAGAGTGAGGTAAAACTTGTTTAATCACCTTCTGACGCTTGAACCTATCTGGTTTCTTAGGAGAAACGGATGGCTCGGGATCATCCGTAATCTGTAAAATTAATTTAATAGCCTCCAAAAGATCAGGAACATCCACATGTGAACCACCCTCCCCATCAGCCGTATCCGAGTCAGAACCTGTGGGGTCAGTGTAAGTGCCGTCTTCATCCGGCGAGGTATCAGTGACAGCAGTGGATTGTGAGGAGACAAGCGCTCGCTTAAAGGACCCCTTGGATGTAGTCGAGCGACGGTCAGACTTTTTAGTAGTCAGGGACTGGTTCAACTTCTTTATTTGAGCAGATAAATCATCCGCCCACGGCGGGTTAGCTGCAGGGAACACAAACGGTTGCTCCGGCATTGAGGGTCCCATAGGGGGTGTTAGTTTATGAACAAGCGTATGCAGAAGCGTGGAAAAAGCGGCCCACGGCGGGTCATTATTTGCCCCCGTTGTCACCGTCCCACTGGGGGGCAAGGAGCCCCAGAACCAGAGCCCAAAGCTGCAATATTCTCCTCATAGGTATCTGCGGCTTCAGCAACACCAGCAGTGTGTTCAGCCCCAGAACCGTTACCCTCAGAAGCAGACATGAAATAACTTGCCGTATCAGGTAACACAGTACAATTTGTTAGCAGCACAATACCTCTAGCCCAAACCCCTGCGCAGTGTAGTCAGCACCAGCAGAGATAAAGGAGAGATATGGTGACTAAATCACAGAGAAAAATCCGTAATACAGTATATCTTTGTGAAAATCCTATATTAGATAAAACCTGACGCACCAAGCCCCCTCAGGTTATAGAATATAGGGATAGCAGGTTGAGTTAAAAGACACAAAATGGACACCACTCAGCTATCAAATGCACACACAAATAGTCACAGTCTGTACAATACAGAGGTTATTACTAACAATAATACTGCACTGGACTAGCTTACACAGCTATATAACAATAGATATAACAGTACACAGTAAGAACTGGATGTATATCAAAGGGCAATTGTACTAGGAAACCCTAAGTAAGTGCACTCTTTCTTAACTAACACTGACTAAAAAAAGGCAGGTAGAATACTTAAGTGTCTTGTAAAGTCACAGCACTGACAACCAGGTGGCTTTACATAGGAGGATTTGCCCAAGCATTCCCAGGAACAGTGAGCTGAGGGATAATGGCGCCGCAGACACTGCCAGGGAGTGATGGAGAGACAGTTATGCAGCTCCAGGGCGGGAACATTTGCAGAAAATGGCGCCCTGGGGCTGGGGGAGGGGCTTCAGGTCCAAGCTGTATCCCCCTGCTAGCAAAACCACTGGGTACTGCGGGCTCTAATAAAACGGTTTATAGAAAAAACCTGACCTGTCCCATACCCTGGTGATCTAGTGGGATAGCCTGTACTGCCACAGTGTCCACCGCCAGTGCGCGCGGCCCGCCTCCCACTGACCACACCGGATCGCGATAAAGACCTGGGTCCCACAAGCAGGCCGGGCTGCTTCCGAGCATCAGTATTGTAACACTTACTGTAACCCTTTATTACATTTAAACTGTTTTTTACTTACTGTATGTAACACTTTTTAACATATTAATTACTACTTCGCTCCTACAGTATGTAACACTTTTAGCACTTACTTGCTACTTCTTAATAATGTAACACTTTTTAACATTTAAACTGCTACTTCTTACTAGTGTGATTCCTTGGGGTGGTTGGGTTATGCTGACCTGATGGGTCCCGTACTCTCGACTTGAACCTCAGGGATGTTATGCACCCTCCTGATAAAGTCACCTGGTTGTGGCAGGTGGGTCCATATTTTTCAGCAGAAATGATGCAAGGAACCTCCATTTTAGTCTATGCTAAATTGCAGAGGTTATTATACTTGTTCTGATTATAACTGTTCTTTGGGTTTAGAGTGTGCACCTGCATTTTCTCTTTTTTTATGTAATTATTATAACATCCTGTCACTGTGCATTTAGCTGTATGTAAGATGCCCATGCTCAGGCTAGCTCATGGGTGTGGGCACTAAGGGAACAAGAGGTCCCTACACATGTGAGTTTTGCACCAAAGTCATTAAGATATAGACACAGGTATTTGTACAGGCGTGTTTCGATGCAGTGTAGCACAATAGATAACATAATACAGTACATCTCTTATGTCAAAATAAACTCTATTTACACTTCATACAGTGAATCTTGAGTTACAACAATTGAATGTGTACCCATTTTCCTTGGCGTACTCTCTCCCTCTATGTGGTCTCTAATACATTTTTCTCGCTGTCTTTGCTAGGCAATTGATGGGTACTGCAGTGTCCACCATGGCTTCACCCTTCTGCTTCGATGAAGGATTGCACCGTCCCAGCTCAGAAATTACTCCTTTGTATCTGCCCATACTGGCCATAATAGTCACTACTTGATCACATGCTCCTGGTTATTCTTGCCTCCGGCGCCACCAGGGGCAGTAGCCTCATGCATTCTATTAAGGGGAGGTTACAGATATCTCTTATACCCCTTTCAGACATAAGACCCGGGAATTTCCCTGCTTCAACCCTGGTCAATTGCAGAGCTGACGACCCGGATTACGTTCCCGGGTCGGTGCCTTTCAGACATACCAAATTCCTGGGTTGATGCGCGTTCATGTGCAAAATCCTGGGAATTTAGAGCATGTTTGAAAGGGGTAAGGTGACCTCTTGTAGAGGCTATTATTTGTTGCTTTTTATAATGTTAATTCAACATTTGTAGTGTTTAGGGCTTTTGTTTTTTAGGTAAAATTAGTACCTAAAAGAGAGGAGGAGACATTTCAGATGAACTGAAGATAAAGGAAACAAAATGGATCTTTGAATTAAAAACTCTAAAACCAAGAGGCCTAAACATTGATATTGAATTAAACACATTTTTATAATAAACATTTTTTATAGCATAACACATTTTAAACAATAGTAACACAACATCACAGTGGCACCTGAAATAATAACGCATATATGCATTTTTATATGATTTTTAATATAACGTAATGTAATGTAATGTACACAGTAGTGGATTATCAAAGATAATATATGGACATATGCTTCCCGCACTTATGACCATTTCCGGACGGAAGTTCCAGTTTTTTAACAATAAAGACACAAAGGAGTTTTTTGTTTTTAAATCATTCATCCTTGAAAAAGTGTACTTTGGACACATGAAACGCGTTGGGGGCAACAAAGTGACAGAAATACCCGCCATGCCATAACATCAGCAACTTGCCATTCCACTAGCTGCTTCACGAGCCGCTCCCAGCGCTGTCCGCGTGATGTCACTGGAAAGAACCCGCTACACACAACACCATCAGAAACGGAGAGCCGTAGTCAGCCAAACACCATCAGCTGGAAAGCGTCGCTGGCTGAGGGACAGGTAGGGAAAGTAAGATCCTTCTGGAGCTGGCAAAAACAACAACTAGGTGGACTGGTTTGTCACTAACAACTTCAGAAAAGGGGCTTTACACATTTTTAATAACCTTTTGGTGCCACTGTTAACATACAATAGAACACAGTTAGCGCTCTCTACCTTATAACAATTAGGTTAATACATCTACAGATGTGCCCTTATTTATTTAACATGTTTATGCCATATGGTGCAAGATGCATGGCGCAATTTAGAAGTTCCATCATTGGCAGCGATCCCCATACTTCCATACTTGAATTTTGCCGCTTTTTTGCTTCATAGCCATATACAAAGTCACTTGCAGTGCACTAGACATTAGGATTAGCACTGTTGTCACTAAGGGACTGGTATAAAGTTGCAGATTATGTATAACAACGTGTAGCACAAGGCATTTGTTAGAAAGTGTGTGGCATACCAAATTGGGCTATTTGGTGTGATTGCGGATAGGTACATGTGGACACTTCTGTACATTATACTAGCTTTTAATTTACTGTCCTTTAGCACCAAAGAGGACAAAGACTTTTTTATAGTGTTTTTGACATGTCCTGGGAAATGAAACTGTGAGAGAGATACTGTGGAGAAGTTGCCCATAGGAAGCAATCAGGGTCTAGCTATCATTCGATTAGAGGCGCCTATAAAATGAAGCTGGTTAGTTGCTATGGTCAAATACACTATAGCTCTCTGTAAGATTTGATACTCCCCCTAAGAGACAAATGTTACTACGTAGACTACCACATGACATTCTCCCCTCAAAAGTTTATGCGGCAAACACAGAACCTCACACATTCCTAATCAATGTTTGATACTTTATTAGCTTTCTCATGTGATGCACTCTTTCAAGAAAAGTATCCTTTTTCATTCAAAAACTTAAATGCCACAATTCTAATTTTCTAATTTTTCAGACTCGTCACTCCTGCATTGCCAAAACAAAAAGTATAAGTGTTTAAAAAACTCTGCCGTTACAGTCTATGTTTTAAGGATATCCATCCTTAAGCAGAAGGAACTTAATTAGTATAGTACCTCAGTCAATTTAATTTAACCATCTGGACTAAAGCATGGATCATTTTCAAACTTGGACTGTAAACTCTGTTTTAACTTTTTAGTGTCATGTGGTACCCAAAAGGACCCTATCACATGAACTAACTTCAATTAACACAAGAGCCCTGTTTTTATTTAAAAAAATATTAAACTATTAACTATTAAAGCCCTATTTTAGTAAAGTTAAAGTTTTTTTGTATTTCAGGTATGTTTTTGTGACCTCTTTTCTTTGATTATATTTTCAATGCCGAAACTTTTTAAGTGCTTATAAGATTTTCATACTTTTCTTAACAGCTGTTTCTCTTGTAGCACACACTGTATTATTTTTTGGCAAACTCAGTTTTATATGTGTTATGTTTTTCCTTTTGAGATTAATTTAAATTTCTAAATTTAAATGAAAGCAAAGAAAACATTTTGTTTCCAACTCAAATCTCCATCCTGGGAACAATATGTGTTTTACTGGGATTATTATGTTGAAGTCTGCTAAAGAAAAGTGATCACCTAATAGATTTAACATTTTTAAAATCATTTTTTTAATACAATTCTTACTCAGGGCATAAATAATGATCCACAACTCATAGCCACCAGTAAGATTTCAGCTGTCAGTACAGAAATAGAAACAATCATTTGATTGGCTGCTACAATATGTGTAACTTCACATTTTCCACATGTACAGTAAGCCATTTCTCTTTTAAATAAGTTCAATTGTATACCACTGGCAATCACATCCCAGAACAGGATTACCATGGCAAATTCAATTAGCATTTTAGGACACTAAATTGGACAAGAAAATTACTTAAGGATTATATGAAACCTAACCTCTTTAATGATGTACAGTTAGTCAAATTATAATAAACTGATGTCATAGGAGATTACAATCAATGCTCCTATATAATAGAGATGAGCGGTTTGGATTAACTAGTAACTGAACCCACCCACCGTTGTGTTTCTGAGTCAACCTGAAACCTACCGTAGCTTGGGTTTTTCCGCAAGGTTCGAATACCAAATCGAAGCAAAATGTCATCTTCCCGGCATCAAATTCTCACAGGTTTTAGATTCTATATAATTACCCTGCAGCGGTGACTTTTTACCATTTCATCCCAGTCATGCTGCTGTGTGCTGCGCTCTGCTCTGCTGAGTCAATCCACAAATGGCTGTGCTGTGTCCACTTATAAGTAGTGATGAGCGGGTTCGGTTCCTCAGAAACCGAACCCACCCATACTTCACCCATTTTACACGGGTCCGAGGCATACTCGGATTCTCCCGTATGGCTCGGTTAACCCAAGCGCGCCTGAACGTCATCATCCTGCTGTCGGATTCTCGCGAGATTCGGAATCTATATAAGCAGTTGCGCGTCACCGCCATTTTCACTCGTGTATTGGAAATGTTAGGGAGAGAACGTGGCTGGCGTCCTCTCCGTTTATTGAACTTGATTGATTGTGCTTTATTGCTTAATTGTGGGGAGGACTGGGGAGCAGCTGTATAATATAGGAGGAGTACAGTGCAGAGTTTTGCTGATCAGTGACCACCAGTTTTATCCATTCTCTGCCTGAAAAAAACGCTCCATATCTGTGCTCAGTGTGCTGCATATATCTGTGCTCACACTGCTTAATTGTGGGAACTGGGGAGCAGCTGTATATATAGCAGGAGTACAGTGCAGAGTTTTGCTGACAGTGACCACCAGTATACGTTGTCTGCCTGAAAAACACTCCATATCTGTGCTCAGTGTGCTGCTTTATTGTGGGGACTGGGGACCACCAGTATAATATTATATAGAGGAGTAGTACAGTGCAGAGTTTTGCTGACCAGTGACCACCAGTATACGTTGTCTGCCTGAAAAACACTCCATATCTGTGCTGCATTGTAGACAGTATATAGTAGGAGTACAGTGCATAATTTTGCAGACCACCAGTATATTGTATATAGGAGTATGGTACAGAAGGCCACTGCTGTACTTACCTCTGTGTCGTCAAGTATACTATCCATCCATACCTGTGGTGCATTTCAGTTTTGCACAGTTTGCTGACCACCAGTATATAATATATAGCATTACGATACAGTAGGCCACTGCTGTACCTACCTCTGTGTCGTCAAGTATACTATCCATCCATACCTGTGGTGCATTTCAGTTTTGCACAGTTTGCTGACCACCAGTATATAATATATAGCATTACGGTACAGTAGGCCACTGCTGTACCTACCTCTGTGTCGTCAAGTATACTATCCATCCATACCTGTGGTGCATTTCAGTTTTGCACAGTTTGCTGACCACCAGTATATAATATATAGCATTACGGTACAGTAGGCCACTGCTGTACCTACCTCTGTGTCGTCAAGTATACTATCCATCCATACCTGTGGTGCATTTCTTTTTTGCACAGTTTGCTGACCACCAGTATATAATATATAGCAGTACGGTACAGTAGGCCACTGCTGTACCTACCTCTGTGTCGTCAAGTATACTATCCATCCATACCTGTGGTGCATTTCAGTTTTGCACAGTTTGCTGACCACCAGTATATAATATATAGCAGTACGGTACAGTAGGCCACTGCTGTACCTACCTCTGTGTCGTCAAGTATACTATCCATCCATACCTGTGGTGCATTTCAGTTTTGCACAGTTTGCTGACCACCAGTATATAATATATAGCAGTACGGTACAGTAGGCCACTGCTGTACCTACCTCTGTGTCGTCAAGTATACTATCCATCCATACCTGTGGTGCATTTCAGTTTTGCACAGTTTGCTGACCACCAGTATATAATATATAGCAGTACGGTACAGTAGGCCACTGCTGTACCTACCTCTGTGTCGTCAAGTATACTATCCATCCATACCTGTGGTGCATTTCAGTTGTGCGCAGTATATATAGTATTAGGCCATTGCTATTGATACTGGCATATAATTCCAAATCATTTGCCAAAAATCCACAAAACCCTCACTTCACCTCCCGGGCGCCCTATAATTTCTGGGATTGGGTCCATCACTTCCAATTTGTCACACTTTGTGGATGCCCACCTACAGGGATATGTAACACAACTCAAATCCTATATCAAGGATACAACTCAATTTTTGAATTTACTTAAGAATATTAGATGGAAAAATACTTACCAATTCCTTACATGTGATGTAGAGTCTTTATACTCAAATATTCCACATGATAAAGGTATTGAAACAATTTCTAATATACTTGACAGAGACACAACAGTCTCTGAACATCTTAGAACCTTTCTGGTGGCATCCATAAAGTTCATATTAGAGCACAATTATTTCACGTTTGCACAACAATATTTTTTACAAACACGGGGTACGGCCATGGGGACCAGGTTTGCCCCGAGTTACGCCAACCTATATATGGGTGCGCTCGAACAGGAGCTCATCTGGGGGGCGGATCTCGGGGCACACCTGGTCCTCTATGGCCGCTACATAGATGATTTATTCTTTATTTGGGATGGGGATGACACAACCATTAGCACATTCATCATGCACCTTAATAACAATAACTATGGATTAAAATTCACACATACTTCTCACCCTCACTCTATTAATTTCTTGGATATTGCGCTCCTGTCTATTGATGACTGCATACATACGGAGACTTATTTCAAAACTGTCGATACCAATGGCTTCCTCATGTATAGTAGTAGTCACCTGCAAGCATGGCGTAACAATATACCTAAGAGTCAGTTCCTTAGACTTAAAAGGAATTGTTCAAGAGAAACTAGATACAAAGAACAAGCAAAAAAACTGTACTCAGCCTTCCAAGAACAAGGTTACCCTGACCATATTCTACGGAATGCTCTCCATGAAGTGGACTGTAGAAACAGAACCACTCTATTGGAGAAAAATAAAGTCCCAAAATATATAAAAGAAACTAATACTGAGAGTCTGGACACTTTCAGAGACAATTGTGTGTTTGTTACACAATACAACACACACGCTACACAAATAAGAAATATTATTCGTAAAAACACCCAATTGTTGAAAATTGATCCCTTATTAGAATCAGAATTAGGCAACCAAATCAAAGTAGTATATAAAAAATCTGACACACTCCAATCTAAATTAGCACCCAGCATGTTTAGGCCTAATAGGAATAGAAACATAAGTAAGAAGTCAACTAATACTACTGGTGGTTCTGCTAGTGTGCTGGCTATGAATACCAACACAATGGGGGCCATCTCTTCGAACTGGTTAGGGACAAAACCAAACGGATTCTTCAAGTGTGCTTCCTCAAGATGTTTAACGTGTAAGAATATAAATAATAAAAACAAGTCATATAAATCTAGAACCACAGGTGAGGAATTTAGTATAACACAGTTTTTGAACTGTAATTCCACCTATGTCGTGTACCTGGTAGAGTGTGGCTGTGGCATCCAGTATGTGGGACGCACAATAAGGAAACTGAAAGTGCGATTTCTAGAACACAGAAGAAACATACTTAAGAAATGTCCCCTCCACAGCCTTTCCAGACACACGAGCCTGTGTGAACATGGTGCCATTGCCAACATTCGTATAACAGCTTTAGAACAAATGAGAATCACAGACAGGGGTGGAGATCGGTTTACACTGTTGTGTAGAAGAGAGGCCTTCTGGATCTTTCGTTTGAGGACCCTGGAACCACTAGGCCTCAATGAAAATATAGAATTAAACAATATTTAGCATGCCGTGTAGCACCAGTATATAATATATAGCAGTACGGTACAGTAGGCCACTGCTGTACCTACCTCTGTGTCGTCAAGTATACTATCCATCCATACCTGTGGTGCATTTCAGTTGTGCGCAGTATATATAGTATTAGGCCATTGCTATTGATACTGGCATATAATTCCAAACATTAAAAAATGGAGAACAAAAATGTGGAGGTTAAGATAGGGAAAGATCAAGATCCACTTCCACCTCGTGCTGAAGCTGCTGCCACTAGTCATGGCCGAGACGATGAAATGCCATCAACCTCGTCTGCCAAGGCCAATGCCCAATGTCATAGTAGAGAGCATGTAAAATCCAAAAAGCAAAAGTTCATTAAAATGACCCAAAAATCAAAATTTAAAGCGTCTGATGAGAAGCGTAAACTTGCCAATATGCCATTTACGACACGGAGTGGCAAGGAACGGCTGAGGCCCTGGCCTATGTTCATGGCTAGTGGTTCAAATGAGGATGGAAGCGCTCATCCTCTCGCTAGAAAAATGAAAAGACTTAAGCTGGCAAAAGCACAGCAAAGAACTGTGCGTTCTTCTAAATCACAAATCCCCAAGGAGAGTCCAATTGTGTCGGTTGCGATGCCTGACCTTCCCAACACTGGACGGGAAGAGGTAGCGCCTTCTACCATTTGCACGCCCCCTGCAAATGCTGGAAGGAGCACCCGCAGTCCAGTTCCTGATAGTCAAATTGAAGATGTCACTGTTGAAGTACACCAGGATGAGGATATGGGTGTTGCTGGCGCTTTTGAGGAAATTGACAAGGAGGATTCTGATGGTGAGGTGGTTTGTTTAAGTCAGGCACCCGGGGAGACACCTGTTGTCCGTGGGACGAATATGGCCATTGACATGCCTGGTCAAAATACAAAAAAAATCAGCTCTTCGGTGTGGAATTATTTCAACACAAATGCGGACAACAGGTGTCAAGCCGTGTGTTGCCTTTGTCAAGCTGTAATAAGTAGGGGTAAGGACGTTAACCACCTAGGAACATCCTCCCTTATACGTCACCTGGACCGCATTCATCATAAGTCAGTGACAAGTTCAAAAACTTTGGGTGACAGCGGAAGGAGTCCACTGACAACTAAATCCCTTCCTCTTGTAACCAAGCTCCTGCAAACCACACCACCAACTCCCTCAGTGTCAATTTCCTCCTTACACAGGAAAGCCAATAGTCCTGCAGGCCATGTCACTGTCAAGTCTGACGAGTCCTCTCCTGCCTGGGATTCCTCCGATGCATCCTTGAGTGTAACGCCTACTGCTGCTGGCGCTGCTGTTGTTGCTGCTGGGAGTCGATCGTCATCCCAGAGGGGAAGTCGGAAGACCACTTGTACTACTTCCAGTAAGCAATTGACTGTCCAACAGTCCTTTGCGAGGAAGATGAAATATCACAGCAGTCATCCTGCTGCAAAGCAGATAACTCAGGTCTTGGCAGCCTGGGCAGTGAGAAACGTGGTTCCGGTATCCACCGTTAATTCAGAGGCAACTAGAGACTTGATTGAGGTACTGTGTCCCCAGTACCAAATACCATCTAGGTTCCATTTCTCTAGGCAGGCGATACCGAAAATGTACACAGACACACCAGTGTCCTAAAAAATGCAGTTGTACCCAATGTCCACTTAACCACGGACATGTGGACAAGTGGAGCAGGGCAGACTCAGGACTATATAACTATGACAGCCCACTGGGTAGATGTATTGCCTCCCGCAGCAAGAACAGCAGCGGCGGCACCAGTAGCAGCATCTCGCAAATGCCAACTCGTTCCTAGGCAGGCTACGCTTAGTATCACCGCTTTCCAGAAGAGGCACACAGCTGACAACCTCTTACGAAAACTGAGGAAGATCATCGCAGAATGGCTTACCCCAGTTGGACTCTCCTGGGGATTTGTGACATCGGACAATGCCAGCAATATTGTGCGTGCATTACATTTGGGCAAATTCCAGCACGTCCCATGTTTTGCACATACATTGAATTTGGTGGTGCAGAATTATTTAAAAAACGACAGGGGCGTGCAAGAGATGCTGTCGGTGGCCCGAAGAATTGCGGGCCACTTTCGGCATTCAGCCACCGCATGCCAAAGACTGGAGCACCACCAAACATTCCTGAACCTGCCCTGCCATCATCTGAAGCAAGAGGTGGTAACGAGGTGGAATTCAACCCTCTATATGCTTCAGAGGATGGAGGAGCAGCAAAAGGCCATTCAAGCCTATACATCTGCCCATGATATAGGCAAAGGAGGGGGAATGCACCTGACTCAAGCGTAGTGGAGAATGATTTCAACGTTGTGCAAGGTTCTGCAACTCTTTGAACTTGCCACACGTGAAGTCAGTTCAGACACTGCCAGCCTGAGTCAGGTCATTCCCCTTATCAGGCTTTTGCAGAAGAAGCTGGAGACATTGAAGGATGAGCTAAAACAGAGCGATTCCGCCAGGCATGTGGGACTTGTGGATGGAACCCTTAATTCGCTTAACCAGGATTCACGGGTGGTCAATCTGTTGAAATCAGAGCACTACATTTTGGCCACCGTGCTCGATCCTAGATTTAAAACCTACGTTGTATCTCTCTTTCCGGTAGACACAAGTCTGCAGAGGTTCAAAGACCTGCTGGTGAGAAAATTGTCAAGTCAAGCGTAACGTGACCCGTCAACACATCCTCCTTCACATTCTTCCGCAACTGGGGGTGCGAGGAAAAGGCTAAGAATTCCGAGCCCACCCGCTGGTGGTGATGCAGGGCAGTCTGGAGTGAGTGCTGACATCTGGTCCGGACTGAAGGACCTGCCAACGATTACTGACATGTCGTCTACTGTCACTGCATATGATTCTCTCACCATTGAAAGAATTTTGGAGGATTATATGAGTGACCGCATCCAAGTAGGCACGTCAGACAGTCCGTACGTATACTGGCAGGAAAAAGAGGCAATTTGGAGGCCCTTGCACAAACTTGCTTTATTCTACCTAAGTTGCCCTCCCTCCAGTGTGTACTCCGAAAGAGTGTTTAGTGCCGCCGCTCACCTTGTCAGCAATCAGCATACGAGGTTACTTCCAGAAAATGTGGAGAAGATGATGTTCATCAAAATGAATTATAATCAATTCCTCCGTGGAGACATTCACCAGCAGCAATTGCCTCCAGAAAGTACACAGGGACCTGAGGTGGTGGATTCCAGTGGGGACGAATTAATAATCTGTGAGGAGGGGGATGTACACAGTTGAAGGGGTGAGGAATCGGAGGATGATGATGAGGTGGACATCTTGCCTCTGTAGAGCCAGTTTGTGCAAAGAGAAATTGATTGCTTCTTTTTTTGGTGGGGGCCCAAACCAACCAGTCATTTCAGTCACAGTTGTGTGGCAGACCCTGTCGCTGAAATAATGGGTTCGTTAAAGTGTGCATGTCCTTTTTATACAACATAAGGGTGGGTGGGAGGGCCCAAGGACAATTCCATCTTGCACCTCTTTTTTCTTTCATTTTTCTTTGCATCATGTGCTGTTTGGGGACAATTTTTTTGAAGTGCCATCCTGCCTGACACTGCAGTGCCACTCCTAGATGGGCCAGGTGTTTGTGTCGGCCACTTGGGTCGCTTAGCTTAGTCACACAGCGACCTTGGTGCGCCTCTTTTTTTCTTTGCATCATGTGCTGTTTGGGGACAATTGTTTTGAAGTGCCATCCTGCCTGACACTGCAGTGCCACTCCTAGATGGGCCAGGTGTTTGTGTCGGCCACTTGGGTCGCTTAGCTTAGTCACACAGCGACCTTGGTGCGCCTCTTTTTTTCTTTGCATCATGTGCTGTTTGGGGACAATTTTTTTGAAGTGCCATCCTGCCTGACACTGCAGTGCCACTCCTAGATGGGCCATGTGTTTGTGTCGGCCACTTGGGTCGCTTAGCTTAGCCATCCAGCGACCTTGGTGCGCCTCTTTTTTCTTTGCATCATGTGCTGTTTGGGGACAATTTTTTTGAAGTGCCATCCTGCCTGACACTGCAGTGCCACTCCTAGATGGGCCAGGTGTTTGTGTCGGCCACTTGGGTCGCTTAGCTTAGCCATCCAGAGACCTCGGTGCAAATTTTAGGACTAAAAATAATATTGTGAGGTGTGAGGTGTTCAGAATAGACTGAAAATGAGTGGAAATTATGGTTATTGAGGTTAATAATACTATGGGATCAAAATGACCCCCAAATTCTATGATTTAAGCTGTTTTTGAGGTTTTTTTGTAAAAAAAAAAGGAATCCAAAACACACCCGAATCTGACAAAAAAATTTCAGGGAGGTTTTGACAAAACGCGTCCGAATCCAAAACACGGCCGCGGAACCGAATCCAAAACCAAAACACAAAACCCGAAAAATGTCCGGTGCACATCACTACTTATAAGTAGCTATCCTGTGTCCATCCATAAGTGGATGTGCTGTGCCTATCTACAGGTGGCTGTGTTGTATCCATTAAGTGGCGGTGCTGTGTCCATCCAAAAATGGCTGTGCTGTGTCCATCCATAAGTGCTGTGTTGGAGCTAATATATTTTAACCAATAAGTAACAAATCAACATATGTAGAGTCACCAGAAAACCAGTCAGCACTCTGATTTTTTTTTTTACTGTTCTGAATTTAAATTGCCAGTAATAAACATTGAGTACACGAGTCACCACCAACAAGGTGGAGAAAAATGGGAACTAATAGAGCTAACTTGCTCCAAAGATTCCTAACTGAGGGGGGCATTTACTAAGCAGTGATAAGTACAGAGAAGTGAGCCAGGGGAGAAATTGCCCATGGCAACCAATCAGCACTGAAGTAACATCTATAATTTGCATACTATAAAATAATACAGAGCTGCTGATTGGTTGATGTGGCAATTTTTCCACTGGCTCACTTCTCTGCTCTTATCACTGCTTAGTAAATGTTCCCCTGGTTAATAACCAGATGGATTGGTTTGTTACACTCCAACTCACTGGCTAATAAATCCTGCAATTGGGCCTCATTTAGAGATGTACACAATGCAGTTATTTAATCAGATGAGAGATTATTGGCCAATTCCGCATATGTCATGATCACACTGCTCACGTGGTAAAGCGCCTTAGTGATGCCACTTGCAGTGAAGATTTATTCGCAAATTCATTGTCTGCCAAGGACCATTTGGGGGAGGTAATGGGGAGTGGTGGCAAACACACGCATGTGTCACAACTGTTTTTGGGGCATGTCTCAGCCTATAAATGCAATTCTGTATCTAAACATGGTGCCGTTTCCATGGCCAGTCTGCAGACTATAGGGTTACACACTGAAATAAAAAGAGAAAATGCAGATTCACACTCTAATTACTAAACACTGCTAATTATAATAACACAGAATAATTATAATAAGCTGCAAATATAACAAATATGGGCCCACCAACTGCGACCAGGTAACCTCAACTACTGGGCTAGAAACACTAAGGTTCAAGTCCAGGGAACAGGACCCCCAGGTCAGCACAAGCCAACCACCACAAGGCATCACACTAGTGAGAGGTTTATGGGGTCTATTTACTAAGCCTTGGATGGAGATAAAGTTTATGGAGATAAAGTACCAGCCAATCACCTCCTAACTGTCATTTTTCAAACACAGGGGCAGATGTATTACCATGGAGAAGGCATAAGGAAGTGATAAACCAGTGATAAAGCAGTGTTAAGTGCAGGATGATAATGCACCAGCCAATCAGCTCCTAACTGTTAATTTACATATGGGAGCTGATAGGCTGGTGTGTTTATCACCTTGCTTTTATCACTGGTTTATCATTTCCTTATGCCTTCTCCAGGTTAATACTAGTGATGAGCGGGTTCGGTTCCTCGGAATCCGAACCCACCCGAACTTCAGCTTTTTTTACACGGATCCGAGCGACTCGGATCTTCCCGCCTTGCTCGGTTAACCCGAGCGCGCCCGAACGTCATCATGACGCTGTCGGATTCTCGCGAGGCTCGGATTCTATCGCGAGACTCGGATTCTATATAAGGAGCCGCGCGTCGCCGCCATTTTACACGTGCATTGAGATTGATAGTGAGAGGACGTGGCTGGCGTCCTCTCCGTTTAGAGAAGAAATAGATAGGAGAGTGAGAGTGAGACAGTGACACTTCATTTACTGGAGCTTAGGAGGAGTACTCAGACAGAGAGTGCAGAATTTTGCTGATAGTATTAGTTAGTTATACTAGTGACAGAGTGAGACAGTGACACTTCATTTACTGGAGCTTAGGAGGAGTACTCAGACAGAGAGTGCAGAATTTTGCTGATAGTATTAGTTAGTTATACTAGTGACTGACCAGTGACCACCAGTGCAGTTTTATATTATTTAATATAATCCGTTCTCTGCCTGAAAAAACGATACACAGTGACTCAGTCACATACCATATCTGTGCTCAGCCCAGTGTGCTGCTGCATCATCTATGTATAATATCTGACTGTGCTCACACAGCTTAATTGTGGGGGAGACTGGGGAGCAGTTAGGTTATAGCAGGAGCCAGGAGTACATATTAAAATTAAACAGTGCACACTTTTTTTCTGCAGGAGTGCCACTGCCAGTGTGACTGACCAGTGAACTGACCACCAGTATATAGTATACTATATTGTATTGTGAATGTCTGCCTGTAAAAGTTAAACACACGTCGTGTGACTTGTGTGGTGTTTTTTTATTCTATAAAATAAAAAACTCATTCTGCTGACATACAGTGTCCAGCAGGTCCGTCATTATATAATATATACCGGTCCAGCTGCAGTAGTGATATATATATATATTTTTATATCATTATTTATCATCCAGTCGCAGCAGACACAGTACGGTAGTTCACGGCTGTAGCTACCTCTGTGTCGGCACTCGGCAGTCCATCCATAATTGTATACCACCTACCCGTGTTTTTTTTTTTCTTTCTTCTTTATACATACTACATCTCATTATCATCCAGTCTATATTAGCAGCAGACACAGTACAGTACGGTAGTCCACGGCTGTAGCTACCTCTGTGTCGGCACTCGGCAGTCCGTCCATAATTGTATACCACCTACCCGTGTTTTTTTTTTCTTTCTTCTTTATACATACTACATCTCATTATCAACCAGTCTATATTAGCAGCAGACACAGTACGGTAGTCCACGGCTGTAGCTACCTCTGTGTCGGCACTCGGCAGTCCATCCATAATTGTATACCACCTACCCGTGGTTTTTTTTTCTTTCTTCTTTATACATACTACATCTCATTATCATCCAGTCTATATTAGCAGCAGACACAGTACAGTATGGTAGTCCACGGCTGTAGCTACCTCTGTGTCGGCACTCGGCAGTCCATCCATAATTGTATACCACCTACCCGTGGTTTTTTTTTCTTTCTTCTTTATACATACATACTACATCTCTTTATCAACCAGTCTATATTAGCAGCAGACACAGTACGGTAGTCCACGGCTATAGCTACCTCTGTGTCGGCACTCGGCAGTCCATTCATAATTGTATACCACCTACCCGTGGTTTTTTTTTCTTTCTTCTTTATACATACATACTACATCTCTTTATCAACCAGTCTATATTAGCAGCAGACACAGTACGGTAGTCCACGGCTGTAGCTACCTCTGTGTCGGCACTCGGCAGTCCGTCCATAATTGTATACCACCTACCCGTGGTTTTTTTTCTTTCTTCTTTATACATACATACTACATCTCTTTATCAACCAGTCTATATTAGCAGCAGACACAGTACGGTAGTCCACGGCTGTAGCTACCTCTGTGTCGGCACTCGGCAGTCCATCCATAATTGTATACCACCTACCCGTGTTTTTTTTTTTCTTTCTTCTTTATACATACTACATCTCATTATCATCCAGTCTATATTAGCAGCAGACACAGTACAGTACGGTAGTCCACGGCTGTAGCTACCTCTGTGTCGGCACTCGGCAGTCCATCCATAATTGTATACCACCTACCCGTGGTTTTTTTTTCTTTCTTCTTTATACATACATACTACATCTCTTTATCAACCAGTCTATATTAGCAGCAGACACAGTACGGTAGTCCACGGCTGTAGCTACCTCTGTGTCGGCACTCGGCAGTCCGTCCATAATTGTATGCCACCTACCCGTGGTTTTTTTTTCTTTTTTCTTTATACATACATACTACATCTCTTTATCAACCAGTCTATATTAGCAGCAGACACAGTACGGTAGTCCACGGCTGTAGCTACCTCTGTGTCGGCACTCGGCAGTCCATTCATAATTGTATACCACCTACCCGTGGTTTTTTTTTTCTTTCTTCTTTATACATACTACATCTCATTATCATCCAGTCTATATTAGCAGCAGACACAGTACAGTACGGTAGTCCACGGCTGTATCTACCTCTGTGTTGGCACTCGGCAGTCCGTCCATAATTGTATACCACCTACCCGTGGTTTTTTTTTCTTTCTTCTTTATACATACATACTACATCTCTTTATCAACCAGTCTATATTAGCAGCAGACACAGTACGGTAGTCCACGGCTGTAGCTACCTCTGTGTAGGCACTCGGCAGTCCATCCATAATTGTATACCACCTACCCGTGTTTTTTTTCTTCTTTCTTCTTTATACATACTACATCTCATTATCATCCAGTCTATATTAGCAGCAGACACAGTACAGTACGGTAGTCCACGGCTGTAGCTACCTCTGTGTCGGCACTCGGCAGTCCATCCATAATTGTATACTAGTATCCATCCATCTCCATTGTTTACCTGAGGTGCCTTTTAGTTGTGCCTATTAAAATATGGAGAACAAAAATGTTGAGGTTCCAAAATTAGGGAAAGATCAAGATCCACTTCCACCTCGTGCTGAAGCTGCTGCCACTAGTCATGGCCGAGACGATGAAATGCCAGCAACGTCGTCTGCCAAGGCCGATGCCCAATGGCATAGTACAGAGCATGTCAAATCGAAAACACCGAATATCAGTAAAAAAAGGACTCCAAAACCTAAAATAAAATTGTCGGAGGAGAAGCGTAAACTTGCCAATATGCCATTTACCGCACGGAGTGGCAAGGAACGGCTGAGGCCCTGGCCTATGTTCATGGCTAGTGGTTCAGCTTCACATGAGGATGGAGGCACTCAGCCTCTCGCTAGAAAAATGAAAAGACTCAAGATGGCAAAAGCAGTAGCACCGCAAAGAACTGTGCATTCTTCGAAATCCCAAATCCACAAGGAGAGTCCAATTGTGTCGGTTGCGATGCCTGACCTTCCCAACACTGGACGTGAAGAGCATGCGCCTTCCACCATTTGCACGCCCCCTGCAAGTGCTGGAAGGAGCACCCGCAGTCCAGTTCCTGATAGTCAGATTGAAGATGTCAGTGTTGAAGTACACCAGGATGAGGAGGATATGGGTGTTGCTGGCGCTGGGGAGGAAATTGACCAGGAGGATTCTGATGGTGAGGTGGTTTGTTTAAGTCAGGCACCCGGGGAGACACCTGTTGTCCGTGGGAGGAATATGGCCGTTGACATGCCTGGTGAAAATACCAAAAAAATCAGCTCTTTGGTGTGGAAGTATTTCACCAGAAATGCGGACAACATTTGTCAAGCCGTGTGTTCCCTTTGTCAAGCTGTAATAAGTAGGGGTAAGGACGTTAACCACCTCGGAACATCCTCCCTTATACGTCACCTGCAGCGCATTCATAATAAGTCAGTGACAAGTTCAAAAACTTTGGCCGACAGCGGAAGCAGTCCACTGACCAGTAAATCCCTTCCTCTTGTAACCAAGCTCACGCAAACCACCCCACCAACTCCCTCAGTGTCAATTTCCTCCTTCCCCAGGAATGCCAATAGTCCTGCAGGCCATGTCACTGGCAATTCTGACGAGTCCTCTCCTGCCTGGGATTCCTCCGATGCATCCTTGCGTGTAACGCCTACTGCTGCTGGCGCTGCTGTTGTTGCTGCTGGGAGTCGATGGTCATCCCAGAGGGGAAGTCGTAAGCCCACTTGTACTACTTCCAGTAAGCAATTGACTGTCCAACAGTCCTTTGCGAGGAAGATGAAATATCACAGCAGTCATCCTGCTGCAAAGCGGATAACTGAGGCCTTGACAACTATGTTGGTGTTAGACGTGCGTCCGGTATCCGCCGTTAGTTCACAGGGAACTAGACAATTTATTGAGGCAGTGTGCCCCCGTTACCAAATACCATCTAGGTTCCACTTCTCTAGGCAGGCGATACCGAGAATGTACACGGACGTCAGAAAAAGACTCACCAGTGTCCTAAAAAATGCAGTTATACCCATTGTCCACTTAACCACGGACATGTGGACAAGTGGAGCAGGGCAGGGTCAGGACTATATGACTGTGATAGCCCACTGGGTAGATGTATGGACTCCCGCCGCAAGAACAGCAGCGGCGGCACCAGTAGCAGCATCTCGCAAACGCCAACTCTTTCCTAGGCAGGCTACGCTTTGTATCACCGCTTTCCAGAATACGCACACAGCTGAAAACCTCTTACGGCAACTGAGGAAGATCATCGCGGAATGGCTTACCCCAATTGGACTCTCCTGTGGATTTGTGGCATCGGACAACGCCAGCAATATTGTGTGTGCATTAAATATGGGCAAATTCCAGCACGTCCCATGTTTTGCACATACCTTGAATTTGGTGGTGCAGAATTTTTTAAAAAACGACAGGGGCGTGCAAGAGATGCTGTCGGTGGCCAGAAGAATTGCGGGACACTTTCGGCGTACAGGCACCACGTACAGAAGACTGGAGCACCACCAAAAACTACTGAACCTGCCCTGCCATCATCTGAAGCAAGAAGTGGTAACGAGGTGGAATTCAACCCTCTATATGCTTCAGAGGTTGGAGGAGCAGCAAAAGGCCATTCAAGCCTATACAATTGAGCACGATATAGGAGGTGGAATGCACCTGTCTCAAGTGCAGTGGAGAATGATTTCAACGTTGTGCAAGGTTCTGATGCCCTTTGAACTTGCCACACGTGAAGTCAGTTCAGACACTGCCAGCCTGAGTCAGGTCATTCCCCTCATCAGGCTTTTGCAGAAGAAGCTGGAGACATTGAAGGAGGAGCTAACACGGAGCGATTCCGCTAGGCATGTGGGACTTGTGGATGGAGCCCTTAATTCGCTTAACAAGGATTCACGGGTGGTCAATCTGTTGAAATCAGAGCACTACATTTTGGCCACCGTGCTCGATCCTAGATTTAAAACCAACCTTGGATCTCTCTTTCCGGCAGACACAAGTCTGCTGGGGTTGAAAGACCTGCTGGTGAGAAAATTGTCTAGTCAAGCGGAACGCGACCTGTCAACATCTCCTCCTTCACATTCTCCCGCAACTGGGGGTGCGAGGAAAAGGCTCAGAATTCCGAGCCCACCCGCTGGCGGTGATGCAGGGCAGTCTGGAGCGACTGCTAATGCTGACATCTGGTCCGGACTGAAGGACCTGACAACGATTACGGACATGTCGTCTACTGTCACTGCATATGATTCTCTCAACATTGAAAGAATGGTGGAGGATTATATGAGTGACCGCATCCAAGTAGGCACGTCACACAGTCCGTACTTATACTGGCAGGAAAAAGAGGCAATTTGGAGGCCCTTGCACAAACTGGCTTTATTCTACCTAAGTTGCCCTCCCACAAGTGTGTACTCCGAAAGAGTGTTTAGTGCCGCCGCTCACCTTGTCAGCAATCGGCGTACGAGGTTACATCCAGAAAATGTGGAGAAGATGATGTTCATTAAAATGAATTATAATCAATTCCTCCGCGGAGACATTGACCAGCAGCAATTGCCTCCACAAAGTACACAGGGAGCTGAGATGGTGGATTCCAGTGGGGACGAATTGATAATCTGTGAGGAGGGGGATGTACACGGTGATATATCGGAGGATGATGATGAGGTGGACATCTTGCCTCTGTAGAGCCAGTTTGTGCAAGGAGAGATTAATTGCTTCTTTTTTTGGGGGGGTCCAAACCAACCCGTCATATCAGTCACAGTCGTGTGGCAGACCCTGTCACTGAAATGATGGGTTGGTTAAAGTGTGCATGTCCTGTTTATACAACATAAGGGCGGGTGGGAGGGCCCAAGGACAATTCCATCTTGCACCTCTTTTTTCTTTTATTTTTCTTTGCGTCATGTGCTGTTTGGGGAGGGTTTTTTGGAAGGGCCATCCTGCGTGACACTGCAGTGCCACTCCTAGATGGGCCCGGTGTTTGTGTCGGCCACTAGGGTCGCTTATCTTACTCACACAGTCAGCTACCTCATTGCGCCTCTTTTTTTCTTTGCGTCATGTGCTGTTTGGGGAGGTTTTTTTGGAAGGGACATCCTGCGTGACACTGCAGTGCCACTCCTAGATGGGCCCGGTGTTTGTGTCGGCCACTAGGGTCGCTTATCTTACTCACACAGTCAGCTACCTCATTGCGCCTCTTTTTTTCTTTGCGTCATGTGCTGTTTGGGGAGGGTTTTTTGGAAGGGACATCCTGCGTGACACTGCAGTGCCACTCCTAGATGGGCCCAGTGTTTGTGTCGGCCACTAGGGTCGCTTATCTTACTCACACAGTCAGCTACCTCATTGCGCCTCTTTTTTTCTTTGCGTCATGTGCTGTTTGGGGAGGGTTTTTTGGAAGGGACATCCTGCGTGACACTGCAGTGCCACTCCTAGATGGGCCCGGTGTTTGTGTCGGCCACTAGGGTCGCTTATCTTACTCACACAGCGACCTCGGTGCAAATTTTAGGACTAAAAATAATATTGTGAGGTGTGAGGTATTCAGAATAGACTGAAAATGAGTGTAAATTATGGTTTTTGAGGTTAATAATACTTTGGGATCAAAATGACCCCCAAATTCTATGATTTAAGCTGTTTTTTAGTGTTTTTTGAAAAAAACACCCGAATCCAAAACACACCCGAATCCGACAAAAAAAATTCGGTGAGGTTTTGCCAAAACGCGTTCGAACCCAAAACACGGCCGCGGAACCGAACCCAAAACCAAAACACAAAACCCGAAAAATTTCCGGCGCTCATCTCTAGTTAATACATCTGCCCCACAGCCTGTGACATGACAGTTAGACAATGATTGGCTGGTAATGTATTTCCATGCGCAGGGCCGGTTCAAGGCCGCTCTGCGCCCCGGGCAGGAAACGGGGTGTGGCCTAATACAGGGGGCATGGTCAGTTACTCCCCCTGTACATTGCTAGCGCCGCTTGAATGCTGAGCGGTGCGCGATGACGTCATCGCGCACCGCACAGCAAAAGGTCCTCTCTACGAAGGGAAACTAGACGCGTAGCGTCTAGTTCCCTTTGTGGAGAGGACCTTTGCTGTGCGGTGCGCGATGGCGTCATCGCGCACGGCTCAGCAAAGTTACTCTCCACGAAGGGAAACTAGACGCGTAGCGTCTAGTTCCCTTCACAGGAGGAGGACGGGGGACGGTAGCGGGCAGCGGGCAGCGGGCAGCGGAGGCGGACGGGGGACACAGCGGGCAGCAGTGGCGGATCTTGCCACGGTGCGGCGCCCTCCGGATGGCGCCAGCGCCCTCCGGAAGGCGGCGCCCCGGGCAAAAGTCCTGCTTGCCCGTGGCAAGATCCGCTACTGTCCATGCGCTTTATCTCCGTCCAAGGCTTAGTAAATATAGACCCCCTAAGTGTTGAAAAGTGTTATTAGTAAGAAGTAGCAGCTATAGGTTGAGAGTGTTACTGTACATAGGTGAGAGGTAATAATTAGAGTGTTAAGTGTTACCCTGGTAAATAAAAACAATTAGGTACTACAAGTGTGCTTGATTAAGTGTTACAATATGATGCCCCAACCCAGGGGGCCACATGCCCTGACCTCATCCATAGAACTGACAAATTGTATGAATTTGGGATTGTATATATTTAGGTTATTGTGGCCTGACTGCTTTGAGGCATCACTTAATCTAGCACTTTTTAGCATCTAATTGTTGTTGTTTTTTTTTTGCCAATGTAACACTTTTAAACACTCTAATTTAGTGATGAGTGGGTTCGGTTTCTCGGAAACCGAGCCCCCCCGAACTTCTCCCATTTTAAACGGGTCCGAGGCATACTCGGATTCTCCCATATGGCTCGGTTAACCCGAGCGCGCCCGAACGTCATCATCCCGCTGTCGGATTCTCGCGAGATTCGGATTCTATATAAGCAGCCGTGCGTCGCCGCCATTTTCACTCGTGCATTGGAAATGTTAGGGAGAGGACGTGGCTGGCGTCCTCTCCGTTTATTCATTGTTGATGCAAATATTTGTGCTTGCTTAAAATAAGAATTTACTTACCGATAATTCTATTTCTCATAGTCCGTAGTGGATGCTGGGGACTCCGTAAGGACCATGGGGAATAGCGGCTCCGCAGGAGACTGGGCACAAAAGTAAAAGCTTTAGGACTACCTGGTGTGCACTGGCTCCTCCCCCTATGACCCTCCTCCAAGCCTCAGTTAGGATACTGTGCCCGGACGAGCGTACACAATAAGGAAGAATATTGAATCCCGGGTAAGACTCATACCAGCCACACCAATCACACCGTACAACCTGTGATCTGAACCCAGTTAACAGCATGATAACAGAGGAGCCTCTGAAAAGATGGCTCACAACAATAATAACCCGATTTTTGTAACAATAACTATGTACAAGTATTGCAGACAATCCGCACTTGGGATGGGCGCCCAGCATCCACTACGGACTATGAGAAATAGAATTATCGGTAAGTAAATTCTTATTTTCTCTAACGTCCTAAGTGGATGCTGGGGACTCCGTAAGGACCATGGGGATTATACCAAAGCTCCCAAACGGGCGGGAGAGTGCGGATGACTCTGCAGCACCAAATGAGAGCACTCAAGGTCCTCCTCAGCCAGGGTATCAAATTTGTAGAATTTAGCAAACGTGTTTGCCCCTGACCAAGTAGCTGCTCGGCAAAGTTGTAAAGCCGAGACCCCTCGGGCAGCCGCCCAAGATGAGCCCACTTTCCTTGTGGAATGGGCTTTTACAGATTTTGGCTGTGGCAGGCCTGCCACAGAATGTGCAAGCTGAATTGTACTACAAATCCAACGAGCAATAGTCTGCTTAGAAGCAGGAGCACCCAGCTTGTTGGGTGCATACAGGATAAATAGCGAGTCAGATTTTCTGACTCCAGCCGTCCTGGAAACATATATTTTCAGGGCCCTGACTACGTCCAGCAACTTGGAGTCCTCCAAGTCCCTAGTAGCCGCAGGCACCACAATAGGCTGGTTCAAGTGAAATGCTGAAACCACCTTAGGGAGAAATTGAGGACGAGTCCTCAATTCTGCCCTGTCCGTATGAAAAATTAGGTAAGGGCTTTTATAGGATAAAGCCGCCAATTCTGAGACACGCCTGGCTGAAGCCAGGGCTAACAGCATTACCACCTTCCATGTGAGATATTTTAAGTCCACAGTGGAAAGTGGTTCAAACCAATGTGATTTTAGGAATCCCAAAACTACATTTAGATCCCAAGGTGCCACTGGAGGCACAAAAGGAGGTTGTATATGCAGTACCCCCTTGACAAACGTCTGTACTTCAGGAACTGAAGCCAGTTCTTTTTGGAAGAAAATCGACAGGGCCGAAATCTGAACCTTAATGGACCCTAATTTCAGGCCCATAGACAGTCCTGTTTGTAGGAAATGCAGGAAGCGACCCAGTTGAAATTCCTCTGTAGGGGCCTTCCTGGCCTCGCACCACGCAACATATTTACGCCAAATACGGTGATAATGTTGTACGGTTACATCCTTCCTGGCTTTGATCAGGGTAGGGATGACTTCATCCGGAATGCCTTTTTCCTTCAGGATCCGGCGTTCAACCGCCATGCCGTCAAACGCAGCCGCGGTAAGTCTTGGAAGAGACAGGGTCCCTGGTGGAGCAGGTCCTTTCTTAGAGGTAGAGGCCACGGGTTCTCTGTGAGCATCTCTTGAAGTTCCGGGTACCATGTCCTTCTTGGCCAATCCGGAGCCACGAGTATAGTCCTTACTCCTCTCCTCCTTATGATCCTCAGTACCTTGGGTATGAGAGGCAGAGGAGGGAACACATACACTGACTGGTACACCCATGGTGTTACCAGAGCGTCCACAGCTATTGCCTGAGGGTCCCTTGACCTGGCGCAATATCTGTCTAGTTTTTTGTTGAGTCGGGACGCCATCATGTCCACCTTTGGTTTTTCCCAACAGTTCACAATCATGTGGAAGACTTCTGGGTGAAGTCCCCACTCCCCCGGGTGGAGGTCGTGTCTGCTGAGGAAGTCTGCTTCCCAGTTGTCCACACCCGGAATGAACACTGCTGACAGTGCTATCACATGATTTTCTGCCCAGCGAAGAATCCTTGCAACTTCTGTCATTGCCCTCCTGCTTCTTGTGCCGCCCTGTCTGTTTACGTGGGCGACTGCCGTGATGTTGTCCGACTGGATCAGCACCGGCTGACCTTGAAGCAGAGGTCTTGCTAGGCTCAGAGCATTGTAGATGGCTCTTAGCTCCAGGATATTTATGTGAAGTGATGTCTCCAGGCTTGACCACAAGCCCTGGAAATTTCTTCCCTGTGTGACTGCTCCCCAGCCTCTCAGGCTGGCATCCGTGGTCACCAGGACCCAGTCCTGAATGCCGAATCTGCGGCCCTCTAGAAGATGAGCACTCTGCAACCACCACAGGAGAGACACCCTTGTCCTTGGAGACAGGGTTATCCGCTGATGCATCTGAAGATGCGATCCGGACCATTTGTCCAGCAGATCCCACTGAAAAGTTCTTGCGTGGAATCTGCCGAATGGAATCGCTTCGTAAGAAGCCACCATTTTTCCCAGGACCCTTGTGCATTGATGCACTGACACTTGGCCTGGTTTTAGGAGGTTCCTGACTAGCTCGGATAACTCCCTGGCTTTCTCCTCCGGGAGAAACACCTTTTTCTGGACTGTGTCCAGAATCATCCCTAGGAACAGCAGACGTGTCGTCGGAATCAGCTGCGATTTTGGAATATTTAGAATCCACCCGTGCTGTCGTAGCACTACTTGAGATAGTGCTACTCCGACCTCTAACTGTTCCCTGGACCTTGCCCTTATCAGGAGATCGTCCAAGTAAGGGATAATTAAGACGCCTTTTCTTCGAAGAAGAATCATCATTTCGGCCATTACCTTGGTAAAGACCCGGGGTGCCGTGGACAATCCAAACGGCAGCGTCTGAAACTGATAGTGACAGTTCTGTACCACAAACCTGAGGTACCCTTGGTGAGAAGGGCAAATTGGGACATGGAGGTAAGCATCCTTGATGTCCAGAGACACCATATAGTCCCCTTCTTCCAGGTTCGCTATCACTGCTCTGAGTGACTCCATCTTGAATTTGAACCTTTGTATGTAAGTGTTCAAGGATTTCAGATTTAAAATAGGTCTCACCGAGCCGTCCGGCTTCGGTACCACAAACAGCGTGGAATAATACCCCTTTCCCTGTTGTAGGAGGGGTACCTTGATTATCACCTGCTGGGAATACAGCTTGTGAATGGCTTCCAATACCGCCACCCTGTCGGAGGGAGACGTTGGTAAAGCAGACTTCAGGAACCGGCGAGGGGGAGACGTCTCGAATTCCAATTTGTACCCCTGAGATACTACCTGTAGGATCCAGGGGTCCACTTGCGAGTGAGCCCACTGCGCGCTGAAATTCTTGAGATGACCCCCCACCGTACCTGAGTCCGCTTGTAAGGCCCCAGCGTCATGCTGAGGACTTGGCAGAAGCGGGGGAGGGCTTCTGTTCCTGGGAAGAGGCTGCCTGCTGCAGTCTTTTTCCCCTTCCTCTGCCCCGGAGCAGATATGAGTGGCCTTTTGCCCGCTTGCCCTTATGGGGACGAAAGGATTGAGCCTGAAAAGACGGTGTCTTTTTTAGAGATGAGCGGGTTCGGTTTCTCTGAAACCGAACCCGCACGAACTTCATGTTTTTTTCACGGGTCCGAGCAGACTCGGATCCTCCCGCCTTGCTCGGTTAACCCGAGCGCGCCCGAACGTCATCATGACGCTGTCGGATTCTCGCGAGACTCGGATTCTATATAAGGAGCCGCGCGTCGCCGCCATTTTCACACGTGCATTGAGATTGATAGGGAGAGGACGTGGCTGGCGTCCTCTCCATTAGAAATTAGATTAGAAGAGAGAGAGAGATTGTGCAGAGTCAGACAGAGTTTACCACAGTGACCAGTGCAGTTGTTGTTAGTTAACTTTTATTTATTTTAATATAATATATCCGTTCTCTGCTATATCCGTTCTCTGCCTGAAAAAAAACGATACACAGCAGCAGCCAGTCACACAGTGTGACTCAGTCTGTGTGCACTCAGCTCAGCCCAGTGTGCTGCACATCAATGTATAAAAGGCAAAGCTTATAATAATTGTGGGGGAGACTGGGGAGCACTGCAGGTTGTTATAGCAGGAGCCCCCAGGAGTACATAATATTATATTAATTTAAAATTAAACAGTGCACACTTTTGCTGCAGGAGTGCCACTGCCAGTGTGACTAGTGGTGACCAGTGCCTGACCACCAGTATAGTAGTATATTGTTGTATGTATTGTATACTATCTCTTTATCAACCAGTCTATATTAGCAGCAGACACAGTACAGTGCGGTAGTTCACGGCTGTGGCTACCTCTGTGTCGGCAGTCGGAACTCGGCAGGCAGTCCGTCCATCCATAATTGTATTACAATATATACCACCTAACCGTGGTATTTTTTTTTCTTTCTTTATACCGTCGTCATAGTGTCATACTAGTTGTTACGAGTATACTACTATCTCTTTATCAACCAGTGTACAGTGCGGTAGTTCACGGCTGTGGCTACCTCTGTGTCGGCAGTCGGCAGGCAGTCCGTCCATCCATAATTGTATTATTATTATAATATATACCACCTAACCGTGGTTTTTTTTTCATTCTTTATACCGTCATAGTGTCATACTAGTTGTTACGAGTATACTACTATCTCTTTATCAACCAGTGTACAGTGCGGTAGTTCACGGCTGTGGCTACCTCTGTGTCGGCAGTCGGCAGGCAGTCCGTCCATCCATAATTGTATTATTATTATAATATATACCACCTAACCGTGGTTTTTTTTTTCATTCTTTATACCGTCGTCATAGTGTCATACTAGTTGTTACGAGTATACTACTATCTCTTTATCAACCAGTGTACAGTGCGGTAGTTCACGGCTGTGGCTACCTCTGTGTCGGCAGTCGGCAGGCAGTCCGTCCATCCATAATTGTATTATTATTATAATATATATCACCTAACCGTGGTTTTTTTTTCATTCTTTATACCGTCGTCATAGTGTCATACTAGTTGTTACGAGTATACTACTATCTCTTTATCAACCAGTGTACAGTGCGGTAGTTCACGGCTGTGGCTACCTCTGTGTCGGCAGTCGGCAGGCAGTCCGTCCATCCATAATTGTATTATTATTATAATATATACCACCTAACTGTGGTATTTTTTTTTCATTCTTTATACCGTCGTCATAGTGTCATACTAGTTGTTACGAGTATACTACTATCTCTTTATCAACCAGTGTACAGTGCGGTAGTTCACGGCTGTGGCTACCTCTGTGTCGGCAGTCGGCAGGCAGTCCGTCCATCCATAATTGTATTATTATTATAATATATACCACCTAACCGTGGTTTTTTTTTCATTCTTTATACCGTCGTCATAGTGTCATACTAGTTGTTACGAGTATACTACTATCTCTTTATCAACCAGTGTACAGTGCGGTAGTTCACGGCTGTGGCTACCTCTGTGTCGGCAGTCGGCAGGCAGTCCGTCCATCCATAATTGTATTATTATTATAATATATACCACCTAACTGTGGTATTTTTTTTTCTTTCTTTATACCGTCGTCATAGTGTCATACTAGTTGTTACGAGTATACTACTATCTCTTTATCAACCAGTGTACAGTGCGGTAGTTCACGGCTGTGGCTACCTCTGTGTCGGCAGTCGGCAGGCAGTCCGTCCATCCATAATTGTATTATTATTATAATATATACCACCTAACCGTGGTTTTTTTATACCACCTAACCGTGGCAGTCCGTCCATAATTGTATACTAGTATCCAATCCATCCATCTCCATTGTTTACCTGAGGTGCCTTTTAGTTCTGCCTATAAAATATGGAGAACAAAAAAGTTGAGGTTCCAAAATTAGGGAAAGATCAAGATCCACTTCCACCTCGTGCTGAAGCTGCTGCCACTAGTCATGGCCGAGACGATGAAATGCCAGCAACGTCGTCTGCCAAGGCCGATGCCCAATGTCATAGTACAGAGCATGTCAAATCCAAAACACCAAATATCAGAAAAAAAAGGACTCCAAAACCTAAAATAAAATTGTCGTCGGAGAAGCGTAAACTTGCCAATATGCCATTTACCACACGGAGTGGCAAGGAACGGCTGAGGCCCTGGCCTATGTTCATGGCTAGTGGTTCAGCTTCACATGAGGATGGAAGCACTCAGCCTCTCGCTAGAAAACTGAAAAGACTCAAGCTGGCAAAAGCACCGCAAAGAACTGTGCGTTCTTTGAAATCCCAAATCCACAAGGAGAGTCCAATTGTGTCGTTTGCGATGCCTGACCTTCCCAACACTGGACGTGAAGAGCATGCGCCTTCCACTATTTGCATGCCCCCTGCAAGTGCTGGAAGGAGCACCCGCAGTCCAGTTCCTGATAGTCAGATTGAAGATGTCAGTGTTGAAGTACACCAGGATGAGGAGGATATGGGTGTTGCTGGCGCTGGGGAGGAAATTGACCAGGAGGATTCTGATGGTGAGGTGGTTTGTTTAAGTCAGGCACCCGGGGAGACACCTGTTGTCCGTGGGAGGAATATGGCCGTTGACATGCCAGGTGAAAATACCAAAAAAATCAGCTCTTCGGTGTGGAGGTATTTCACCAGAAATGCGGACAACAGGTGTCAAGCCGTGTGTTCCCTTTGTCAAGCTGTAATAAGTAGGGGTAAGGACGTTAACCACCTCGGAACATCCTCCCTTATACGTCACCTGCAGCGCATTCATAATAAGTCAGTGACAAGTTCAAAAACTTTGGGTGACAGCGGAAGCAGTCCACTGACCAGTAAATCCCTTCCTCTTGTAACCAAGCTCACGCAAACCACCCCACCAACTCCCTCAGTGTCAATTTCCTCCTTCCCCAGGAATGCCAATAGTCCTGCAGGCCATGTCACTGGCAAGTCTGACGAGTCCTCTCCTGCCTGGGATTCCTCCGATGCATCCTTGCGTGTAACGCCTACTGCTGCTGGCGCTGCTGTTGTTGCCGCTGGGAGTCGATGGTCATCCCAGAGGGGAAGTCGTAAGCCCACTTGTACTACTTCCAGTAAGCAATTGACTGTTCAACAGTCCTTTGCGAGGAAGATGAAATATCACAGCAGTCATCCTACTGCAAAGCGGATAACTGAGTCCTTGACAACTATGTTGGTGTTAGACGTGCGTCCGGTATCCGCCGTTAGTTCACAGGGAACTAGACAATTTATTGAGGCAGTGTGCCCCCGTTACCAAATACCATCTAGGTTCCACTTCTCTAGGCAGGCGATACCGAGAATGTACACGGACGTCAGAAAAAGACTCACCAGTGTCCTAAAAAATGCAGTTGTACCCAATGTCCACTTAACCACGGACATGTGGACAAGTGGAGCAGGGCAGGGTCAGGACTATATGACTGTGACAGCCCACTGGGTAGATGTATGGACTCCCGCCGCAAGAACAGCAGCGGTGGCACCAGTAGCAGCATCTCGCAAACGCCAACTCTTTCCTAGGCAGGCTACGCTTTGTATCACCGCTTTCCAGAATACGCACACAGCTGAAAACCTCTTACGGCAACTGAGGAAGATCATCGCGGAATGGCTTACCCCAATTGGACTCTCCTGTGGATTTGTGGCATCGGACAACGCCAGCAATATTGTGTGTGCATTAAATATGGGCAAATTCCAGCACGTCCCATGTTTTGCACATACCTTGAATTTGGTGGTGCAGAATTTTTTAAAAAACGACAGGGGCGTGCAAGAGATGCTGTCGGTGGCCAGAAAAATTGCGGGACACTTTCGGCGTACAGGCACCACGTACAGAAGACTGGAGCACCACCAAAAACTACTGAACCTGCCCTGCCATCATCTGAAGCAAGAAGTGGTAACGAGGTGGAATTCAACCCTCTATATGCTTCAGAGGTTGGAGGAGCAGCAAAAGGCCATTCAAGCCTATACAATTGAGCACGATATAGGAGATGGAATGCACCTGTCTCAAGTGCAGTGGAGAATGATTTCAACGTTGTGCAAGGTTCTGATGCCCTTTGAACTTGCCACACGTGAAGTCAGTTCAGACACTGCCAGCCTGAGTCAGGTCATTCCCCTCATCAGGCTTTTGCAGAAGAAGCTGGAGGCATTGAAGAAGGAGCTAACACGGAGCGATTCCGCTAGGCATGTGGGACTTGTGGATGCAGCCCTTAATTCGCTTAACAAGGATTCACGGGTGGTCAATCTGTTGAAATCAGAGCACTACATTTTGGCCACCGTGCTCGATCCTAGATTTAAAGCCTACCTTGGATCTCTCTTTCCGGCAGACACAGGTCTGCTGGGGTTGAAAGACCTGCTGGTGACAAAATTGTCAAGTCAAGCGGAACGCGACCTGTCAACATCTCCTCCTTCACATTCTCCCGCAACTGGGGGTGCGAGGAAAAGGCTCAGAATTCCGAGCCCACCCGCTGGCGGTGATGCAGGGCAGTCTGGAGCGACTGCTGATGCTGACATCTGGTCCGGACTGAAGGACCTGACAACGATTACGGACATGTCGTCTACTGTCACTGCATATGATTCTCTCAACATTGATAGAATGGTGGAGGATTATATGAGTGACCGCATCCAAGTAGGCACGTCACACAGTCCGTACTTATACTGGCAGGAAAAAGAGGCAATTTGGAGGCCCTTGCACAAACTGGCTTTATTCTACCTAAGTTGCCCTCCCACAAGTGTGTACTCCGAAAGAGTGTTTAGTGCCGCCGCTCACCTTGTCAGCAATCGGCGTACGAGGTTACATCCAGAAAATGTGGAGAAGATGATGTTCATTAAAATGAATTATAATCAATTCCTCCGCGGAGACATTGACCAGCAGCAATTGCCTCCACAAAGTACACAGGGAGCTGAGATGGTGGATTCCAGTGGGGACGAATTGATAATCTGTGAGGAGGGGGATGTACACGGTGATATATCGGAGGGTGAAGATGAGGTGGACATCTTGCCTCTGTAGAGCCAGTTTGTGCAAGGAGAGATTAATTGCTTCTTTTTTGGGGGGGGTCCAAACCAACCCGTCATATCAGTCACAGTCGTGTGGCAGACCCTGTCACTGAAATGATGGGTTGGTTAAAGTGTGCATGTCCTGTTTTGTTTATACAACATAAGGGTGGGTGGGAGGGCCCAAGGATAATTCCATCTTGCACCTCTTTTTTCTTTTCTTTTTCTTTGCATCATGTGCTGATTGGGGAGGGTTTTTTGGAAGGGACATCCTGCGTGACACTGCAGTGCCACTCCTAGATGGGCCCGGTGTTTGTGTCGGCCACTAGGGTCGCTAATCTTACTCACACAGCTACCTCATTGCGCCTCTTTTTTTCTTTGCGTCATGTGCTGTTTGGGGAGGGTTTTTTGGAAGGGACATCCTGCGTGACACTGCAGTGCCACTCCTAGATGTGCCCGGTGTTTGTGTCGGCCACTAGGGTCGCTAATCTTACTCACACAGTCAGCTACCTCATTGCGCCTCTTTTTTTCTTTGCGTCATGTGCTGTTTGGGGAGGGTTTTTTGGAAGGGCCATCCTGCGTGACACTGCAGTGCCACTCCTAGATGGGCCCGGTGTTTGTGTCGGCCACTAGGGTCGCTAATCTTACTCACACAGCTACCTCATTGCGCCTCTTTTTTTCTTTGCGTCATGTGCTGTTTGGGGAGGGTTTTTTGGAAGGGACATCCTGCGTGACACTGCAGTGCCACTCCTAGATGGGCCCGGTGTTTGTGTCGGCCACTAGGGTCGCTTATCTTTCTCACACAGCTACCTCATTGCGCCTCTTTTTTTCTTTGCGTCATGTGCTGTTTGGGGAGGGTTTTTTGGAAGGGACATCCTGCGTGACACTGCAGTGCCACTCCTAGATGGGCCCGGTGTTTGTGTCGGCCACTAGGGTCGCTTATCTTTCTCACACAGTCAGCTACCTCATTGCGCCTCTTTTTTTCTTTGCGTCATGTGCTGTTTGGGGAGGGTTTTTTGGAAGGGACATCCTGCGTGACACTGCAGTGCCACTCCTAGATGGGCCCGGTGTTTGTGTCGGCCACTAGGGTCGCTTATCTTTCTCACACAGTCAGCTACCTCATTGCGCCTCTTTTTTTCTTTGCGTCATGTGCTGTTTGGGGAGGGTTTTTTGGAAGGGACATCCTGCGTGACACTGCAGTGCCACTCCTAGATGGGCCCGGTGTTTGTGTCGGCCACTAGGGTCGCTTATCTTTCTCACACAGTCAGCTACCTCATTGCGCCTCTTTTTTTCTTTGCGTCATGTGCTGTTTGGGGAGGGTTTTTTGGAAGGGACATCCTGCGTGACACTGCAGTGCCACTCCTAGATGGGCCCGGTGTTTGTGTCGGCCACTAGGGTCGCTAATCTTACTCACACAGCTACCTCATTGCGCCTCTTTTTTTCTTTGCGTCATGTGCTGTTTGGGGAGGGTTTTTTGGAAGGGACATCCTGCGTGACACTGCAGTGCCACTCCTAGATGTGCCCGGTGTTTGTGTCGGCCACTAGGGTCGCTAATCTTACTCACACAGTCAGCTACCTCATTGCGCCTCTTTTTTTCTTTGCGTCATGTGCTGTTTGGGGAGGGTTTTTTGGAAGGGCCATCCTGCGTGACACTGCAGTGCCACTCCTAGATGGGCCCGGTGTTTGTGTCGGCCACTAGGGTCGCTAATCTTACTCACACAGCTACCTCATTGCGCCTCTTTTTTTCTTTGCGTCATGTGCTGTTTGGGGAGGGTTTTTTGGAAGGGACATCCTGCGTGACACTGCAGTGCCACTCCTAGATGGGCCCGGTGTTTGTGTCGGCCACTAGGGTCGCTTATCTTTCTCACACAGCTACCTCATTGCGCCTCTTTTTTTCTTTGCGTCATGTGCTGTTTGGGGAGGGTTTTTTGGAAGGGACATCCTGCGTGACACTGCAGTGCCACTCCTAGATGGGCCCGGTGTTTGTGTCGGCCACTAGGGTCGCTTATCTTTCTCACACAGTCAGCTACCTCATTGCGCCTCTTTTTTTCTTTGCGTCATGTGCTGTTTGGGGAGGGTTTTTTGGAAGGGACATCCTGCGTGACACTGCAGTGCCACTCCTAGATGGGCCCGGTGTTTGTGTCGGCCACTAGGGTCGCTTATCTTTCTCACACAGTCAGCTACCTCATTGCGCCTCTTTTTTTCTTTGCGTCATGTGCTGTTTGGGGAGGGTTTTTTGGAAGGGACATCCTGCGTGACACTGCAGTGCCACTCCTAGATGGGCCCGGTGTTTGTGTCGGCCACTAGGGTCGCTTATCTTTCTCACACAGTCAGCTACCTCATTGCGCCTCTTTTTTTCTTTGCGTCATGTGCTGTTTGGGGAGGGTTTTTTGGAAGGGACATCCTGCGTGACACTGCAGTGCCACTCCTAGATGGGCCCGGTGTTTGTGTCGGCCACTAGGGTCGCTAATCTTACTCACACAGCTACCTCATTGCGCCTCTTTTTTTCTTTGCGTCATGTGCTGTTTGGGGAGGGTTTTTTGGAAGGGACATCCTGCGTGACACTGCAGTGCCACTCCTAGATGGGCCCGGTGTTTGTGTCGGCCACTAGGGTCGCTTATCTTACTCACACAGCGACCTCGGTGCAAATTTTAGGACTAAAAATAATATTGTGAGGTGTGATGTGTTCAGAATAGGCTGAAAATGAGTGTAAATTATGTTTTTTGAGGTTAATAATACTTTGGGATCAAAATTACCCCCAAATTCTATGATTTAAGCTGTTTTTTAGGGTTTTTTGAAAAAAACACCCGAATCCAAAACACACCCGAATCCGACAAAAAAAATTCGGTGAGGTTTTGCCAAAACGCGGTCGAACCCAAAACACGGCCGCGGAACCGAACCCAAAACCAAAACACAAAACCCGAAAAATTTCCGGCGCTCATCTCTAGTCTTTTTCTGCTGAGAGGTGACCTGGGGTAAAAAGGTGGATTTCCCAGCCGTTGCCGTGGCCACCAGGTCCGATAGACCGACCCCAAATAACTCCTCCCCTTTATACGGCAATACTTCCATATGCCGTTTGGAATCCGCATCACCTGACCACTGTCGCGTCCATAACCCTCTTCTGGCAGAAATGGACAGCGCACTTACTCTTGATGCCAGAGTGCAAATATCCCTCTGTGCATCTCGCATATATAGAAATGCATCCTTTAAATGCTCTATAGTCAATAATATACTGTCCCTGTCCAGGGTATCAATATTTTCAGTCAGGGAATCCGACCAAGCCACCCCAGCACTGCACATCCAGGCTGAGGCGATTGCTGGTCTCAGTATAACACCAGTATGTGTGTATATACTTTTTAGGATATTTTCCAGCTTCCTATCAGCTGGCTCCTTGAGGGCGGCCGTATCCGGTAACGCCACTTGTTTTGATAAGCGTGTGAGCGCCTTATCTACCCTAGGGGGTGTTTCCCAACGCGCCCTAACCTCTGGCGGGAAAGGGTATAATGCCAATAATTTTTTAGAAATTAGCAGTTTTTTATCGGGGGAAACCCACGCTTCATCACACACCTCATTTAATTTATCTGATTCAGAAAAAACTACGGGTAGTTTTTTCACACCCCACATAATACCCTTTTTTGTGGTACTTGTAGTATCAGAAATGTTCAAAACCTCCTTCATTGCCGTGATCATGTAACGTGTGGCCCTACTGGAAAATATGTTTGTTTCCTCACCGTCGACACTGGAGTCAGTGTCCGTGTCTGGGTCTGTGTCGACCATCTGAGGTAACGGGCGCTTTAGAGCCCCTGATGGTGTTTGAGACGCCTGGACAGGTATTAACTGTTTTTCCGGCTGTCTCATGTCGTCAACAGTCTTTTGTAAAGTGCTGACGCTATCACGTAATTCCTTCCATACGACCATCCAGTCAGGTGTCGACTCCCTAGGGGGTGACATCACTATTACAGGCAATTGCTCTGCCTCCATACAATTTTTCCTCCTCATACATGTCGACACAACGTACCGACACACAGCACACACACAGGGAATGCTCTGATAGAGGACAGGACCCCACTAGCCCTTTGGGGAGACAGAGGGAGAGTTTGCCAGCACACACCAGAGCGCTATATATATACAGGGATAACCTTATATAAGTGTTTTTCCCTTATATAGCTGCTGTATTATTAATCTGCCAAATTTAGTGCCCCCCCTCTCTTGTTTTACCCTGTTTCTGTAGTGCAGGACTGCAGGGGAGAGCCAGGGAGCTTCCCTCCAACGGAGCTGTGAGGGAAAATGGCGCTTGTGTGCTGAGGAGATAGGCTCCGCCCCTTTCTCGGCGGCCTTTCTCCCGCTTTTTTAAGGAAAAACTGGCAGGGGTTAAATGCATCCATATAGCCCAGGAGCTATATGTGATGTATTTTTAGCCATCTAAGGTGTTTTTATTGCGTCTCAGGGCGCCCCCCCCCCAGCGCCCTGCACCCTCAGTGACCGGAGTGTGAAGTGTGCTGAGAGCAATGGCGCACAGCTGCGGTGCTGTGCGCTACCTTATTGAAGACAGGACGTCTTCTGCCGCCGATTTCCCGGACCTCTTCAGTCTTCTGGCTCTGTAAGGGGGCCGGCGGCGCGGCTCTGGGACCCATCCATGGCTGGGCCTGTGATCGTCCCTCTTGAGCTAATGTCCAGTAGCCTAAGAAGCCCAATCCACTCTGCACGCAGGTGAGTTCGCTTCTTCTCCCCTTAGTCCCTCGGTGCAGTGAGCCTGTTGCCAGCACGTCTCACTGAAAATAAAAAACCTAAAACTAAACTTTTCACTAAGCAGCTCAGGAGAGCCACCTAGTGTGCACCCTTCTCGTTCGGGCACAAAAATCTAACTGAGGCTTGGAGGAGGGTCATAGGGGGAGGAGCCAGTGCACACCAGGTAGTCCTAAAGCTTTTACTTTTGTGCCCAGTCTCCTGCGGAGCCGCTATTCCCCATGGTCCTTACGGAGTCCCCAGCATCCACTTAGGACGTTAGAGAAATATATATTAATTGTGGGGACTGGGGAGCAGCTGTATATTAATATAGGAGGAGTACAGTGCAGAGTTTTGCTGATCAGTGACCACCAGTTTTATCCGTTCTCTGCCTGAAAAAAACGCTCCTTATTATCTCTGCTCAGTGTGCTGCATATATCTGTGCTCACACTGCTTATTTGTGGGGACTGGGGAGCAGCTGTATTATATAGCAGGAGTACAGTGCAGAGTTTTGCTGACAGTGACCACCAGTATACGTTGTCTGCCTTAAAAACACTCCATATCTGTGCTCAGTGTGCTGCTTTATTGTGGGGACTGGGGACCACCAGTATAATAATATATAGGAGGAGTACAGTGCAGAGTTTTGCTGACCAGTGACCACCAGTATACGTTGTCTGCCTGAAAAACACTCCATAGCTGTGCTGCATTGTAGACAGTATATAGTAGGAGTACAGTGCTTAATTTTGCTGACCACCAGTATATAATATATAGGAGTACGGTACAGAAGGCCACTGCTGTACCTACCTCTGTGTCGTCAAGTATACTATCCATCCATACCTGTGGTGCATTTCAGTTTTGCACAGTTTGCTGACCACCAGTATATAATATATAGCATTACGGTACAGTAGGCCACTGCTGTACCTACCTCTGTGTCGTCAAGTATACTATCCATCCATAACTGTGGTGCATTTCAGTTTTGCACAGTTTGCTGACCACCAGTTTATAATATATAGTATTACGGTACAGTAGGCCACTGCTGTACCTACCTCTGTGTCGTCAAGTATACTATTCATCCATACCTGTGGTGCATTTCAGTTTTGCACAGTTTGCTGACCACCAGTATATAATATTTAGCATTACGGTACAGTAGGCCACTGCTGTACCTACCTCTGTGTCGTCAAGTATACTATCCATCCATACCTGTGGTGCATTTCAGTTTTGCACAGTTTGCTGACCACCAGTTTATAATATATAGTATTACGGTACAGTAGGCCACTGCTGTACCTACCTCTGTGTCGTCAAGTATACTATCCATCCATACCTGTGGTGCATTTCAGTTTTGCACAGTTTGCTGACCACCAGTATATAATATATAGCATTACGGTACAGTAGGCCACTGCTGTACCTACCTCTGTGTTGTCAAGTATACTATCCATCCATACCTGTGGTGTATTTCATTTTTGCACAGTTTGCTGACCACCAGTATATAATATATAGCATTACGGTACAGTAGGCCACTGCTGTACCTACCTCTGTGTCGTCAAGTATACTATCCATCCATACCTGTGTGCATTTCAGTTGTGCGCAGTATATATAGCAGTAGGCCATTGCTATTGATACTGGCATATAATTCCACACATTAAAAAATGGAGAACAAAAATGTGGAGGTTAAAATAGGGAAAGATCAAGATCAACTTCCACCTCGTGCTGAAGCTGCTGCCACTAGTCATGGCCGAGACGATGAAATGCCATCAACGTCGTCTGCCAAGGCCGATGCCCAATGTCATAGTAGAGAGCATGTAAAATCCAAAAAGAAAAAGTTCAGTAAAATGACCCAAAAATCAAAATTTAAAGCGTCTGATGAGAAGCGTAAACTTGCCAATATGCCATTTACTACACAGAGTGGCAAGGAACGGCTGAAGCCCTGGCCTATGTTCATGGCTAGTGGTTCAGATTCACATGAGAATGGAAGCACTCATCCTCTCGCTAGAAAAATGAAAAGACTTAAGCTGGCAAAAGTACAGCAAAGAACTGTGCGTTCTTCTAAATCACAAATCCCCAAGGAGAGTCCAATTGTGTCGGTTGCGATGCCTGACCTTCCCAACACTGGACGGGAAGAGCTTGCGCCTTCCACCATTTGCACGCCCCCTGCAAGTGCTGGAAGGAGCACCCGCAGTCCAGTTCCTGATAGTCAAATTGAAGATGTCACTGTTGAAGTACACCAGGATGAGGATATGGGTGTTGCTGGCGCTGGGGAGGAAATTGACAAGGAGGATTCTGATGGTGAGGTGGTTTGTTTAAGTCAGGCACCCGGGGAGACACCTGTTGTCCGTGGGACGAATATGGCCATTGACATGCCTGGTCAAAATACAAAAAAAATCAGCTCTTCGGTGTGGAATTATTTCAACACAAATGCGGACAACAGGTGTCAAGCCGTGTGTTGCCTTTGTCAAGCTGTAATAAGTAGGGGTAAGGACGTTAACCACCTAGGAACATCCTCCTTTATACATCACCTGGACCGCATTCATCAGAAGTCAGTGACAAGTTCAAAAACTTTGGGTGACAGCAGAAGGAGTCCACTGACAACTAAATCCCTTCCTCTTGTAACCAAGCTCCTGCAAACCACACCACCAACTCCCTCAGTGTCAATTTCCTCCTTACACAGGAAAGCCAATAGTCCTGCAGGCCATGTCACTGGCAAGTATGACGAGTCCTCTCCTGCCTGGGATTCCTCCGATGCATCCTTGAGTGTAACGCCTACTGCTGCTGGCGCTGCTGTTGTTGCTGCTGGGAGTCGATCGTCGTCCCAGAGGGGAAGTCGGAAGACCACTTGTACTACTTCCAGTAAGCAAATGACTGTCCAACAGTCCTTTGCGAGGAAGATGAATTATCACAGCACTCATCCTGCTGCAAAGTGGATAACTCATGCCTTGGCAGCCTGGGTGGTGAGAAACGTGTTTCCGGTATCCACCATTAATTCACAGGGAACTAGAGAATTAATTGAGGTACTGTGTCCCCGGTACCAAATACCATCTAGGTTCCATTTCTCTAGGCAGGCGATACCGAAAATGTACACAGACCTCAGAAAAAGAGTTCCCAGTGTCCTAAAAAATGCAGTTGTACCCAATGTCCACTTAACCACGGACATGTGGACAAGTGGAACAGGGCAGACTCAGGAATATATGACTGTGACAGCCCACTGGGTAGATGTATTGCCTCCCGCAGCAAGAACAGCAGCGGCGGCACCAGTAGCAGCATCTCGCAAACGCCAACTCGTTCCTAGGCAGGCTACGCTTTGTATCACTGCTTTCCAGAAGAGGCACACAGCTGACAACCTCTTACGGAAACTGAGGAACATCATCGCAGAATGGCTTACCCCAATTGGACTCTCCTGGGGATTTGTGACATTGGACAACGCCACCAATATTGTGCGTGCATTACATCTGGGCAAATTCCAGCACGTCCCATGTTTTGCACATACATTGAATTTGGTGGTGCAGAATTATTTAAAAAATGACAGGGGCGTGCAAGAGATGCTGTCGGTGGCCCGAAGAATTGCGGGCCACTTTCGGCATTCAGCCACCGCGTACCAAAGACTGGAGCACCACCAAACATTCCTGAACCTGCCCTGCCATCATCTGAAGCAAGAGGTGGTAACGAGGTGGAATTCAACCCTCTATATGCTTCAGAGGATGGAGGAGCAGCAAAAGGCCATTCAAGCCTATACATCTGCCCACGATATAGGCAAAGGAGGGGGAATGCACCTGACTCAAGCGCAGTGGAGAATGATTTCAACGTTGTGCAACGTTCTGCAACCCTTTGAACTTGCCACACGTGAAGTCAGTTCAGACACTGCCAGCCTGAGTCAGGTCTTTCCCCTCATCAGGCTTTTGCAGAAGAAGCTAGAGACATTGAAGGAGGAGCTAAAACAGAGCGATTCCGCTAGGCATTTGGGACTTGTGAATGGAGCCCTTAATTCCCTTAACCAGGATTCACGGGTGATCAATCTGTTTAAATCAGAGCACTACATTTTGGCCACCGTGCTCGATCCTAGATTTAAAACCTACGTTGTATCTCTCTTTCCGGCAGACACAAGTCTGCAGAGGTTCAAAGACCTGCTGGTGAGAAAATTGTCAAGTCAAGCTGAACGTGACCCGTCAACATCTCCTCCTTCACATTCTCCCGCAACTGGGGGTGTGAGGAAAAGGCTAAGAATTCCGAGCCCACCTGCTGGCAGTGATGCAGGGCAGTCTGGAGCGAGTGCTGACATCTGGTCCGGACTGAAGGACCTGCCAACGATTACTGACATGTCGTCTACTGTCACTGCATATGATTCTCTCACCATTAAATGAATGGGGGAGGATTAAATGAGTGACCGCATCCAAGTACGCACGTCAGACAGTCCGTACGTGTACTGGCAGGAAAAAGAGGCAATTTGGAGGCCCTTGCACAAACTGGCTTTATTCTACCTAAGTTGCCCTCCCTCCAGTGTGTACTCCGAAAGAGTGTTTAGTGCAGCCGCTCACCTTGTCAGCAATCGGCGTATGAGGTTACTTCCAGAAAATGTGGAGAAGATGATGTTCATCAAAATGAATTATAATCAATTCCTCCGTGGAGACATTCACCAGCAATTGCCTCCAGAAAGTACACAGGGACCTGAGATGGTGGATTCCAGTGGGGACGAATTAATAATCTGTGAGGAGGGGGATGTACACAGTGAAAGGGGTGAGGAATCGGAGGAAGATGATGAAGTGGACATCTTGCCTCTGTAGAGCCAGTTTGTGCAAGGAGAGATTGATTGCTTTTTTTTTTGGTGGGGGCCCAAACCAACCAGTCATTTCAGTCACAGTCGTGTGGCAGACCCTGTCGCTGAAATGATGGGTTCGTTAAAGTGTGCATGTCCTGTTTATACAACATAAGGGTGAGTGGGAGGGCCCAAGGACAATTCCATCTTGCACCTCTTTTTTCTTTCATTTTTCTTTGCATCATGTGCTGTTTGGGGACAATTTTTTTGAAGTGCCATCCTGCCTGACACTGCAGTGCCACTCCTAGATGGGCCAGGTGTTTGTGTCGGCCACTTGTGTCGCTTAGCTTAGTCACACAGCGACCTTGGTGCGCCTCTTTTTTTCTTTGCATCATGTGCTGTTTGGGGACAATTGTTTTGAAGTGCCATCCTGCCTGACACTGCAGTGCCACTCCTAGATGGGCCAGGTGTTTGTGTCGGCCACTTGTGTCGCTTAGCTTAGTCACACAGCGACCTTGGTGCGCCTCTTTTTTTTTGCATCATGTGCTGTTTGGGGACAATTTTTTGGAAGTGCCATCCTGCCTGACACTGCAGTGCTACTCCTAGATGGGCCAGGTGTTTGTGTCGGCCACTTGTGTCGCTTAGCTGAGTCACACAGCGACCTTGGTACGCCTCTTTTTTTTCTTTGCATCATGTGCTGTTTGGGGACAATTTTTTTGAAGTGCCATCCTGCCTGACACTGCAGTGCCACTCCTAGATGGGCCAGGTGTTTGTGTCGGCCACTTGTGTTGCTTAGCTTAGTCACACAGCGAACTTGGTACGCCTCTTTTTTTCTTTGCATCATGTGCTGTTTGGGTAGTATTTTTTTGAAGGGCCATCCTGTCTGACACTGCAGTGCCACTCCTAGATGGGCCAGGTGTTTGTGTCGGCCACTTGTGTCACTTAGCTTAGCCATCCAGCGACCTCGGTGCAAATTTTAGGACTAAAAATAATATTGTGAGGTGTGAGGTGTTCAGAATAGACTGAGAATGAATGGAAATTATGGTTATTGAGGTTAATAATACTATGGGATCAAAATGACCCCCAAATACTATGATTTTAGCTGTTTTTGAGGGTTTTTTGTAAAAAAACACCCGAATCCAAAACACACCCGAATCCGACAAAAACTTTTCAGGGAGGTTTTGCCAAAACGCGTCCGAATCTAAAACACGGCCGTGGAACCGAATCCAAAACCAAAACACAAAACCCGAAAAATTTCCGGTGCACATCAGTACTCTAATTATTATTTTTCACTTATGTAACATTCTCAGCATACGTATAGCTGCTGCTTCTTACTAATGTTATGTAACACATTTTACCTCTTTAACCTCTCACTAGTCTTATGCCTTTCGAGGCGGTTGACTTATGCTGGCCTGGTGGATCCTGTGCCCTGGGCTCGAACCTTAGTATTAGGGTCCCAACATATGAGATCACCTGGTAGTGGTTGGTGGGCCTATATTTATGGGCAAACTTATGGTAAACACCTTAAATTTCCTCTAGGTTATATTGCAGAGTTTACTATAATTATGCTGATTAGCAGTGTTTACTATTTAGAGTCTGCATCTGCATTTTACCTTTTTTTCTGTGTGGAACTACAAGTCTCAGCATTTACTCAAAAAGAAAAATGCCCAAAACTAGCGCTCTATACACATGAAATGAAGATGTTTAATATTGACACGCAGAAATCCCCTGTGTGGTCTCTCTCCTGGAAAAACACTTACAGGTTGTTTCTTTCACGTGTGTCCATAAAGGTATCTTTAAAACAGCTTACAGATTTCACCCACTGGTATCACAGTTTTCTTTATATAATAGCTGACAGTATGTAACTTACATTAGATTTCTGTCCCGCGTTCCCATAAAGGTATCTTTATCCTCTCTGTGTGTTGGTATCCAATAGGAATTCCCAGCAGAACACACTTCCAAAAAGGATTTTTATTTAAAATACAAAGAGTCATAAAAACAAGTCCGCATACATCAATTGGAACTGGGTATCGGCAGTTGATGGAAAACCCCGTGAAAGAACGCACCGGCTGCAGACAGGTAAGCGCACCGCACGGAGTCCGAATCACCGATCTCCAGGACCTTCTGAACACAGACACAGGACGGCTTCAACGCGTTTCAGGGAGTCCACTCCCCTTTTTCAAGAAGTGCCGTCCCCTTCCTTTAGTCCGATATTTATACTCTCAATACTCATACAGCTGGTTCCGATAATTAGCAATACAAGTAATCATTTAAAAAACAGTTTAAAAAACATTAATAGTACATTTCAACCTTATGTTTCCTGGGTATTAATACTATTAGCTATCTGCTTAATCCAAGGTTTTACATATATTGCGCTGCAATCTGTATTTATATTCCAAATACCCATTATCCAAATCATTAATCATTATTGAAGTGGGCTGTCCTGTATTATATAATTGCCCCACAGACTCACCACAATATCCCTCTTTAATACAGTTTACATACATAACAAAAAACCAAATAAAACACAAAAAGGAAGAACATCCGTAATATATGAGCTGCCTCCGTATGCAGACCTGCACATTAATTTATATCAGATCCCGTGATCTGTGTTGGCCCGGACAGAAAAAAGACCCGTGGAGCCTAGAATAAAAATGTTTTATAATGCACACGGAGGCATCCCACAAACGGGCTTCCCCGCATTACCTAATTTACAAGTGTACCTGCTTTCAGTTACATAGACTGGAGATGTAGACACCCTCCTCCCGCGGACAATGCAACAACCAATATTCCTCGATCTATAAGGCTATTTTAAAGTTGCCATGGTGACTGCCCGATCATGTGACCGGCACCAAGCGGGTTTAACTGAAAGTATTCTATCACCTTACTTTCATTCCGCCGGCGTTTTACAGAATCTTCATATCGGAAGGTGCATCTCCCCCAGGATAAAAGAGTATCTATCCTCCAGCGCATAAAGATTACAAACATAATATGACTGTCTGATGTTATAAAGTCCTCCAAAAGGGCAGCCTTTTTCTTTCTTCCTTGGGAATTATGACCACAGTCCATAGCATATTCTTTCCAATGGTTAGATCTCTCATAGAAGTTGGGAGAAAGAAAAGACAAAACAACACCATACAAGTGTATTAATATACTGATTTTTCAAATGAACCATTTTGTTTCGAAATCCATATTGAGACCATTAGGTGTCAAAGTTCTCAATTCATATATAGTTTTCATCTCTAATTTTGCTAGATTAATTTCTGTATTTTTAGTTCTCCAGCTTCCCTTCCCAATTTTTATTCCGCAGAAGCTTTTTAAACCTTTTATGTTGCATTCATGTTTTTCCTTAAAATGGAGGGATACACTATGTCCTTCCAAACCATTTCTGATGTTTCTAACATGTTCATTCATTCGCTCCTTGAGCATTCTACTAGTCCTTCCCACATATTGGGTACCACACTGACATTCTAGCAGATAAATGACATTTTTACTACAGCAAGTGATAAAGTCCTTAATGAGTAATGTTTTTTGTGTCTGATTCGATTTGTAATGTGTTAGTTTATTAACCTCTGATTTACAGTTCTTACACATATTACAGCTTCCACAACGATAAAAACCTTTTGATGTTATCCTTGTTTGTCTTTTTTCTACTTCCAATGCACTTTTAACTAACATGGTTTTAAGGTTATCGGCCCTTCTGTAAATGAATTTCGGTGTGGTCATTATGTGATCCTTCAATAACGGATCCCTAGTAAGTATACCCCAATGTTTTCGTATAATCCCTTCCACTTGTTTATGTTGGGATGAGAATTTACTTATGAAATTTACACCTTTTATTTGATCTTTAACCTTTTTAACATTACTGATTAACTCCTCCTGTGATAGAGCTCGATTCTCTATTTTTGCTCTATGTACTGTTTCTATATTATAGCCCTTCTGAATAAAATCCATTTCCATAGAGGATGCTTCAATGTCAAACAATTCATCTGTAGTGCAATTGCGTCTGAGTCGTCTAAACTGACTCTTGGGTATACTTCTTACCCAATTTTGATGATGATTACTTTCTTGGTTAATGTAAGCATTACTATCTGTGGGTTTTTTATAATTTGTTGTGAGCAATTTTCCTCCTTCTGACATAATTGTTAAATCGAGAAAATTTACCTTTTCTTTACTAATTTCGAAGGAGAGTTCAATATTTTGGTCATTATCATTAAGATATGTACAGAAGGAATCCAAATCTGATCTATTTCCTCCCCACACAAAGATGATATCATCTATGTATCTAGCCCAGAGCACCAGGCTGGCACCCCACTGGTGTCCTGCCCATACTGACTTGTCCTCCCAGTGGGCCATAAAAAGATTGGCATAACTCGGTGCCAGCCTGGTGCCCATGGCTGTGCCTGATATCTGAAGGTAGAAGTCCCCTTCATACCAAAAAAAATTATTCTCTAATACAAGAGTTATGCCATCCATAATAAGATTTTTTTCTTGTGTATTAGTACCCCTATTTCTTAAATGATAATCAATAGCTCCTAAACCTAAATGATGCTGAATAATAGTATATAATGACTTGACGTCTGCTGTAACTAAGAAATAGTCCGCACTCCACTCTATTTCCCTCATTTTCTTTATAGTGGCACCTGTATCCTTCAAATATGATTTTGTTTCTAGTACAAGGGGTTGAATCTTACTATCTATGTATGCTGACAGATTTGACATTATGGAATTAATGCCTGCCACAATTGGGCGTCCTGGGGGGTGGGTAATGTTCTTATGGAGTTTGGGAAGAACATAAATAACTGGTATGGAGGGGTTATCTAATTTTATATACTCTGCTTCTGTTTCCAATAATGTCCTATTAGAAAGATATAAATTAAGGAACACCTCTAGTTTCTTCGATATGGTATTAGAAGGATCACCCCTCAATTTTTTATAAGTTTCTTTACATGCCAGCTGTTTAGTAATTTCTCCATGGTAATCATCTCTATTTAGAACCACCCCCCCCCCCCCCTTATCGGCAGGTTTTATGATAATTGAGTTGTTATTTTTGAGGGAGCCTATTGCCTTTCTTTGTGTATGGTTCAAATTTCCCTTTAGGGGTTTAAACTTGGTCTGTTCTAGGTCTTCCTTTACCAGACATTCGAACGTATCTACAAAGCACCCCTTTTTGTGTTTTGGGAAGAATTTAGATTTTTTCCTGAACACTTTCACACTTCCCCCCTCAAAATTATCCTCCTCGCCTTTCTCAGAAAAAAACCTTTTTAAGGACAACTTGCGTACGAACCTTTGTAGGTCCACAAATACCTCAAATTCATTAATCTTACTTGATGGGGCAAATTTCAGCCCTTTTTCAAGGACCTCAGTTTCCTCTTTTGTCAGAATATAATCACTCAGGTTGTATACCTTAGTTTTGCCTTTATCCTCTATCTCTAAAGGGGTCAGTATTTTGGTGGTGTCATTATCTTTTTTTCTTTTTATGCTTATCCTTTTCTTCTTTGAAATGCCCCGATATTTTCCAGCCCTACATCCTCGTATTTTTATATTTTTTGTTGTTATGTGTTTCTGGCATATCTGGGTCTTCTCTCTAAAAAATGTTGTCGTTTATTTTCACCTAAACTCCTTTCCGATATGTCCTCCTTCTGATTACTCCATCCTTGTTTTACCCATGACCTCTGCATATAATCATCCTCTCCTCTTCTGTCATTTTCTTTATATTTGTTTCTCTCTGATATGTGTCTGAAATTATCTCCATATTGTGTTCTTTGTTGTCTAACTTCTGTAGGTGGCCTCCTGTATCCTGTAGAATTATGTTCTCGCCTATTATGGATTGGAGTACCCTGATTATAAATCTCATTGTCCCACTGTGCATAATTTGGACGTCTCCTAGAATATTGCCCTTTATTATATCCTCTATTCAAATTTCTTCTGTCTCCAGATTTATTATTAGTTTCCTCCACCTCTTTCGTTACGTTCGTTATACATTCTTTGGAGCTTTGCGGTTTAACCCGTTGATAGACATTATTCTGTTCATAATCTTCCTTGTCTCTATAATATTTCTTTTGTTTTTTATTCATTAAATCCCTCTCATTTCTCTCAACTCTATTAAGGGTTCTATCCTCCAACTCGTTGTACTCCTCCAAATTTATGGAAGGTTTAATTAGTGAGTCCATTGTTTCTATTTCTTGTTCCAATGAACTCAATAATTTCTTTTTCTCCCTAATAATTAAGGCCATTAAACTAAACGAACATATATCTAAAACTTTACACCATTCCTTTCTAAAACCTTCTGTTTCTCCTTCAAATGAGGGCACTTTATCCAACCTTAACCCACGGGGAATTATATTTTCCTTAATATATTTTTCCAGGGTAACAATTTCCCACCATACTTTTCCCTCCCTTATCAGGAGTTTTTCTATTCTCCTCATTGCTCCCTCTAGGTCATCATCCTGTAGTGAGACATTTTCATTATCTTCAAATAAATTTTTCAACATATCCTGCCTGGTTTTTCTAAATTTCAACATTGTTGTGTATAACAAATTTAGTCTTATCTCACAGATCTTATTCAAACAGCAAGACCACTAAAAAGGGTGTATGCAGTACTTCAAAACGGAATTGATAGCAGCCTTGCGCTTGTTAATTGCTGCTAGTTCTAAGGTAATAGAGGAAACACCCAATACCTCCTATTTAACACAGATTTACCATCTGTGTTAAATAGGAGGTATTGGGTGTTTCCTCTATTACCTTAGAACTAGCAGCAATTAACAAGCGCAAGGCTGCTATCAATTCCGTTTACAAGTCTCAGCATGGTAGTACCTCTTATTCAGATTTGTCCAGCTTCAGCCTTGCTGCTTTTAGCAGCATGCTGAGGTGAGACCAAGATGTAAATGCAGAGCATATGCCACGCTCATTTGCATCACTGCAGATCCCGTGCATCACTGCAGATCCCGTGCATCGCTGCAGATCCCACAGTAGTGAATGGGAGGCAGGCGCATGTGCACGCTGGCACCAATTCAAGCCTATGGCATACAGTAGTGGGAGTTTGCGATCGCACGCACTCCACTATGCTGCGCTATCCTTGCTGTGACCACCTGTGCGGGCTTGTACACAGTTTCTTGAATCTGTGAAGCCACCAGGCGGTGCAGTCCAAAGCCCCGCCACCCATACAGACATTAGGGTTATTCGGATGGTCAATTATCAAAGAATATGTGACCGCCTATGCGAGCTTGTATAGTTTCTTGAATCTGTGAAGCCACCAGTGGGTGCCTCAATAGATTTCCAGATGGCTATAGCATGAGCATATTTTCGCACATCAGCCACGTACAGGATTGCAGATGCGAATCCATTAGTGTACATCTCTGATCAGGCCCCAAAATTGGCAGGAAATCTAAGTAAATGGCAATCAATTTATAAAAATCAAAATTCTCATTCTATTACATTCCATCCAATATATTGTTATATATGATAAAATTATAAATATGAATTATATCTAGTTATATATTCTTGTGTCCTATATAAAAAAATGACATCTGTGAATCATATTAAAGCAACACTGATTTATTTATAGTAATGTGCACCGGACATTTTTCGGGTTTTGTGTTTTGGTTTTGGATTCGGTTCCGCGGCCGTGTTTTGGATTCGGACGCGTTTTGGCAAAACCTCCCTGAAAATTTTTGTCGGATTCGGGTGTGTTTTGGATTCGGATGTTTTTTTACAAAACCCCCTCAAAAACAGCTTAAATTATAGAATTTGGGGGTCATTTTGATCCCATAGTATTATTAACCTCAATAACCATAATTTCCACAAATTTTCAGTCTATTCTGAATACCTCACACCTCACAATATTATTTTTAGTCCTAAAATTGCAACGAGGTCGCTGGATGACTAAGCTAAGCGACCCAAGTGGCCGACACAAACACCTGGCCCATCTAGGAGTGGCACTGCAGTGTCAGACAGGATGGCACTTAAAAAAATAGTCCCCAAACAGCACATGATGCAAAGAAAAAAAGAGGTGCACCAAGGTCGCTGGATAGCTAAGCTAAGCAACCCAAGTGGCCGACACAAACACCTGGCCCATCTAGGAGTGGCACTGCAGTGTCAGACAGGATGGCACGTCAATAAAATAGTCCCCAAACAGCACATGATGCAAATAAAAAAAGAGGCGCAATGAGGTAGCTGTGTGACTAAGCTAAGCGACCCAAGTGGCCGACACAAACACCTGGCCCATCTAGGAGTGGCACTGCAGTGTCAGACAGGATGGAACTTCAAAAAAATAGTCCCCAAACAGCACATGATGCAAAGAAAAAAAAGAGGTGCACCAAGGTCGCTGGATAGCTAAGCTAAGCAACCCAAGTGGCCGACACAAACACCTGGCCCATCTAGGAGTGGCACTGCAGTGTCAGACAGGATGGCACGTCAATAAAATAGTCCCCAAACAGCACATGATGCAAAAAAAAAAGAGGCGCAATGAGGTAGCTGTGTGACTAAGCTAAGCGACCCAAGTGGCCGACACAAACACCTGGCCCATCTAGGAGTGGCACTGCAGTGTCAGACAGGATGGAACTTCAAAAAAATAGTCCCCAAACAGCACATGATGCAAAGAAAAAAAGAGGTGCACCAAGGTCGCTGGATGGCTAAGCTAAGCGACCCAAGTGGCCGACACAAACACCTGGCCCATCTAGGAGTGGCACTGCAGTGTCAGACAGGATGGCACGTCAATAAAATAGTCCCAAAACAGCACATGATGCAAAGAAAAAAAGAGGCGCAATGAGGTAGCTGTGTGACTAAGCTAAGCGACCCAAGTGGCCGACACATACACCTGGCCCATCTAGGAGTGGCACTGCAGTGTCAGACCGGATGGAACTTCAAAAAAATAGTCCCCGAACAGCACATGATGCAAAGAAAAAAAGAGGTGCACCAAGGTCGCTGGATGGCTAAGCTAAGCGACACAAGTGGCCGACACAAACACCTGGCCCATCTAGGAGTGGCACTGCAATGTCAGGCAGGATGGCACTTCAAAAAAATAGTCCCCAAACAGCACATGATGCAAAAAAAAGGAAAGAAAAAAGAGGTGCAAGATGGAATTGTCCTTGGGCCCTCCCACCCACCCTTATGTTGTATAAACAGGACATGCACACTTTAACAAACCCATCATTTCAGCGACAGGGTCTGCCACACAACTGTGACTGAAATGACTTGTTAGTTTGGGCCCCCACCAAAAAAGAAGCAATCAGTTTCTCCTTGCACAAACTGGCTCTACAGAGGCAAGATGTCCACCTCCTCCTCCTCGTCCGACTCCTCACCCCTTTCACTGTGTACATCCCCCTCCTCACAGATTATTAATTCGTCCCCACTGGAATCCACCATCTCAGGTCCCTGTGTACTTTCTGGAGGCAATTGCTGCTGGTGAATGTCTCCACGGAGGAATTGATTACAATTCATTTTGATAAACATCATCTTCTCCACATTTTCTGGAAGTAACCACGTACGCCGATTGCTGACAAGGTGAGCGGCTGCACTAAACACTCTTTCGGAGTACACACTGGAGGGTGGGCAACTTAGGTAAAATAAAGCCAGTTTGTGCAAGGGCCTCCAAATTGCCTCTTTTTCCTGCCAGTATACGTACGGACTGTCTGACGTGCCTACTTGGATGCGGTCACTCATATAATCCTCCACCATTCTTTCAATGGTGAGAGAATCATATGCAGTGACAGTAGATAACATGTCAGTAATCGTTGGCAGGTCCTTCAGTCCGGACCAGATGTCAGCACTCGCTCCAGACTGCCCTGCATCACCGCCAGCGGGTGGGCTCGGAATTCTGAGCCTTTTCCTCGCACCCCCAGTTGCGGGAGAATGTGAAGGAGGAGCTGTTGACGGGTCACGTTCCGCTTGACTTGACAATTTTCTCACCAGCAGGTCTTTGAACTAGTGATGAGCGGGTACGGTTCCTCGGAATCCGAACCCCCCATAACTTCTCCCATTTAACACGGGTCCGAGGCATACTCGGATTCTCCCATATGGCTCGGTTAACCGGAGCGCGCCCGAACGTCATCATCCAGCTGTCGGATTCTCGCGAAATTCAGATTCTATATAAGGATCCGCGCTTCGCCACCATTTTTCACTCGTGCATTGGAAATGATAGTGAGAGGACGTGGCTGGCGTCCTCTTACTTTTTTTCAAGGGGCTGCAGTGCAAATATCTTTATTCTGGGGACCAGCAGTATTATAGGAGGAGTACAGTGCAGAGTTTTGCTGACCAGTGACCACCAGTATTATACGTTGTCTGCCTGAAAAACGCTCCATATCTGTGCTCAGTGTGCTGCATATATCTGTGCTCAAAATGGTAAGCTGCTCAATCAGATTGTCAGCATTAGGAGGGATTGCTGACTCCAGAGTGCAATTGGAGAAGCTAGGGGTATCTCCAAGTAAGCTGGCTCTCAGATGCTGTTGGAGCCATTACCATGTGGCCTTACACTGGGAATTTAACCCAGACATATTTGTAATTATTTATGGGGTGGGTGTGGGGTGCGGTGGCCCCTGTGTCGGTATGGCTGGGCTGCTTCAGGTCGGCACACCCTAACACTTTATTAACACTTATGATTTTCCCTATCACTTTGTATATATTTTTGTATTATTTTAATCACACCACTTACATAGCACTTCTGTGCTTCTTATTAACCCTTATTAATTCTCACCTGTGTGCTGACCTGGGGTAGCCGACCTGTGCCGACGTTATGAGGTCCTGCACCCAGGACCCATACCTAGTATTAGGGACCCCCAGTGACGGAGAAGCCTTGTCGATCGGCCTGGGGGCTTAACCCTATATCTGCAGATATAAGCAACTAAGATCTCTGTATTATCTGACTATTATGTAGTAATATTTTTCACTCGGTGTGCATACGGAACACAAATTGTTTTTTCTACACAGAATTACCCCTCCCTTTTAGCACCTGAGTGACATCACAATCTGATTGAGCAGCTTACCATTTTGTGCATTGTATTTAGAGAGGCATGGATGGGTCAGCATTAGGAGGGATTGCTGACTCCAGAGTGCCATTGGAGTAGCTAGAGGTATCTCCAAGTAAGCTGGCTCTCAGATGCTGTTGGAGCCATTACCATGTGGCCTTACACTGGGAATTTAACCCAGACATATTTGTAATTATTTATGGGGTGGGTGTGGGGTGCGGTGGCCCCTGTGTCGGTATGGCTGGGCTGCTTCAGGTTGGCACACCCTAACACTTTATTAACACTTATGATTTTCCCTATCACTTTGTATATATTTTTGTATTATTTTAATCACACCACTTACATAGCACTTCTGTGCTTCTTATTAACCCTTATTAATTTTCACCTGTGTGCTGACCTGGGGTAGCCGACCTGTGCCGACGTTATGGGGTCCTGCACCTTCGGACCCATACCTAGTATTAGGGACCCCCAGTGACGGAGAAGCCTTGTCGATCGGCCTGGGGGCTTAACCCTATATCTGCAGATATACGCAACTAAGATCTCCGTATTATCTGACTATTATGTAGTAATATTTTTCACTCGGTGTGCATTAGGGAACACAAATTGTTATATCTGTGCTCACACTGCTTTATTGTGGGGACTGGGGACCAGTAGTATTATATAGGAGGAGTACAGTGCAGAGTTTTGCTGACCAGTGACCACCAGTATACGTTGTCTGCCTGAAAAACGCTCCATATCTGTGCTCAGTGTGCTGCATATATCTGTGCTCACACTGCTTTTTTGTGGGGACTGGGGACCAGCAGTATTATATAGGAGGAGTACAGTGCAGAGTTTTGCTGACCAGTGACCACCAGTATACGCTGTCTGCCTGAAAAACGCTCCATATATGTACTCAGTGTGCTGCATATATCTGTGCTCACACTGCTTTATTGTGGGGACTGGGGACCAGCAGTATTATATAGGAGGAGTACAGTGCAGAGATTTGCTGACCAGTGACCACCAGTATTATACGTTCTCTGCCTGAAAAACGCTCCATATCTGTGCTGCATTGTAGTATATAGTAGGAGTACAGTGCATAATTTTGCTGACCACCAGTATATAATATATAGGAGTACGGTAAAGAAGGCCACTGCTCTACCTACCTCTGTGTCGTCAAGTATACTGTCCATCCATACCTGTGGTGCATTTCAGTTTTGCACAGTTTGCTGACCACCAGTATATAATATATAGCAGTACGGTACAGTAGGCCACTGCTCTACATACCTCTGTGTCGTCAAGTTTACTATCCATCCATACCTGTGGTGCATTTCAGTTTTGCACAGTTTGCTGACCACCAGTATATAATATATAGCAGTACGGTACAGTAGGCCTTTGCTCTACCTACCTCTGTGTCGTCAAGTATACTATCCATCCATACCTGTGGTGCATTTCAGTTTTGCACAGTTTGCTGACCACCAGTAAATAATATGTAGCAGTACGGTACAGTAGGCCACTGTTCTACCTACCTCTGTGTCGTCAAGTATACTATCCATCCATACCTGTGGTGCATTTCAGTTTTGCACAGTTTGTTGACCACCAGTATATAATATATAGCAGTACGGTACAGTAGGCCACTGCTCTACCTACCTCTGTGTCGTCAAGTATACTATCCATCCATACCTGTGGTGCATTTCAGTTTTGCACAGTTTGCTGACCACCAGTATATAATATATAGCAGTACGTTACAGTAGGCCACTGCTCTACCTACCTCTGTGTCGTCAAGTATACTATCCATCCATACCTGTGGTGCATTTCAGTTTTGCCCAGTTTGCTGACCAACAGTATATAATATATAGCAGTACGGTACAGTAGGCTACTGCTCTACCTACCTCTGTGTCGTCAAGTATACTATCCATCCATACCTGTGGTGCATTTCAGTTTTGCACAGTTTGCTGACCAACAGTATATAATATATTGCAGTACGGTATAGTAGGCCACTGCTCTACCTACCTTTGTGTCGTCAAATATACTATCCATCCATATCTGTGGTGCATTTCAGTTTTGCACAGTTTGCTGAACACCAGTATATAATATATAGCAGTATGGTACAGTAGGCCACTGCTCTACCTACCTCTGTGTCGTCAAGTATATTATCTATCCATACCTGTGGTGCATTTCAGTTTTGCACAGTTTGCTGACCACCAGTATATAATATATAGCAGTACGGTACAGTAGGCCACTGCTCTACCTACCTCTGTGTCGTCAAGTATACTATCCATCCATACCTGTGGTGCATTTCAGTTTTGCACAGTTTGCTGACCAACAGTATATAATATATAGCAGTACGGTAGAGTAGGCCACACCTCTACCTACCTTTGTGTCGTCAAGTATACTATCCATCCATACCTGTGGTGCATTTCAGTTTTGCACAATTTGCTGACCACCAGTATATAATATATAGCAGTATGGTACAGTAGGCCACTGCTGTACCTACCTCTGTGTCGTCAAGTATACTATCCATCCATACCTGTGGTGCATTTCAGTTGTGCGCAGTATATATAGTAGTAGGCCATTGCTATTGATACTGGCATATAATTCCACACATTAAAAAATGGAGAACAAAAATGTGGAAGGTAAAATAGGGAAAGATCAAGATCCACTTCCACCTCGTGCTGAAGCTGCTGCCACTAGTCATGGCCGAGACGATGAAATGCCATCAACGTCGTCTGCCAAGGCCGATGCCCAATGTCACAGTAGAGAGCATGTAAAATCCAAAAAACTAAAGTTCAGTAAAATGACCCAAAAATCAAAATTAAAAGCGTCTGAGGAGAAGCGTAAACTTGCCAATATGCCATTTACGACACGGAGTGGCAAGGAACGGCTGAGGCCCTGGCCTATGTTCATGGCTAGTGGTTCAGCTTCACATGAGGATGGAAGCACTCATCCTCTCGCAAAAAAAATGAAAAGACTTAAGCTGGCAAAAGCACAGCAAAGAACTGTGCGTTCTTCTAAATCACAAATCTCCAAGGAGAGTCCAATTGTGTCGGCTGCGATGCCTGACCTTCCCAACTCTGGATGGGAAGAGGTAGCGCCTTCCACCATTTGCACGCCCCCTGCAAGTGCTGGAAGGAGCACCCGCAGTCCAGTTCCTGATAGTCAAATTGAAGATGTCACTGTTGAAGTACACCAGGATGAGGATATGGGTGTTGCTGGCGCTGAGGAGGAAATTGACAAGGAGGATTCTGATGGTGAGGTGGTTTGTTTAAGTCAGGCACCTGGGGAGACACCTGTTGTCCGTGGGAGGAATATGGCCATTGACATGCCTGGTCAAAATACAAAAAAAATCACCTCTTCGGTGTGGAATTATTTTAACACAAATGCGGACAACAGGTGTCAAGCCGTGTGTTGCCTTTGTCAAGCTGTAATAAGTAGGAGTAAGGACGTTAACCACCTAGGAACATCCTCCCTTATACGTCACCTGCAGCGCATTCATCATAAGTCAGTGACAAGTTCAAAAACTTTGGATGACAGCGGAAGCAGTCCACTGACCACTAAATCCCTTCCTCTTGTAACCAAGCTCCTGCAAACCACACCACCAACTCCCTCAGTGTCAATTTCCTCCTTACACAGGAAAGCCAATAGTCCTGCAGGCCATGTCACTGGCAAGTCTGACAAGTCCTCTCCTGCCTGGGATTCCTCCGATGCATCCTTGAGTGTAACGCCTACTGCTGCTGGCGCTGCTGTTGTTGCTGCTGGGAGTCGAGCGTCATCCCAGAGGGGAAGTCGGAAGACCACTTGTACTACTTCCAGTAAGCAATTGACTGTCCAACAGTCCTTTGCAAGGAAGATGAAATATCACAGCAGTCATCCTGCTGCAAAGTGTATAACTGAGGCCTTGGCAGCCTGGGCGGTGAGAAACGTGTTTCCGTTATCCACCGTTAATTCACAGGCAACTATAGACTTGATTGAGGTACTGTGTCCCCGGTACCAAATACCATCTAGGTTCCATTTCTCTAGGCAGGCGATACCGAAAATGTACACAGACCTCAGAAAAAGAGTCACCAGTGTCCTAAAAAATGCAGTTGTACCCAACGTCCACTTAACCACGGACATGTGGACAAGTGGAGCAGGGCAGACTCAGGACTATATGACTGTGACAGCCCACTGGGTAGATGTATTGCCTCCCGCAGCAAGAACGGCAGCGGCGGCACCAGTAGCAGCATCTCACAAACGCCAACTCGTTCCTAGGCAGGCTACGCTTTGTATCACCGCTTTCCAGAAGAGGCACACAGCGGACAACCTCTTACGGAAACTGAGGAACATCATCGCAGAATGGCTTACCCCAAATGGACTCTCCTGGGGATTTGTGACATCGGACAACGCCAGCAATATTGTGCATGCATTACATCTGGGCAAATTCCAGCACGTCCCATGTTTTGCACATACATTGAATTTGGTGGTGAATTTCCTGGTTTGACGTCACAAACACGCCCTGCATTCGGCCAGCCACTCCCCCGTTTCTCCAGACACTCCCGCGTTTTTCCCTGACATGCCTGCGTTTTTTAGCCAACGCCGGGAAAACACTGAGTTACCACCCAGAAACGCCCCTTTCCTGTCAATCATTTACCGAACACCAGTGCGACTGAAAAGCGCAGCAGACGCTACAGCAAAACAGCTAAGTTTTTAGTAAAATAACTAAGCGCATGCGCTCTGCGTACCTCGCACATGCGCAGTAAGCGACTAATCGCAGTATAGCGAAAATCGGCAACGAGCGAACAACTCGGAATGACCCCCTATGTCAGCTTCTACTCTGTCTCCTGCAATGGGTTTCCTCAGCAATTACAATCTGCATGGTATACCCCTCCTATACATCCTCTCATTGTACAGAGTTTGGCTCAAACGTTTGTCACTTTTCAGCAAATGTTGCAAGGCATCAGACCATTAGCCGCCAGAGCGCAAAATTGTGCTGTAGCTTCACCACAGTCTGCATATGCTTCGGATTTTAAGGTACTGAACTGATCAGGAGGTAGATGACAAATATGTCTCTGATCCTGAATCTTCCTCTGTGTGGGAAAATCATCACTCTAAGTGGATGTTTCAGCCTAAAAGTTCCAGTGTTTAAATGACAGAAAGTCATTAAAGCAGAATTTCCTCAGTCGGATCAGTTTACCGAACTCATGCTGGAAATCTGGATTACGAAGCTACCTGAAAGACTTATGTCCTTTACCCCAGTGCCAGATTAAGGTCCTCATGGGCCTGGAGCTGAAATTTTCAAAGGGCCTATTGTGTGCTACCGCAGGGGGTATGGCGGTGTGACGGGGGCTACTAATATGGGTGCGTGACCAGTATATATATATATATATATATATATATATATATATATATATACTTGTGTGTATGCGTGTTTGGAAAATAGAAAAATCTATCTATAAATCTATATCTCTCTACATCTATCTATCTATCTATCTATCTAGCAATTGAGAGAGAGAGAGAGAGAGAGAGAGAGAAGGAGATAGAATGGAAAGAGTCACTGGGGGGGAATTTTTTCCCACAGGCACCTGACGGAACTATTCAGTTGTATTGCCATGACTGCATGATTTCTGCTCACAGCCACTTGAGGTGGTTAGCAGAAATCTGTGAAAAATTGGCTGTTGGAACACCCAAACTGTTGTTTTGGCAGCATGCCCAATAGTTTTAGACAGATTTAGGCACTTTACGCAGTTAAACCCAGTGCTTTTGGCCGTGATAAGCAATATGTGCCACTTCCATTTGCATTACAATTGAATAGCTGTCGGGCTGCCATTACTTATGGGCATGCAAGAAACAATTGGATTCCCCTTCCTATGTCCAATGACACAGTAAATCTTATCCAAAATATATATGTAAGTATGTATGTATGTATGTATGTATGTATGTATGTATGTATGTGTAAGTGTGTGCATACAGTGGCGTATCTATAATGGGTGCACACACTACACCCATTTCTTCTATATACTTATCTTTCTGGTGTCCGGGTGTGGGTCCCCTCCTCTCCCGAGTCCCGTAGCCGGCAGCCGCAGCAGCACTGTAAGCGCTCTGTGTGAGCACTAGAGACTCTGGCACAGTGCTAGAGTCTACAGTGCATGCGCAGGTCTTTGAAAACATGGCCGCAGCACCATTTTTTCTGAGACTTGTGCATACGCTGTAGACTCTAGCACTGTGCCAGAGTCTCTAGTGCTCACACAGAGTGCTAACAGCGCTGCTGCCGGCTATGGGATGGGAGTGGAGGGGTCCACACCCAGAGACTGCACACGGGTCCCCTCCCCTGTAGATACGCCCCTATGTGTATATGTATATCTATCTAATCTAATATGAAAAAGCCCTCACTCACTCACTCACTCACTCACTCACTCACTCACTCACTCACTCATCACTAATTCTCTTAGTTCTTCAGGTGGGAAATTGGAAAACTATGCAATTAGATTTTTTATAAACCTCCCCTAAGGGAATGAAAAGGGGTAATGACGTAATTACCGATGTGTGACTTGTGTTGTGTGAACAATAACGCCCAAACGGACAATTGGATAAAAATTTGGATTGCACTTACAGTGTGTAGAATTTCATAGAAATGGTCCTGTCACTTTTTACCGTATCTGCTACGGGTGCTCCTTGGGAAATGGCAAGAACCATGGATTAATATTAACTTACATTACGACGTTTCAAATTTACAGCTCTACATATTTTCCAGATTTTTAACACTCGTCTATATTCACAATCGAGAAAATTAGAAACACCCGTGCGAAGAACGGGTAGAACAGCTTGTGTGTGTGTAATATATATATATATATATATATATATATATATGGGTGTAGTACGGCTGACCAGCGGTCAGTAGACCACAGGTCAGCTTACCGACGCCGGGATCCCAGCAGCGGGGAGGGGTGAGTGCAGCAAGCCCCTTGCGGGCTCGCTGCAGTCACCACGGGTTCTATTCCCACTCTATGGATGTCGTGGATGGGCATGCCGACCATCGGGATAGTGAGCGGTCGGGATGGTGGAGGAGGTCATGTGACTGTCGGTCTGCTGACCGCCGGTCACATGAATACCACCCATATATATATATATATATATATATACACACACATAATGAGACGAAATTTGGCACTCTGTGATCTTGGTAATGTCAATAAATCACATCTACAAACCGGAGGTATGCAATGTTTTGGGAGTTTAACGCCCGTCGTCAGGCAGCACAAAAGATATGTATGTATGTATGTATAGCCACTTATAGCAAGATTACATTGGGTGCCCTCACAAATGGATACAGAAGCAGCAAAGACAGTGCGACACTCCAATGATTTACACTTGAGACTGAGATAAGTTACAACGTTTCAATGCCCGTTTTAATAATGTGGCATTTTCGTCAGGTAATCATTACCTGACGAAAATGCCACATTATTAAAACGGGCATTGAAACGTTGTAACTTATCTCAGTCTCAAGTGTAAATCACTGGAGTGCTGCACCGTCTGCTGCTTATATATATATATATATATATATATATAAAAGCAGCATATATATAATAAAAGTCATACATGCTCTATGTATTTTTAATATATACACATAGATATTTATAGTATATATTGCACACAGAGGCGGAACTACCGGCAGTGCAGGCAGTGCACTGCACTGGGGCCCGCCTCTGTCCAGGGGCCCAAGCATGTAATGAGTCAAACTGACTCATTACATGCCGCTGTGCGCTGCAGGCAACCGCTGCCCGCAGCGCACAGCCGCCCGGAGATAGGAGCTGAGCAGCGGTACAGACGGGGGAAGGAGGAGGGAGCCGGAGGACGGAGCCGCAGCAGCGCTTTGTTACTGGTGGAGGCGCTGCTGCTGCTGCTCCTCTGCTTCCCTATAGGCTGTCTTCCGAGAACAGCCTATAGGGAAGCAGAGGGGCAGCAGCAGCAGCGCCTCCACCAGTAACAAAGCGCTGCTGCGGCTCCGTCCTCCGGCTCCCTCCTCCTCATTCTCTACTGCCCGGGAATCGTCGTCTGACGCAGCTGCACCGAGGAGCCTGAGGGTAAGTATAATTCTTTCTTTCTTTCTTTCTTTCTTTCTTTCTTTCTTTCTTTCTTTCTTTCTTTCTTTCTTTCTTTCTTTCTTTCTTTCTTTCTTTCTTTCTTTCTTTCTTTCTTTCTTTCTTTCTTTCTTTTTCTTTCCTTCTTTCTTTCTTGTGCCTGCCTGCCGCAATGTGTAAAAAGGGGGGACTACCTGCCGCAATGTGTAAAAAGGGGGGACTGCCTGCCGCACTGTGTAAAAAGGGGGGACTGCCTGCCGCAATGTGTAAAAAGGGGGGACTACCTGCCGCAATGTGTAAAAAGGGGGGACTGCCTGCCGCAATGTGTAAAACGGGGGGACTACCTGCCGCAATGTGTAAAAAGGGGGGACTGCCTGCCGCAATGTGTAAAAAGGGGGGACTGCCTGCCGCAATGTGTAAAAAGGGGGGACTGCCTGCCGCAATGTGTAAAAAGGGAGGACTACCTGCCGCAATGTGTAAAAAGGGGGGACTGCTTGCCACTATGTGTAAAAAGGGGAATCTGCCTGCCGTAATGTGTAAAAATGGGGACGCTGTCTGCCGTAATGTGTAACAAGGGCACGCTGTCTGCCGTAATGTGTAAAAAGGGCACGCTGTCTGCCGTAATGTGTAACAAGGGCACGCGGTCTGCCGTTATGTGTAAAAAGGGGTAATCTGCCCGACGCTATGTGTAAAAATGGGGAATCTGCCTGCCGTAATGTGTAAAAAAGGGGGGCTGCCTGACGCTATGTGTAAAAATGGGGAATCTGCCTGCTGCTATGTGTAAAAAGGAGGAATCTGCCTGCCGTAATGTGTAAAAATGGGGACGCTGTCTGCCGTAATGTGTAACAAGGGCACGCTGTCTGCCGTAATGTGTAACAAGGGCACGCTGTCTACCGTAATGTGTAAAAAGGGCACGCTGTCTGCCGTAATGTGTAACAAGGGCACGCGGTCTGCCGTTATGTGTAAAAAGGGCACGCTGTCTGCCGTTATGTGTAAAAAGGGCACGCTGTCTGCTGTAATGTGTAAAAAGAGGAATCTGTTCGCTGTAAGGTGTAAAAGGGTCTCTACCTGGTGTGGTGCTACTGTGCGGCGTAATTTGAATAATGGAGACTGTGTTGGTATTATTTTGTGGCCACACCCCTTCCCCACGAAGCCACGCCACTATGTATTTTTGCGCGCGCCTACGGCGCGCACTGCCCCCGGGGTGGACTTGGATGGGGGGGGGCCCAAAGCATTTTGTCGCACCTGGGCCCACCGCTTGCTTGTTCCGCCACTGATTGCACATACTGCCGTATAAATCCAGTGGTACTGCCGTATAAATCCAGTCCAGAGATACTGCCGTATATATTCAGTGATACTGACGTATATGTCCAGTGGTACTGCCGTATAAATACAGTTCCGTGGTACTGCCATATCATTTCAGTGGTGCTGTCCTGTGCTGTATATTATTTACTCCAAATAAAGGGGTTATTAATATTTAATCCAAATAATTTTTATAGGGTTTGCCCTGTGTGGTGTAGAGGTACGCTCTCCTGTACTTTATTTTGTTATATAACTCCAGAAAAATAATGGAGAAAAAAAATTTGGAGGATAAAATAGGGAAAAATCAAGAACCATTTTCTCCTACTGCTGCTGCTGCTGCCGCTGTTGTTGTTGCTGCTGGGAGTCGATCGTCATCCAAGAGGGGAAGTCGAAGGACCACAGCTGGCCTTGACAGCTATGTTGGTGTTAGATGTGCATCCAGTATCCGCCATTAGTGCAGTGGGACTGCAGTGCCACTCCTAGATGGGCCAGGTGTTTGTGCCGCACACTTGTGTTGCTTAGCTTAGTCATACACCTACCTCATTGCACCTCTTTTACTTCTTTGCATGATGTGCTGTTTGGGGTCTAGTTTTTTTAAGTGCCATCCTGTCTGTCACTGCAGTGCCACTCCTAGATGGGCCAGGTGTTTGTGCCACACACTTGTGTTGCTTAGCTTAGTCATACAGCGACCTTGGTGCAACTTTTAGGCCTAAAAACAATATTGTGAGGTGTGAGGTGTTCAGAATAGACTGGAAATGAGTGGAAATGAATGTTATTGAGGTTGCTCATACCGTAGGATCAAAATTACCCCCAAATTCTGTGATTTTTGCTATTTTTATGTTTTTTAAAAAAATCATCCAGATCCAAAACGAAAACCCGAAAGGGTGGTTTTGGCAAAACCTATCCAGATCCAAAACATGACCAGGATCCAGATTGAAAACCAAAACACAAAACACGAAAAGTGCCCACCGCTCATCACTAGTTAGAAGCCCTACATTATCCTACCTCAAGGATGCCACTGACAGGAAAATTGAATATTTCCTCAAGTCTACTTACATGCTGGTGACATTACACACCCAGCTATGGCTTCAGGCTAGGTAGCTAAAGCTACAGTATTGAAGGCTGGATAGATGTGCTTGAAGACATCATATGCTACTAGGTAACAACTGACCCACATCTCAAATAATGGGGAAGCAGCTTGAGATACAGGAGTGCTCGCTTCTAAAAGGTCTGCGACCTCTTTGGCAGCTTGCCGAAGCAAACCACGCTCAAAACAATCCTGAGCTACCAGACATCTGGCTGCAAAGTCAGATAATAAACCCTCTGCTTCTCAACCTCAAGGCACTCAGCAAATCCTCAGCTACATTACCCTGGCAATGGGTAATGACCTGCCTGGATATTCAGGATGCGTACCTACATGTGTCTATCACTTCCAACAGTGATACCTCAGTTTTGCTATCCTCCAGCAGCATTTACAATTTCAGGCACTTCCCTTTGGGCTGGCCACGGACCCTTGGGTATTTAAAAAAATGGCAGTCAAGGCTGCACATCTTAGTCGTCAAGAGGTCTGACTTTATTTTACCACAGCATCTCCATCTCACCATTGCCTTACTGCATGTGTACGGCTTGATTATGAACTGGAAGAAGTCCTCCCTGTCTTCTTCTCAAGGGATGTTACATCTAGGAGCCATCCTAGATTATCGGGTCCAGAGAATTTTGCTACCAGCAGACAAGATAACATTGCTTCATGCTCGAATACACATGTTGTTTGACATTTGGTAAATGTCCATCCACTCATCCATGCAGGTATTGGGGCTCATGGTCTCCACCTTCGACATATTGAAGTACGCTCAATTTCACTCAAGACCTCTTCAATCATACTTTCCTTGGATGTCCAACTGTCCCTTTTGTGGTGGCTACAGACATCACAATTACAAAAGGGCTGTCCTTTTTTTTTGGGTTCTGGATTGGGTACTCCTCATAATGGATGCCAAATAAAATTGATACAGTTGTATATAACAAAAATTCATGCTACAGTTTCTGTTTTAATAAAAAAATAAATAGGAAAAATAAATACCCAAGAGGTTGATGAGCAGAACTACTGTATGAGTATAGATGCTTTTTCTCAGAATCTTTGGACCTCCTCCCTTAAGAAGAAGCAGGGCTCTAGGAATCAATGCCATTTTCAGATGGTGTTGGTTACCATATGGCAAATTCTGAATTGTTTCCATTTCCGGAGTTTTCTGAACACTAGGTAGCCCCATCAGCCCCTAATAATGGATGGTCCCATTACATAAACCATTACAGATCAGGGCTGTTACTAGGCAATTTGGCTTTGAATGCAAACATGAAAAATATGCACCCCCTCAGTCATTCTAAAAAGGACACATTTGTGCACGCCAAAGGTGCCATACTGCATGTAATACTGTACAGACACTGGCACCATGTGCAGTTGCACAGTTCGCCCGGCTCGCCTGCAGATCATGTATAGGCCCATAAAAAAGTTTTCTGCATCCGATCTAACTGCTCTGTTATGCCCATGAGACCTTTTACTATATGCCTTCTAAGTATGTACTAAAGAGTGTATTTCAGTTTGGTAGAGGCTACTTAAAAACATGCAGTCAACTCTAGTAAAGTGAGCATTTAGAAAAGCAGGTCATAGGGGTTCCAATGTATAGTTCGACAGTGTCTATGGCAACAGTCAATACAGTAGGTCGACTTTAATTGGTTGACATGCATTAGGTCAACAGGTACACAAGATCGACTTGGTCAGAAGGTTGACATGACAATGGTCAACAACCAAACGGTCTACACAAGTTATTTTTTTATGTTTTTCCAATTTCTGCTTGATTTACTAGCCATGTGGACTATGATCTTGCCTGAGGCATGGCAAATAAAATGAGCCACAAGGGTACACATTTCCACTGATTGTGCTTAGATGTGGTTACACATATAAAGTGATACCCAAAAAATGTGTGTCCACCATTGTCATGTCACCTATTTGACACTGTTGACCTTTTGTACCTGTTGATCTTACCCACTATCTACCTGTTGACCTTTTGACTCTGTTGACCTAATGCATGTCGACCATATGGGGTTGACCCAATGACGCATAGGCAGTGTAGATCATCAGTTAGCTTCTAAGTGCATTACATACAGTAGCAGTGAAGGCAGCTTTTGTGTTCAGTCTGAGATGCCCCCTCGTTGGAACAATACACAGTCAACACTTCTGCTGCTCAAGATGAAACAAAATGCTTTATGAACATTAGGTCATAAATCTACTGTAACTGTTTCTAAATGCAGCAGTACATTACTGAGCTGACCCAGAATCTCACCCAGTCAGCCACATATGTGGCACCACTGCATGCTCAGAAATAAATGTGAATCTTTGCCTGTATGTATCCAGATTTGGCCCCATCAGCCGCAAGTAGAGATGCAGCTGAGATGGTAATAATTCGGAATCACCTAAAGTTGTGTACATTCGGCTATCGAATATACACACTGTAATAAATAGCAAGATCCATCCACAAAACAGACTTGTGTGCAATGTCAGACTGGGCATGAAGGGCCCACCAGGTCAATCACCACAGAGGCTTGGCTAATAATTGGAGAGTGCATGGTCTAGGCCACTCAATAAATATACATAGTAAATTTTGCTAGCACATGCATGATAATGTACCAGAATAATAACAGCAATACACTCTAGGGAAAACACCAGAGCCCTGTGCAGTATAATGTAACGCATATTATATATATATATATATATATATATATATATATGTGTATATAGCAGTAGGGCCCACTGGGGGTTTCCCTGAATCCGCACCTAGGCGCAGATGTAAGCAGTGGGGAGGGAGGTGTGTAATATGAGGTGTGTTATGAAAAGTCAACGCTCAGAAAATCAACACGGCCGTGATGTTGACAGGGACAGGCAGTGTCGGGCTGGGGCATGTAGGACCCAACGGGGGAATGCAGTGGTAGGGGCCCATGTTAGGGGTGTGGCCAGCCTGCACCTCATTGGTTTGACTAACCATTACAGAGTGCAATGTCCAGGCCCCTTCATAAATATATACAGTAAATTCAGCTGCTGCATGCATGATAATGTACCAGATTAATAACAGCAATGCACTGTGGAAAATACACCATAGTCCAGTATAAGGTAACATATGTATCATGTATAATTCAAATGCATAGTCTGGAACCTGATCCTTAGAGCAGGAAGCGGGCCCCCAGGCAGTGGGGCCCACCGGTGGCTTCCCCTATTCCCCTGTGAGCCAGTCCAAGCCTGTGGACGGGAAGTCAAATGTTGACATTGCAAATGTTGACAATTATTATGTCAACCATGTTGTTTTCCATGGGGGGTCATTGTCACGGACCCAGTCCCAGCTGGCTCATGAGAAGTACTGTTTGCCAGCCTGTTTCTGGATTCAGTGCGTAAGTGTAAAGGGGCAGGAAAGAACTGTGTTATCACCTATAAATCATGCTGCTTGGATTCCCAATAGAACTGTAGAACTGGACATCACATATTATTGTGAAACATAATCCCTCTTGTTATATGTGTTTGTGCTTATCAGGGAATAATATCTCTAGCCTGATGTTTTGTACAGAATGCACATGACGATGTATATGCGTACATGAATGTATTGGTTATTGTGTTATAGTTTGTAAAATAATGTTCCCCCCCATGTGACTGCTCAGATAACCTGTGTGTTTGCTGTTGGGTAGATACAGCCAGTCTCAGATGTCAGCCCATACACCCCCCTCATTATTCCCCACACATTGGATTACAGGCCACATAATCAGATTAACTAAGCAAGTTTAATTTAGTCAATATCTAGTGTGGCCCAGGGGACATTCCTGAACATGTGAAAGTAGATCTGATCTGAAACTGTTCTGTAGTCAGTCCTTTAATATAACTCACCCAATACGCAGCCTGAGGGTGTCACCTCATGGTAGGACAGACAAAGGTTTTACAATAGTAAATGGTGGGGCTATTGAGGCTGTGCAGTGGAGTTCCTAGCCTGAGAGGAATGATGTGTTTTGCTTCTGAAAGCTACTGGTAGGATAGTGCTTCTAGTGTGCTGAGGCCTAGAAGCATTGTTTTATCCTCTGGTTTTAAAAGGCTACTGGACATGCACTGAGGATGAGGCTGCCAGTGTGCTGAGTGAGGGAGAGATCTGTACAGAAGGTTCAGAGAGTGGATGTACTTCTGAAGTGCAGGAGCTGACTAGGCATTACGGTGCCATCACTGGCGAGAATCTGTGGCAAATGATGATGTGTGAGCTGGTATCCCAGGCCATGGGACACAAAACTACTGCTGGTATGTAACAGCAGGAGATTGCAGGCATCTGTAATCCTATACTACTGTGGGGACTTAGTAAGTAAGATACCATCCTGGCTTACAATTTTTAATGTTATTGTGTACTCTGTGTATATTTACAATAAAGGGCATTTGCCATTTTACTAAACTGTTTACCTGAGTGATCAGAGAATCTGTATCTTCACAGTCATAACTAACACTAAATATAAAATTAACTCTAACCGCAGCATGGCCATAACCACAACCTTTTGCTAACCCAATCCGCAGCCTAGCCCTAACCCTAACCATAGCTTAGCACTAACCCTAACCACAGACTAGCCCTAGCCAAAACCTTGCCCTAACACAAACTAGTCTAGCCCTAACCCTAAGTGCAGCCTTGCCCTAACCACAGACTAGCCCTAACCGTAAAATCTGTTTACATTATGTCTACTGATAGTCACAATGTCGACATTGTCATATTAACATTTTGCCATTGTCGAATTGTAAATGTCAACATGTTGAATGTCCACCTCCCAATCATGCCAAAATCCTGAATGTCGATATTCAGACCTTTTAAATATTCTGGTGTCACCACACTGCATGTCAATATTCTGAATGTATACTCAGTGGCGCCCATGTCTGAAGGAGGGGCCCAGCGAGAGCCTTCCCCTTCCTTGTAGCAGCAACTGCAGTGCTTCTCCTCAGCCCAGTACATGTTGTTGAGTTCTGAGCTGCAGTGTGGCCAGGGAGGGGCTTAAAACTAGAGATGAGCGGGTTCGGTTTCTCTGAATCCGAACCCGCCCGAACTTCATGTTTTTTTTCACGGGTCCGAGCGACTCGGATCTTCCCGCCTTGCTCGGTTAACCCGAGCGCGCCCGAACGTCATCATGACGCTGTCGGATTCTCGCGAGGCTCGGATTCTATCGCGAGACTCGGATTCTATATAAGGAGCCGCGCGTCGCCGCCATTTTCACACGTGCATTGAGATTGATAGGGAGAGGACGTGGCTGGCGTCCTCTCCATTTAGATTAGGGTTGAGAGAGAGAGAGAGAGATTGACCTGAGGCTGTGATACTGTAGAAGAGAGTGCAGAGTTTAGTGACTGACGACCACAGTGACCACCAGACAGTGCAGTTGTTTGTTTTATTTAATATATCCGTTCTCTGCCTGAAAAAAACGATACACACAGTGACTCAGTCACATACCATATCTGTGTGCACTGCTCAGCCCAGTGTGCTGCATCAATGTATATATATATCTGACTGTGCTCAGCTCACACAGCTTATAATTGTGGGGGAGACTGGGGAGCACTGCAGTGCCAGTTATAGGTTATAGCAGGAGCCAGGAGTACATAATATTATATTAAAATTAAACAGTGCACACTTTTGCTGCAGGAGTGCCACTGCCAGTGTGACTAGTGACCAGTGACCTGACCACCAGTATATATAATATTAGTAGTATACTATCTCTTTATCAACCAGTCTATATATTAGCAGCAGACACAGTACAGTGCGGTAGTTCACGGCTGTGGCTACCTCTGTGTCGGCACTCGGCAGCCCGTCCATAATTGTATATACCACCTAACCGTGGTTTTTTTTTCTTTCTTTATACATACATACTAGTTACGAGTATACTATCTCTTTATCAACCAGTCTATATATTAGCAGCAGACACAGTACAGTGCGGTAGTTCACGGCTGTGGCTACCTCTGTGTCGGCACTCGGCAGCCCGTCCATAATTGTATATACCACCTAACCGTGGTTTTTTTTTCTTTCTTTATACATACATACTAGTTACGAGTATACTATCTCTTTATCAACCAGTCTATATATTAGCAGCAGACACAGTACAGTGCGGTAGTTCACGGCTGTGGCTACCTCTGTGTCGGCACTCGGCAGCCCGTCCATAATTGTATATACCACCTAACCGTGGTTTTTTTTACTTTCTTTATACATACATACTAGTTACGAGTATACTATCTCTTTATCAACCAGTCTATATATTAGCAGCAGACACAGTACAGTGCGGTAGTTCACGGCTGTGGCTACCTCTGTGTCGGCACTCGGCAGCCCGTCCATAATTGTATATACCACCTAACCGTGGTTTTTTTTTCTTTCTTTATACATACATACTAGTTACGAGTATACTATCTCTTTATCAACCAGTCTATATATTAGCAGCAGACACAGTACAGTGCGGTAGTTCACGGCTGTGGCTACCTCTGTGTCGGCACTCGGCAGCCCGTCCATAATTGTATATACCACCTAACCGTGTTTTTTTTTTCTTTCTTTATAGTCATACTAGTTACGAGTATACTATCTCTTTATCAACCAGTCTATATTAGCAGCAGACACAGTACAGTGCGGTAGTTCACGGCTGTGGCTACCTCTGTGTCGGCACTCGGCAGCCCGTCCATAATTGTATATACCACCTAACCGTGGTTTTTTTTTCTTTCTTTACACATACATACTAGTTACGAGTATACTATCTCTTTATCAACCAGTCTATATATTAGCAGCAGACACAGTACAGTGCGGTAGTTCACGGCTGTGGCTACCTCTTTGTCGGCACTCGGCAGCCCGTCCATAATTGTATATACCACCTAACCGTGGTTTTTTTTTCTTTCTTTATACATACATACTAGTTACGAGTATACTATCTCTTTATCAACCAGTCTATATATTAGCAGCAGACACAGTACAGTGCGGTAGTTCACGGCTGTGGCTACCTCTGTGTCGGCACTCGGCAGGCAGTCCGTCCATAATTGTATACCACCTAACCGTGGTTTTTTTTTCTTTCTTCTTTATACATACATAGTTACATAGACATCTCTTTATCAACCAGTCTATATTAGCAGCAGACACAGTACAGTACGGTAGTTCACGGCTGTGGCTACCTCTGTGTCTGCACTCGGCAGGCAGTCCATAATTGTATACTAGTATCCATCTCCATTGTTTACCTGAGGTGCCTTTTAGTTGTGCCTATTAAAATATGGAGAACAAAAATGTTGAGGTTCCAAAATTAGGGAAAGATCAAGATCCACTTCCACCTCGTGCTGAAGCTGCTGCCACTAGTCATGGCCGAGACGATGAAATGCCAGCAACGTCGTCTGCCAAGGCCGATGCCCAATGTCATAGTACAGAGCATGTCAAATCCAAAACACCAAATATCAGAAAAAAAAGGACTCCAAAACCTAAAATAAAATTGTCGGAGGAGAAGCGTAAACTTGCCAATATGCCATTTACGACACGGAGTGGCAAGGAACGGCTGAGGCCCTGGCCTATGTTCATGGCTAGTGGTTCAGCTTCACATGAGGATGGAAGCACTCAGCCTCTCGCTAGAAAAATGAAAAGACTCAAGCTGGCAAAAGCAGCACAGCAAAGAACTGTGCATTCTTCGAAATCCCAAATCCACAAGGAGAGTCCAATTGTGTCGGTTGCGATGCCTGACCTTCCCAACACTGGACGTGAAGAGCATGCGCCTTCCACCATTTGCACGCCCCCTGCAAGTGCTGGAAGGAGCACCCGCAGTCCAGTTCCTGATAGTCAGATTGAAGATGTCAGTGTTGAAGTACACCAGGATGAGGAGGATATGGGTGTTGCTGGCGCTGGGGAGGAAATTGACCAGGAGGATTCTGATGGTGAGGTGGTTTGTTTAAGTCAGGCACCCGGGGAGACACCTGTTGTCCGTGGGAGGAATATGGCCGTTGACATGCCAGGTGAAAATACCAAAAAAATCAGCTCTTCGGTGTGGAGGTATTTCACCAGAAATGCGGACAACAGGTGTCAAGCCGTGTGTTCCCTTTGTCAAGCTGTAATAAGTAGGGGTAAGGACGTTAACCACCTCGGAACATCCTCCCTTATACGTCACCTGCAGCGCATTCATAATAAGTTAGTGACAAGTTCAAAAACTTTGGGTGACAGCGGAAGCAGTCCACTGACCAGTAAATCCCTTCCTCTTGTAACCAAGCTCACGCAAACCACCCCACCAACACCCTCAGTGTCAATTTCCTCCTTCCCCAGGAATGCCAATAGTCCTGCAGGCCATGTCACTGGCAATTCTGACGAGTCCTCTCCTGCCTGGGATTCCTCCGATGCATCCTTGCGTGTAACGCCTACTGCTGCTGGCGCTGCTGTTGTTGCCGCTGGGAGTCGATGGTCATCCCAGAGGGAAAGTCGTAAGCCCACTTGTACTACTTCCAGTAAGCAATTGACTGTTCAACAGTCCTTTGCGAGGAAGATGAAATATCACAGCAGTCATCCTACTGCAAAGCGGATAACTGAGGCCTTGGCATCCTGGGTGGTGAGAAACGTGGTTCCGGTATCCATCATTACTGCAGAGCCAACTAGAGACTTGTTGGAGGTACTGTGTCCCCGGTACCAAATACCATCTAGGTTCCATTTCTCTAGGCAGGCGATACCGAAAATGTACACAGACCTCAGAAAAAGAGTCACCAGTGTCCTAAAAAATGCAGCTGTACCCAATGTCCACTTAACCACGGACATGTGGACAAGTGGAGCAGGGCAGGGTCAGGACTATATGACTGTGACAGCCCACTGGGTAGATGTATGGACTCCCGCCGCAAGAACAGCAGCGGCGGCACCAGTAGCAGCATCTCTCAAACGCCAACTCTTTCCTAGGCAGGCTACGCTTTGTATCACCGGTTTCCAGAATACGCACACAGCTGAAAACCTCTTACGGCAACTGAGGAAGATCATCGCGGAATGGCTTACCCCAATTGGACTCTCCTGTGGATTTGTGGCATCGGACAACGCCAGCAATATTGTGTGTGCATTAAATATGGGCAAATTCCAGCACGTCCCATGTTTTGCACATACCTTGAATTTGGTGGTGCAGAATTTTTTAAAAAACGACAGGGGCGTGCAAGAGATGCTGTCGGTGGCCAGAAGAATTGCGGGACACTTTCGGCGTACAGGCACCACGTACAGAAGACTGGAGCACCACCAAAAACTACTGAACCTGCCCTGCCATCATCTGAAGCAAGAAGTGGTAACGAGGTGGAATTCAACCCTCTATATGCTTCAGAGGTTGGAGGAGCAGCAAAAGGCCATTCAAGCCTATACAATTGAGCACGATATAGTAGGTGGAATGCACCTGTCTCAAGCGCAGTGGAGAATGATTTCAACGTTGTGCAAGGTTCTGATGCCCTTTGAACTTGCCACACGTGAAGTCAGTTCAGACACTGCCAGCCTGAGTCAGGTCATTCCCCTCATCAGGCTTTTGCAGAAGAAGCTGGAGACATTGAAGGAGGAGCTAACACGGAGCGATTCCGCTAGGCATGTGGGACTTGTGGATGGAGCCCTTAATTCGCTTAACAAGGATTCACGGGTGGTCAATCTGTTGAAATCAGAGCACTACATTTTGGCCACCGTGCTCGATCCTAGATTTAAAGCCTACCTTGGATCTCTCTTTCCGGCAGACACAAGTCTGCTGGGGTTGAAAGACCTGCTGGTGACAAAATTGTCAAGTCAAGCGGAACGCGACCTGTCAACATCTCCTCCTTCACATTCTCCCGCAACTGGGGGTGCGAGGAAAAGGCTCAGAATTCCGAGCCCACCCGCTGGCGGTGATGCAGGGCAGTCTGGAGCGACTGCTGATGCTGACATCTGGTCCGGACTGAAGGACCTGACAACGATTACGGACATGTCGTCTACTGTCACTGCATATGATTCTCTCAACATTGATAGAATGGTGGAGGATTATATGAGTGACCGCATCCAAGTAGGCACGTCACACAGTCCGTACTTATACTGGCAGGAAAAAGAGGCAATTTGGAGGCCCTTGCACAAACTGGCTTTATTCTACCTAAGTTGCCCTCCCACAAGTGTGTACTCCGAAAGAGTGTTTAGTGCCGCCGCTCACCTTGTCAGCAATCGGCGTACGAGGTTACATCCAGAAAATGTGGAGAAGATGATGTTCATTAAAATGAATTATAATCAATTCCTCCGCGGAGACATTGACCAGCAGCAATTGCCTCCACAAAGTACACAGGGAGCTGAGATGGTGGATTCCAGTGGGGACGAATTGATAATCTGTGAGGAGGGGGATGTACACGGTGATATATCGGAGGGTGATGATGAGGTGGACATCTTGCCTCTGTAGAGCCAGTTTGTGCAAGGAGAGATTAATTGCTTCTTTTTTGGGGGGGGTCCAAACCAACCCGTCATATCAGTCACAGTCGTGTGGCAGACCCTGTCACTGAAATGATGGGTTGGTTAAAGTGTGCATGTCCTGTTTTGTTTATACAACATAAGGGTGGGTGGGAGGGCCCAAGGACAATTCCATCTTGCACCTCTTTTTTCTTTTCTTTTTCTTTGCATCATGTGCTGATTGGGGAGGGTTTTTTGGAAGGGACATCCTGCGTGACACTGCAGTGCCACTCCTAAATGTGCCCGGTGTTTGTGTCGGCCACTAGGGTCGCTAATCTTACTCACACAGTCAGCTACCTCATTGCGCCTCTTTTTTTCTTTGCGTCATGTGCTGTTTGGGGAGGGTTTTTTGGAAGGGACATCCTGCGTGACACTGCAGTGCCACTCCTAGATGGGCCCGGTGTTTGTGTCGGCCACTAGGGTCGCTAATCTTACTCACACAGCTACCTCATTGCGCCTCTTTTTTTCTTTGCGTCATGTGCTGTTTGGGGAGGGTTTTTTGGAAGGGACATCCTGTCTGACACTGCAGTGCCACTCCTAGATGGGCCCGGTGTTTGTGTCGGCCACTAGGGTCGCTAATCTTACTCACACAGCTACCTCATTGCGCCTCTTTTTTTCTTTGCGTCATGTGCTGTTTGGGGAGGGTTTTTCGGAAGGGCCATCCTGCGTGACACTGCAGTGCCACTCCTAGATGGGCCCGGTGTTTGTGTCGGCCACTAGGGTCGCTAATCTTACTCACACAGCTACCTCATTGCGCCTCTTTTTTTCTTTGCGTCATGTGCTGTTTGGGGAGGGTTTTTTGGAAGGGACATCCTGCGTGACACTGCAGTGCCACTCCTAGATGGGCCCGGTGTTTGTGTCGGCCACTAGGGTCGCTTATCTTACTCACACAGCGACCTCGGTGCAAATTTTAGGACTAAAAATAATATTGTGAGGTGTGAGGTATTCAGAATAGACTGAAAATGAGTGTAAATTATGGTTTTTGAGGTTAATAATACTTTGGGGTCAAAATGACCCCCAAATTCTATGATTTAAGCTGTTTTTTAGTGTTTTTTGAAAAAAACACCCGAATCCAAAACACACCCGAATCCGACAAAAAAAATTCGGTGAGGTTTTGCCAAAACGCGTTCGAACCCAAAACACGGCCGCGGAACCGAACCCAAAACCAAAACACAAAACCCGAAAAATTTCAGGCGCTCATCTCTACTTAAAACACCATTTTTAATGCATTTTTTTCTAAGGGTGCATAGTCACGCCTCTTGTGATAAGGCCACACCCCTGAAAAGTACCTGGGCCCAACCATGCTCTCTGCTGCCCTGCGTATACTGTGTAATGGTGTCTTTACAATGTGGCAGGCAATGCAGTGTACAATAGTTGCCAGCTAAACTGTGCTCCAGTATTCATGTGGGTGCTATTGTTTTACTATGAAGTTATACCCACTATCCAATATTGCCTACTGTAAAACCATCACTAGTGTTTGTATCCAAAGCAACATTGCTGAGATTTTTAATGTTACACAGAAAAATAAAAATACTTTCACAGTTCCTGATTAACTTCAGTACCCAGTCTCACTGCAAACAAGAGTATAATATATAGGGCCTAATTCAGACCTGATTGCAGCAGCAAATTTGTTAGCTAATGGGCAGAACCATGGGGGTAATTCTGAGTTGATAGCAGGAGCAAGTTTGTTAGCAATTGGGCAAAACCATGGGGGTCATTCCGAGTTGTTTGCTCGCTAGCTGATTTTAGCAGCATTGCACACGCTAGGCCGCCGCCCTCTGGGAGTGTATCTTAGCATAGCAGAATTGCGAACGAAAGATTAGCAGAATTGCGAATAGAAAATTCTTAGCAGTTTCTGAGTAGCTCGAGACTTACTCCTACATTGCGATCAGCTCGGTCCGTTTCGTTCCTGGTTTGACGTCACAAACACGCCCTGCATTCGGCCAGCCACTCCCCCGTTTCTCCAGACACTCCCGCGTTTTTCCCTGACACGCCTGCATTTTTTAGCCAACGCCAGGAAAACGCTGAGTTGCCACCCAGAAACGCCCCTTTCCTGTTAATCATTTACTGAACACCAGTGCGACTGAAAAGCGCTGCAGACGCTACAGCAAAACAGCTAAGTTTTTAGTAAAATAACTAAGCACATGCGCTCTTCGTACCATGCGCATGCGCAGTAAGCGACTAATCGCAGTATAGCGAAAACCGTCAACGAGCGAACAACTCGGAATGACCCCCCATGTGCACTGCAGAGGGGAGGCAGATATAACATGTGCAGAGAGAGTTAGATTTCAGTGGGTTATATTGTTTCTGTGCAGGGTAAATACTGGCTGCTTTATTTTAACACTGCAATTTAGATTTCAGTTTAAACAGTTTGAACCCCACCCAAATCTAACTCTCTCTGCACATGTTATATCTGCCCCCGCCTGAAGTGCCAATTTCAGACATGATCGGTGCTGTGTGTTTTCGCACAGCGGCTGATCAGGTCTGAACTGCGCATGCGCCAGAGTGCGCCAGTGCATGCCACACAGCCTACGGCCGTCTCAGCCCTGCGATCACCTCTGCCTGATTGACAGGCAGAGGTGTTCGCTGGGCGGGAGAGGGCGTGCTGGTGGCGATTGGCTGCCATTTTAGGAGCGTGGTCTGGGCAACGCAGGCGTGTCCGGACCGTGCAGGGTGTGTAGCTCCCCCACCGTGCTGCGCTGTGGGGGAGCTACTCTTCACGTACAAAAGCATCGCCGCCGTGTGATGCTTATGAACTTGTGCAATGGGGTAGGGCCTGGGATGCGGGGTAGACTAGACCTGTGCTGGACGTCCACCTGCATGTCAGGGAAGCTAATCGTAGATGTGCTAAATTTAGCACATCTACGATCAGGTCTGAATTACCCCCATAGTTTTGACCATTAGCTAACAAATTTGCTGCTGCGATCAGGTCTGAATTAGGCCCATAGTCAATATAACTGCTTCAGAGCATCATTGAAGCAACATGTCCACTAAACTACTGTCTGAGGTTTGGAGCAAACCAACAATTTGTGCTTATTACCACTCCACCATTAACGCGTCCATAATTATATACAGTAATAGGCTTTCATTAAACTTTTGACAGTTGCACTTAGCTTTTTCTGAAAGTAGTCATTTTGGGGGAAAAAATAAAAAATAATTGTTTCTGTGAGCTAAACAACATAATAACTAGTGGTATAAAAGAATTAAAGGAATCCAGCATTTTATTTTCTAACATTAGGCCTATTGCGTGGCATGCAGAGTGCTAATTTCAGAAAGAATTACTGGAAAACTATTGTAAAGAGAATGCTACCGCAGAAGCCTAAATCAGGCAGCGCTCAAGCTGTCCTATACAATTAAACATCCACCTCAATCTGTTATATTTAAACCTCCTGTTTCTAAGGTTTCATTTAAGTAGTTTTTATAAAATAATACAATTGACATCAGTTATAATGGAACAATACAAAAATAATGTTAATGCAGAATGTTCTCTACTGTGAATGTGTAGACAAACAAACAGTGTCGTAAAATGTTCTGCAAACTTTCTTCTCCACTTGTAAGCAGTGGCAATTTTCTTAAGATAAGGGCTTTTGTTTCTGCATCATGTGGTACCAGCCTCAGAATGTAGTTAGAGAATCCACCAGAGGTTCTATGTTGTGATTGTTCCAAACCAGGGGTCAGTGAACTTTTTTACCTTTTACCCCAAAATATATTTACATACGCAAACGTTACCCCCTTGATTTGAAAAGAAGGAAATCATATTATTGCGCATATATACTGGTTATCACGGTTTATATGGCATTTCTGAGATACTGTGTGTATATATATATATATATATATATATATATATTTATTTCTTTTTCTTTATTTTTGCCAATTATTTTTTGGCAATGAATGGGTTAATTAACACTTTCTCCCCAAAACACCAAAATGAATGTAAGAAAGATGGATGAGGGAGGACACACAACTTTTAGTAGGCAGATGGTCACATCCTCACCTCAGGAATGTCAGTGGGAATTTCCCACTGTTATGTGGGCCACTGACTGATCCAGCGGTCAGCCACAGAACACTTCAAGTTCTGTGTGTGGTTTTGCAGGCCGCAGGGGGGAGGACAGGACAGCGCAGGGCGGGCGGGTATGAGAGAGCGCGGTGTGACGTCAGCATGTCACACCGCACAGGGTGGCCAGGAGCACAGCGCAGGGCGGGCAGGAGTGAGCGCGTTGTGACGTCAGCATGTCACATTGCGAGCCGGACTGTGCTGGAAGGGGCTGTGTCTCGGTAGTGCGACCGTCCATTACCCCCAGGAATTCAATTTTTACCCCATTTGGGGTAATTTACCCCTGCTCCCCGACCACTGTTCTAAACGATGGAAGCATGAGGGTAATTTCTGTAATGCAAAATAGCTGTTCTACAGTGCAAACAGAGAGGTCTATTTACTAAGCCTAAAGGCCAGTACTGAATGGGAGAGATGTGTGCTGAGCGATCTTAACACAGACCGCTCACCACACATTTCTCCCCCCGCTCAGCACAGCGCGATGTGCTGAGCGAGGGGGGACAACAACGGGGGGCTGCTCACTTTACACAGTGCTGAAGTGAGCGACCCGTTAGATTGAGCCTGCATGCAGGCTCAATCTAGCCTCGGCGATAGCGATGCGCGGCCTCTATCGCTAGGGGGCATACACACAACAGATCCGTGCTTAAAATCTAAGCAATCTAGTCAGATTGTTTAGATTTTAAACACGGATCTCTCCATGTGTGCCCCCCTTAAAAGTAAAGAGATAAAGTACCATCCAATCAGCGTCTTTCATGTCACAGCCTGCGTCTGAAAAATGACATTTAGGAGCTGGTTGGTTGGTACTTTATCTCTGTCCACTTTATCTCCCTCCAAGGTTTAGTAAATAGACCCCACAGATTTGTAACTACTGTGTGCCTCAATATGAGCAATGCACCCGGATTTAAACATGGGGCATATGGATACTTCATACTTGCTATCTATGACAAGTCCCTCTCCTAGAGGAATGTGGATAGGAAGGACAAGGCAGGTGGGATGTGGGAGGTGCCCCAAAAATCGTATAATTGCAGCCCGCTGACAATGATGTAATTCATAGCAAATCACTTCATATTGGGGGTCATTCCGAGTTGATCGCTCGCTAGCTAGTTTTAGCAGCCGTGCAAACGCTATGCCGCCGCCCACTGGGGAGTGTGTTTTAGCTTAGCAGAAGTGCGAATGCTTGTACAGCCAAGCTCTACAAAAACAGTTTGTCCAGTTTCAGAGTAGCTCTGAACCTACTCAGTGCTTGCGATCACTTCAGTCTATTCGTGTCCGGACTTGACGTCATACACCCGCCCAGCGAACGCCCAGCCACACCTGCGTTTTTTTAGACACGCCTGCGTTTTTGTAAACACTCCCTGAAAATGGTCAGTTGACAGGCCCCCTTCCTGTCAATCTTCTTGCGGCCGTCAGTGCGACTGAAAACTTTGCTACCTGTGCACAACCACAATGGGCTTTGTACCTGTACGATGTGCGTGCCCATTAGGGCCCATACGCATGCGCGGAAATGCCGATTCTTCACCTGAACGCTGCGCTGCAAAAATCGGCAGCGAGCGGTCAACTCGGAATGACCCCCAATGTTCTTCACCTTGCCCATTACCTCTAAGAAGTGTTGGCGGCCAGCGTCTCCTTATATAAGGTCAATGAGCCTAATTCAGATGTGGTCACATGTGATAGCGATCTCTTTTAGTAATAGCATCGCAAGTGTAGCAGCCGCCCACAAGGGAACAGCGATACCCACTGAAGCCATAGCAACATGCTCAGCAGCTGCATACTCCATCACAATTTCAATGCACATGCAAAAAACAACAGGGAGTGCATCCATGGCCATGCAGAATGGCCATGAGAGCTGCAACACTGGCGCCATGTTTTATGTATATGAGATTGTAGTCGCACGCCGAGACATGCCCCAAGAAAAGGTCACTCTCCATTATCTCCGCCTAACAGCCGCTTCCGTTCAATCACTCTGCGACTGATTCCCCACTGTGTGCGGCATCGCAAAGGAGCCTTGGCGCTTGCACACTGCAGCCATAACGCATGTGCGGTCTGACAAAAACCACTCAGTTGCGACATCAAAGTTGCAAATGCATCTGAATGAGGTACAATATGTGTGAATTTGGGGCTCTGTCACAGTTGAATGATAAACTAAGAGGGTTATTCAGAGTTGGTGACAGATTTTGCTATTTTAGCAAAATTTGCGACCACTAAAATCTCACGCTGAGGGCTGCTCAGCACAGGGTTAGGCCATCCTGCATGTGTGGCGCCGCCCCGAGAAGGGATCACAATTCAATTGCGATCACATTGCAAAAACTTAAAATAGAGGCGACCGCTGCCTATGCAGCAGGGCTGTGTAGGCAGAGGCACCGCTGCCATGTTTCCGATTGCAGGAAATGCATGCAACGTCATCAGCCGGCCCCGTCCTTCTGGGGCGCGATCACATAGTGAAGGATCGCTGATGAGCACTGCACCTGCTGCGCAAGCGCAGTGTCCTGAAAATCACCCGTTTGCAAATTTTCAGGACACTGCATCCATCTCTGAATAGCCCCCTAAGTACATGACACACCGTTTAGGGTGGTACACTCCGTCTTTACAGCCTGACACACGTCATACTTCACGGTTTTCCATAAATGCTTTATCTAACGTAGGCCAGTATGGGCAAGGGTGTGTTGACTAAAATAGTGCAGCTGGTTTTGTGGATCAGTGAAATAATGAGAGGTCATTTTGCAGGTCAAGAATAGAGTTGAGTGTTTTTTGTTTGTTTTTTTGGGGGGGAGGTCCTTGCTATGCCAGGGAACCGAGTAGACCTTGTCTTTCAATGTAATAAACATAGGGTCAAATTCAGACCTGATCGCAGCAGCAAATTTGTTAGCGAATGGGCAAAACCATGTGCGCTGCAGGTGGAGCAGGTGTAACATGTGCAGAGAGAGTTAGATTTGGGTGGGATGTGTTCAAACTGAAATCTAAGTTGCAGTGTAAAAATAAAGCAGCCAGTATTTACCCTGCACAGAAACAATATAACTCATCCAAATCTAACTCCCTCTGCACATGTTATATCTGCCCCCCCCTGCAGTGCACATGGGTTTGCCCATTAGCTAACACATTTGCTGCTGCAATCAGGTCTGAATTAGGCTCATAATTAAATGCACTATTCAAATGCAGTTGTGACTGTGTATTTGTATGCGGCGGTACTGCGAATATATACCAATGCCACAGCCACTGATAGGTATACAGAGATGCCCACAGGCTGTTTCTCTAATCCACTGCTTGCATAGATAGACTCTCCATCGGCACCATGGGCCGGACATCAGACACACCCCTGAAATTCTGAGCAACCCTATGGTTGCTATGAATGTCCCTCGAAACTAAAACACAGGGCAATTGCAGCTGCACACTGTCCCCTCCCCACCCTATGGACCTATGAATCACAGCATGATAATCCCCATTTCTCTAGAAAGTGGAGTGGATGCTGGATGACCACCCACTCTTTGGGGAGCTGGGGGCATCCTCGAATATTTGGGAACATTCAGGATGTTCCAGTAGAGTGGATAATGTAATGTGCCCCAGAGAAGATACAATGATAGGTTAATTCTTCTCACGAAATTAACCAATCTGGGTGTGTCTGTTCACATTAATATATTTGCCAAATTAGTTAATTCTTCCTCCTGTATGTATCAAGTAGGAAAGCCTGGGATACCTGGGATTGGCTTTTAACTATGTGGTCACCCCTTTGCCCCGCCCACATAACTCACCATATACCGGGGGCAGGCGGGTGGGGAACATCCTCCACTCTCTCCTGGCGGTTCCCAGTGGCTTGTGACGGCGCAGCTTGACCTCTCACGCTGCGCTGGGGAGCTGGAAGAAGGAAGCTGGGCAGCGTCTGAGCGTCCTGTGGATGCTCAATGCTGATCCCTCAATCCCCGGGATTGGAGCTTCAAATCCCGGGATTGAATCCTGGACATTTTTGGACCTAAATCCTTGGATCCCGCCAATCCCGATCCCGGGATTGGCCACCATAGTATCAAGGTGCCTGCTCAAGTGATAGTTTCCCCTTACAAAGCATAGGGCATTGGCATTTCTATAATGGGTGCAGTGTGTGCGGTGCACACTGGCCCTTAGGTCCAGGGGGGCGCACACCACACACATTGCACACATATTTTAATACTTACCATTACGGAGTCCCGCATCGGGTGCTGCAGCGAAAATCTCTTCCAAAGTGGTAGCCACACATGCTCAGTAGTGGAATTGCTCTCCGGAACATGGCGGGTGACATGTTTCCGGAGACCTGCACATGCACAATAGACTCCGGCACAATGACGGAGACTACTGCGCCATGCAGAGGAGGGGGCTTAACCGGAGTCTGCACAGGGGCCCCCTCTTCTGTTTAAATGCCTCTGACATAGGGAATCTAGCTGTACTGCAGACTGTCCTCCTATGCTACTGCCAAATAGAGCAGATGTATTAAAAAGAGAAAAATGCTTTATCAAAAAGTTTTAATAATGTTTTTTTTATTTAACATTTTTAATGATCTACAGTGTGACCCAGCAATGCAATATCCCAGCATGGCACTGTCACACATGAGAAGTAGGAGGGACTGGGTTTCTTAACTAGTGGCAATTTATGACCCTAATCAGTGTATGTGGGCACACTTTTGGCTGCATCTGGAAGGGGGGTCAAAGTTTTGCCATTGCCAAACTTTTCAGGCATTCATGCTTTACAGAAAGAAACGGAAATATATCAGATGAAAAGGCTGATGAGAAATCAGACTGCATTCTGGCAGTGTCTACTGAAGTAAAGTCCATTTGGCAATAAAGTAAGCAGCAGGCAGAAAGGAAGGCGCTTGTAAAAAAGTGTAAAGGAACAGTAATAAGAAGTATTCAGTTAAATGAGAAAACAAATGGCTTGCAGAGAGAACAGTGAAAGAGGGAAATGAAAGGAGAAATGCAGGAGAGTGAGATGGTAAAGAGTTTTCCAGTACACTTTAGGCAACATTCTACATAATACTGCACTACACAACAACATCACATCCATGTGTCATGAAAATTGTGCAAAGTCTATAGGATTCACTTTTTACTGGTACACACATGAACACACGCACAGTGGACAGCTGTAAAATACTATTGAGGTGAACAAACATATTTTAAACCTCCTAGTACTAACAGCTAATGTGTGTTCTGTGTAAAGGGTCACATGACCTTCAACCGTAATAAAACGACAACTCAGAGACAGGAACTGTTATTAAAAAGGTTATCTATTTTATAAAAATATTGCATATTAAGAATGTATGATGGCAAGAAAGGATGGCCAGTAATCACCAAAGCCCAGCAATGCACCAACACAAACACACAATCATGCATTGCGGGCAGAGTCACCCTAATGGACTTGACTTGATAGCGCTTTGTTGTTCAGTCACCCTGTCCTTTATTACATTTTGGAAAGCTGATGTGCCAGGGATTTAAACCCGTTGCCTATGGCATTGCGGTCGGACACTATATTCATTAAGCTATATGCCCTTGCATAGAAATCTAGAGAATTCCAAGCTGGACAGTTCTAACTATTTGAAGCTTACCTTGTACTTTGTGAAGGGGTGATCAGCGTTGCGGCTGGGCAGGTCTATGTAGTGTGTGACTGCAAGGGATTGGATGTGTGGCTGCACACTGCATGGATCTGCTCGATTATGGTGCTGGTTATTTTTTTATGGGGTACAGGTAGCTCAAATAGTTAGAAATCTCACAGTTTTTATGCAGGATCAAGTAGCTTGGTGGGTGGGGTATCTTTCATCTGGCAGTCTGTGGAAAATCTTCTCAGTTGGATATTTTTCTCATATCTCCATAATAAAGTTCAAATGACACCACCAAAGACAGTAAAAGGTCAAATTTATTCCAAAAAGAAATCCAAAGCACACTTTCAAAAACAGCAGGGACAGGTCAATCACATGGAGAAAATTACAAATCCCCCCCGCCCCCAAAAAATAAAAAATTAAATATAAAAAATAATAAAAGTTGGTTATAGCATACCTCTGAAGTAAAAATAGCAGAAATTGGCCTTTCAAACTCCTTGTCAACGCGTTTCGGTCGCAGTCCAACCTTTATCAAAATATGATAGGATGTCTTGATGGTGTGGAGCTGAGTGTAAGCAAGTACGGGCAATGGGCCTAATTCAGACCTGATCGTAGCAGCAAATTTGTTAGCAGATGGTCAAAACCATGTGCACTTCAGGTGGGGCAGATGTAACATGTGCAGAGAGAGTTAGATTTTGGTGGGTAATATTGTTTCTGTGCATGGTAAATAGAGGCTGCTTTATTTTTACACTGCAATTTAGATTTCAGTTTTAACACACCCCACCCAAATCTAACTCTCTCTGCACATGTTTTATCTGCCCCCCCCCCCCCTGCAGTGCACATGGTTTTGCCCATCTGCTTAAAAATTTGCTGCTACGATCAGGTCTGAATTAGGCCCAATGCCAAGTCAAGTGCACTTGCATGTAGGCAAATTTTAGCATGGGTGTGTCAATGGAATTGCAAGTCAGGGCCGGTTCTTGCCCTTGCGGCGCCCCGGGCAAAAGTTAGGAGCGTGGCTTAACATGGGGGCGTGGTCAGTCACGCCCCCCATTTGTAGCGCCGCTGGAAAAAAAAAGAAGAAAAAAAAAAGTATACTTACTGTACCCCGCTCCTGTTTCCAGACCCTGCAGACCGGTGCCGCTCTTCTCCTCGGATCTATGGGAGAGACGTCAGTCATGACGTCTCTCCCATAGCACAGCATAAGCGCTAGAGGTCAATTATGACCCCTAGCGTTTATGCCACAATGCTGTGCGGTGCGCGATGACGTCATCGCGCACCGCACACCAAAGGTCCTCTCCATGAAGGGAAACTAGACGCTTAGCGTCTGATTCCCTTCAGAGCGGGGGAGGACCAGCGCCACGAAGGGAAACCAGACGCATAGCGTCTGGTTCCCTTCTCACAGCGGGAGGGGGGGCACAGCGGGGGGACACTGCTGGGGTGCACACTGACAGTGGAGGATCTTGCCATGGTGCGGCGCCCTCCGGATGGCGCCGGCGCCCTCCGGAAGGCGGCGCCCCGGGCAAAAGTCCTGCTTGCCCGTGGCAAGATCCGCCACTGTTGCAAGTTATGCTGAGTTTTGTATGTGTAGATCCTTTTTTTATTTTGTGGGGTTAAATATTCATATTCTTTACTGCACTACAGCATGTGGACAAATAATTTGGTTTACACATGAGCAGGTGATAAACCTACATATTTACATGCGACAACGGAAAAGAAACATACTGTAAGATACAATGTTTGTTGTTTAGGTACAAACATCAGCACTTAACTGGTACCTGACACTTTAAACTGATTATACTTGTAACTTGTCCCACAGCCACACCCCTCCACCACAATTATATATTACAATACTAAACTAATGTGATGCCTTGTTTATTGGGGCACAACCATCCTGGAGACAACGTGGATGCATAATTTTCCAGTGCGGAGGAAAAGCACGAGAGCTGGGGATTTCTTAGCTGATTCATGGAAAGAAATGGTCCAAAAATCAACAAATAAACAGATTTAAACATATTTCTATTATGCACAAATTTTATTGTACTCTGTAAAGTATTTCTAATAACTGAGGATAGTACACTATTATGTGCATGCCTTTTTCTACCCTTTAATGATTACCCAGACTGATTCTCCTAATTGGTACAGTATTGTATATTGAAGGACGAGCTGCCAGTGCCACCCAAAATTATTTTGGGTAAGTACACTTCAATTTTATTCAAGACTTTTTATTATGATTTATTACTATATTTTTAAACCTGTTTTGTTATTGTAACATATACTCATATGGTACAGTGGGGGTCATTCCGAGTTGATCATAGCTGTGCTAAATTTAGCACAGCTACGATCACTCACACTGATATGTGGGGGAACGCCCAGCACGGGGCTAGCCCGCCCCGCATGTCAATGCCCCCCCCCCCCCCCCCCCCCGCAGAAGCGCAAAGGCATCGGACAGCCGGCGATGCCTTTGCACTTCAAGAGTAGCTCCTGGCCAGCGCAGCTTTAGCGTGCTGGCTGGGAGCTACTCGTCGCTCCCCGGCCCACAGCCACTGGGGCCCATCCCCCGTTCGGTCTGGCCAATCCTGCGTTGTCCGGACCGCTGCCATGAAACGGCGGCCAAACGCCACCGTTCTGCCCCCTCCCGCCTAGCTACCACCTCTGCCTGTCAATCAGGCAGAGGCGATCGCAGCCCTGCTATGGCCTTCAGTCATCTGGCATGCGCCGGCGCACTACGGCACCAGCACAAGCACAGTAGAGCCCCGTTCGCTCGGCTGCGACAAACTGTAACAAGCGAACGGGTCAGAATGACCCCCTGTATGTGTTAAGAAAATCTCTTCATTTACATACAAACTGAGGTAGGAGGTAAAGCACCACAACCCTTCTTAGTAGAATTCATTAGATCCAGCTCTAAGGGTGCTTGAGCATACTGTACTGTATGCTGGTTGTAATGTGAACACGCCAAATCATTTTTAAAAGCTATCTCCCATGCAGGTATGTGGAAATTACGCCTGTTCTCAGATAGATCTGTAGCCATGATCACTGATGATCATGGCTACAGATCCAATCCTATGGATTGGGGAGGGCAGGAAGCAGATATGCGTACAATGCTTCATTTGTATTATTTATTACCAGATATTTTTATAATGCACACATATTCCGTAGCGCTTTTCAGAGAATATCTGATCATTCGCATCAGTCCCTGTCCCAGTGGAGCTAACAATCTGTGGTTTCTATTTACTAAACCTTGAATGAAGGTAAAGTGGGTGAAGATAAAGTACCAGCCAATCAGCTCCTACCTGTCATTTTTCAAATCCAGTCTGTGACATGGCATTTAGATGCTGATTGGCTGGGACTTTATCTCTGGCCACTTTATCTCCATCCAAGGCTTAGTAAATAGACCCCATCCCTACCACATGTACACACACACACACACACACACACACACACACACACACACACACACATTCATGCAAGGCCCAAAGCAACCATGCAGATTATACCTATCATTTTATAGAATGTACTAGATAAATGATAGAAGCTTTTACCTATTATACAGTATGTGGCATTGCCTAATTGAAGCCTGTGGCCTTATAATCGTATACTTACATAATAGGGATCCTATAGGATCACTCCCTGTGTTCCCTACGGCACATGGATACATTGCAGAAATCACAAAACAAACATCTAAGGCGCCCATAACTTTATTGTGATTACATAAACCTTTCTAAAGCTAGCTTATCACTAAAATAAAACGACACACACACTGAAATAAAGACACGGACACGGTAGCTGGAGTTAAAGGTCAGTCGATATTTATTGATCGCTGACCAACTCTTTAAACTATAATTGTAATTGAAATTGGAATTAATTTAGATTGTAAAGTTAAATTTAGATTGGAGGATGGCAAAGGAAAAGTCGCTACCAGACACCAGCTCCAGTCACTTAGATGAAATCCAACAAACCAAGAAGGGGACTACCAAAACCCTGCCTACTTCCAGCATAACTCGCATTGTGCTGGCCTCACCACTCTTTTCTCTGGCAAACGTTCGGTTCCCGCAGGGGAACGTCTAAATGTCCAACCGCAAGAGAAAGACACACCTGCCGTCCTTCTAAAGAGGGTGCCCCACAATGACCACTTATGCTTGTTTGACCGCTGGTTGGTAGCGACTTCCCGCCAATCTGGCTGTCAATAGCCAACTGTAAAGGACAGAACAAATACAAATTTATCAGGGAGGGCGGGAGGGCATACAACAAATGGCAAGAGGAAGTCTGAGGCACATGACCATGCATTATATATAGTGATGTGCACCGAACATTTTTCGGGTTTTGTGTTTTGGTTTTGGATTCGGTTCCGCGGCCGTGTTTTGGATTCGGACGCGTTTTGGCAAAACCTCACCGAAAATTTTTTGTCGGATTCGGGTGTGTTTTGCATTCGGGTGTTTTTTTCAAAAAAAACCTAAAAAACAGCTTAAATCATAGAATTTGGGAGTCTTTTTGATCCCATAGTATTATTAACCTCAATAACCATAATTTCCACTCATTTCCAGTCTATTCTGAACACCTCACACCTCACAATATTATTTTTAGTCCTAAAATTTGCACCGAGGTCGCTGGATGGCTAAGCTAAGCGACACAAGTGGCCGACACAAACACCTGGCCCATCTAGGAGTGGCACTGCAGTGTCAGGCAGGATGGCACTTAAAAAAAATAGTCCCCAAACAGCACATGATGCAAAGAAAAAAAGAGGCGCACCAAGGTCGCTGTGTGACTAAGCTAAGCAACACAAGTGGCCGACACAAACACCTGGCCCATCTAGGAGTGGCACTGCAGTGTCAGACAGGATGGCACTTCAAAAAAATAGTCCCCAAACAGCACATGATGCAAAGAAAAAAAGAGGCGCACCAAGGTCGCTGTGTGACTATGATAAGCGACACAATTGGCCGGCACAAACACCTGGCCCATCTAGGAGTGGCACTGCAGTGTCAGACAGGATGGCACTTCAAAAAAATAGTCCCCAAACAGCACATGATGCAAAGAAAAAAAGGGGCACACAAAGGTCGCTGTGTGACTAAGCTAAGCAACACAAGTGGCCGACACAAACACCTGGCCCATCTAGGAGTGGCACTGCAGTGTCAGACAGGATGGCACTTCAAAAAAATAGTCCCCAAACAGCACATGATGCAAAGAAAAAAAGAGGCGCACCAAGGTCGCTGTGTGACTAAACTAAGCGACACAAGTGGCCGACACAAACACCTGGCCCATCTAGGAGTGGCACTGCAGTGTCAGACAGGATGGCACTTCAAAAAAATTGTCCCCAAACAGCACATGATGCAAAGAAAAATGAAAGAAAAAAGAGGTGCAAGATGGAATTGTCCTTGGGCCCTCCCACCCACCCTTATGTTGTATAAACAGGACATGCACACTTTAACGAACCCATCATTTCAGCGACAGGGTCTGCCACGCGACTGTGACTGAAATGACTGGTTGGTTTGGGCCCCCACCAAAAAAGAAGCAATCAATCTCTCCTTGCACAAACTGGCTCTACAGAGGCAAGATGTCCACCTCATCATCATCCTCCGATTCCTCACCCCTTTCACTGTGTACATCCTCCTCCTCACAGATTATTAATTCGTCCCCACTGGAATCCACCATCTCAGATCCCCGTGTACTTTCTGGAGGCAATTGCTGGTGAATGTCTCCACGGAGGAATTGATTATAATTCATTTTGATGAACATCATCTTCTCCACATTTTCTGTAAGTAACCTTGTACGCCGATTGCTGACGAGGTGAGCGGCGGCACTAAACACTCTTTCGGAGTACACACTGGAGGGAGGGCAACTTAGGTAGAATAAAGCCAGTTTGTGCAAGGGCCTCCAAATTGCCTCTTTTTCCTGCCAGTATACGTATACTTATATATAAGTATAATATATTATATATAAGTATAAGTATACGTGCCTACTTGGATGCGGTCACTCATATAATCCTCCAACATTCTTTCAATAATGACAGAATCATATGCAGTGACAGTAGACGACATGTCAGTAATCGTTGGCAGGTCCTTCAGTCCGGACCAGATGTCAGCACTCGCTCCAGACTGCCCTGCATCACCGCCAGCGGGTGGGCTCGGAATTCTTAGCCTTTTCCTCGCACCCCCAGTTGCGAGAGAATGTGAAGGAAGAGATGTTGACGGGTCACGTTCCGCTTGACTTGACAATTTTCTCACCAGCAGGTCTTTGAACCTCTGCAGACTTGTGTCTGCCGGAAAGAGAGATAAAACGTAGGTTTTAAATCTAGGATCGAGCACGGTGGCCAAAATGTAGTGCTCTGATTTCAACAGATTGACCACCCGTGAATCCTGGTTAAGCGAATTAAGGGCTCCATCCACAAGTCCCACATGCCTAGCGGAATCGCTCTGTTTTAGCTCCTCCTTCAATGTCTCCAGCTTCATCTGCAAAAGCCTGATGAGGGGAATGACCTGACTCAGGCTGGCAGTGTCTGAACTGACTTCACATGTGGCAAGTTCAAAGGGTTGCAGAACCTTGCACAACGTTGAAATCATTCTCCACTGCGCTTGAGTCAGGTGCATTCCCCCTCCTTTGCCTATATCATGGGCAGATGTATAGGCTTGAATTGCCTTTTGCTGCTCCTCCATCCTCTGAAGCATATAGAGGGTTGAATTCCACCTCGTTACCACCTCTTGCTTCAGATGATGGCAGGGCAGGTTCAGGATTGTTTGGTGGTGCTCCAGTCTTCTGTACACGGTGGCTGAATGCCGAAAGTGGCCCGCAATTCTTCGGGCCACCGACAGCATCTCTTGCACGCCCCTGACGTTTTTTAAATAATTCTGCACCACCAAATTCAATGTATGTGCAAAACATGGGACGTGCTGGAATTTGCCCAGATGTAATGCACGCACAATATTGCTGGCGTTGTCCGATGTCACAAATCCCCAGGAGAGTCCAATTGGGGTAAGCCATTCTGCGATGATGTTCCTCAGTTTCCGTAAGAGGTTGTCAGCTGTGTGCCTCTTATGGAAAGCGGTGATACAAAGCGTAGCCTGCCTAGGAACGAGTTGGCGTTTGCGAGATGCTGCTACTGGTGCCGCCGCTGCTGTTCTTGCTTCAGGAGGCAATACATCTACCCAGTGGGCTGTCACAGTCATATAGTCCTGAGTCTGCCCTGCTCCACTTGTCCACATGTCCGTGGTTAAGTGGACATTGGGTACAACTGCATTTTTTAGGACACTGGTGACTCTTTTTCTGACGTCTGTGTACATTTTCGGTATCGCCTGCCTACAGAAAAGGAACCTAGATGGTATTTGGTACCAGGGACACAGTACCTTAATCAAGTCTCTAGTTGCCTCTGAATTAACGGTGGATACCGGAACCACGTTTCTCATCGCCCAGGCTGCCAAGGCCTGAGTTATCTGCTTTGCAGCAGGATGACTGCTGTGATATTTCATCTTCCTCGCAAAGGACTGTTGGACAGTCAATTGCTTACTGGAAGTAGTACAAGTGGTCTTCCGACTTCCCCTCTGGGATGACGATCGACTCCCAGCAGCTACAACAGCAGCGCCAGCAGCAGTAGGCGTTACACTCAAGAATGCATCTGAGGAATCCCAGGCAGGTGAGGACTCGTCAGACTTGCCAGTGACATGGCCTGAAGGACTATTGGCTTTCCTGGGTAAGGAGGAAATTGACACTGAGGGAGTTGGTGGTGTGGTTTGCAGGAGCTTGGTTACAAGAGGAAGGGATTTAGTGGTCAGTGGACTGCTTCCGCTGTCATCCAAAGTTTTTGAACTTGTCACTGACTTATGATGAATGCGCTGCAGGTGACGTATAAGGGAGGATGTTCCGAGGTGGTTAATGTCCTTACCCCTACTTATTACAGCTTGACAAAGGCAACACACGGCTTGACACCTGTTGTCTGCATTTGTGTTGAAATAATTCCACACCGAAGAGCGGATTTTTTTGGTATTTTGACCAGGCATGTCAATGGCCTTATTCGTCCCACTGACAACAGGTGTCTCCCCGGGTGCCTGACTTAAACAAACCACCTCACCATCAGAATCCTCCTTGTCAATTTCCTCCCCAGCGCCAGCAACACCCATATCCTCATCCTGGTGTACTTCAACAGTGACATCTTCAATTTGACTATCAGTAACAGGACTGCGGGTGCTCCTTCCAGCACTTGCAGGGGGCGTGCAAATGGTGGAAGGCGCAAGCTCTTCCCGTCCAGTGTTGGGAAGGTCAGGTATCGCAACCGACACAATTGGACTCTCCTTGGGGATTTGTGATTTAGAAGAACGCACAGTTCTTTGCTGTGCTTTTGCCAGCTTAAGTCTTTTCATTTTTCTAGCGAAAGGATGAGTGCTTCCATCCTCATGTGAATCTGAACCACTAGCCATGAACATAGGCCAGGGCCTCAGCCGTTCCTTGCCACTCTGTGTCGTAAATGGCATATTGGCAAGTTTACGCTTCTCATCAGACGCTTTCAATTTTGATTTTTGGGTAATTTTACTGAACTTTTGTTTTTTGGATTTTACATGCTCTCTACTATGACATTGGGCATCGGCCTTGGCAGACGACGTTGATGGCATTTCATCGTCTCGGCCATTACTAGTGGCAGCAGCTTCAGCACGAGGTGGAAGTGGATCTTGATCTTTCCCTATTTTAACCTCCAAATTTTTGTTCTCCATTTTTTAATGTGTGGAATTATATGCCAGTATCAATAGCAATGGCCTACTACTATATATACTGCGCACAACTAAAATGCACCACAGGTATAGAATGTAGATGTATAGTATACTTGACGACACAGAGGTAGGTACAGCAGTGGCCTTCCGTACCGTACTGCTATATATACTGGTGGTCACTGTGTCAGCAAACTGCAAAACTAAAATGCACCACAGGTATAGAATGTAGATGGATAGTATACTTAATGACGACACAGAGGTAGGTACAGCAGTGGCCTTCCGTACCGTACTGCTATATATACGGGTGGTCACTGTGTCAGCAAACTGCAAAACTAAAATGCACCACAGGTATAGAATGTAGATGGATAGTATACTTAATGACGACACAGAGGTAGGTACAGCAGTGGCCTTCCGTACCGTACTGCTATATATACTGGTGGTCACTGCGTCAGCAAACTGCACAACTGAAATGCACCACAGGTATAGAATGTAGATGGATAGTATACTTAATGACGTCACAGAGGTAGGTACAGCAGTGGCCTTCCGTACCGTACTGCTATATATACTGGTGGTCACTGTGTCAGCAAACTGCAAAACTAAAATGCACCACAGGTATAGAATGTAGATGGATAGTATACTTAATGACGACACAGAGGTAGGTACAGCAGTGGCCTTCCGTACCGTACTGCTATATATACTGGTGGTCACTGTGTCAGCAAACTGCAAAACTAAAATGCACCACAGGTATAGAATGTAGATGGATAGTATACTTAATGACGACACAGAGGTAGGTACAGCAGTGGCCTTCCGTACCGTACTGCTATATATACTGGTGGTCACTGTGTCAGCAAACTGCAAAACTAAAATGCACCACAGGTATAGAATGTAGATGGATAGTATACTTAATGACGACACAGAGGTAGGTACAGCAGTGGCCTTCCGTACCGTACTGCTATATATACGGGTGGTCACTGTGTCAGCAAACTGCAAAACTAAAATGCACCACAGGTATAGAATGTAGATGGATAGTATACTTAATGACGACACAGAGGTAGGTACAGCAGTGGCCTTCCGTACCATACTGCTATATATACTGGTGGTCACTGTGTCAGCAAACTGCAAAACTAAAATGCACCACAGGTATAGAATGTAGATGGATAGTATACTTAATGACGACACAGAGGTAGGTACAGCAGTGGCCTTTCCGTACCGTACTGCTATATATACTGGTGGTCACTGCATCAGCAAACTGCACAACTTAAATGCACCACAGGTATAGAATGTAGATGGATAGTATACTTAAAGACGTCACAGAGGTGGGTACAGCAGTGGCCTTCCGTACCGTACTGCTATATATACTGGTGGTCACTGTGTCAGCAAACTGCAAAACTAAAATGCACCACAGGTATAGAATGTAGATGGATAGTATACTTAATGACGACACAGAGGTAGGTACAGCAGTGGCCTTCCGTACCGTACTGCTATATATACTGGTGGTCACTGTGTCAGCAAACTGCAAAACTAAAATGCACCACAGGTATAGAATGTAGATGGATAGTTTACTTAATGACGACACAGAGGTAGGTACAGCAGTGGCCTTCCGTACCGTACTGCTATATATACTGGTGGTCACTGTGTCAGCAAACTGCACAACTGAAATGCACCACAGGTATAGAATGTAGATGGATAGTATACTTAATGACGACACAGAGGTAGGTACAGCAGTGGCCTTCCGTACCGTACTACTATATATACTGTTGGTCACTGTGTCAGCAAACTGCAAAACTAAAATGCACCACAGGTATAGAATGTAGATGGATAGTATACTTAATGACGACACAGAGGTAGGTACAGCAGTGGCCTTCCGTACCGTACTGCTATATATACTAGTGGTAACTGTGTCAGCAAACTGCAAAACTAAAATACACCACAGGTATAGAATGTAGATGAATAGTATACTTATTGACGACACAGAGGTAGGTACAGCAGTGGCCTTCCGTACCGTACTGCTATATATACTGGTGGTCACTGTGTCAGCAAACTGCAAAACTAAAATGCACCACAGGTATAGAATGTAGATGGATAGTATACTTCATGACGACCCAGAGGTAGGTACAGCAGTGGCCTTCCGTACTGTACTGCTATATATACTGGTGGTCACTGTGTCAGCAAACTGCACAACTGAAATGCACCACAGGTCTAGAATGTAGATGGATAGTATACTTAATGACGACACAGAGGTAGGAACAGCAGTGGCATTCCGTACTGTACTGCTATATATACTGGTGGTCACTGTGTCAGCAAACTGCAAAACTAAAATGCACCACAGGTATAGAATGTAGATGGATAGTATACTTAATGACGACACAGAGGTAGGTACAGCAGTGGCCTTCCGTACCGTACTGCTATATATACTGGTGGTCACTGTGTCAGCAAAACTCTGCACTGAACTCCTCCTATATAATATTATACTGGTGGTCCCGAATCCCCAGTCCCCACAATAAAGCAGCACACTGAGCACAGATATGGAGTGTTTTTCAGGCAGACAACGTATACTGGTGGTCACTGTCAGCAAAACTCTGCACTGTACTCCTGCTATATAATACAGCTGCTCCCCAGTCCCCACAATTAAGCAGTGTGAGCACAGATATATGCAGCACACTGAGCACAGATATGGAGTGTTTTTTTCAGGCAGAGAACGGATAAAACTGGTGGTCACTGATCGCAAAACTCTGCACTGTACTCCTCCTATATTAATATAATGCTGCTCCCCAGTCCCCACAATGATATAAGCAAGCACAAATATTTGCATCGACTCAACAATGAATAAACGGAGAGGACGCCAGCCACGTCCTCTCCCTAACATTTCCAATGCACGAGTGAAAATGGCAGCGACGCGCGGCTGCTTATATAGAATCCGAATCTCGCGAGAATCCGACAGCGGGATGATGACGTTCGGGCGCGCTCGGGTTAACCGAGCCATACGGGAGAATCTGAGTATGGCTCGGACCTGTGTAAAAAGGGTGAAGTTCGGGGGGGTTCGGTTTCCGAGAAACCGAATCCGCTCATCACTAATTATATACTATCCTGAGACCAACCCCTTAAAGCTTGACGGACAACCCTCAGATCCTATAGGAAAAAACAACCGGAAACCATGATCTACCTAGCAACTGCTTAATCATAAAACAAGGCTTATGAAGCCTTCAGCTAATCTAAAGCGCGGATTATAGGGATTTAATGAAACTAACTTTTACCATGGTAAAATAAAAAATAAAATAAAAATGAAAATGGCTTAATTGCAACCGACCTTAGAAACCTATCTGCAAAGGTTTCAAATTGAATAGTCAGAAATATAAAGAAAGAAAAGTCGCGCTAAAGAGCCTTTATATTTATCACTGCCAGCGGTTTTGTACTCGAGAAGTTATTATATGCTATCTTCATATAAAACCTTTAAAAACAAACAGTTGAACTAATAAGCATACATTTAGAAAATATTTCATAAAATAGATTCATATGTATCAGAGCAATCCTCAGAGAGGAGTTATTTGTATGTTTTTCCTCCACTGGAAACAATGTTCAAAATGGTTAGTTCCTATCCCTGGTGGTAACAATAATTAGATCTTCAGTGTAAACAGGGTTAGTAACATTGGAGTCCAGGATGTATTTAGTAATTTATGGGTATGCAGTTTTTTGATACCCTCCTGGAGAGTGCTGTGTCGTATATCCGTGAGAAAACATGATGAATGGAAATGTCTGGTTAACATATGATGTTCGCTTGCAATTACTCACTTTATCCCAGTTCACAGGGACCTATTACAAGGTTGGAGGAGGAGGCCGTATGCCGGGCGTCCCTGGGTGCAGCGGCAGTTGGATGTTCAGCGTCTCCAGACGTCAGCGGGATAATAAATTACTCAGCGGGTCCTCTCCAGGCGATGCATACCCGAGCTCCAATAAAACCCCAAAGGATTGCAGTGACAGGTGAAAGCGGGTGGGAGTCCTAGACGCGTTTCGTCACCTCCGGTGACTTTCTCAGGAGGCGGTATTTTTTACCGACATACGTCATAGCACTCTCCAGGCGGGTATCAAAAAAACTGCATACCCATAATTACTAAATACATCCTGGACTCCAATGTTACTAACCCTGTTTATACTGATGATCTAATTATTGTTACCACCAGGGCAGTGGTGCAACTAGCGAGCGGTGGGCCCAGGTGCAACAAAATGCTTTGGGCCCTCCCCCCCCATCCCATCCAAGTCCACCCCCTCACCCCTGGAGAGGATCTGGTGAGGGGGACCTGCTCAGGGCCAGAGAAATGGATACCTAGCAACAGTGCCGTAACTAGACATTTTAGCACTGTGTGCAAGAAGCAGCATCGGAGCCCCACCCCTGCATGTAAAACAGGGGCAGTGTGCGCCGTAGGCGCGCGCAAAAATACATAGTGGCGTGGCTCCGTGGGGAAGGGGTGTGGCCACAAAATAATACCAATTCATAAAACGGTGCACAGTAGTCTCCATTATTCAAATTACGCCACACAGTAGCACCACTACACCAGGTAGAGACCCTTTTACACCTTACGGCAGACAGATTCCTCTATTTACACATTACAGCAGACAGCGTCCCCTTTTTACACATTACGGCAGACAGCGTCCCCCTTTTTACACATAACGGCAGACAGCGTGCCGTTTTTACACATTACGGCAGACAGCGTGCCCTTTTTACACATTACGGCAGACAGCGTGCTGTTGTTACACATAGCGGCAGACAGCGTACACTTTTTACACATAACGGCAGACAGCGTGCCCTTGTTAAACATAGCGGCAGACAGCGTACACTTTTTACACATAACAGCAGACAGCGTGCCCTTTTTACACATAACGGCAGACAGTGTCCCCTTTTTACACATTACGGCAGACAGCGTGCCCTTGTTACACATTGCGGCAGACAGCATCCCCCTTTTTACACATTACGGCAAGCAGATTCACCCTTTTTACAAATTGCGGCAAGCAGATTCCCCCTTTTTACACATTGCGGCAAGCAGATTCCCCCTTTTTACACATTGCGGCAAAGATTCCCCCTTTTTACACATTACGGCAGGCAGATTCCCCCTTTTTACACATTGCGGCAAAGATTCCCCCTTTTTACACATTACGCCAGGCAGATTCCCCCTTTTTACACATTGCGGCAAGCAGATTCACCCTTTTTACACATTGCGTCAGGCAGATTCCCCCTTTTTACACATTGCGGCAAGCAGATTCACCCTTTTTACACATTGCGGCAAAGATTCCCCCTTTTTACACATTACGGCAGGCAGATTCCCCCTTTTTACACAGTGCGGCAAAGATTCCCCCTTTTTACACATTACAGCAGGCAGATTCCCCCTTTTTACACATTGCGGCAAGCAGATTCCCCCTTTTTACACATTGCGGCAGACAGTCCCCATTTTTGAAGAAAGAAAGAAAGAAACAAAGAAAGAAAGAAAGAAAGAAAGAAACAAAGAAAGAAAGAAAGAAAGAAAGAAAGAAAGAAAGAAAGAAAGAAAGAAAGAAAGAAATAATTATACTTACCCTCTCCGCTGGCTCAGGCTCCTCGGTGCAGCTTCTATTCACGATTCCCGGGCAGGAGAGAAGGAGGAGGAGGGAGGTGGAGGAGGGAGCCGCAGCAGCGCTGTGTTATTGGTGGAGGCGCTGCTGCTGCCCCTCTGCTTCACTATAGGCTGTTCTCGGAAGACAGCCTATAATGAAGCAGAGGGACAGCAGCAGCAGCGCCTCCACCAGTAACAAAGTGCTGCTGCGGCTCCCTCCTCCACCTCCCTTCTCCTCCTTCTCCCGCATACCGCTGCGCTCCTCTCCTCTCTGTCCGGGCGGCTGTGTGCTGCGGGCAGCGGTTGCCCGAAGCACACAGCAGCATGGAATGAGTCAGTTTGACTCATTACATGCTTTGGGCCCCTGGGCAGTGGCGGGTCCCAGCAACGCACTGGTTGCACTGGCGGTAGTTCCGCCTCTGCACCAGGGATAGGAACTAACCATTTCTAACATTGTTTCCAGTGGAGGAAAAATATACAAATAATTCCTCTCTGAGGATTGCTCTGATACATATGAATCTATTTTATGAAATCTTTTCTAAATGTATGCTTATTAGTTTGATTGTTTGTTTTTAATGGTTTTATATGAACATTGCAGAAATCCCTGATCATAAACCCAAAAGTCCTTATATCACAAAGGACAGCTCTTCTGGGGTGACCAGTCCCTTGGGATTTTAATTGTAAATCTACATGCATAGAGTACCAGAATTATTTATGCCACTATGCATGTGGTAAGTAGTTGGTGAATTGCATTTGCACGATATATACTGCCCTGGGGCCCTTAAAGTGTATACACGAGTGAATGTCCAATTACAGAGCTGATATATAAAGTAGGAGCTATGTCTCTATATCACACATAGAACTTGCCTGTGTAATAATGGATTTCTCTTACCCAATCAGGTGACCTAATCCAGGAGGTAGCTTTCTCTCCAAAAGTCAGGCATAGCAACCAATTGAACAGGCCTCTCAGCTAGGCTTCCTATGTAGTACAACAATTCCCAGCCAAAATTGATTGCAATTTTTCTTCAGACAGTCCGTGGTTCTCCTCAGCAAATCTCCCGGAAACACTGCTGCCAATTTCTGCTTGTCTCTTCATCTCTGTTGCTGGTCTCTGTCTTTCCTCTGCCCACTCATCTCTCTCCGCTGCATATTTCTGCTCTCTGCCTTCTCCTAGCTCTCCTCTCTCCACAGCACTAACTATCACTACTCAAACTGCTTTTTATAAATCAACTTTATTTAAAATGACACTGGCCTCTACGCCATTTTCCAAAATGGCAGCTGTGGGGTATCACAATACTACAGATCACAGGTTCTCAAACTCAGTCCTCAGGCCCCCACATTGTTAATGTTTTCTAGGTCAACTGCGGATTTTTAAAATGTGCCAGTTAGTGTTATTATCATAAGGTCTATCTCTTACATTTTTTTACAATATCATTTTAGTAAATTTGTGTAGATCATATTTCCCATACTTGTAATGGGAAATGCAATCTGGTTACTAAAAAAATGCCTATTTAAGGGATTGGAGGAGAATTTTGTGAATTCTCCTCTAATTAGTCATTAGTACTTTCAGGTGATACTAAAATAATGTGAAAAGTGTGTGAAAACACCCTATTTCATATTATTTTGATAAATATGCCGTTAATGTTTTCTCTATGGGGCCTACAGCAGTGATGTATGGTGGAGCCTTTCCTGTCATACTAATGTATACGCCAGAGTTTTTAATATATAAAGTACTGTATATGATAAATACAAATAAAGTATACGACAAATACAAAGAATATATCAGAAATATCTTCTTCGTATTATTCTAATCATTTTCATAGTCAGAACTCTGGAGTAAAATGTCTATGGCAGGTGGAGCAGTGCCCCCCCCCCCCCCCCTGCTTATCCCTTCCGCAGATCTCTGATCAATATTCACCAAATTTCCAGCAGTATATACTGCTGCACCTGTGTATAATGCCCAGATAAACCCTTGGGCTCATATTGTAAATCTGGCTCTGGTACAAGCCAGTGCCTCCTGAGCCATTTACCTCACCACACGTCCCTGGCATACAGAATGTATAAAGATCTGAGCTCAGGCCCCAAATTTAACATTCCTTATTGCCAAATATCACTGGAATTTAAGGCACTATTGAGAGAGCTAAAGTACTAACCAATCAGCTCCTAACTGTCATTTTTCAATTGTAAAATGTAAGGCAAAAGCTGATGGCACTTATCTATCACAATTTTATATCTCTTTGAGGTTTGCTAAATACCCCCTAAGGCTTAAAGAGGTAAAGTGATATCTAAATGATCACTTACCTTCCCGTTTCACCAATGATGATGGGGCTTCCAATACTATAAGTACAGAAATAAATATTTTAAAAGGGCTTCCTCTAAAGTGCAGTTGTATTTTGGAAATATGTTCTGTCAACACTTACCTACATCCAGATTGTCACCACACAGGCTAATATCTGCAAATATCCATCAATGGCAAAATATACTAGACTATATTTCACAATCTGCAGTCATATCAGTAATCATACAGTATGAAGCACAGAAAATGTTGACATATGTTTGGAACACAAACTATTTTTTTTTTTTTTTTTTTACCCCAGTTACATTTTAATCTGTGAAACCTAGAAAGTATCTAATTTTAAGAATTGCTCTCCGCACTCAAAGAGAGACAATTCTGAAAATCTCTTGGTGTTTACATTTTAAAACAGCCGATAAGATGTTTAAATGACTTGAGTAAACGTCTGAGATCTTTATCACTTAATACAGTGACAGTCTACACTACCTGAGAACATTATTTGAAGCTCAGATAGGACATATATATTCACAATATACAGTAGGAATTCCCTAGATTTCCAACACTTCAGTGCAGTTTTTCTTTTTCTTCTTTTTTTTTATTTTTATGCCGGATAAATTAAAGTGTCATCTAGTGAATTATAAAGGAAGGTGAATTAATTTCTATCAATCAGAAAGCCAACTCTCCGTCAGCAATTCCCCAGATATTTGTATCTGAAAACCGTTAGGGAATTCTAGTAGAGGCAAGTCTATTAATTCTCCATGTACTTGTTGATGAAAAAAAAAGGCTATCAGGATTATGTGTTGAATATTTCTGGTGTAGGAAAAGTACGAGATGCAATTAATCTCTGTGAACTAAAATATACCTCTTTTCATTAATCTTTTATTGTAAATGAGCAAAGTAATTGAACCAGTACTGCACTATCAGAATAAATGCAATGCCTGAGAGATATGCATGAGAGAGTACAAACTGATTGAGTATTAAATATCTAACGGCAATAATCTATGGTTCATTACCTTTATTTTGAGATTCTTAGTTGCAGAGAACTTGAATTTTAAACAGCCTGATCTTTGAGACGAGCTACTATCAAACACTGAAAATTGCAAACGTACAAAGAAACCCAAAGTAGTTCTGCTTTCTTTGGGTCATTTTTATATGTACTTAAGACAAAATGCTTAATCTGCCCAAAATATTATGTATGTGTGCAGTTTGAATGCAGGCTGGTGAGGGAATATGGGGAATTGTAAAGTAAGATTGATGCACTGAGAGATTCTATTTTCTATCAGTTTTTTTCTCCATCCGCTGTGAAGATATTTTATAGTGCCCTATAAAAAGGAAGCTGTGGAAATTATCCACTGGAACCATTAGCTCCTGTTTTTACAGTTGATCTCCAGCTACGGAAAACAATCATTTGACATTAGTATTGCATAAAACTTGTGCCTTTTTAACTCCAGACAAAAATAAAAGGAGAAAGAATATGAATCTATGGCACATTAATTAAGATGATTGCTTATTTTCTGCCCATCTTATGTGAGGAGCATAGGACTAAGCTGTCTGTTTATAAATAACCATATTTTATAGTCAATATGCGAGTGCTGTGACCCAGCAAGCTACAGCATAATCTGAATCAGGATCTCAACAGGCTCTGTTGGGTCTCAGTAAAGATATATTAGATAAGTGGTTCAAGGAGCAATAACTACAGACCTAGGGGTGGAACAGGGCATTGTTGGACCTCATGGAAACATTTTGGGAGTAGGTGCTCCAACTTCCTTGGCCCCCATCCTTTTCTCGCAGGAGTTATGGGATCTGGGGACTCTTCTGCATATGTGCTGGTCCGTTACTTGTGTAATGGAGTCCAAATCAAGACCTTCTTATGCTCAAAAGGAGCCCTCATTGTGCTCTTCTGATATAAGGACAACCCTCCTCTCTGGGCATTGTACTGGTGCATCCCATTTATGTCACAGCTCTCACTGTTTTAATACAGTTTAGAAAATGAAACCTAAGATTGTATTTTTTATCGTAGGTTATACAGTATTTGTGCATTAATGGCATATTATTTGTACATGTGGTTAAGTATGGACCATGGTGTTGCTGAAGGGAGCACTAATGGAAGTAACAGCTACAGAAGGAGAACTTCTAATGAATTTGTATTAAATTATTATTCTCCTTTATTTATATGGCGCCACAAGGGATCTGCAACGCACAGTTTCAGAGTACATAACAAATAAGCAAAACAAGAAAAGAATGATTTACAGTTTAAGACAATAAAGGAGAAAAACAAGCAGATGACACTGAAATAAGTATCAGCTTGGCAGAAAACTGAGGGATTTGGTGCCGTCAAAGGGAATATGGAGTAGATGGTTTAAGTAAGAGAATGAAAGGCACATGAGGAAAGGGGTGGTCTTCTGTTTGCCGGCGGTCGGGCTCCCGGCGCTCAGTATACCGGCGCCGGGAGCCCGACAGCCGGCATACCGACACTTATTTTCCCTCGTGGGGGTCCACGACCCCCATAGAGGGAGAATAAAATAGTGTGGCGCGCGTAGCGTGGCGAGCGCAGCGAGCCCGCAAGGGGCTCATTTGCGCTCGCCAAGCTGTCGGTAAGCCGGCGGTCGGGCTCCCGGCGCCGGGATGCTGGTCGCCGGGAGCCCGACCGCCGGCCAGCCGTAGTGAACCCGAGGAAAGAGGGCCCTGCTTGTGAGAGCTTACATTCTAAAGTACCAACATAACGCTGATTGTGACTGTTTTTGAGCTTAATTCATAATCAAGCTTACAGTTTTTGTAAGGAAGGTCCATCTTAATGCTCTTTAGCAGTCAGACCAAGGAAAGATTAAAAGACAGGGAAATACATTGACAAATAGAAAATAGTTAAGTGAGTGTGGCTAGTTTAAGTACATATGGATGTAGTGTGGCTTACTCATATGGATATTGCATTTATACTGTACAAGTGAGAGCCTATTTGCTTAGTTCTGTACCACTGCCAGCTACCCACATGCACAAACTTTGCTCTAAATCCTCTCCCCTACAAAAACAGGCATTTGAGCTAGCAGTGAGACAGCCATAGAGGAGTGTCTAAGGGGTATATGTACTAAGCCTTGGATGGAGATAAAGCGGACAGAGATAAAGTACCAGCCAATCAGCTCTTAAATGTCATGGTACACGCTGCATTTGAAAAATGACAGTTAGGAGCTGATAAGTTGGTACTTTGGGGTCTATGAACTAAGCCTTGAAGAGACATAAAGTGGACAAGATAAAGTACCAACCAACCAGCTCCTGTCACGCCTGTAGCATGGAGCAGTGAAAAGAGTGGAGAAGTGAGCCAGTGGAGAATTTGCCCATGGCAACCAATTAGCTTTGAGGTAACATTTATCAGGTGCATTATATAAATGTAAACATACCTGTAGCAGCTGATTGGTTACCATGGGCAACTTCTCCACTGGCTCACTTTTCCATTCTTTTCACTGCTCCATGAATAGACCCACTTTGTCTCCCCCACTTTATCTCTCTCCTATGCGTGGTAGATAGACGGATAGATGGATGGATTCCTAGTATAAGTCTTGAAACTAGACTCTAAGTGCCGCAGCATTTACTTATATATATATATATATATATATATATATGTATATATATATACACTGGAAAACAGCCCGGCACTCCCCTTACGCAATACATATGGCTGTGATGCCCTCCTAGAGAAAACTGCTCTTCCTCAATGTTAGATTCGTGGAGCAGGCGGCACTCAAACAGACTCTTAAGTAGATATGATGAAGGTCAGTTTAATGATCCAACATGTTTCGGGGATATAACCCCATCCTCAGGGCCAGATTGTCTGGCTCTGAGGATGGGGTTATATCCCCGAAACATGTTGGATCATTAAACTGACCTTCATCATATCTACTTAATAGTCTGAGTGCCGCCTGCTCCACAAATCTTATATATATATATATATATATATATATATGTATATCTTTCAGCAATAAATTGCACACACTTCAATGTCTTAATCCAGGGGTGCCAGGTCAAAATTAATACACTGTCCGCACCTCGCGGAGTCCACAGGTGACAGACACAAGGAGACCAGCACACCACCAAGTATCAAAAATAGAAAAATGATTTTAATACAAAAATAGCATTTTAGTATCCTAGTGGATACTGGGTTTCTGTACTTTAGTACCGTGGGGTATAGATCGGGTCCACTTGAACCTGGCACTTTAAAACCTTTAGTGTGTTTATGTGTGTGCTGGCTCCTCCCCTCTATGTCCCTCCTACCAGACTCCGTTTAGAAAAATGTGCCCAAGTAGCTTTTTTATTTGAGTTATTTTCAGGTAGCGCTGGTCAGCAGCCAGGCTTCCTGCTTTGTGGGACTTAGAGGGAGAACGAACCAACCTCCTGAGGGTTAATGGTTCGTAATCCCAGCTGACAGGATACTGAGCTCCTGAGGTACTGATCACACATCGTTAGTATGTGTGCCCATACCAGCAGCCTGCCACCTCCCTCTAACAGATGCCAAAGTTTCAGGCGCAGTGAGTGTTACACCGGGGTCATGTGGCAGTCACGAGCTGCGGTGCTCACGGTCATTAAAGGCTTTGTGTGTATTGTTATACATATTCTGATGTTTTAATAACATGGGCAGTATAATAATCTATGAATCAGGGACCACACGCCATTACAGGTGGTGGGGCTTCATGGAGCGGGACCAGAGGCAGGAAGGCGCCATTTCCTGCTGCTGCGGATCATCCAGTCTGCATGAACGCTGCTCCTCCAGAGATCCACGTTGTTACAAGACTCTATACTGGTACCAAGGGGTCATAGAGAGGGGGGAGCACACCAGCGGTGATGCCGCTGCACTCCTGTCAAGTCATACACATATTTTACACTTTGTACTGCTGTGTTCTGTGTGCTGGTGTCCGCTGCTCAGTGTCACTCCAGGGTCTCTCTAGGGTCTGTGTGGAGGTGTTGGTCAGTGGGCTGCACTGTAAAATGCACATAAAAATAACCTACAACACACACACAACAGGGAAGCTTAAATGTTAATTTAACTTCACATGCAAACTTGCAAGTTAGTATAAATTCAGTTCTCTTTGTGCTCAACTGATTAGTATGCACATACAATTAGTATTTAGTGAGAAAGTATTGCTCAGTTCTTTAAGTATCAACAGAAGGGGTATTCAGTGATGGTATACCTCACCCTTCCATTAGAGTACCAGTTTTAAGGAGCGCTCCTGTTTAAATGTGCAGTCCCGTATACCTCCTTTTCCTCCATGTACTTTGGAGTCCCAGCGCTGTGTAAGGGAGAGGAGGGCTGTATCAGCAAGTACGGGGAGCGTGTACGGAAAGCATTCAAGCAATTCTAATGGCCCTGGATTGGCCTCGACAGGCGTGGTACTTGGACATACTACCCATGATTCTGGAGGATCCCTGGCCTCTTCCACTCCAAAAGGATCTTCTTCAACAAGGTCCATTCATCTATCCAGACTTACAGCTGCTATGTTTGACGGATTGGATGTTGAGAGGGAGATTCTAGCAAGAAACGGTCTTACCTACCGGGTGGTTTCCACCATGGTCCATGGTGATTTTTCATGAAGACAGGGCGGAACTCAGGACCCGTCCTCAGTTTTTGCCAAAAGCGGTTTCAGCTTTTCATGTCAATCAGCCCATTGTGGTCCCGGTGTTGTCTGATGTTTCCATTGGGCCAGAGTCCTTGGATGTAGTGAGGGCTCTGAAGGTTTATGTCAAGGAGACGGCTCATCATCGAAAGTCTGATTCGCTATTTGTCTTTTATGATGCCACAAAGATTGGTCGTCTGGCTTCTAAGCAATCAATTGCTTGTTGGCTCAGGTTGACCACTCAACAGGCCTATACTTTGGTGGCTCTGCCTTTGCTGACTTCTATTCAGGCCCACTCAACGAGGTCTGTGGGCTCCTTATGGGCGGCTGCCCAGGGTGTCTCGGCCTTACAGTTGTGCCAAGCTGCTATTTGGTCTGGTTCGATCACCTTTGTGAAATTCTATCAATTCGAAATCTTGGCCAAGGATGACCTTCAGTTTGGTCAGGCGGTTTTATAGGGGTCTCAGCACTCTCCCACCTGTTTGGAAGCTTTGGGACTTCCCCATGGTACTAAAGTACAGAACCCTAGTAACCACTAGGACGTTAGAAAAAATAGGAATTTGATACCTAGGGGTAATTCCTTTTCTCATAGTCCATAGTGGATACTGGGCACCCACCTCAGTGCTTCAATTCCTGCTTACTTGCATAAGTATTTGGTTGGTCTACCGTTGGGGTCCCGCTATGTTGTTGGGATAGCTGTGCTATCCTGGTTGGGTTGGTGTTGCTATCCTCTGTTCTGGTTAGCGCCCTCCTTTTGGTTATTGTTGTGTATTGGCTTGTTGCCTCACCGCTGTTGTATTTATTCCTTCTCTCGTGGTATGTGTCTCCTCGGGCACAGTTTCCTAGACTGAGTCTGGTAGGAGGGGCATAGAGGGGAGGAACCAGCACACACATACGCACACTAAAGGTTTTAAAGTGCCAGGCTCCAGTGGACCCGATCTATACCCAATGGTACTAAAGTACAGAACCCCAGTATCCACTACGGACTACGAGAAAAGGAATTACCAGTTGGTATAAAATTCCTATTTTTAGGCCTTTAGAACAAATAACTTTATATTTATCCAAATTCAGTGGATATAGTACATGGTCATCCCCACAGTCCATTTCGGTTATAACATCTTCATCATAGGGTCAGCTAAAACGGGCCTTAGGGATGGCCATGTACCTACTTATTGACTACATCCACTGAATTTGGATGAGTATAAAGTTATTTGTTCTAAAGGCCTAAAAATGCTATTTCTGTATTAAAATGGTTTTTCAATTTTTGCTACTTGGTGGTGTGCTGGTCTCTTTGTGTCTGTCCCTTGTGGACTCTGCGAGGTACGGACTGTATATATATATATATATATATATAATATTTCACAAACACACATGCATGCATGCACATTTACACACACACACACACACACACACACACACACACACACACACACACACACACACACACACACACCACCCCCCCCCCACCCCCCCAGGGCTGAGTTTGAGAGGAGACCGGCTGCCACTGTGAGTATATACGGAGCTGCTGACTCCGGACCTACTGCATGCAGAATGCTGAGAGCTCTGAAGATTTAAGCTCTCTGACACAGCAGCTGTAATCGTGGTTGCGGTTTGTACAGAGACGGTGAAACAGCTGTCTCTGGGGAAAAAATGCGGTCCATCAGGGGACGCTCAGAAACCTCACCCTGCATGCGCTACTGCCTTCAGTCAGTGGCTTTTTTGCTTTTAGCAGTTCTCTTCATTGTGGTGTAAGTAAGTGTTAAGAACCACAAACAGTGGTTCATTCCTGTTTGCATTCTGTTTATTAATTTCATGTATTGTAGTTCTGTTTGCATGCCAGGATTTCCATTGTATTTGTTCAGAGGACTCTTGTTGGCCGCCGGTGGTGAGTCGGTGTAATTGCAGCCTGTTTCTATGTGTTTAGCCTCACCTGTCTGATAGCTGATCATTATGTGGTGAGTCTCTGTACTGCAATCTGGCTCTGGTCTGTGTTACTCTCACCTGCAGCTGTTTTGGTCATTATCTTGTGCCTGGCTTCCAGCCATCCTGATTGGGGCGTGTTCCCTTATTATCTAGCTAGCTCTGCAGTTCTGAGCTGCTGACAGACGTTCTGTTAAGATACCTGTATGTTCCTGATTAGTGTCTTGTCCAGTATTGCATCTGTGTCCCGGCCCTGTCTGATACTGGTATCCTGTGTACTCAGATCTGTCAGAGTCTGGAGCTTCTTTTGAGCTGCTTCTTGTCCTGGAGCGTTCCTGTCCAGAAACCCAGTGATTCTGTCAACCTTTGATCCATAAGTCCTGTGGTATTGCCTGTTCCTGATCCAGTTATCCATTGTCTTGGTGTCCTCTGGCCTGTTGTCGGAATCCTGCATACCCTCCGGTTCTGTGAGCCTGTGTCTGCGGCTTTGTGGGTTCTTGTCCGTCCGCCTGTATTCACACCGGTATCGTGAGTAGCGGCTTTGCCGCATCTTACGCCTTGGCCATAGCTTCTTGTTATATTTGCTTTGGATTTTCGGCAGAGGGTTCTGCGTATGCTGTCTTCGCCGGTACACAACAGTATTGTGTCGGCGTGTGGTCAGCATTTCCTTTGTTGTAGTTCGTCTTGGCGGCAGAGCTGCACATACTTTTGTTTGAGTTCTGTAGTTGCCCCTAAATCGGGTTTCCCTTGTTCTCGCCCTGTCTCAGTTTACGCCTTGTCTCCAACTAAGACCGGGGGGCATCAGAGTTGGGCAGACATAATCCGCCCTTCAAACGCGGCTGCCGTGGGCCCAAACAAACATAGTCTCGCAGGCGTAGACTGACCACACGGGTGGAACGACGGAGTCAGGGTTCTGTAGGGGTTGCTGCTGAACTCCGTTCCCACTCCAGCATTACGTTCCTGTACTTGGGGCTCATCCGCCCAGTTTCAGGAGTACCCAGTACAGTGAACGTAACACTAAGATCCAGTGCAGGGCCTGTGGAAGGGTGTTTGGTGCCCCCCTGCAAACTATATACATAATGCTCCCCCCAGTAGTAGCATCCTTATACGTAATGCCCCCCTCTGTAGTAGTAGCATCATTATATGTAATAACCCCCAGTAATAGTAGCATCCTTATACATAATTCCTGCCAGTAGTAGCGTCCTTACACGTAACGCCCCCCTCAGTAGTACTGTAGTAGCGTCCTCACATGTAATGTCCCCCAATAGTAGTAGCATTCTTACATGTATTGCTCCCCCAGTAGTAGTAGCATCCTTATACGTAATGCCCCCCTCTGTAGTAGTAGCATCATTATATGTAATAACCCCCAGTAATAGTAGCATCCTTATACATAATTCCTGCCAGTAGTAGCGTCCTTACACGTAACGCCCCCCTCAGTAGTACTGTAGTAGTGTCCATACATGTAATGTCCCCCAATAGTAGTAGCATTCTTACATGTAATGCCCCCCCCACTAGTAGTAGCGTCATGGCCCTCCAGTAGTAGTAGCGTCCTTACATGTAATGTCCTTCCCCAGTAGTAGTAGTGTCATGGCCCCCCAATAGTAGTAGCCTCTTTATATGTAATGCTCCCCCAAGCAGTATTAGCATCCTTACATGTAATGTCCCCCCAGTAGTAGTAGTATCCTTACATGTAATGTCCCCTCAGTAGTAGTAGTATCCTTACATGTAATGCCCCCCCAGTAGTAGTGGCGTCCTTACATGTAATGTCCCCCTAGTAGTAGTAGTATCCTTACATGTAATGTCCCCCCAGTAGTAGTAGCGTCCTTACATGTAATGTCCCCCCAGAAGTAGTAGCGTCCTTACATGTAATGTCCCCCCAGTAGTAGTAGCGTCCTTACATGTAATGTCCCCCCAGTAGTAGTAGCGTCCTTACATGTAATGTCCCCCCAGTAGTAGTAGCGTCCTTACATGTAATGTCCCCCCAGTAGTAGTAGCGTTCTTACATGTAATGTCCCCCCAGTAGTAGTAGCGTTCTTACATGTAATGTCCCCCAAGTAGTTGTAGCATCCTTATGTAATGCCCCCCAGCAGTAGCATTCTTATATGTATTGCCCCCAGTAGTAGCATCCTAACATGTAATGGCCCCCCAGTAGTAGCTTCCATAATGTGTGCGCACACAGACACTCCTCAAACACACACACCCACCATACACACGCACACACACACACACACACACACACACACACACGCGCATACATTTCTCAGCCTGGTCCGTGTAGCTCCAACCCCTCCATCCCATGTAGCTCCACCACCTGCATCCAGTGTAGCTCCGCCCCCTCTTTGGATCTGTACACAGCCGCTGTCACACAGGTTAGGGGAGTAGGCTTTTCATGCTGCCGGCGCCGCTGCCTACCAGACCGTGACAGGCACTGCAGCCGGCAGCAGCATCAGGGGGGACAGGGTGGTGCAGCAGCAGGGAAAGGATGCAGAGCAGGGAAAGCACCTCTCCAACATAGCGCCTCCCTGCACTGCATCCCTTTGCTGAGCAGGTAGCGCAGGGCCTAATCCAGTGCATGTCCATCTAGAGGGTGTGCTGGGATATGCAATTCCAAATAGCTGGAAAGCCATGGGTTACACAGGTATCAAGACAGCCACTTAATACTGTACATCAGATGCGACCATGCCTGCAAGTGCTTTATCTGACCTGGTCGTACAGGATGCGACCAGTCAGATAAACTGTGTTAGCAGCGGCAGGCAGTGGCGTAACTACCACCCCCTCAGCCACTGCGGAGGCTTTGAGGCGCAGGTCCCTCCCAGGTCTCTGGCGGCGGCGTGTCTGTCAAATGAAGTGCTGGTTCTTGAGCCAATCAGAGCTCGCGGACCGACAGCCAATCAGGAGCTGCAGCTGCCAGTCCAAGAGCTCTGATTGGCTCACGAACCGGCACTTCATTTGACAGACACGCCGCTGGAGACACAGGACGGACACAGGAGAAGCGTGCGCTGTGCCCTCTGGCTCCTTCCCGGACTCAGACTGTACCCTCATTCTCGCACAGCAGCAGGGGGTGGGTGTGTACCTGACACTGGGGGGGAATATTTGGCACTGGGGGCATATGTAGAGCTGGCACTGGGGGGGCATATGGGGCACTGGGGGCCTATGTGTATCTGGCACTGGGGGGTGGCATATTTGGCACTGGGGGCATATGTATAGCTGGCACTGGGGGGCATATGTGTCACTGGGGGCATATGTGTTTCTGGCACTATGGGAGTATATATTTATCTGGCACTGTGGGGGAATATCTGGCACTGGAGGCATATGTGGCACTGGGAGCACAGCCCTAGCAACAAGCATTACCCCCTGGTAACATGCACAACACCGAGCTCATGAAATCCCTGGCAACAAGCATTACCCCTAGCAACGAGCATGACACCCAGTGCATGAAACCCCTAGCAATGAATATTACCCCCTGGTAACAAGCTTGACACCCAGCACATGATACCCCTGGCAACAAGCATAACACCTAGCGCATGAAACCCCTGGCAACGAGCATGACACCTCGAGCATGAAAACCCCTGGCACCGTGCATGAAACCAAGAGCATGAAACCCCTGGCAACGAGCAGGTAATTTAAAAGTAATTAGAAGCCTTACTGTAGGGCTTAATGTGTAATGGGCATTGCGGTGTGTGTCATAATGTATCACAGACATTGCGGTGTGTGTCATAATGTGTCACAGGCATTACGGTGCGTGGTATACTATATCACGGGCATTGTGGTATGTGGTATAATGACTCAGAGGCATTGCAGTGTTTGGCATAATGTATCATGGGCATTATTGTGTGTGGCATAATGTCTAAGGTCCATTGCAGTATGTGGCATAATGTATACTGGGCATTACTATAAGGAGGAAAAATTACAAATAATTTAAGGGGCATGAATCAGGATTATTTTTTTTTCCTGTGGTGGCCAATGTCTGGGCGTGCAGGTTGCAAAACTGGGGTATAAAGTAGTCTTTTCCTGCAATGCCACGCCCATTTCAGCAAGACCACACCCCTTTTTGCGGGGATGCAAATTCATCACTTTACCAGTGCCAATTATGGGAAGGGGGGAGAGAAATATTTCTAGTTACGCCAATGGCGTCTAGTTACGCTGCTGCTGTTAGAGGGACCACATGGTCCCTCTGTCTCCCCGCACCCCCCTCCTGTGTCTGCCGTGCTGCCGATTATTGCTGATCTGTCAGCACAGCAGGATCCCTCTCTCCAGCGGCCTCAGACAATAGCAGCCACTGGTAAGTATAAACCCCCCCCCAAGCTACCCCCAGACTTCCCACGTGTACCTGGCAGCTGTCCGGGATCTAGAAACTATAGTCATGATGGTCACAATGTTACCGATGTTCCGATGGTCGCGATATTCCCGATCAATGTTTCAATGTTTGGGGGAAAAAATAATACAAAAAAAATACAAAAATATGTATTTTTTTTTTTTTACCTAAAATCATTTTGGATAGGGTTAAATTCATGTTCTCCACCTAATTCACTTAAAAAAAAAAAAAAAAAGACAATTTTGGAGCAGTTTTTGAGGAAGAAATTGTCAGTTAAGTGGTATTTAAGGTGAAACTTGTCACCATGAGGTGTATCACTGATTTGTGTAGTGTACCTGTGGCCCTGACAAAGGATTATGGTCTGAGAATTAATAATAATAATAATAATAATAATGACTAAACTTGGGTTGCCTCGCAGCTCCATCACTAAAAAAAAAAATGGCTGCAGTGTCGGAAACCTGAATCAAGCCCAGTATGTACAGCAAATGCCTGACCATTAGTTCGATGATTTTTATTGGCTTAGCTGAAAAAAGGGTATTAATATAACTACGAATGTAATTAATAATAATAGCCGGGGGTGGTTTTCCCCGAAGTGGTCTCTGTGCTTGTGCGTAGATTTCCCAGAAGTCCTAACAGCATATCGCAGGAACCAGTGGCGTGCCGTGAGGTCAGTGGCATTATGACCGCAGCCATAATGTTCGTCGAGTCCCACCGAAGACTCCAACAGCCGCCAAGCCAATCCCCGCTACTGTCACTATTAATGGCCACTGCCCCATTGTTGGAGGGGGTACTATGTATAGGGGGCCAGTGTGCAGGGTTGGGAATGTGTGTTCCGCGGGCCGGGGGGGGGGGGAGAGGTAGTAAGGTGGGTAGTGTATATACTCACTGGCCTGGGGGGGGTACTGAATGTTAAGGAGGACAGGGGGTAGAGCATATTATGGGTATGTTCAGAGGCTGTTCGTTAGGATGGGTACTGTACTGTGAGGCATGGAGCACAAGCTTTACACACGCTGCTACACCAGGGGGCAGGGTGGGAGTAATATTTGGAAGCAGAGGGCAGGATGGCAGCAGTAGAAGTTCAGAGCAGGGGGCAGGCTGAGAGTAGTAGTAGTGAGGAGCAGTGGGGGCAGACTGGAAGTAGTAGTAGGGAGCAGGGGCCAGACTAAGAGTAGTAGTGGTAGGGAGCAGGGGGAGCAGGATGGAAGACGGAAGTAGTAGTGTAAAGTCAGGGACAGGATTGGATACGGTGAGCATAAGTTAGACAAGGATCTCACTTTCTCTTTACAGTTCCCGGGTCCCAGCCGCCGTTACTCCCTCAATGCTGACAGCAGGCTCACACAGGACGGATGGACACTCGGACAGCCTGAGTTGAAGTGATGGGTTACATTCCTCTGGTAGCTCACACCCATCTCTTCTCTGCATGGTCCAGGGGAGCTTGGACACGGTGGGAGGGGGGGGTGGACGCAGTCTACGATCAGGTTGGGGAGTTGGGTGGCGCAGCTACACCTATACAGCTTCAATGACTAAATGTCTGGCTGCAGCAATGTCCCCATCATCACTGGGGCTGGCCAATGGGCTTAATTCAGATATAATCGTAGATGTGCTAAATTTACAGTCACACAGACATGCAGGGAGACGCCCAGCACAGGGCTTGTCTGCCCTGCATGTCAGTCCCGACCCCCCCGCAATGGTACAAAAGCATCACACAGCAGGGAGCTCCCTGCGAGCACAACTACTGCATGCTGGCAGGCAGCTACCCACCGTGTCCAGAGTCGCAGTGGCCCGCCCCCGCAATGGTCCGGACAGGCCTGCGTTGTCTGGACCGCGCCCCTCCAATGGCATTCTAATGCCATTGGCACGACCCTCCTGCCCCGCGACTGCCTCTGCCTGTCAATCAGGCAAAGGTGATCGCAGCCCTGGTGATGCTGTTAGCATCTCACTGGTTTCTCAGGGTGCGCACGCGCAGTGTGCCCGCTGCACATGCGCACTCCAAAAAGAAATTCAGAGTGCGATCGCTGCCGCTGCAGTGATCCAGTCTTAATTACCCCCATTGTTTGCAGTACAGGCTGCACTGGCTGCACCTCACAGACATTCCCCTGAGCTGGCGCTGTCTGTGTGACAGTCGTCGGCGGGTGGCCCTGGGAGGGGGGCAGGACCTCAACTGCAGCCCTGATCTCCATGCATATGATGGGGCCTTAAAAGAGGGGTATACTCCAACGGGGAATGGCGGGAGGGGACAGTATTGGCAGACGCTAATGTAAGCTGGACGGGTGGCTGACGCTTGCGGCAGCCAGCCCGGGAAGGGGGGTGGTTTGGTGATGGGCAGTACAGATGAAATAATGGGACCTGAAACTGTCCTAGCATCCGGCCAGGCCATTCCACCCAGCTGCCGAGCACAGCATGTTTGCTACTCAGCTGGACCGGACAATCTCTATCCCCCCTCTCTCCCGCTGTCTCCTGTGTCCTCCTCCCTTCCCCCTGGGTTAGGCATCCGCAGGAAGGGGGGTGTGCCCCGGGGAAGTCTTGCGGTGCTGCCAGGCCCCCTCCTCCTCCTCCCCCCAGGGCAGAAGTAGTGACAGAGCGGAAAAGTGACACGGGTGTTCGAAGCAGGCAGGTGATGGAGTGGCGCAGCGAGCATCAGGCAGACGGAGAGTAGCAGCAGTAGGGGAGGAGAAGGCAGTAGGGAGGGCTATCTGCAGAACAGCCAGTCCGGCACTGCCCACTACCCAATTACATCTGCTCTAGTGACAGGTGCGTGCTTTCATATGGGTTGTAAGCACGCCCCTGTCAAAGAGGCACTACTAGAGGTGCCGCTTACAGGGCTTTTTCTAATGGGCTATTACTGCCCGATGCTTGGCCCCGCCCCCCGCTTCCAGCCCTTTCACAATGACAGCAGGAGGCACTGATAGAGGTGCCTCCGAAACACACTTAAAACGTTTTATTTCACACAGTAAAAATAATTAAAATGATATAAAGGCTGAAGCATATACTTATGACACAGTACCTGTGTCATAAGTATTTTCTTTGTATTATTTTAATCAATGACAGTGGAGGCACTGCCTCCCCTAACTGCACGTCCCTGGCAGGAACAGGCTACTTTCAGAGCCCCTGTCACCATGGGTGCTGGATAATACATCCAGCCGATATGATCGCATATATGATTGTGCTAATATCGCACCCACATCGCATTGCATATGCGATCTTTGATAAATCATGAAAGTGTGTGTGTTTTCTTTAACAAAAAATATCGTTGGACTTTACACTAAAAAATTATCTTTTTTAATTTCGATACATATTCATGGTACTGTAGGTAAAACCTCATTAAACAAAAAATTGACCCTTGCAAATGAATAATGGCTGAGTGCCTTGTGTTTGCCTCAAGGCTAAAATTTCCCAGTCAGTCCCTACTGATAAACAACATAAACAGCATTATCCTGACCAATATGCAGTACAGAGCACATTCTAGTGACTTCTATAAACTATATACTGTATATTAATATAGTGATGATGCAGGTTGAGTATCCCATATCCAAATATCCCAAAATACGGAATATTCCGAAATACGTAATATTATGAAATATGGAATTTTTTGAGTGAGACTGAGATAGTGAAACCTTTGTTTTCTGATGGCTCAATGCACACAAACTTTGTTTAATACACAAAGTTATTAAAAATATTGAATGAAATAACCTTCAGGCTGTGTGTATAAGGCGCATATGAAACATAAATGAATTGTGTGTAACTATGTACACACACTTTGTTTAATGCACAAAGTTATAAAAAATATTGGTTAAAATTACCTTCAGGCTGTGTGTATAAGATGTATATGAAACATAAATGAATTCTGTGCTTAGACTTAGGTCCCATCGCCATGATATCTTATTATGGTATGCAATTATTCCAAAATACAGAAAAATCCGATATCCAAAATACTTCTGGTCGCAAGCATTTTGGATAAGGGATACTCAACCTGTATACAATACAACATACCTCCCAACTATCCCAATTTCAGCAGGACAGTCTCACTTTTCAGGCAATGTCCTGCGAGTGGGGAAGAAATGGGGGGGGGGGGCACTCTGCTTGAATGGATGACGTGCACATCATCACAGGCAAGCACAAGAGCCGACACGGGGGTGCCACTCTGAGACTTCCCCCTACCTCCTCTATCCCTTTCCCAGGTAACCAGTCCATGCCCTGAAATTCTGTATTTGCCTTTGTTTACATACATGATGTGCTCTCCTACAGTATGGAAAGAAAACCTATAGAGAAATAAAATCTACATCTATGATTTTTTATTTTAGTTGCAATGTACTTTAGCAATACAGACAGTACAATAAAGCATATTCATGTGTCACATTCTTGCAGTCATACTTTACTGGTAAAATTGGGACATTGAGAAGTGTGGTGACTGTTCTATATATGTCAACGTAAAACATTGTATTGCTAATATGCTATTCTTACTTAGCAAGCACTTTTTCTTTAGATTTGCCCCAGTTTTTCTTTCATAAATATTGTTGAATAATATATTCTCAGCACTGCGCTTGTTACTAGAGATGTGCGGCTGGCACTTTTCGTGTTTTGCGTTTTAGTTTTGGTTCTAATTCCACTTTCGTGTTTTGGTTTTGGCATGGTTTGCCAAAACCACCCTTTCGTGTTTTGGTTTTGGATCTGGATGATTTTAAAAAAAAACATAAAAACAGCTAAAATCACAGTATTTGGGGGTAATTTTTCTCCTACGGTATTATTAACCTCAATTACATTTATTTCCAGTGTATTCTGAACACCTCACAATATTGGGGGTAATTCTAAGTTGACCGCAGCAGGAATTTTGTTAGCAGTTGGGCAAAACCATGTGCACTGCAGGGGGAGGGGCAGATTTAACATGTGCAGAGAGAGTTAGATTTGGGTGGGTTACTTTATTTCTGTGCAGGGTAAAAACTGGCTGCTTTATTTTTACACTGCAATTTAGATTGCAGATTGAACACACCACACCCAAATCTAACTCTCTGCACATGTTATATCTGCCTCCCCTGCAGTGCACATGGTTTTGCCCAACTGCTAACAAAATTCCTGCTGCGATCAACTCAGAATTACCCCCATTGTTTCTAGGCCTAAAAGTTGCACCGAGGTGGCTAATGACTAAGCTAAGCGACACAAGTGTGTGGCACAAACACCTGGCCCATCTAGGAGTAGCACTGCAGTGTCAGACAGGATGGCAGATTTAAAAAGTAGTCCCCAAACAGCACATGATGCAAAGAAAAAAGAGGTGCACCGAGGTTGCTGGATGGCTAAGCTAAGCATGAGAAGCCGAGCCACCAGTTATGAACATACTGTAGGCCAAGGCCTTAACCTTTCCTTGCCACTTCGTGTAGTGAATGGCATATTACCATATATTTTACGTTTCTCATCAGATAATTTCTTTTTTTTTTTCTAATTATTAATTTTTGCTTCTTGGATTTTACACGCCCTCTATGACATTGGGCATCGGCCTTAGCAGATGACGTTGATGGAATTGCATCGTTAATGTCATGACTGGTGGCAGCAGCTTCAGCACTAGTACTAGGAACTGGAAGTGGTTCCTGATCTTCCACTATTTTTTCCTCCAAATTGTTGTTCTCCATTTCACAGGACAGCACCCCTTTATTATTACAGCACACAGAACAGTGCCCCTTTATTTTCACAGCGCCCTTGTATTCTTACAGCATACAGGACCAGTGTAATGTTATTTTAACAGCTGAAGCACCCCTCTGTTTTTATAGCAGACAGGGCCAGTGTAATGTTATTAAGACATCAGCAGCACCCCTATATTTTACAGCATACAGGATCAGTGTGCTTTTAATTTTTAACAACTGCACCCAAATGTTTATAGCAGACAGGGCCAGTGTAATGTTATTAAGTCATCAGCACCCCTTTATATTCACAGTGCCCCTGCCCCCTATACAACACAGTGATAGCCAGGAAAGCAACACACATATACAGCTGCAGCACCTGGCAGTAACACCAGTGACAGCCAAGACAGCAGGGACAGCCAAGACAGCACCCCTAACACAGCACAGATACACCACAGTGACTGCAGCAGCACCCCAACAGAGCACACACTAATCCCACGCCACCACCAACAGAGAGACACAGGTCTTTCTCCCTCACTCTCCAAGTCAGGAGTGAAAATGGTGGCGACGCGCGGCTGTTTATATGGGATCCAAAGCCTGCAAGAATCCAACAGTGGTATGATGACCTTTTGCCTCGTTCTGGTTTCCGAGTATGGTGGGAAGTCCCGAGCTGGGCTCGGGATGTTATGTTCAGGGGGGGTTTCAGTTCTCAGGGAACCACACCCGTTCATCTCTAGTCAAAATACCAACATTTCAAATATCGACAAGGTCAACATACCGACATTTAAAATGTCATCAGGTCAAAAAGTCTACACAAGTTTTTCATTGCTTTTTGGTGTGTATGGCGACATAGCTTGACATGGACACCATATAAGTGTACCGTGTCCCCTTGCATGGTTTGCTGCGCTTGGCATGCTTTGGGCACAGTGCCTCGCACTATTCCCCCTCCAGGTCCACTGGGATAGTAAAGTATGAACAACTCGGTATCAGTAAAATATCATGAAAAACTCATGTTGACTTTTTGACCTGTCAACATTTTAAATGTGGTATTTTGACCTTGTCTGTATTTTAAATGTCGGTAGGTTGACCATGTCAGGATTTTAGCCATTGGTCAATGGTTGTCAGGATTTTGTCTGTCAGGATTTTTTTTGTAGGTAAATTGACTCCATCCCGTGGCCACACCGCCCCCCAACCATCCATAAGTTTTAGTAGCTTTTAGCTTTATCAGCACACACTTGCACCAGCCCTAAACCTGTTACAAGAGATTTACTCTCAACAGCATAACCTGCAATTCCGCCTAAATGTCCAAAACGTGTTCTCAGAACACACATCCTATAAGCTAGCTGCCCCGCAACTGTGACTTGTCAGACCTCAGAATTGAATTGCATGCAATTCTGAATCAGCTCTATAGTGTTCAGCTACTTTCAAAAGGTGACAATTACATACAGTGCATGCACAAGATGTAGCTGGCTTGCGGCATACTTCAAATAAATGTTAAGTCAACGAAAGTGACACTTGAAATAAAGGCAGCACCATTGTCCAATTACAATCAATGTGTTAATTAATATCTTGAATAGGGTCATGATATGCTCTTTGGAAAAAAGTTCCTTTTATGTATTTGAATAATAAAGATTAAAAGGGCCCCTGTGATCTTAACACAATTGAGGTGATTATATATTTTGTGCTGAACTATTATTTATAAGAATACAGCTTAATTAATTTTGTGAAAGCTATTTAAACCACATCATTTCATATTGCCGCTTATTTTAGAAATAATAAATGATTATTCAGGTGTATAACACAGATATCTGTTGTGTTATTCTTTGAAAACATGCAGTACCAATGATAATGTACCAATCTTCTGAAAATAGGAGGACATATATCATACCCTCCAACATTTTACACAGAAAAATCGGTACAAATCCGAAAAAGGGGCGTGGCCACGTGGAAAGGGGGCGTGGCCACGCCCCTTTTCCTATACTTTCAATGGAAGTTTGGAGAGGCAAAAATCGGTACAGACCATGAAAAAAAGGTACTGTACCTATTAAAAAGGTACAGTTGGAGGGTATGCATATATCAGTCCCTAAGTCATCAATGCCTCTGATGTCAGTTGTGTCTTCTGAAATGACAGGCATTAACAGTCAAATCTCATGCAAATAGTGTAGCCCACAAAATGGCTGCCTCCACTGCAGGGGAATAATTAGATAGTTACGCCCTTCAACCACTATGTCTGTGTGACTGGTTCATGTAAGAAACCATTCACTCTTGCTTATTTAGCTTGTGGAAAGGTTCAAGATGATGATTTGCTGGGACACTGGGAGGGTGCTGGGCACAAAAAACAAAGTACCTGGAACTAAGCCTCCTTTAGGGACTTTGGGGACATGTACTAAGCAGTGATAAAAGTGGAGAAGTGAGCCAGTGGAGAAAATTTCCATGGCAACCAATCAGCTGCTCTGTACAATTGTATAGTATGCAAATTAGAAATGTTATGTCAATGTTGATTGGTTGCCATGGGCAACTTCTCCACTGGCTCACTTCTCCACGTTTATCACTGCTTAGTACATGTCCCCCTTAGATGTGAAGATAATGGTGAGTGTGATTTGCACAATAGCCTTAACTACTCCTTCATGGGCCTAGTAGAATGGAGTGGGTGTGGAGAAAAATGACTGCATGGACCAATATTTTCTTATTGTAGCTTGTGATCACGCCCTCCCCTATATACAGTATATAGAATTGACATAACATATTTTGAAATGGGACACAAATTACACAAGTTCTGTGGCTCCCTAAATTCTAGCCTAAATTATACCTGGTTTTAATGAGCCACAAACCCTGTGTAAACCATAGGTGTCCCGGACTGAAGGGATTCTATGGCAACCTTATGTATACAGCAGTAGACAAAAAGGGTTGTGCAGAGTTGGACATGTCAGCCATAGTGGCTAATGCCTGGAAATATATAAATGTGTATACTTTACCAAATCCAGAGATTTAAGCATTTTTTAGAAACAGACCACCCATATCTGCACATTTGATGTGATACTCGTCATCGTCATCGTCATCAGTGTCTATTTGCACATAACCCTATCCTTGGTGTAAAAGATATGGGTGTGGTATGGAAGATCTACAATGTCTTAATAGACAGACATTAAGTCAACCCCATATGGTCGACATGCATTCGGTCAACAAGGTCAAAAGGTCCATAGGTAAAAGGTAGACAGTGGTCAAGGTCAATAGGTATAAAAGGTTGACCAAGTCAAAAGGTCAACTGTTGACCTTAACACTGTTGACCTATGCACTGGAACCCAAAAGATACTGTAGCCCTGAAGACAAGCATATTTATGCTTACAGACAACTCTGAATACCCTGCAATTATACTGACTAAACACTGCACAGGCGAGAACATTCAGTTACAGAGACATTATGCTGCTTCAGTCCCAAGTGGCTCTACATCGTGCTGATGATTGGTTCCATAGTGTGCACAATGCAAAAACACAAAACATAGGGGGTAATTCAGAGTTGATCGCAGCAGCAAATTTGTTAGCAGTTGGGCAAAACCATGTGCACTGCAGGGGGGGGGGGGGGGGGGGGGGGCAGATATAACATGTGCAGAGAGAGTTAGATTTGGGTGGGGTGTGTTCAAACTGAAATCAAAATTGCAGTGTAAAAATAAAGCAGCCAGTATTTACCCTGCACAGAAACAAAATAACCCACCCAAATCTAACTCTCTCTGCAATTGTTATATCTGCCCCACCTGCAGTGCACATGGATTTGCCCAACTGCTAACAAATTTGCTGCTGCAATCAACTCTGAATTCCCCCCATAATGTCTGCAAGAAGGTGGATGTTCAACTTAACTCCCAAAGATTTAAATGAAGTGCACCATGACTGAGGCTTGCAGCCATTCTATGTACATTAGCTGCATAAGGGAGTGCTTAGTGCAAAAGCAGTATAAGGACCAAGCTAGATGGGAAGAGATAAAGTGGAGAAGTTGCTCTTGGCAACCAATCAGGTTCTAGCTGTCATTTTATAGGATGTGGTAACTAAACGATAGAAGCAGATTAGTTGCTATAGGCAACTTCTCTACTTTATCTCTCCTTAATATTTGATACATCTGTCCTATGTGTGAATCTCTTCTATGTCATAAATGTCCTCTTCTCTGTAATGTAGCTCAAATTACCATGCTTGAGAACTTGCTTGTTCAAACTTATGTGCTAAAGCTAAACAGGTACTATAACTATTATGTGGGGTGGAATTCATGTGACTGGCGGTCGGGAGGCCAATGGTCACATGACCTCCTCCAGCATCCTGACCCCTCACTATCCCGATGGTCGGCATGCCGACCAACAGGGACTATTTCCACTCGTGGGTGTCCACGACACCCATAGAGTGGGAATAGGACCTGTGGCGACCGCAGGTCGCCACCGAGCCCGCAAAGGGCTTGCTGCACTCGCCCCTCCCCTCCGGAATCCCGGCGTCGGCATGATGCCGGGATCCCGGCATCGGTATGCTGACCGGCGGTCTCCTGACTGCCGGTAAGACATACTACACCCATTATGTGAGTCACTGATCTTATGCCTATGAACGATATGTCAGTTGACATTGTGCCATCACTGCACACATTCATATTCACCCATTCAGAGCACAAGTACAAGATCCACATTGGTGACTGTTTCAAACTTACATTACCATTGGTGCAAAACTTGCAGTGGTTAACATCCATGACTACTGTGTTATTAACTGTTATTAGTTGTGGCCAAAGAGCTACAGTGATATAGAAGCTTGAATTGCAATTTCAGTGTTGGCTTGAAGCTCATAATGACCTCATAGTAAACATTTAGGAACCAATAAACCGATTGCTTCGGACAAGGTGCTAACTCATTTAGACGTGTTTGCCTATTAAGCTGCTCTGTGATGCTTCGCCCTAAGGCATAGGAGTGTCTTATCTCACACCATGATAAATGGAGTGGAGAAACCAATTGCATTTGCCTGATCTATGACAATGACAGAGAAAATGTATGCACAAATTGATTGTGAGGCGCTTAGTCTAGTATGGGGTATAACATTTCTGTGTTGCCAAATGTTTACTCTGATCATGGACAGCCATGCCTTAATTAACAACTTTAATCCATGGAAATGGTACCAGCCATGACAGCAGCTCAACTACAATCAAAGCTGTCTAAGAAGAGAAAAATAATTGAAGCGCCTGTGTCTATGACTGACCAATATTATAAACTATAAAGTATCCATCAGAACCACGCTCGCTGTACTCAAGGGGCTGTATGGACCCCTAGATAGTGCAAAGATAACGAAAAAAGGGGAGAGAGAAGCGCTCATGTGTTCAAAATGGATACTCAATTAATCTATACAGAGCCGGTATAATGATATAAAAATTTATTAATTAATAAGTACACCAATAATAATGTGATTAGTAAACCTAATAAAATCAAAATGGAATAAATAAAATAATATATTTAACGTGCTGGCCAGCAGTTTTCAGTTGACACATATAATTCTAAAAAAGTGTCAGCGTATAATGAGCTGTAATAAAAGTTACTTATGTGTCAATGGTTCCACTAAATGTAATTGTCCTGGAGAGACATCAGCGTGTTGTTACTTTGTAGCGATCAAACAGTGGATGCAGTACGCTGGAATGATAAAGGTGAACTGGCAGATAGCAGCATTAGACAATTTAAGTCCGATTACCTCCGTGTTGGAAATGCGGTGTGGTCCTACCCCCGGTAACCGAGCGTCCTCGGTGTCGGGTGTTGCACGGGGGGTGCCTTTTTGGTATCACCGACTGTAGCTTCCTTCACACTTGTAGGAGGAATTGGTGCAACGGACTTCTGTAGTTGGAGCCTGCTTCGGCAATGGTGTTGCTATTGCTGGTGACTGACCACGGGTAATTCGTTTTGTGTTCCCGTGTGCTGCTCCCGCTGTACTGGACAGTTCACCTGTGGCTTAATGATGAACACTGCTGCAGCTTCGAAAAAGGGGCGGAGACGACGCGTTTCGTCACGGATCACGTGACTTTTTCAAAAGAGGAGGTACTACTTTGAAAAAGTCACGTGATCCGTGACGAAACGCGTCGTCTCCGCCCCTTTTTCGAAGCTGCAGCAGTGTTCATCATTAAGCCACAGGTGAACTGTCCAGTACAGCGGGAGCAGCACACGGGAACACAAAACGAATTACCCGTGGTCAGTCACCAGCAATAGCAACACCATTGCCGAAGCAGGCTCCAACTACAGAAGTCCGTTGCACCAATTCCTCCTACAAGTGTGAAGGAAGCTACAGTCGGTGATACCAAAAAGGCACCCCCCGTGCAACATCCGACACCGAGGACGCTCGGTTACCGGGGGTAGGACCACACCGCATTTCCAACACGGAGGTAATCGGACTTAAATTGTCTAATGCTGCTATCTGCCAGTTCACCTTTATCATTCCAGCGTACTGCATCCACTGTTTGATCGCTACAAAGTAACAACACGCTGATGTCTCTCCAGGACAATTACATTTAGTGGAACCATTGACACATAAGTAACAATCAAAGCTGTCCCTAGGCATAGACAGTATAAGCCAGAGGTTCTCAAACTCGGTCCTCGGGGGCACACACAGTGCATGCTTTGCAGGTAACCCAGCAGGTGCACAGGTGTATTAATTACTCACTGACAAATTTTAAAAGGTCCACAGGTGGAGCTAATTATTTCACTTGCGATTCTGTGAGGAGACCTGCAAAACATGCACTGTGTGTGCCCCCGAGGACCGAGTTTGAGAACCTCTGGTATAAGCAAATGCTAGTGGTATCTCAAGAGCCTTGGAGCATCAAGGTAGGCTGAACATCTAATTCTAATTAGTAATTTAGGGCTGTAGCTTTATTGCACTGGCCGCTACAATAAAGGTTGTTCTTTTTGTTCATTGCGACGCGTGTATGATGTCTTGACATCAAGCAGCACCACTGAGACAGGCAGAGCAGAGAAACCACTGCTGTGGGCAGCCAGAAGACAGCAGTGGTCAACCAGAAGACATTAAAAAAGGTAAGTGTGGTGGCTGGAGAGACACTTATGTGGGCTGGGGCCGGAGTCTGCAGGTATTCATTCATCTTGTTTGGGAGATTATATATATATATGTAAGTGTGCACTATTTTAACAACATTATGGAGCTGGGCTGAAGAATCACTTGTGTGGGCTGGAGAGACAAAATTGGTGATGAGGCTGTGTGGGATGGGAGCACAACACAATGGGGGAAGAGAAACTCAGCACGAAAAGGCTTTCCCTTCCATTATATCATGCCCTTTTTTCATGTGCGGGCACCAAAGGGAAGGGGGGCAACAGGCAAAATCTTGCCTAGGGCACCAAATTGGTCAGGGCCGGCCCTGCCTACATTTACTGTGGGGTCATTGATAAGTAATTCACTCTCCTTTTCCACCTTCTTTGGAGGGTGATAATGTGTTAGTTGATCAATTGCCCTTGACCAACTACCAAGTTGCCGGGAAGACAGGAGAATAATTTTTGATAAGGTATTAGACTTAACTTTAAAGGTCTGGCCAAAGTGAAAAAATATTTGTACCTCTGATATTCTGGTAGACTGGAACAAATATCTGTCTACCAGGGAACCTTGAGGTGCAGTTTTTGAGTGGTGGTGATACCACTCAAGCTTCAAAAGAAATTCCTAGGTTAACTGCATGAAGGCCATCTGGATATTATTACAATGAAGAATCTTAGAAGAACCTATCAATGGTGGCCTGGAATCGATTGGCAAATTGAGACTTTGGGGGTCATTCCGACCCGATCGGACGCTGCAGTTGTTCAGAGCTGTGCGATTGGGTCAGAACTGCGCATGCGCTGGCTCCGCAGTGCGCCGGCGCATGACGGACAGCCGAAGGCTGTCGTTGCCTAGCGATCTCCTCTGACTGATTGACAGGCAGAAGCGGTCACTGCGCGGGAGTTGGAGGCACGGTGGCGCTTGGCCGCCGTTTTAGTGGTGTGGTCCGGCCAACGCAGGCGTGATCGGACTGTGCGGGGGGCGGGCCGCAGCGGCTGCATGATGTCACATGCAGCCGCTGCGACCCAGGGCAGCAACGAGTAACTCCCATCCAGTCGCATGAGCTGCGCTGGCTGGGAGTTACTCTACAAGTACAAAAGCATTGCAGCTGCGCGATGCTTTTGTACTTCTGCGGGGGGGGGGGGGGGGGGCCGGTCTGACATGCTGGGCGGACTAGCCCTGTACTGGGCGTCCCCCTGCATGTCAGTCTAAGTGATCGTAGTTGTGCTAAATTTAGCACAGCTACGATCAGGTCATTCTCATTCAGTGGCTCCATTACAGCAATGGGAATGTCATCTTCTTTTTGGCAGTCTGTTCACATTGATTTTACAAGGCCATTTATACTGTAGGCAGTATATTCTTAATTCTAAATGACCAGAAGAAATTATAATTAAGTCTACCTCGATATATGTGCTGAGATATATTTCCCAGAAATGGATAACAAACAAATTTGTAGAAACAATGGGCCACAGTTCATGTTGACTAAATTTCAAAGGTGTATGAAAGAGAACATTTATTAAACATTTCACATCGACTCCACACAATACTGCCACTAATGGCTTGGATCTTCTCCATCAGGAGTCTTCTGTCGGTCATATGACCACTGGCATCACACCGCTGGTAAATGGTATCACACCCTTTTCAATTACCTACTGTAGTTAGTTTTGGCTTTGATGAGACGAGTGTGATGTCTGTAGTATTATAGCCAACGTTGGTTGAGGGTTTTGTTTGAGCATGATAGTGGTGCATTGTTCCTAGTGTAGCATTCCACTGTCTGCGTTTAATGTCATGTGACTTCAGTTTTTTTGCTGCACAGTAAAGACCTGCTAAATCATCACATCTAGGCATATTATAGTGACCTATATGTCTCTTTCTTCTATAACATTTTTAATTTATTTGAAATAAAATATACAAAATAACTCACAGTATTCCATCAGGCATTTGTTGTTATTGTTTGATACCTGTATTTCATCAATCGATGCTAACAGTTTATTGGATACTCTCGGTACTGTGTTAGTGAATTATGGTACCCCGGACTGCCTTTTCCATACAAGTTCTTTTACTAAATTAAAAAGACATAGGTTTGCATTAAGCAGTACATGTGAACTTTATGCGCAATGCTTTGGGCTAATTGCCGTAACTAATTATCCAGTGTGATAGTTACACACAAATGTTCCTGTACCTGACCTTTAAAACAACACAATAGTCTTTGGGGAATGTAAAAAGGTCAATTTTTGCTATTGACAGTCAGTTGTTAGGTTGTATTTATACTGGAATTAAAGACCTCTAAGCATTAGATGAAAGTTTATTCATATTATAAACGCACTGTTAACATTAATAAATAATATATCATGATAATGTGTTTAGGACTTCAAGAGTTTATGTGGAGGCGATGGACAGAGAATATTACATTAGAAAATGTTTAAGCAGAGTGTAATGAGCACTTAGAGTAGTCTTTTGCAGAGTCCATTTCTTCATGTGATATTTATTATCAGCAATTTATATAGCGCACACATAATCCGCAGAGCTTTTACATAGACTATTTGGCCATTCACACAAGGCCCTGCATCAGTGGAGACTTTGGGGGTCATTCCGACCCGTTCACTCGCTTCCTTTTTAATCAGCCGTGCAAACGGGTCTGGAATGCGCATGTGCAGTGGTTGCAATGCGACAGGGAACAACGGGCAGCGACTGAATTAAAGAAGAAAACGATCGCTGCTGCAATCGCACTGTGACTGACAGGAGGAAGGCTTTCCAGGATGTCAAGTGACCGTTTTCTGAAAGTGGAGTGGAAAATGCAGGTGTGTCCAGGCGTTTGGAGGGCGGATGTTTGACGTCAATTCCGGGACCTGACAGGCTGAAGTGATCACAGTGGGTGAGTAAGTCATGACCTACTCCTAAACTGCACAAAATGTTTTTGTATAGCTCGGCTGCACAAGCGATCGCAGGCTTGCTTTGCAAAAATACACTCCCCCATAGGTGGCGGCTAGTTGATCGCACGGGCTGCAAAAAGTTGCAGCGTGCGATCAACTCGGAATTACCCCCTATAATCTATATTTGCTACTACAGAGATGGATTTAGCTCTCATGGTAACATAGTATCTAAGGTTGAAAAAAGACAATGGTCCATCGAGTTCAACCTATTTGTGGTCTCCTATGCAGGATTATTTGATATAAAATTTTTACTGATGCAGATGTCTGCCATTACGTTTTATCCCTCTTTTTTATAATAACTATAGTGCGTGACTATGCACCATAACCCTGGATATCCTTATCCATTAGGAATTTATCTAACCCATTCTTAAAGGTGTTGACTGAGTCCGCCATTACAACTCCCTCAGGCAGGGAATTCCAAACACGTATCGTCCTTACCGTGAAAAAGCCTTTACGCCGTATTGTGCTGAATCTCCTCTCCTCTAACCTGAGCGAGTGTCCACGAGTTCTCTGTGTTGATCTTACCAAAAACAGGTCCTGCGCAAGATCTCTGTATTGTCCCCTTATATATTTGTAGATGTTGATCATGTCCCCTCTTAGTCTCCTCTTTTCCAGTGTAAACATGCCTAGTCTTTCAAACCTTTCCTCGTATTCCAGCGTCTCAATACCCTTAATTAGTTTGGTCGCCCGCCTCTGAACCTTTTCTATCTCCAGGATATCCTTTTTGTAGTATGGTGCCCAGAATTGTACACAGTATTCAAGGTGTGGACTCACTAGTGACTTATATAACGGGAGTATAACACTCTCGTCCCTAGCATCAATTCCCCATTTTATACATGCTAATATCTTATTAGCCTTCTTTGCTGCATTCCTACTTTGGGTACTGCTGCTTAGTTTGCTATCTATGAGGACACCTAAGTCCTTTTCCAGTACAGAATCCCCTAATTTTACCCCATTTAGTATGTAGGTGTTAATTTTGTTCTTGTTACCACAGTGCATTACCTTACACTTGTCTGTTTGAAGCGCATTCTCCATTTCGCTGCCCATGCTTCTAATTTAACTAAGTTGTTCTGAAGCGACTCAGCATCCCCCTCCGCATTTATAACTTTACACAATTTGGTATCATCTGCAAAAATTGACACCATGCTCTCTAGACTTTCTGTTAGGTCGTTAATGAAAATATTGACCAATAGCGTTACTAATACTGAGACTTGTGGTACACCACTTAGCACTTCAGTCCAATTTGAAAAAGATTCATTAACCACAACGCGCTGCTCCCTATTATCTAACCAATTTTTGACCCAAGTGCATATTGTGCTTCCTAGCCCTAATTCTTGTAGCTTGTAGATAAGTCTCATGTGCGGTACAGTGTCGAAAGCTTTGGCAAAGTCTAAAAAGATTACATCTACCTCTTTACCCTAATCTAGGTTTGCACTTACTGTTTCATAAAAGCCAAGTAAGTTGGTTTGACAGGATCTGTCCTTCACAAACCCATGTTGATTCCTTTTAATGACCTTATTGACTTCAAGGAACTTCTGAATACTATCTCTTAGAATACCTTCCAATACTTTCAGCACTATAGATGTAAGACTAACTGGTCTATAATTACCTGGTTCAGCTATACTTCCCTTTTTGAATATAGGCACTACTTTCTCTATACGCCAGTCTTTGGAAACCATACCTGATATTACTGAATCCTTAAAGATCAAAAATAGCGGTTTTGCAAGTTCAGAGTGAAGCTCCATTAGAACCCTTGGGTACCATCGGGACCCGGTGACTTATTAATCTTTTTAAATGTTTTAATCAGTCACAGACTACTTCCTTGCTTAAATAAGCACCTATCAGTGGGATATTCTCATTATTGACATTATGTGTTAGTCCCTGAATTGGGTCCTCTCTAGTAAATACTGTTGAAAAAAACTCATTTAGTGTGTCCGCTATGTCATTATCATTTTTGTTTAAAACTCCCAACTTGTCTTTTAAAGTGCCTATACTCTCCTTCATTAATCTCTTGCTATTAATGTATTTAAAGATTTTTTTGGGATTCGCTTTTCTTTCCTTTGCTACTAGTTTCTCAGTTTCTACTTTAGCCACTCTTATTTCCTTTTTGCATAATTTGTTACAGTCCTTATAGTGCTGAAATGACTCCGCTTCCCCGTCAGATTTGTATTTTTAAATGCTCGCCTTTTCTTGCCCATAAGTTCCTTTATCTTTTTGTTAAGCCACATCGGTTTATGATTTTTTTTCCTTTTTTTGCTGCTTGTATGAATAAATTTGAGAGTATTTTTAGCTAGCAGGAATTTTAGTACATCCCATTTCTCCGTAGTATTTTTTTCCTGGAAACAAACCTTCCCATTCAATATCCCTGAAAAATACCCTCATCTTTTCAAAATTTGCTTTGCTAAAGTTTAGAGTCCTAATTGAGCCAGTATACGACTGTTTATGAAAACTGATATTGAATGTGACCATATTGTGGTCGCTGTTTCCTATGGGTTCCCCTACTATAAGACCTGATAATAAATCCCCATTGTTTGTTAATACTAGGTCTAAAATTGCATTGTACCTGGTAGGTTCCTCTATTAGTTGAACTAAGTAGTTATCATTTAGTGTGTTTAAAAACATATTACCCCTAGCAGTGTCACATGAATCGTTTTTCCAGTTTATCTCTGGATAGTTAAAATCTCCCATCACTACTATGTCACCTACTCCTGCTGCTCTTTCAATTTGCTTTAGTAACAATTCCTCATCAGATACATTAATACCAGGCGGCCTATAGCATTCACCCAATACCAACTTTTTAATTCCTTTATCCCCGCATGCAATTTCTACCCATAACGTCTCAACAGTGTCTACAGTCCCCTCCTGAATATCTTCCCATATATCAGGTTTTAAAAACGGCTTTACGTAAAGACACACCCCTCCACCCTTTTTATTTAGTCTGTCTCTCCTAAACAGCGTGTAGCCCTCTAGATTGACTGTCCAATCATGAGATTCGTCCTACCAAGTTTCAGTAATGCCTATAATATCATACTATTTGCTTGCTGCAAGTATTTCTAGTTTGCCCTTTTTACCAGTAATGCTTCTAGCAATCACATACATACTACTAAGGTAAGTATTTCCCCTTGCGTTAGGGACATCTTTCACCTTATGTAGCAACGATGACCTGTAATCGTCATTGGTTAGTGCTTTGGTAAAATCTCTTTTAGTACCCATGTTAGTAACCTTACCGGCTGCTCTTACCCTCCCCCCAACTTCTCCCCCCATTTCGTTTACTACCGCCATCCCCACTATTCTCACTGCATGACCCGTAGTTTGTAGCTTAACCCTCCCCCCAGGCTCCTAGTTTAAAATCTCCTCCAACCTTCTAACCATCCTTCCCCCCAGGACCGCTGCCCCCTCCTCATTCAGGTGCAATCCATCACGACAAAAGAGATGGCGCCTGACTGAGAAGTCCGCCCAGTGTTCCAGGAACACATACCACTCTTTCCTGCACCAATCCCAAAGCCACACATTTACCTCCCTAATCTCCCTCTGCCTCCCTGGACTAGCGCGTGGCACGGGTAATATTTTGGAGAATATTACCTTAGATGAGCTTGCCTTAAGTTTCTTTCCTAAGTCCCTATAGTCTTTCTTAAGGACATCCCACCTTCCACTAACTTTGTCATTGGTGCCAATGTGCACCAAGACCGCCGGGTCTTTCCTAGCCCCTCCCAACAATCTATCTACCCGGTCCGCGATGTGCCGTACCCGAGCACCTGGGAGACAACAGACTGTACGGCGATCACGGTCCCGGTAGCAGATTGCCCTATCTGCCTTGCTGATGATAGAATCCCCTACCACCACAATCTGACTAGGTACCTCACTATCTTTTATCCCAACTGCGCCAGAGGGACCGCACCTCTGGATGCTAGAGGGAGCAGTCTCCTCCGGCACCGTCATTTCCTCACTATCATCCTACGATTCCTCGTCCAGTCGGGCAAATTTGTTTGGGTTTGATAGTTCGGAGATGTCGAGCCTCTCCCTCTTTTTCTTCCTTCTAACTGTGACCCGGCTAGCTACCTGTTCATCCTCTTCTACCAATGACCCCTCCCGCAACTCCTCCACCGTTTTATCTAAACTTTGCTCAAGATTGTGAATCTCCCTCAGTCACGTAACGGTTTGCTCTAAATCATTTACCTGGGCTTCCATGGCAACCGTTCGCACACACCTCGTGCAGATGTAATCACACTGGGCCGGCAGCTCCAGGTGTGCATACATTTTATTTATTTATTTATTAACAGTTTCTTATATAGCGCAGCATATTCCGTTGCGCTTTACAATTAGAACAGTAATAGAACAAAACTGGGTAAAAACAGACAGAGGTAGGAAGGCCCTGCTCGCAAGCTTACAATCTATACACAACATGCACTGAGTGAGGTCCCCAATCACAGCCTCCCCATATTGTTTGTACGGTCTAACTCCCTGTTACTCTCAAAGAAAAAGTAGCAAAAAAGAAAAAGTAGAAGCAAAACAATCTGGGCAAAACATTCACTTATACAATAATTAAGTTGGCTCATACTTATCTATCTTTGTGCGGTCCTTGGTCCTTCGCTGTAGTCCCCGGTACCTCCAGTGGCAGGAGCTGTAATGGCAGCAGTCTCTGTCCCCTTCTGTCCTCTCTTCTGATGACTGCAGCACCCGACTTCCTCGTCCCCTTGTGCAGCTCAGTAGAGGGTTCTGACCCCACAGGCAGGTGGTGAAGAAAACAATATGCAGCAGCGTCCCCAGAGATTCCTAGGAGATTCCTAGAACACACGCAAAAAGTGCACACACAAACAATTCCAAAATACCAAAAGAAAATACCAAAACAAACAGGCACCCTACACACCCAAAAACTCTGCCCCTCACACAAACTCCAAACTCAGCCCCTTGCTCACAAACTAGTCCCAACCCCACACACACACAGTAATCGCAGCCCCTCTCTCGCACACACAATTATCAGCCCCTCAGTCACACACTACTCTCTGCCCCTCACTTTTTTGTATTTTTTTGTATTCCTTTTTACACTCTCTTTTTTTTCACTGAGAGCAGCAGCAGCAGCTGTTTCACTTGCTGCGCTCCGCTCCGACCCCCTCTCTATCTCCGCTCTCATCGGATCCCAAGGCCTTGGGCCGATCCGGCACCCCCTCTCACGGCAGCTCCTCTGGCCGATCCGGCACCCCCTCTAACGGTAGCTCCTCCAGCTGATCCGACACCCCCCTCTCACGGCAGCTGCTTGTCCGACCGATCCGGCACCCCCCTTTCACGGCAGCTCCACTCACTCACTCCGCACTCTCCCCTCACTCTCACGCGCGCGCGCCTGACTCGGCTGTCACTTCTGGATCCGGTTCTCGCATCCTCCGTCTGCACTGCACACTGCTCTAAGCAAGACATCAATTTGGGGTCCCCCTTCCTCAAACACTCCATAGTGCTATATTTTTGTTCCTGATTTATGCCCGTTACATATCCCATCTGTACAAAACAGACACCGCTGTTGTATCAGCAAATAAAACTAGTAATGGATTTGCTTATGCTGCTAGCCATGTGTGATGTACCTCCTATACTTCCTTATGACATGCAAAAGGCTCATTGTAGCACCTATGGATTTATACATGGGACAATAAAGGCACACAAGCCCTTCCATAAAAGCCTGATAATAAGGGGGAAAAAAAGAGATTTATGGTAGACTTACCATTGTCAAATCTCTTTCTGTAAGGTACATTGGTTCCACAGGGAAACATTGGGGTGTAGAGATGGATCTTGATCCAGATACCAGCAGGCTAAAGCTTTAGACTGTCCCAGGATGCATTAGGGGCCTCCTCTATAACCCCGTCTCCAGGCACTGGAGCTCAGTTTCGTTAACCAGTCCAATGCAGTAGCAGGTAAAAGAGAAGGCAGATGTTAGTCACATAGAAACACGTTCTCACGACAGGAGAAGGGACCAGTGGCTAATGTCATACAAACCCATAGAAGCTAGGTGTGTCTAGGCGGGTACCCTGTGGAACCAATGTACCTCACAGAAAGAGATTTAACAATGGTAAGTCTACCATAAATCTCCTTTTCTGCAGCGGGGTACATTGGTTTCCACAGGGAAACATCAGGGATGTCCTAAAGCAGTTCCTCATGGGAGGGGACGCATCATAGTGGGTAAGAGAACCCGCGCGTCCAAAGGAAGCATCCTGGGAGGCAGAAGTATCAAAGGCATAGAACCTAATGGACCTAAGTTCACTAAGGACCACGTAGCCGCCTTGCACAATTTTTCAGTGGATGCGCCTCGGCGGGCCGCCCAAGAAGGTCCAACAGACTGAGTATAATGGGCTTTAATAGCAGCAGGAGCTGGCAGACCAGCCTGCGCATATGCTTGTGCAATCACCATTCTAATCCATCTGGCCAATGTTTGCTTGTTCGCAGACCAGCCACGTTTGTGGAAACCAAAAAGTACAAAAAGAGATTCTGACCTCCTAAAAGAGGCAGTCCTCTCCACGTAAATACGGAGAGCCCGTACCACATCCAAAGACCGCTCTTTGGAGGACAAACCAGAAGAGATAAAAGCCGGAACCATAATCTCTTGGTTAAGGTGAAAAGATGACACCACCTTAGGCAAATAACCAGGGCGAGTTCTAAGAACTGCCCGGTCACGGTGAAATATCAGAAAAGGTGGACGACAGGACAGAGCACCTAGGTATGACACCCTTCTAGTAGAGGCAATAGCCAGTAGGAAAAGGACCTTGACTGTGAGCCATTTAAAGTCCTCTGACTCAAGAGGTTCAAATGGAGACTCTTGCAGTGCATCCAAAACAACAGACAGATCCCATGGAGCCACAGGAGGGACATAGGGAGGCTGAATCCGCAAAACACCCTGAGTGAAAGTATGAACGTCAGGAATAGACGCAATTTTTCTCTGAAACCATACCAACAAGGCAGATATGAACCTTGAGGGAGGCCAGACGAAGGCCCAAGTCCAGGCCTTGTTGCAGAACAGCCAGAAGCCTGGAAGTACTGAATTTGTAACCATCGTAATTCTTAGAAGCACACCAGGTGAAGTAAGAATTTGAGACCCTGTAATAAATCAGGGCAGAAGCCGGTTTGCGAGCCTTCAGCATGGTTTTGATAACCACCTCAGAGAATTCTTTGGCCTTCAGGAGTGATGCTTCCAGAGCCACGCCGTCAAAGACAGTCTTGCCAGGTCCGGGACACAAGGGCCCTGAACGAGGAGGTCTTGGTGTTGAGGAAGTAGAAGAGTACGCTTTATTGATAAACCCTGCAGGTCTGAGAACCAGTGCTGTCTGGGCTATGCTGCAGCGACTAGAAGTAGTTTTCTGCCTTCTTATTTGAATTTCCGTAGTAACCTGGGCAAGAGTGACACTGGAGGGAACACGTAGGGCAGCCAAAAGTTCCATGGAATTGCCAGTGCATCCATGAATGCTGCTTGAGGATCCCTGGTTCTTGATCCGAAGACCAGAACTTTGTGATTGTGTCGAGACGCCATCAGGTCTACATCTTCTTGATGAAGACTCCACTCTCATGCGTGCACGTCCTGACGACTGAGGAAATCCATTTCCCAGTTGAGGACTCCCAGAATGAACACTGCTGATATTGCTGGCAGATGGTGTTCTGCCCAACAAAGGATTTTCAACACTTCCATCATTGACATGCGGCTTCGAGTGCCACCTTGATGGTTTATGTATGCCACCGTGGTGGCATTGTCTGACCGTACCTGAACAGGCCTGTTCTGTATCAGAGGCAGGGCGAGAGACAAAGCATTGAACACTGCCTGCAATTCCAGAATGTTTATCGGGAGGAGTGATTCCTCCATGGTTCACCGACCCTGGAAAGAGTGTTGCTCTAACACCATGCCCCAACCCCTCAGACTGGCGTCCGTAGTCAGTAGGACCCAGTTGGGGATCCAGAAGGGACGGCTCCTGTTCAACTGCTGGTCCTGTAGCCACCAGGTCAGCGACAAACAAACCTCCGGAGTCAAGGAATTCATGTGAGACCTGATCCGATGAGGTAGGCCGTCCCACTTGGAAAGGATTAACCTCTGTAGAGGGCGGGAATGAAATTGAGCATACTCTACCATGTTGAAAGCCGACACCATGAGGCCTAGTACTTGCATCGCCGAGTGTATCAACACTCTTGGGCGAGAGAAGAAGCATCTGATCCTGTCCAGAAGTTTCAGGACCTTCTCTGGAGACAGAAACAGCTGTTGACTGTGTGTGTCCAGTAGTGCAACCAGGTGCACCATGCTCCGAGCAGGGACCAGTGAGGACTTCTTCCAGTTAATGAGCCACCCGTGGGCTTGTAGGAAGTTAACTGTCAGTTGTAGATGACTGAGGAGGACATCGTGGGAGTTTTCCAGAATCAGCAAGTTGTCTAGATACGGCAGGATCCTGACTCCTTGGTGACGGAGATGAGCCGTCATCATGGCCATAACCTTGGGGACGATCCGATGGACCATGGCCAGTCCAAATGGCAGAGCCTGGAACTGATAGTGAAGGTTGCCAATAGCATACCGAAGATATTGCTGATGCAATATGGCAATAGGAATATGCAGGTAAGCATCTTGTATATCCAGGGATACCATATAGTCTCCGGGTTCCATGGGCAGTACAATTGAGTGCAATTTTTCCATACGGAACTTGGACACTCTCACAAACTTGTTTAGTGATTTGAGGTTGAGTATAGGCCGGAAAGACCAATTGGGTTTCAGGACTAGAAATAGGGTCGAGTAGTAATCTTTGCCTCTCTGGGACAGAGATACTGGCACCACCACTCCTGTATCCAGGAGGGAACGCACAACCAGTTGTACAGCTTGCGCCTTCAAAGGATCCGACGGGATAACTGTTGTGCAGAACTGGCGAGGGGGACGTCTCTTGAAAGAGACTGCATACCCGTGAGAGACAACTTCTCGCACCCATGCATCTGAAGTGGTCGTCAATCAGACCGGGGTGAATCACAGAAGTCGGCCTCCCACCCTGGGGTCCCCAAGGGGGAGGCCTGCCCCATCATGCCACATGCTTGTCATGTTTTGAATAGAGATGAGCGGGTTCGGATTTAACGCCAGAATTAACGCCAGTTCGGTTTTATCCGGATTTTTCCTATTGGCTATCCAAAACACGTGACATCCGTGAGCCAATAAGATGCCGTTTTGAGAACCGAGTAAATCCGAGTAAAACCGAACCCGCTCATCTCTAGTTTTGAAGCAGGTTGACGGGCAGCCCAGGATTGTTTTGCTTTGGGCTTAGTGGTTTTGGGAGAACGAGATTGTCTCGGGTATGCCTGACCTTTTGCTTCTCTTGAGGTTGAAAGGAGCGAAAAGTGGCACCTTTTGCCTTCTGTGCAGAAGGATTAGTATTTGGGAGAAAAGCCATCTTAGAAGCTACTAAGTCAGTCACAATTTTATTGATATCTTCCCCAAATAGGATGTCCCCCTTAAAAGGGAGTACCTCCAAGGTCTTTTTGGAGTCCAGGTCCACCTTCCATGACCTCAACCACAGAATACGGCGAGCTAGGATGGACGTAGTCGACGCCTTAGCTGCCAACACACCAGCCTCAGACGACGCCTCCTGAATGTAATAGGTGGCAGTGGAAATATGAGACAGGTATTGTCTGAAAGTGTCAGATATATCCTGAGGAAGCTCTTCCTGTAATACCTGAACCCACGCTTCAATTCCTTTTGCAGCCCAGGAGGCTGCTATAGTGGGTCTATGCAGAGCCATAACTAGGTGTGGGCAGATGGTGCCTTGCCCACAGCACATTTGTCCTGTTGGCGCACTGTCTGCATCCACCCTTATTGACCAGCTCTCTATCTGGAGAGAGCTGCAGCACTGTCTGCTGTAGATATGACAGCAGGCAGCACAGGGGACTGGTCAGGCAGAAAGTGAATTTTCTCCCCCTTGCTGTGCCAGCGCTGCAGATACGATATGAAGCAGTGCTGGAAAGTTCCTCTGTGTGTGTGGATGGCCCCCTCCTGATGTTCTGGTGCTATAAATCTGCTGTGTGCGCTGGGCATCCCACTTGCGGCTCCCCACCCTGTGTGCTGAAGTGAGTAAAGTTGGAGCCGGCCAGAGCCATTGCTGAGGAGGAGAGGAAACAGGATGTAAATTAACTGTGCACACTGATGGACCCCTCCACCCCCATCCTATGGAGCCTGGAGATGTGAGAGAAGCTCTGAGCTAGCCTGAAATGCTGTGTGACACAATGATGTAAGTGTGGACTACGAACACACATAATAAATATATATTATGACAATGCAAAAACATTTATTTCAGACTATTGACATTATGTACTTTTCCTAGATGTTCCTCATATACTTTCATTCTTCACCAATCCTCTGATAAACTGCAGGCATCCAGCCCCACTGTATCCCAGTCCAGGAACTCTGCTTCCGTAATGTGTAAAAAAGGGACTCTGCCTGCCTAATGTGTAAAAAGGGGGGCTCTGCTGCTGTAATATGTAATATGGGAGGACTCTGCCTGCCATAATGTGTAAAAAAGGGGGACTCTGCCTGTTGTAATGTGTAAAAGGGGGACTCTGCCTGTCGTTATGTGTAAAAAGGGGGACTCTGCCTAATGTGTAAAAAGGGGGACTCTGCTGCCGTAATGTGTAAGAAAGGGGGGCTCTGCCTTCCATAATATGTAAAAAAGGGGACTCTGCCTGTTGTAATGTGTAAAAGGGGGACTCTGTCGTAATGTGTTAAAAAGTGGACTCTGCTGCTGTAATGTGTAAAAAGGGGGACTCTGTCTGCCTAATGTGTAAATAGGGGGACTCTGCTGCTGTAATGTGTAAAAAGGGGACTCTGCCTGCCTAATGTGTAAAAAAAGGGACTATGCTGCTGTAATGTATAAAAGGGAGCTCTGCGTGCCGTAATGTGTAAAAGGGAGCTCTGTGGCCATGCCTCTTCCCCATGAAACCACGCCCCCTATATTTTTTGCGCGCGCCTAAGGCGCACACTGGCATTGTTTTATATAGGGGGGGCGCCAATGCTATTTCTTGCACACAGCACTAAAATGTCTAGTTACGGCACTGGGTCTATGTACAGCACCTGTAAGGGAGTAAATAGACTTCAGGCGACCCTTTACATGCTTATCTGTTGGTTCCTTCAGTGAGGTGACAGTGGTAACCGGCAGAGTAGATGACACCACAAGGCCGGTGATATGGGAATCCACCAGCGGTGAATTTTCCCACTTGTTACACAACTCTGTACAGAGCGGTTATCGAGCTACCATCCTATTAGACGGGGAGAATTTCTTCCCTGGAGAAGCCCAGGGTTCTTGTCGTATTGCCACAAGATGGTCAGAATGTCGTAAGAATGTTTTAGTTACCTTCTGACGTTTGAATTTATCAGGTTTCTTAGACACAGTAGTGGGATCCACGTCATCATCGATTTGTAGGATTTGCTTAATAGCAACCACTAGGTCAGGGACATCAACCTGAGTTGTAGATTCCTCGTCAGAAGCAGATGAGGACTGGACAGTTTTCACCCCATCATCATCATCAGAGGAGTCCTCTGAGATATTAGTGGATTGTGAGGAGTAAGTAGCCCACTTAGATGACCCCATGACACGAGAGTGACTTGGGGCAGTCTTATATCTAACCAAGGATTGATTTAACTGCTGCAACGGAGTAGACAAATTATCCGCCCAAGGCGGGTTTACCATAGGGACAATATGTGGCTGCAATCGCACAGGGGGTCCCATAGGGAGCGTAAGGCGTTGCACACGCATATTGAGCATAGGTGAGAATGCCGCCCAATGTGGCTCCTGATTGGTAACAGGAGCAGCGGACTGACTGGGAGATGCATCGCACATAGTACACAGACCGTCATACAAAACTTCCCCCTCAGGCAAATCTTTGGCGCAAGCGCTGCAGGATGCAGGAGCATTCTTGGATTTTCCGCCCTTTGTATTAGACATCTTTACAGTGAATGCAACCGCAGAGCGTCTTAGTACGATACAGCCAGACAGAGTACTAATACCTGCGAATAAATCCCCTAGTATGTGACCGCGTACACAGTACACAAACACCAGCGACAAAATCCGGTAATATGTGACTGAGGACACAGTACACAACACCAGCGAATAAATCTGGTATTATGTGATTGAGTACACAGTAGAATACACTGTAATCAGTAAATATTGTGAAGCACTATATGAGACCCTGACGCACCGAGTCCCTTAGGGTACAGAATACAGTGATAGGTATAGCTGGTATACACTGAAAGTAAGATCCACACAGCAGATACAGGCACACACAGTCACAGTGACAATGCAGATAATTATTTTAGTCAGACAATAAAACTGCACTGGACTAGTATATGTATATATATACATATATATACATATATATATATATATATATGTATATATATGGGTGTATATATATATATATGTTTATATACATATATATACGTGCAAAGAGAGTGGTATAGCGCCACTTGTGAGAAGGAATCTCAGTATAATATGTGAATATGGATAAAAGTATCATAAAAACATCATAGAAAAGCACACATAACCTTATTGCTAGGTGTCAGCCAGACCCTAAGTACTGCAATACTGGTACAGTATTGCATAAAACGTATGGAGAATGGAGGGATAGGGATGTCGGCGACCAGAGTTGCTACTAAAAGGTTATTAAACCATAAACGATTTGTAAAAAGCCAGAGATATATAAATAATGAAAAAGTTTTTTTAATACATATGAGAGTAAGTTAAAATAGTTGACAAGATAAAAAAGGTTCTATAAAAAAGATACAGGTTGAGTATCCCATATCCAAATATTCCGAAATACGGAATATTCCGAAATACAGACTTTTTTAAGTGAGAGTGAGATAGTGAAACCTTTGTTTTTGATTGCTCAATGTACACAAACTTTGTTTAATACACAGTTATTAAAAATATTGTATTAAATGACCTTCAAGCTGTTAGTATAAGGTGTATATGAAACATAAATGAATTGTGTGAATGTACACACACTTTGTTTAATGCACAAAGTTATAAAAAATATTGCCTAAAATGACCTTCAGGCTGTGTGTATAAGGTGTATATGAAACATAAATGAATTGTGTGAATGTACACACACTTTGTTTAATGCACAAAGTTATAAAAAATATTGGCTAAAATGACCTTCAGGCTGTGTGTATAAGGTGTATATGAAACATAAATGAATTGTGTGAATGTACACACACTTTGTTTAATGCACAAAGTTATAAAAAATATTGGCTAAAATTACCTTCAGGCTGTGTGTATAAGGTGTATATGAAACATAAATGCATTTTGTGCTTAGATTTAGGTCCCATCACCATGATATCTCATTATGGTATGCAATTATTCCAAAATACGGAAAAATCCCATATCCAAAATACCTCCGGTCCCAAGCATTTTGGATAAGGGATACTCAACCTGTATATAAAAAATGAAGCTTTTCTTTTTTTAAAAGGATAAGAAATCGAACTTAGCTTAGAAATCAGTAGGGGGTCAGTGCAGGAAAACCAACGCGTTTCGTCTCATCAGACTTCATCAATAATATATAAAACAATGCACGGTCTGAGACCGGATGTATATATCAGAATACTCGTACAATATATTCTGGCACAGGTACACTTGTTCTTAACTAACACTGTCTTAATAATGACATGTAAAATACTTAAGTGTTTGTAAGACCATGGCGCTGATGCACAGGTGGGTTTACAAAGGATACCTTGCCCTGCAGTCCCGGAGACCAGTTGCAGCTTTTCTAGAAAATGTCGGCCAGCGTCTCAGTCAGGAAGTGAGGGAGAGTGTAAGGCAGCTCCAGGGCGGGAACACCACTAGTAGATGGTGCCCTGGGCCAGGGGAGGGGCTACAGGTCAAGCGCCTTCTCCCCTATGCTGGACTTCACCACCTGGTACTATGGAGTCTTTTTAAAAGTGGATATTAATATAGCCGACCTGTACTCCTCTGCCCTGGTGGATATAGTGGGGTCCCTGCCCAGTTACAGTGTCCATGCCAGTGTCGCAGTCCATCTCCTATACTGTGACCGGAACGCAATTTAATGGTGGGTCCCGCTTGGGAGACCCTCTTACCTCCTCCCTTCAGTAGCAGCCACGCGAACCAGGTAAGCGTCTGCGACCGTGTGCCCAGAGCCGGAGCATCTCCGCCGCAAGCAGGGCCGGCCCGATGCATACGCGGGCTACGTAGCCGCGTTGAGCGCCGGGCCGTAGAGGGCGCTGCTGCAGAGAGTGAGTCACAGTGACTCACTCTCTACAGCAGCGGTGGCTAGCAAGCGGCTCGACCCGCTACCGGCCACCGCTGCCCGGCGCGTACTGACGTCTCCAGCAGCGGTGTGTATCTGAAATTCGGCGCCGGCCCGTGAGCCAATCAGAGCTTGCGGACCGGCAGCTGAGGCTCCTGATTGGCTGCCGGACCGCGAGCTCTGATTGGCTCATGGGCCGGCGTCGAGTTTCAGATACATACCGCCGCTGGAGACGGAGAGTAAGGAGAGGCATGCGCTGCCCTCTACTCCCCTCACAGCAGCAGCAGGTGAGCAGCACTTTTTTTTTCAGGGGAGGAGGCACTGTGGGGACATGTATCAACACTGGGGGCATATTTGGCGCTGTGGGGGCATATCTGGCACTGTGGGAGGCACGGTGGGGGCATGTGTATCAACACTGGGGGCATATCTGGCGCTGTGGGAGGCACTGTGGGGGCATGTATCAGCACTGGGGGAATATCTGGCACTGTGGGGGCATATCTGGCACTGTGGGAGGCACTGTGGGGGCATGTGTATCTGCGCTGGGGGCATATCTGGCACTGTGGGAGGCACTGTGGGGATGTGTGTCAGCACTGTGGGCATATATGGCACTGTGGGGGCATGTGTAGCAGCACTGTGGGCATATCTGGCACTGTGGGGGCATATCTGGCACTATGGGAGGCACTGTGGGGGCATGTGTAGCAGCACTGGGGGCATATCTGGCGCTGTGGGAGGCACTGTGGGGACATGTATCAGCACTGGGGGCATATCTGGCGCTGTGGGAGGCACTGTGGGGACATGTATCAGCACTGGGGGCATATCTGGCGCTGTGGGAGGCACTGTGGGGACGTGTATCAGCACTGTGGGCATATCTGGCATTGTGGGGGCATGTGTAGCAGCACTGGGGGCATATCGGGCACTGTGGGGGCATATCTGGCACTGTGGGAGGCACTGTGGGGGCATGTGTATCTGCACTGGGGGCATATCTTGCAATGTGGGGGCATGTGTAGCAGCACTGGGGGCATATCTGGCGCTGTGGGAGGCTCTGTGAGGACATGTATCAGCACTGGGGGCATATCTGGCGCTGTGGGAGGCACTGTGGGGACGTGTATCAGCACTGTGGGCATATATGGCACTGTGGGGGCATGTGTAGCAGCACTGGGGGCATATCTGGCACTGTGGGGGCATGTGTAGCAGCACTGGGGGCATATCTGGCACTGTGGGAGGCACTGTGGGGGCATATGTATCTGCACTGGGGGCATATCTGGCACTGTGGGTGGCACTGTGGTGGCATATCTGGCACAGTGGGGGCATGTGTATCTGCACTGGGGGCATATCTGGCATTGTGGGGATATGTGTATCTGCACCGGGGGCATAGCTGGCAGTGTGGGGATATGTGTATCTGCACTGGGGGCATATCTGGCACTGTGGGGGCATGTGTAGCAGCACTGGTGGCATATCTGGCACTGTGGGAGGCACTGTGGGGGCATATGTATCTGCACTGGGGGCATATCTGGCACTGTGGGAGGCACTGTGGTGGCATATCTGGCACTGTGGGGGCATTTGTATCTGCACTGCACTGGGGGGCATATCTGGCACTGTGGGGGCATGTGTATCTGCACTGGGGGCATAACTGGCACTGTGGGGATATATGTATCTTGCACTGGGGGCATAGCTGGCACTGTGGGGATATGTGTATCTGCACTGGGGGCATAGCTGGCACTGTGGGGATATGTCTATCTGCACTGGGGGCATAGCTGGCACTGTGGGGATATGTGTATCTGCACTGGGGGCATAGCTGGCACTGTGGGGATATGTCTATCTGCACTGGGGGCATAGCTGGCACTGTGGGGATATGTGTATATGCACTGGGGGCATAGCTGGCACTGTGGGGATATGTGTATCTGCACTGGGGGCATAGCTGGCACTGTGGGGATATGTGTATCTGCACTGGGGGCATAGCTGGCACTGTGGGGATATGTGTATCTGCACTGGGGGCATATCTGGTGCTGTGGGGATATGTGTATCTGCACTGGGGGCATAGCTGGCACTGTGGTGATATGTGTATCTGCACTGGGAGCATAGCTGGCACTGTGGGGATATGTGTATCTGCACTGGGGGCATAGCTGGCACTGTGGGGATATGTGTATCTGCACTGGGGGCATATCTGGTGCTGTGGGGATATGTGTATCTGCACTGGGGGTATATCTGGCGCTGTGGGGACATGTGTATCTGGCACTGGGACATCAGTCATCCACTATCTCAATGTCACCCTGCCTCAGTCACCCATTATCTCCCTGTCACCCCTGCCTCACCAGTAATCTATTATCTCCGTCACCCACTATCATCCTGTACAACGGGGAGTACAATTGTGTAACCACACCCCTTTCTTGTAAGACCACACCCCTTTTATCCCATGAAGGGGCGCCAAAATAGATTTTTGCTTACTAAAAAAAATAAGCTTGGGCCGGCCCTGGCCGCAAGTACCTGGAAATAGAGCCAGTGTGAGTATGTGACGCTGCTGAGGACAAGACAGAGCCGCAGCACAGAATGTCACCCTGACATGTAAGTGCTGCTGTCCTTGAAGTCTTCTAAAAGCTTTTTCAGGGCTGCCCAATGCAGCCCCACTGTTAAGTGACCTGCTACTGCAGGCACCAACTCGAAACTGAGCTCCAGTGCTTGGAGGCGGGGTTTTAGAGGAGTTCCCCAAAGCACCCTGGGACAGTCTAAAGCTTTAACCTGTTGGTGCCTGGATCAAAATCCATCTCTACACCCCGATGTTTCCCTGTGGAAACCAATGTACCCTGCTGCAGAAATAACAACGCCTCTACAAACGTGATGGAGAGACATCTCTGCATAGAGACCTAAGAAGGGGGGTCGGGGTGGGGGAATACAGGATTCACAAACACATCGAATTTTATATTTTGGGTATAGACAAATGTGTTATTCCCATGCTTGCTCCAGCTGTAATAGTATACTAATAGGGTAAGGATAGCTTAGTAATAGTACAGGGATTGTGTAGTAATAGTGTAAGGATAGCTTAATAATAGTGCAGTCATAGGCATGCGCAAACGTCGACACGGGGGTGCCGCTCCGGACATCCCCCTCCTCCGCCAGGTAATTGCCTACCTCTTCCACACCTTCCTCTGGGACATAAGACTGCTCACCTGGGCCGCCCAGGTAAGCAGTCTATGTCCTGGACAGGGGAGGAGAGAGTAGACCATAATGCGGCGGACCGGGGAAGTCAGGAGCGGCACCCCCGTGTCGGCGTCTGCGCACACCTATGAGTGCAGTCATAGTGAAGTAATAGGGTAAGGATAGCTTAGTAATAGTACAGGGATGGTGTAGTAATAGAGTAAGTATAGCTTAGTTATAGTGCACTGAAAGTATAGTAATAGGGTAAGGATAGCTTAGTAATAGTACAGGCAGTGGTGCCGAGAGAGGGGGGGAGAGGGTACAAATTACCCAGGCCCAGGTCTGCAGTGTGGCCATGAACATGCTTAAAACTATTTTTTCATTATTTTTTTCTAAGGGTGCATGACCACGCCTCCTGTGATTAGGCCACTCCCCCTGAAAAAGAACCTGGGCCCAGCCAGGCTCTCTACTGCCCTGAGTACAGGGATAGTGTAGTAATAGGGTAAGGATAGCATAGTCACAGTGTAGGGACAGTGTAGTTATACTGTAGTTTAAGAATAGGTTAGTTAGTAATAGTGTAATGATGGCATAGTAATAAATTAAGGATAGGTTAGTAACAGTGTAAGGAAGACATAGTAATAGTGTAATGATGGTGTAGAAATAGTGTAACAAAAAAAAGTAATAGTGTAAGGTGCTGCATAGTAACAGTGTAAGGATAGTATGAAAACAGTAGGGATAGTGGACCTCATTCACCTTGGATTGCTACTGAGACAAAAATTGTGATTTTCCCAGAACTGCTTTTGCCAAATAAATCGCACGTGAAGAGCTGGCCAGAAAGTTAAAAGATGCTCACCGGTGCATTGGGAAAAGTGTGTATGCAGTCACATAATGCAGAAATCAAGTACCATCAACAGTTGCGGTTGACCCGGTGCTACTCAGAATAATGAGAAAGCAGTCGCACCGGCGTCATGTTTTTAGTCTCAATCCATTGCAACTGACATCAGATACATGTGCTGAAAACGGCCATGACACACCTGCATTCTTCCAACCACCATGTAACCTCCCACAAACTGTCACTTCCTAGCAATCTCTGTGCCACTGGTTCTCAAACTCTGTCCTCAGGACCCCACACGGTTCACGTTTTCCATGTCACCCGGCAGGTGCACTGTGTGTCACCAACTGTCACATTTTAAAAATCTACAGGTGATCGCATTGCGGCTCTGACGCAGGCACAATGCATACGCAGTGCATGCGCAATCGTCCAACAATCGGATGACTTGCAATTTTGCTAAATTGCAACTGGAGCTGAATTAGGCCCATAGTGTACTAGTAACAGTATAACAATGGCACAGTAATAGTTAATATTGACCTAATAAAGAGAAATGTAGGAAATAGGATTGTTTTGGGGAACACTTTCATGGAGACATTTTTCCTCCATAAATTGGGCTTTGGATTCTAAGATACATTAGTAAAATATACTGTAGTTTTAATTAGTTATGTGTAAAAGGTCTAGGCACAGTGGTTACTAAACCATAGAACAAAGATATACAATTGTGATCTTAGTGACCACAAACAACACATGCTGTACAGTAAACAATAGAAAAAACGAGAATGAGATGTTGCTTATAAAGTATCCGTCTTTCAATGTACTGTGTGAAAAGACTCAGGCAATAATTGCTGTCAAGTAATGTTAAATCATCATATTAGACAGATATTACATATGTCATTCATATGCTGTTCATACTCTGGAACCCAGCAAGACGTGATACAATATCGCACATTTACAGAAAATTGCTTCTAATCGCTCCCAAGTCATCCAAAGAAACACAATAACTGAAAATGTTATAGCACATGCGTCAATGGTACTGAAGCTCCGATATAAATGTATCCAAACAGCGACAATCCAATGTGCTATAACTGCATCTGTAGCAAAGTGGTTTTTATATGGATAATAAATATCACTTTATGCAGGTTCCTGTAATAACCAATACGAGAAAAACAACAGTCAGTACACCATCAAGGGGTATAGTAGGAGAATGAAATAGACTTTACTGCCATCCCTTTTCTGCTTTTCTCCGATATGCCCTGGGTATACTGTAGGACGTAGAATGAGAGAAGCAGGAGAAGGAAGAAGAGCGGGAGGTATTTAGCAGGAGGCCCCTGGCTGCTTCCCCTGATGCCAGAGGCAGTGGAGGAGAAGCGCACCTCGGACTCGTAAAGCGATAACTGGAATGGTGAGTAGGGGGTAACCTGCAATGTCCTTGAGGCTGTTGTCCAGTATGGTGTTCACTTTTCTGGAACTTCTGTAGCCAGGAGACCTGTTGAGATGCGCGGGTATACTGTGGATGGCAGGAGCGAGCTCCCTGGGACCCACAAGGCCCTAAGTTGCCGCTTTTGTTACTTAGCGGTTAAATACACTAGAGATGTGTGCTGGCCCATTTTTGCTGGTTTTGGCTCTAATTTGTTGGATGGTTTTGGTTTTGCATAAATTGCCTCACTGTTTTTGATTTAGGATCTGAATTTTTATTTTTTACATTTTAAATTGATGAAAACAGCAAAAATCATGTTATTTTTGCAATCCAAACCAAATCCAAAAACAAATTCAGGTTTAAAATCTGAGTTCCAAACTGCAGGAACATTTGAACCAGGACTGGTTTCAGAACTTCTTCGGAGATCTGTGCCGGGTTTTGGTTCAGTGTGGATCCACAAACTTTGATTGGGTTCGTATTTCTGGAGAACCGAACTGCACATATCTAATTGTGACACAGCACTTCAAACATTCCACGGCTTCCTTACACTAGCTGAACCCACCAGCCCTAGCTATTGTCCAGCTATTATCAGCATTACCCACCGGATTCCACCGTCCTCTTATCCTCTCCACACCTCCCAGACCAATCACATCCATGTAGTGCAGCTTTGTGTAGAACCATTCCTGCAGGTAACAGCAGGATCCTTAACCCTGTCTGCCCCTTTTCTTAGGGAATGAGTCCTGTTCTGTTATCACAACATACATACATATATACAGTACTGGCATTCGATGGCACAATTCTTAGCTAAGCACATCATAACACACAAAACCCACCCCACTTGAGACGTGCAGGATGAAGGAGGGCTGCCAAATACTCAAAATACAAGAATCGTCCATAAATTTCGGAATAAAGCAAGCAAGAATTGAAGGTCCTTGCTTAATTTTTAAAAATATAGTAAACCATTTTAACTGAACAATAGCTATAATAAACCACCCTCGCTATACCCCTCTCCCCAAAATAAGGAGTTACTGTAGGTGACAAATTTATAGAATTCCTGTGTCTGGAATGTCAGTGTGTTAGCAGAACAGCAATGAAACAAAATTCTCCCAGTTATTTGCCGAACTAATAATTATTAGGCATGATTTTTTGAGAAAGGCCGGGAGCTTCATCAGCCCTTTGTTAATTAATTGAATAAGCCAACATAAAAGTGATTATTTGTCATAACCTCCGGTGAGTTTGTCGGATATTATTCTTCTACTGTGATTCATTCTGGCTGTCAAAGTAATTTCCCAGTATAATTCTCTTCTGAACCATAGTGATTCTGTGTGCTGGGTCACTAAGATTCAGTTGATTACAGTATCAGTATGTTATGCTACAATCCCTCTGCAACCACTACATCATCTTCAGCTGCACCTGTGCATTAATATGACTGACCTGTGACTTGCCCTTTGACATGAAGATGTTTCAAGCAAAGAGTATGTTGTCCATATCTACCAATCGGCTACTAGCTATAATTGTATAAACTGTGCTTGATAAATGATAGCTAGAATCTGATTGGCTGCTATTGGCAACTTCTCTTTAGAAGGTTTTATACATCAACCCCATTGTCTCCCTTTTGAGAATTCTCACTGACCTCTCACTGATTCATTCTTTTCCTGCTGCCTTCACATACTGGTCTCTGAATAGAGAAGGTGGGTCCACATGAGAACACAAAGGTCCAAGCCAAGTGTAAAATAAGCAGTAATGGGTGGTATTGTTCCATTAATCAAAAATGTATTATGCATTATGGGAGTAATTCAGATCTGATCGCTGGGCTGCTAACTTTGCTGTCATGGGTTCAGATAATCACCGCCTCCATGGTGTGTGTATATTCACTGTGCAAGTGTGCGATCGCATGTGTAGCTGAGCTGTGCAAATCCACTTTGTGCAGTCTTTGTGCAGCCCAGGACTTACTCCTCCAGTGCGATGTGAACAGGCTGATCGGGGCAGGAGCTGACGTCAGACACCCTCCCTAAAACCGCTTGGGAATGCCTGCGTTTTTCCAGACACTCCCTGTAAATGCTCAGGTGCCACCCACAAATGACTTCCTCCTGTCAATCACCTTGCGAACGCCCGTGCAATTGGATTTTTTGCACCATCCCGTCGCTGGTCGGCGATGGCCGTTGTTGTTGTCCGATGCATGTGCTCATTGCGGTGCATACACATGCACAGCAGTGATCAGATCTGAATTACCCCCTATGTTAGTCAAGGTCAGATGGAATGCACTAAGGAAGGAAGGGTAGAGATGAGCGGGTTCGGTTCCTCGGAATCCGAACCCGCCCGAACTTCATTTTTTTTTACACGGGTCCGAGCAGGCTCGGATCTTCCCACCTTGCTCGGTTAACCCGAGCGCGCCCGAACGTCATCATCCCGCTGTCGGATTCTCGCGAGGCTCGGATTCTATCGCGAGACTCGGATTCTATATAAGGAGCCGCGCGTCGCCGCCATTTTCACACGTGCATTGAGATTCATAGGGAGAGGACGTGGCTGGCGTCCTCTCCGTTTATAGAGAAGAGAGTGAGACTAGAGTAGAGAGAGACACAGTAGTAATTTTGGGGAGCATTAGGAGGAGTACTAGTACTTGCTGAAGTGATAGATAGATAGTGTGACTGTATAATGTATATCTGACTTGTGGGGGAGACACTGACAGTGGGGAGCAGTTAGAGTCTGAGAGCAGGACTCAGGAGTACATATAACGTACAGTGCACACTTTTGCTGCCAGAGTGCCACACTGCCATTGTGACCACACTGACCACCAGTATAATATATATTGTGATTGTCTGCTTAGGAGTACTACTTGCAAGTTGCTGATAGTGTGACCAGTGACCTGACCACCAGTTTAATAATCACCACCAGTTTAATATATATATATATATATATATATATATAATTGTATATAATATATATATAATATTGTATACCACCTACCCGTTTTTTTTTTTCTTTCTTCTTCTTTATACGTACTACTATAGTAGCTTACTGTAGCAGTCTGCGGTGCTGCTGAGCTGACAGTGTCCAGCAGGTCCGTCATCAGTCATTACATAATAAATATATATACCTGTCCGGCTGCAGTACTAGTGATATTATATATATATATATATATTAATTTCATCTCATTATCATCCAGTCTATATTAGCAGCAGACACAGTACGGTAGTCCACGGCTGTAGCTACCTCTGTGTCGGCAGTCGCTGGTCCATCCATAATTGTATACCACCTACCCGTGTTTTTTTTTTTCTTTCTTCTTGATACATACTACTATAGTAGCTTACTGTAGCAGTCTGCGGTGCTGCTGAGCTGACAGTGTCCAGCAGGTCCGTCATCAGTCATTACATAATAAATATATATACCTGTCCGGCTGCAGTACTAGTGATATTATATATATATATATATATTAATTTCATCTCATTATCATCCAGTCTATATTAGCAGCAGACACAGTACGGTAGTCCACGGCTGTAGCTACCTCTGTGTCAGCAGTCGCTGGTCCATCCATAATTGTATACCACCTACCCGTGTTTTTTTTTTTTTCTTTCTTCTTGATACATACTACTATAGTAGCTTACTGTAGCAGTCTGCGGTGCTGCTGAGCTGACGGTGTCCAGCAGGTCCGTCATCAGTCATTACATAATAAATATATATACCTGTCCGGCTGCAGTACTAGTGATATTATATATATATATATATTAATTTAATCTCATTATCATCCAGTCTATATTAGCAGCAGACACAGTACGGTAGTCCACGGCAGTAGCTACCTCTGTGTCGGCAGTCGCTGGTCCATCCATAAGTATACTAGTATCCATCCATCTCCATTGTTTACCTGAGGTGCCTTTTAGTTGTGCCTATTAAAATATGGAGAACAAAAATGTTGAGGTTCCAAAATTAGGGAAAGATCAAGATCCACTTCCACCTCGTGCTGAAGCTGCTGCCACTAGTCATGGCCGAGACGATGAAATGCCAGCAACGTCGTCTGCCAAGGCCGATGCCCAATGTCATAGTACAGAGCATGTAAAATCCAAAACACCAAATATCAGTAAAAAAAGGACTCCAAAATCTAAAATAAAATTGTCGGAGGAGAAGCGTAAACTTGCCAATATGCCATTTACCACACGGAGTGGCAAGGAACGGCTGAGGCCCTGGCCTATGTTCATGGCTAGTGGTTCAGCTTCACATGAGGATGGAAGCACTCAGCCTCTCGCTAGAAAACTGAAAAGACTCAAGCTGGCAAAAGCACCGCAAAGAACTGTGCGTTCTTCGAAATCCCAAATCCACAAGGAGAGTCAAATTGTGTCGTTTGCGATGCCTGACCTTCCCAACACTGGACGTGAAGAGCATGCGCCTTCCACCATTTGCACGCCCCCTGCAAGTGCTGGAAGGAGCACCCGCAGTCCAGTTCCTGATAGTCAGATTGAAGATGTCAGTGTTGAAGTACACCAGGATGAGGAGGATATGGGTGTTGCTGGCGCTGGGGAGGAAATTGACCAGGAGGATTCTGATGGTGAGGTGGTTTGTTTAAGTCAGGCACCCGGGGAGACACCTGTTGTCCGTGGGAGGAATAGGGCCGTTGACATGCCTGGTGAAAATACCAAAAAAATCAGCTCTTCGGTGTGGAAGTATTTCAACAGAAATGCGGACAACATTTGTCAAGCCGTATGTTGCCTTTGTCAAGCTGTAATAAGTAGGGGTAAGGACGTTAACCACCTCGGAACATCCTCCCTTATACGTCACCTGCAGTGCATTCATAATAAGTCAGTGACAAGTTTAAAAACTTTGGGCGACAGCGGAAGCAGTCCACTGACCAGTAAATCCCTTCCTCTTGTAACCAAGCTCACGCAAACCACCCCACCAACTCCCTCAGTGTCAATTTCCTCCTTCCCCAGGAATGCCAATAGTCCTGCAGGCCATGTCACTGGCAATTCTGACGAGTCCTCTCCTGCCTGGGATTCCTCCGATGCATCCTTGCGTGTAACGCCTACTGCTGCTGGCGCTGCTGTTGTTGCTGCTGGGAGTCGATGGTCATCCCAGAGGGGAAGTCGTAAGACCACTTTTACTACTTCCACCAAGCAATTGACTGTCCAACAGTCCTTTGCGAGGAAGATGAAATATCACAGCAGTCATCCTGTTGCAAAGCGGATAACTGAGGCCTTGACAACTATGTTGGTGTTAGACGTGCGTCCGGTATCCGCCGTTAGTTCACAGGGAACTAGACAATTTCTTGAGGTAGTGTGCCCCCGTTACCAAATACCATCTAGGTTCCACTTCTCTAGGCAGGCGATACCGAGAATGTACACGGACGTCAGAAAAAGACTCACCAGTGTCCTAAAAAATGCAGTTGTACCCAATGTCCACTTAACCACGGACATGTGGACAAGTGGAGCAGGGCAGGGTCAGGACTATATGACTGTGACAGCCCACTGGGTTGATGTATGGACTCCCGCCGCAAGAACAGCAGCGGCGGCACCAGTAGCAGCATCTCGCAAACGCCAACTCTTTCCTAGGCAGGCTACGCTTTGTATCACCGGTTTCCAGAATAAGCACACAGCTGAAAACCTCTTACAGCAACTGAGGAAGATCATCGCGGAATGGCTTACCCCAATTGGACTCTCCTGTGGATTTGTGGCATCGGACAACGCCAGCAATATTGTGTGTGCATTAAATATGGGCAAATTCCAGCACGTCCCATGTTTTGCACATACCTTGAATTTGGTGGTGCAGAATTTTTAAAAAAACGACAGGGGCGTGCAAGAGATGCTGTCGGTGGCCAGAAGAATTGCGGGACACTTTCGGAGGACAGGCACCACGTACAGAAGACTGGAGCACCACCAAAAATGCCTGAACCTGCCCTGCCATCATCTGAAGCAAGAAGTGGTAACGAGGTGGAATTCAACCCTATATATGCTTCAGAGGTTGGAGGAGCAGCAAAAGGCCATTCAAGCCTATACAATTGAGCACGATATAGGAGGTGAAATGTACCTGTCTCAAGCGCAGTGGAGAATGATTTCAACGTTGTGCAAGGTTCTGCAACCTTTTGAACTTGCCACACGTGAAGTCAGTTCAGACACTGCCAGCCTGAGTCAGGTCATTCCCCTCATCAGGCTTTTGCAGAAGAAGCTGGAGGCATTGAAGGAGGAGCTAAAAGGGAGCGATTCCACTAGGCATGTGGGACTTGTGGATGGAGCCCTTAATTCGCTTAACAAGGATTCACGGGTGGTCAATCTGTTGAAATCAGAGCACTACATTTTGGCCACCGTGCTCGATCCTAGATTTAAAACCTACCTTGGATCTCTCTTTCCGGCAGACACAAGTCTGCTGGGGTTCAAAGACCTGCTGGTGACAAAATTGTCAAGTCAAGCGGAACGCGACCTGTCAACATCTCCTCCTTCACATTCTCCCGCAACTGGGGGTGCGAGGAAAAGGCTCAGAATTCCGAGCCCACCCGCTGGCGGTGATGCAGGGCAGTCTGGAGCGACTGCTGATGCTGACATCTGGTCCGGACTGAAGGACCTGACAACGATTACGGACATGTCGTCTACTGTCACTGCATATGATTCTCTCCCCATTGAAAGAATGGTGGAGGATTATATGAGTGACCGCATCCAAGTAGGCACGTCAGACAGTCCGTACTTATACTGGCAGGAAAAAGAGGCAATTTGGAGGCCCTTGCACAAACTGGCTTTATTCTACCTAAGTTGCCCTCCCACAAGTGTGTACTCCGAAAGAGTGTTTAGTGCCGCCGCTCACCTTGTCAGCAATCGGCGTACGAGGTTACTTCCAGAAAATGTGGAGAAGATGATGTTCATTAAAATGAATTATAATCAATTCCTCCGTGGAGACATTGACCAGCAGCAATTGCCTCCACAAAGTAGTACACAGGGAGCTGAGATGGTGGATTCCAGTGGGGACGAATTGATAATCTGTGAGGAGCGGGATGTACACGGTGATATATCGGAGGATGATGATGAGGTGGACATCTTGCCTCTGTAGAGCCAGTTTGTGCAAGGAGAGATTAATTGCTTCTTTTTCGGTGGGGGTCCAAACCAACCCGTCATTTCAGTCACAGTCGTGTGGCAGATCCTGTCACTGAAATGATGGGTTGGTTAAAGTGTGCATGTCCTGTTTATACAACATAAGGGTGGGTGGGAGGGCCCAAGGACAATTCCATCTTGCACCTCTTTTTTCTTTCATTTTTATTTGCGTCATGTGCTGTTTGGGGAGTGTTTTTTGGAAGGGCCATCCTGCGTGACACTGCAGTGCCACTCCTAGATGGGCAAGGTGTTTGTGTCGGCCACTAGGGTCGCTTAGCTTACTCACACAGCTACCTCATTGCGCCTCTTTTTTTCTTTGCGTCATGTGCTGTTTGGGGAGTGTTTTTTGGAAGGGCCATCCTACGTGACACTGCAGTGCCACTCCTAGATGGGCCAGGTGTTTGTGTCGGCCACTAGGGTCGCTTTTCTTACTCACACAGCAACCTCATTGCGCCTCTTTTTTTCTTTGCGTCATGTGCTGTTTGGGGAGTGTTTTTTGGAAGGGCCATCCTGCGTGACACTGCAGTGCCACTCCTAGATGGGCCAGGTGTTTGTGTCGGCCACTAGGGTCGCTTATCTTACTCACACAGCAACCTCATTGCGCCTCTTTTTTTCTTTGCGTCATGTGCTGTTTGGGGAGTGTTTTTTGGAAGGGCCATCCTGCGTGACACTGCAGTGCCACTCCTAGATGGGCCAGGTGTTTGTGTCGGCCACTAGGGTCGCTTATCTTACTCACACAGCTACCTCATTGCGCCTCTTTTTTTCTTTGCGTCATGTGCTGTTTGGGGAGTGTTTTTTGGAAGGGCCATCCTGCGTGACACTGCAGTGCCACTCCTAGATGGGCCAGGTGTTTGTGTCGGCCACTAGGGTCGCTTATCTTACTCACACAGCTACCTCATTGCGCCTCTTTTTTTCTTTGCGTCATGTGCTGTTTGGGGAGTGTTTTTTAGAAGGGCCATCCTGCGTGACACTGCAGTGACACTCCTAGATGGGCCACGTGTTTGTGTCGGCCACTAGGGTCGCTTATCTTTCTCACACAGCTACCTCATTGCGCCTCTTTTTTTCTTTGCGTCATGTGCTGTTTGGGGAGTGTTTTTTGGAAGGGCCATCCTGCGTGACACTGCAGTGCCACTCCTAGATGGGCCAGGTGTTTGTGTCGGCCACTAGGGTCGCTTATCTTACTCACACAGCTACCTCATTGCGCCTCTTTTTTTCTTTGCGTCATGTGCTGTTTGGGGAGTGTTTTTTGGAAGGGACATCCTGCGTGACACTGCAGTGCCACTCCTAGATGGGCCAGGTGTTTGTGTCGGCCACTAGGGTCGCTTATCTTACTCACACAGCTACCTCATTGCGCCTCTTTTTTTCTTTGCGTCATGTGCTGTTTGGGGAGTGTTTTTTGGAAGGGCCATCCTGCGTGACACTGCAGTGCCACTCCTAGATGGGCCAGGTGTTTGTGTCGGCCACTAGGGTCGCTTAGCTTAGTCATCCAGCGACCTCGGTGCAAATTTTAGGACTAAAAATAATATTGTGAGGTATTCAGAATAGACTGAAAATGAGTGGAAATTATGGTTTTTGAGGTTAATAATACTTTGGGATCAAAATGACCCCCAAATTCTATGAATTAAGCTGTTTTTTAGTGTTTTTTGAAAAAAACACCCGAATCCAAAACACACCCGAATCCGACAAAAAAAATTCGGTGAGGTTTTGCCAAAACGCGGTCGAACCCAAAACACGGCCGCGGAACCGAACCCAAAACCAAAACACAAAACCCGAAAAATTTCAAGTGCACATCTCTAAGGAAGGGGGATTTTGCGCAGAGGTCTGTTGAAGGTATTGTGGGTTACGGAGAATTGTGTGCATGTACCTCTTTTCCATTGATCTCTTTCACCATGGAAGTTGCAAGTGTTAACTAGTAATAATTATGGATATAAAACCAAGCATATAGATAGTGATGGGTTGGGTACAGAGATGCCAACAACCCTGTGTATATGTAAAAATATACATTTACTTCCATGCGTGCAAAGTGGGTTCAATTACGGCCGATTTGCGTTCATCTCTGCATCAGTTACTGCTCATTAGGAACCACTTTATTGCCTGAGGTTCTCCTATCCTAATAGTAATCACTAACTTAGACTTTATGGGGTATATGCAATTGCGGTCGAATTCCCGAAAATGTCGAAAAACGGGACATTTTCGCCCCCCAAAAAAATTCGACAAAGCAATACAGTACTTTTCGCAAAAAAAACGGCCATTCCAAATTCGACTTTTTGAAATTCAACATTTGTCAAATTCGAGATTTCTGCAATGGTACAAATGCGGCATTTCGATAAAAGTATATTCAATTGAAGATTGTAAATTCGACAACAGTGCTTTTAGACAGTAAATTCGTCATTTTCAATCCGCCACACTTTGCTGGCGGAATCTAATAAAAAAATTTAAAAACATGTTTTTTTTTGTGGGTTTTTTTTTTGGTAATAGCATATCTATTTATATTAAAAGGGATTAGGTACTTGGTTTGTCTATTTAGGAGGCACAAGTATTATTTATATATTTTTAAAAATCTAATTTTTTTTTTTTTTAAATGGAATGGTGTAAAAATATGAAAAAAAAAATGTGTGGGGTCCCCCCTCCTAAGCATAACCAGCCTCGGGCTCTTTGAGCCGGTCCTGGTTGCCAAAATACGGGGGAAAAAATGCCAGGGGATCCCCCGTATTTTCACAACCAGCACATGGCTCTGCGCCCAGTCCTGGTGCAAAAAATACGGGGACAAAAAGAGTAGGGGTCCCCCGTATTTTTTGGACCAGCACCGGGCTCCACTAGCTGGACAGATAATGCCACAGCCGGGGGTCACTTTTATACAGCGCCCTGCGGCCGTGGCATTAAATACCCAACTAGTCACCCCTGGCCGGGGTACCCTGGAGGAGTGGGGACCCCTTCAATCAACAGGTCCCCCCCCAGCCACCCAAGGGCCAGGGGTGAAGCCCGAGGCTGTCCCCCCCATCCAAGGGCTGCAGATGGGGGGCTGATAGCCTTGTTGAAAATGGAAGAATATTATTTTTTGCAGAAGAACTACAAGTCACAGCAAGCCTCTCCCCCACAAGCCGGTACTTGGAGAACCACAAGTACCAGCATGCGGGGGGGAAACGGGCCCGCTGGTACCTGTAGTTCTACTGCAAAAAAAATACCCAAATAAAAACAGGACACAGACACCGTGAAAGTATAACTTTATTACATACATTCCGACACACATACTTACCTATGTTGACACGCCGACTCTGGGCTCGTCTCCAATGTTGACGTCCGGGGTACCTGAAAATAAAATTATACTCACCTTATCCAGTGTCCGGTTCTTTTATTGTAATCCACGTACTTGGCAAAAAAAAAAACGCATTAACCCGAACCAGACGGACTGAAAGGGGTCCCATGTTTACACATGGGACCCCTTTCCCCGAATACAGAGACCCCCCGTGACTCCTGTCACAGAAAGGTCCCTTCAGCCAATCAGGAGAGCGCCACTTCGTGGCACTCTCCTGATTGGCTTTGTGCGTCTGAGCTGGCAGACAGCGCATCGCACAGCTCCCTCCATTAGTTTCAATGGTGGGAACTTTGCGGTCAGCGGTGAGGTCACTCGCCGTCAGCGGCTGACCGCGGGTAACCCCACTGCTGACCGCAAAGTTCCCACCATAGAAACTAATGGAGGGAGCTGTGCGATGCGCTGTCTGCCAGCTCAGACGCACAAAGCCAATCAGGAGAGTGCCACGACGTGGCGCTTCCTGATTGGCTGAAGGGACCTTTCTGTGACAGGAGTCACGGGGGGGGGTCTCTGCATTCGGGGAAAGGGGTCCCATGTGTAAACATGGGACCCCTTTCAGTCCGTCTGGTTCGGGTTAATGCGTTTTTTTTTTTTTTTTTTTGCCAAGTACGTGGATTACAATACAAGAACCGGACACTGGATGAGGTGAGTATAATTTTATTTTCAGGTACCCCGGACGTCGACATTGGAGACGAGCCCAGAGTCGGCGTGTCAACATAGGTAAGTATGTATGTATCGGCATGTGTGAAATAAAGTTGTATTTTCACGGTGTCTGTGTCCTGTTTTTATTTGGGTATTTTTTTGCAGTAGAACTACAGGTACCAGTGGTCCCGTTTCCCCCCCGCATGCTGGTACTTGTGGTTCTCCAAGTACCGGCTTGCTGGGACTTGTAGTTCTTCTGCAAAAAAACAATATTCTTCCATTTTCAACAAGGCTATCAGCCCCCCATCCGCAGCCCTTGGATTGGGGGACAGCCTCGGGCTTCACCCCTGGCCCTTGGGTGGCTGGGGGGGGACCCCTTGATTGAAGGGGTCCCCACTCCTCCAGGGTACCCCGGCCAGGGGTGACTAGTTGGATATTTAATGCCACGGCCGCAGGGCGCTGTATAAAAGTGACCCCCGGCTGTGGCATTATCTATCCAGCTAGTGGAGCCCGATGCTGGTCCAAAAAATACGGGGGGCCCCTACTCTTTTTGTCCCCCGTATTTCTTGCACCAGGACCAGGCGCAGAGCCCGGTGCTGGTTGTTAAAATACGGGGGATCCCCTGTCATTTTTTTCCCGTATTTTGGCAACCAGGACCGGCTCAAAGAGCCCGAGGCTGGTTATGCTTAAGAGGGGGGACCCCACGCAATTTTTTTTCGGGTTTTTTCCCGTTTTTCCCCGTTTTTTTAACATTTTTAAAAATCTAATCAAAATCCGTCAAATCGGCCGTTTTTCGACAGCGGGACTGTCGAATTCGTTTTTTATTGAATATGTCGAATTCCGGCACCCACCTGCCGGAATTCGACGGTCGAATTTAAAAACGGCCGAAAAAGTGCCACAATTCGCCCGGAATTGCATATACCCCTATTTATGTAAAGTCATCATCAGAATTGGATCAAACATCTTTGAGCTGGTTCACCGGGGATTGGTTTCTGGTCCATTTATGCCAGGACAGTGTTTAAAGGCACCCGGTTCTCTGCACTCGCACCTGCATTCACCTGCGATGCAGGTAGCGGGTGTATAGAAACCGATGCTTCTAAACAATGGGGGTAATTCCAAGTTGATCGCAGCAGGAATTTTTTTAGCAGTTGGGCAAAACCATGTCCACTGCAGGGGAGGCCGATATAACATGTGCAGAGAGAGTTAGATTTGGGTGGGTTATTTTGTTTCTGTGCAGGGTAAATACTTGCTGCTTTATTTTTACACTGCAAATTAAATTGCAGATTGAACGCACCACATCCAAATCTAACTCTATCTGCACATGTTATATCTGCCTCTCCTGCAGTGCACATGGTTTTGCCCAACTGCTAAAAAAAATTCCTGCTGCGATCAACTTGGAATTACCCCCATTGTTCCAACATTTATGAATTGGAAGCGAGCCTAGAGGATGTATTTATCTATTACCAGTTATTTATATATCGCACACATATTCCGTAGCACTTTAAAGAGAATATTTGGCCTTTCACATCAGTCCCTACCCCAGTGGAGCTTACAATCTATAGTCCCTGCCACACGTACACACACACACACACACACACACACACACACATTCACACTAGGGTTACATTTGTAAGGAGCCAATTAAACCTACCAGTATATTTTTAGATTGTGGGAGGAAACCGGAGCACCTGGAGGAAACCCACGCAAACGTGGGGAGAATATACAAACTCCACACAGTTATGGCCATGGTGTAATTCGAACCCATGATCCCAGTACTGTGAGGCAGTAATGCTAACCAGTAATGGTTAATGGAAAAAATTAACTAACAGGTACGAATATACTGCAAAGTATATATCTGTACACTGCATGGGAGAGCCAGATCTCATAGGGTAATGTAACATATTCATATCTCAAGCATCTCGTAACATCTGAGTGAGCTTACTGGGGTCTATATAGCACAAAACGGTGGAAGTTTAGATCACTGCAAAACTAATGCTATAAAATGCAGATGAAATGCCTGTGTGGCATTTTATCGGGCAGCCTGACACCCTGAAGTTATATTGGCTACACAGTAAATACTGAGGTAGATATATTTAGAGATGTGCAGTGGTCATTTTTCGGGTTTTGTGTTTTGGTTTTGGATTCAGTTCCGCGGTCGTGTTTTGGATTCGGACGCGTTTTGGCAAAACCTCCCTTTTGAATTTTTGTCGGATTCGGGTGCGTTTTGGATTCGGGTGTTTTTTTTTTTTAAAAACCTCAAAAACAGCTTAAATCATAGAATTTGGGGGTAATTTTGATCCTATAGTATTATTAACCTCAAAAACCATAATTTCCACTCATTTTCAGTCTATTCTGAACACCTCACACCTCACAATATTATTTTTAGTCCTAAAATTTGCACGAGGTCGCTGGATGACTAAGCTAAGCCACCCAAGTAGGCGGCACAAACACCTGGCCCATCTAGGAGTGGCACTGCAGTGTCAAACAGGATGGCACTTAAAAAAATAGTCCCCAAACAGCACATGATGCAAAGATAAAAAAAAAAAAAGAGGTGCAAGATGGGATTATCTTTGGGCCCTCCCACCCACTCTTATGTTGCATAAACAGGACATGCACACTTTAACAAACCCATCATTTCAGCGACAGGGTCTGCCACACGACTGTGGCTAAACCAATCACTCTCTCCTTGCACAAACTGGAAGTTGTCCACCTCCTCCTCATCGTCCAATTCCTCACCCCTTTCACTGTGTACATCCCCCTCCTCACAGAGTATTAATTCGTCCCCACTGGAATCCACCATCACAGGTCCCTGTGTACTTTCTGGAGGCAATTGCTTGTAAATGTCTCCACAGAGGAATTGATTATAATTCATTTTGATGATGATGATGAACATCATCTTCTTCACATTTTCTGGAAGTAACCTCCTACGCCGATCGCTGACAAGGTTACCGGCTGCACTAAACACTCTTTCGGAGTACACACTGGAGGGGGGGCAACTTAGGTAAAATAAAGCCAGTTTGTGCAAGGGCCTCCAAATTGCCTCTTTTTCCTGCCAGTATACATACAGACTGTCTGACATGCCATTCTTTCAATGGTGACAGAATCATATGCAGTGACAGTAGACGACATGTCAGTAAACGTTGGCAGGTCCTTCAGTCCTGACCAGATGTCAGCACTTGCTCCTGACTGCCCTGCATCACTGCCAGCGGGTGGTTTGGGAAATGTTATCCTTTTCCTGGCAGCTCCAGTGGCGGTTCACGTTCTGATTGACTTGACAAGTGTCTCACCAGCAGGTCTTTGAACATCTGCAGACTTGTTTCTGCTGGAAAGACAGATACAACGTAGGCTTTAAACCTAGGATCGAGCACAGTGGCCAAAATGTAGTGCTCTGATTTCAACAGATTGACCACCCGTGAATCCTGGTTAAGCGAATGAAGGGCTCCATCCACAAGTCCTACATGCCTAGCGGAATCGCTCCGTTTTAGCTCCTCCTTCAATCTCTCCAGCTGCTTCTGTAAAAGCCTGATGAGGGGAATGACCTGATTTAGGCTGGCCGTGTCTGAACTGACTTCACGTGTGGCAAGTTCAAAGGGTTGGAGAACCTTGCACAACATGGAAATCATTCTCCACTGCGCTTGAGTCAGGTGCATTCCCCCTCCTTTGCCTATATCGTAGGCAGATGTATAGGCTTAAATGGCCTTTTGCTGCTCCTCTATCCTCTGAAGCATATAGAGGGTTGAATTCCACCTCGTTACCACCTCTTGCTTCAGCTGATGGCAGGGCATGTTCAGGAGTGTTTGCTGGTGCTCCAGTCTTCGGCACGCGGTGGCCCGCAATTCTTCGTGCCACCGACAGCATCTCCTGCACGCCCCTGTCATTTTGAAAAAAATTCTGCACCACCAAATTCATTGTATGTGCAAAACATGGGACGTGCTGGAATTTGCCCACATGTAATGCACGCACAATATTGGTGGCGTTGTCCGATGTCACAAATCCCCAGGAGAGTCCAATTGGGGTAAGCCAATCTGCGATGATGTTACTCAGTTTCCGTAAGAGGTTGTCAGCTGTGTGCCTCTTATATAAAGCGGTGATACAAAGCGTAGCCTGCCTAGGAACGAGTTGGCGTTTGCGAGATGCTGCTACTGGTGCCGCCGCTGCTGTTCTTGCTGTGGGAGGCAATACATCTACCCAGTGGGCTGTCACTGTCATATATTCCTTAGTCTGCCCTGCTCCACTTGTCCACATGTCCGTGGTTAAGTGGACATTGGGTACAACTGCATTTTTTAGGACACTGGTGACTCTTTTTCTGATGTCTGTGTACATTCTCGGTATCGCCTGCCTAGAAAAGTGGAACCTAGATGGTATTTGGTACCGGGGACACACTACCTCAAGCAATTCTCTAAATCCCTGTGAACTAACGGCAGATGCCGGACGCACGTCTAACACCAACATAGTTGTCAAGGCCTGAGTTATCTGCTTTGCAACAGGATGACTGCTGTGATATTTAATCTTCCTCGCAAAGGACTGTTGGATAGTCAATTGCTTACTGGAAGTAGTACAAGTGGTCTTCCGACTTCCACTCTGGGATGACGATAGACTCCCAGCAGCAACAAAAGCAGCGCCAGCAGCAACAGCAGCAGTAGGCATTCCACTCAAGGATCCACCGGAGGAATCCCAGTTAGGAGAGGACTCGTCAGACTTGCCAGTGACATGGCCTGCAGGACTATTGGTGTTCCTGTCTAGGGAGGAAATTGACATTGAGGGAGTTGGTGGGCTGGTTTGCAGGAGCTTGGGTACAATATGAAGAAGGGATTTAGTTGTCAGTGGAATTCTTCCGCTATCACCCAAAGTTTTTGAACTTGTCAATGACTTCTGATGAATGTGCTCCATGTGACATATAAGGGAGGATGTTCCTAGGTGATTAACATCCTTACCCCTACTTATTACAGCTTGACAAAGGCAACACATGGCTTGACCCCTGTTGTCCGCATTTCTGTTAAAATAATTCCACACCGAAGAGGTGATTTTTTTTTTGTATTTTGACCAGGCATGTCAATGGCCTTATCCATCCTACGGACAACAGGTGTCTCCCCGGGTGCCTGACTTAAACAAACCACCTCACCATCAGAATCCTCCTTGTCAATTTCCTCCTCAGCGCCAGCACCTGGTATACTTCAACAGTGACATCTTCAATTTGAATATCAGGAACTGGACTGTGGGCGCTCCTTCCAGCACTTGCAGGGGGCGTGCAAATGGTGGAAGGAGCCACCTCTTCCCATCCAGTGTTGGGAAGGTCAGGCATCGCAACCGACACAATTGGACTCTCCTTGGGGATTTGTGATTAAGAAGAATGCACAGTTCTTTGCTGTGCTTTTGCCAGCTTAAGTCTTTTCATTTTTCTAGCGGGAGGATGAGTGCTTCCATCCTCATGTGAAGCTGAACCACTAGCCATGAACATAGGCCAGGGCTTCAGCCGTTCCTTGCCACTCTGTATCGTAAATGGCATATTGGCAAGTTTACGCTTCTCCTCAGACGATTTTAATTTAGATTTTTGGGTCATTTTACTGAACTTTTGTTTTTTGGATTTTACATGCTCCCTACTATGACATTGGGCATCGGCCTTGGCAGACGACGTTGATGGCATTTCATTGTCTCTGCCATGACTAGTGGCAGCATCTTCAGCACTAGGTGGAAGTGGATCTCCCTGTTTTACCCTCCACATTTTTGCTCTCCATTTTTTAATGTGTGCCAGTAATATATCTGGAATTAGACGGCAGTAATGTCTGGAATTAGATACCACTAGATAGATACCAGATACCACTGTGACTGGAAAGATGATGACCTATGCACAGTGACAGGACACTACCACAGCACCCTACAGCAGCAAGATGCAGCACAAGACACTGGACTTTTAGTAATGTACTGTAGTATACTGAGCACCACAATGCAGCACAAGACAATGAGCAGTGATACTGAGCACTGATGAGGATACTAGAACTGACACTGAGCAGTAAGATGCAGCACTGGACTATTGTACTGTAGTATACTGGTCACCACAATGCAGCACAAGACAATGAGCAGTGATACTGTGCACTGATGAGGATACTAGAACTGACACCGGGCAGCAAGATACAGCACTGGACTATTGTACTGTAGTACACTGGTCACCACAATGCAGCACAAGACAATGAGCAGTGATACTGTGCACTGATGAGGATACTAGAACTGACACTGGGCAGCAAGATGCAGCACTGGACTATTGTACTGTAGTATACTGGTCACCACAATGCAGCACTAGACAATGAGCAGTGATACTGAGCACTGATGAGGATACTAGAACTGACACTGGGCAGCGAGAACAGCACTGGACTATTGTACTGTAGTATACTGGTCACCACAATGCAGCACAAGACAATGAGCAGTGATACTGAGCACTGATGAGGATGCTAGAACTAACACTGGGCAGCAAGATGCAGCACTGGACTATTGTACTGAAGTATACTGGTCACCACAATGCAGCACAAGACAATGAGCAGTGATACTGAGCACTGATGAGGATACTAGAACTGACACTGAGCAGGAGAGACACACTACTAGTATTACTGAGCAGCAATAAGTAAGCACTGATACTGAGCACTGATATTGAGCTTTCCACTGAGAGAACGTAGCCACATCCTCTCCGCTCTCTCTACAATGCACAAGTGAAAATGGCGGCAAAACAAGGCTATTTATATGGAATCCAAATCTTGCGAGAATCCGACAGCGGGATGATGACATTTTGCCTCATTAGGGTTTTCCGAGTCAGGCGGGAAGAACCGAGTCTGCCTCGGACCCGTGTAAACCACGTGGAGTTCAGGGGGGTTCGGTTCTCGGAGAACCGAACTAGCTCATCTCTATATATTATACCTACACGTACCTTTAACGAGACAAAGCAAGAATCAGCAGAAGGATGCCGAAGTGTTAGATTGAAAACTCCCCACTCCAGCAATAACTGCCAGACCCCCCACAGCATATCAGCTTAGTGTTGATGCGCTGTTTTTCACCCCCAGTCAGCTCACTGGCCATGCATGAGATCTCTTAAGTCTTGCGTAATCTCCTGTGCAGCCTGTACTGATACTGCTTCTCCCTCATAATGACCGGTCTAACATCTACCCCGCTGTGAGATATCTCAGAGTGGAGGATATCTATCAAAGCTTGGAAAGAGATACATTTGCAATCAATCAGCTGCTGTCAGTTTGCAGGCTGTGCTTGAAAAATAACAGGAGCTGATTAGTCAGTACTTTATTTCTCTCCAAGTTTTGATACATTTGCCCCAAAATATGGCATTAGATATCAGCATTCCTCCCCTGGATAAGAGACATCTCTCCCAAGACTTTGCATATGAAGAAACAGGAGGTATGTTGTCGGCCGCCCGCGTCAGTGCATACACTGCCCAATGTGGCTGACTTTAACGTAGAAAATATTGCACCGGATTTACGTGTTGGATGATCTGGCATGTCTGAACTATCAATATTTTTGGAGGAGTCAAATAATTGTAGCATGTACATCCAGCTTAATATTGATACAATATAGAAGGTCTTCAGTTCATTGCTCAACAAGTGTGAACGTTCCAGCTAACAGTCTCCTTTTTTCTATATTGATGTAAATGGCTGTTTTGTCTGCCTTGCTTTTTTCTCTCTCTTTTGTTCTTATTACCCACACTTAGGTCTAGCAGCTGTAATCTCATTACTGTTGCTAAAATCTTGCAGTCTTAGTATAATTACCCGAGCCAAAGTCTCACAGTCTCCCACTCATTACCAACGCTAAGACCTTAGGGTCTAACTTCTCATTTCCCGGTTAAGGTCCTGCAGTCATCTCTGATTACTAATGCTAAGATCTTGTGGTCTCCCTCTCATAACCACCACTAAGGTTTCATGACCTCTCTCCTACTACGTGTGCTAAGGTCTCATGGCCTACCTCTCATAATTTGCACTAAGGTCCCGCATTTTACCGCTCATTGGGGGTAATTCCAAGTTGATCGCAGCAGGATATTTTTTAGCAGTTGGGCAAAACCATGTGCACTGCAGGGGGGGCAGATATAACATGTGCAGAGAGAGTTATATTTGGGTGGGTTATTTTGTTTCTGTGCAGGGTAAATACTGGCTGGTTTATTTTTACACTGCAATTTAGATTGCAGATTGAACTCACCACACCCACATCTACTCTCTCTGCAAATGTTATATCTGCCCCCCCTGCAGTGCACATGGTTTTGCCCAACTGCTAAAAAATTTCCTGCTGCGAACAACTTGGAATTACCGCCATTATGTCCTTACAGATAAGTCTTAAGGAGTTCTCTCCAAGCTGTTTGTCTTATTTGCCACCCACTGTGACATTTTTACTTTCTATTCCTCCATGCTCTCTGTATTCTGTGCCCCCATCCATCCTGTCTGTGATCTCTTTCTCTTTTTGTCACCATCACAGTTTGCCATCTCTACATTGCATACTGACTACTACATACATGGCAATTTCTATATCAGAAGTAACTTTCTGTTAACCTCAAGACACAGTCAGATAGACCATGATGTGGCACTGCACAGTCCAGTGGGCCTCAACCACTATCAGGCATCTGAACTCAGCAACTGCACTCCTTCCGAAGCTGTGTTGACTTGGTCTGCTCCTCCTCCTCCTCCTCCTCCTCCTCCTCTTCCTCTTCCTCCTCCTCTTCCCTGGATTGTAGGAGTGAGATACCCATCCTGAGGAGTAAAGCAATGACTGTATAAGAAGACGCAATCCAGTTCTCTTACACAAGCACATGTGCATGCTACTGATGTTTACAAATCTGATTGAAGTGTCAGCTCTGTAGACAACAGTCTGCCTGTCTGAAAAAAGTCTAGGGGAGCATAGAAATAAATTTTCTTCTGTATTTTCATTGCTCCTTTTTCCCCCATAGAGTCAACAATGAAAGGAGTAGTAGTGGGCAAACTGAAGAGGTTGGGAGACGTGCTGAAATTACATAGTAGTTACATAATTAGTGAAGTTGAAAAGAGGCAAAATGCCCATCGGGTTCAACCTATATCCGTATTAAGCAGTGCATATTATAATGCACCAGCCAAAATAATGGTTTTGTACCTATTGACAACTATATTTCATATCATTCCCATATACATAATGTCAATATATTAAATGCTATAGCCTTGGTTGCCTTTTTCAGCTAGAAAACAGTCCAATCCATTTTTAAATACATTTACAGAGTCCGCCATTATTATCTTCTCTGGCAGGGAGTTCCAAATCCTTATTGCCCTTACGGTGATGAACCCTTTCCTACGTTGTGTATGGAATTTGCTCTCCTCTAGCCTCAGTGAGTGCCTACGTGTCCTATACAGAGTATTATTAATAAACAAATCCCTGCTAACTCTTTGTATTGACCCTTTACATATTTGAAGATATTAATAATGTCTCCTCTTAGATGCCTCTTTTCAAGAAAATACAAATTTAACACAGTAAGCCTTTCCTCATACTCCAGTGTCTCTAACCCTTTAATCAGTTTAGTAGCGCGCCTTTGAACTCTTTCGAGCTCCCCAATATTGTTTTTATAATATGGTGCCCAAAATTTAACAAATATTCCAGATGCGGATGTACCAATGATTTATACAGAGGCAGGATTACATCCACGTCCCTTGACTCAATACCCCATTTTATGCACGCAAGGACTTTACTTGCCTTCTTTGCTGCATTTTTACATTGCGTACTGTTATAAAGCCTATTATCTATGAGCACCCCCAAATCTTTTTCCACCACAGTTACCACTATCTTTTCCCCATTTAGAGTGTAGGATGCAAGTTTGTTTCTAATCCCAAAGTGCATAACTTTGCATTTTTCATTCTTGAATCTCATTCCCCATTTAGACGCCCAAGTTTCAAGTTTAAGTAAGTCATTCTGTAAAGACTCCACATCAATTTCTGAATGAATTACCTTGCACAGTTTAGTATCATCTGTAAAGATTGACACTGTGCTTTCCAGGCCTATTCCTAGATCATTAATAAATATATTGAACAGTATCGGGCCAACTACGGACCCTTGTGGTATTCTGCTAATTACTGGTGCCCAGCTGGAGAACATCCTATTAACCACTACTCATTGTACCCTGTTATCCAGCCAATTTCCTATCCATGTACAAATAGTATTTCCAAGTCCAAGTTCCCTTAATTTGATGATCAGTCTCCTGTGAGGCACTGTAGCGAAGGCTTTTGCAAAATCCAAAAAGACCACATACACTGCTTTACCCTGGTCGAGATTATCGCTCACTTACTCGTAGAAGCTAATTAAGTTAGGTTAACACAATCTGTCCCTCACAAACTCATGTTGGCTATTGCTAATAAACTTAGAATTCCACAGATAATCCTTTATGCTATCCCTCAAAATGCCTTCCAATATTTTACCCACTATAGAGGTAATACTAACTGGTCGATAGTTCCCAGGATGATTTTTAGATCCCTTTTTAAATAATGGCAATACCAAGGCTATACGCCAATCCCTCAGTACCATACCTGATCTAATTGAACTATAGAAAATCAAGTATAAGAGTTTTGCCAGCTGAGCCATAAGCTCCATAATAATAACCCTCCGGTGAAAGCCATCTGGGCCCGGTGATTTGTTAATCTTTATGTTGCTTAGTCTCTCCAGGACTAATTCCTCACTTAAACAAGTATCTAGCCATGAATCATTATCGTCTCTGTTGTTATGCATATGCACTACTGTCACTATCTGATCCTCCCTGGTGAATACTGATGAAAAAAAATTGTTCAGAATATCCGCTTTTATTCTGTCATCATTTATCAAGGCTCCCAGTTCATCTTTTAATGGACCTACATTCTTCTTTTTTAACCTTTTACTGTTTATGTATTTATAAAACTTTTTAGGATTGGCTTTACTGTCTATAGCTATTTGCTTTTCGTTCACAATTTTAGACCTTTTTGCGTCTTTTATTGCATTCCTTGTAGTACTGGAAAAACTCCTCCCCTCCAATTGATTTAAATGCTTTGAAAGCACGTCTCTTATTAGCCATTTCCTTTTGACCGCCTCGTTAAGCCACATTAGTTTGTGTTTAGTACTCCTTCATTTATTTGAATGGAAATGAATTTGTGAATATTCCTTTTAAAGCATCCCACATTTCCAAAGTGTCCTTACCCTGAAACAAAACTTCCCAGTCAATGTTGTTTATTGCCTGCCTCAGCCTATTGAAGTTAGCTTTTCTAAAGTTTAGTGTTTTGGTTGATCCCTTATAGCTTTGTTTTTTTAAACTAACGTCGAATGAGATCATATAGTGATCACTGTTTCCCAAGGTCTCCCCAACTGTAATGTTTGATATAATGTCCACATTATTGGTAATAACTTGGTCCAGAATATGATTACCTCTGGTTGGGTCCTCAACTAATTGAGACAAGTACTGATCCTTTAATGTGTTTAGAAACCTGTTCTTTGACTTTGGACTGTAAGTAAATTTTATTTGGGACCAAATACTGTATTTCTCTTATGTCCTAGAGGATGCTGGGGTCCACAATAGTACCATGGGGTATAGATGGGTCCCTTGGGAGCCATGGGCACTTTAAGAGTTTTATAGTGTGGGCTGGCTCCTCCCTTTATGCCCCTCCTACCAGACTCAGTCTAGAAATTGTGCACGAGGAGACGGACAAACCAGGCCAACCAGCCTGAACAACCTCAGCAACAGCTGAATAACAGTACTTAACCAAGTAACAACACAGTACTTAACCAAGTAACAAGGTAGTACTGAACCAAGTAACAACTGCAGGAAAATGAAGCGCTGGGCGGGCGCCCAGCATCCTCTACGGACTATGAGAAAAGGATTTACCAGTAGGTAATTAAAATCCTATTTTCTCTTACGCCCTAGAGGATGCTGGGGTCCACATTAGTACCATGGGGATGTACCAAAGCTCCCAGTATGGGAGGGAGAGCGCGGAGGCTCCTACAGAACTGATTGACCAAACTTTAGGTCCTCAGAGGCCAAAGTATCGAACTGCTTTGGGTGGCTCATTTCTGCTTGCATCATCATGGGATACAAGCAGGAAACTGACAAGACGCACACCCCATCAAATCAGAAACCATTCTGGTAGCTGTTGATAGATAACTGAATCTGTGAGTTTTACAATGTTGTTCTTGAGCAAAAAAGGAGATCTGCAGCTACTTGAAAAACAAATTTATGGGGCGTGGCCTGGATGCTGAGCGGGCAGGCAGCAAACTTAGTGAGCTCTCAGAGACCTGGGAGCAAAAAACCTTATAAATCCTCCCCAAACCTCCCAAATCAGACCCTGGATCATTTGTCTGCTGAGCTAAGACAGGGAGAAAGAGGGGAAGTAGAGCTGCGGAATCGGGGAGCCGGTTTTCTGGCTCCCGCGGATTGCGGCCTACTCCCTGTCACGAAGCCGGGGCCTCAAGTTTAAATCGCACCCATCAGCTGGGTGGCTACATCGCCGGGACGGTCGGAGGACCCGCTCGATCGCTACCCCCTTGGTGGATCCCCTGCAACTCACCAGTGTCAGTCGCCGGGGGACGAGGAGAGAGGAGTCCCGGATCGGAGCGGCCCGACGAGCCCCGCTACGCGAGCGGCGGCCATCTTGTGGGACGGGTGCAGGAGAAGCGACCCGGCGGCAGCGAGGAGGAGACGGCTGACGGCCCCCCGGGTGAGTGCAAACCCCAGACCCGGCTCGGACGAGCAGACGGCGGGCCTCTCCTCCCTCCCAGTGAGCTTACCCGGCGTCCGCCTAGCGCCGCTGTGGGCGCCTTCCCCCTCTACAACATCAGGCTGACTGGGGCTGACTGGGGCTGGCTGGGGCACAGTGAGAGGCGACAACTGCTGCAGGTGCGCTTCAAGCAGGCACCTGGCCTACACACGCCGCTGGCCCGGGCCCTGGAGCGAGTACTGCCCTTGGTGGGCTCTCCCCCCCCCCCCCCTGCGAACACCCTTGCACCTCACTCTCCAGGGTGACCCCCCACGGCAGTGGGTAGCTGGCCAGAGGTGCCTGAGGAGCAGCTTGACCTCCCACAACCATCACCCCTCACGGGGCTGCAATATAAAAGCCTCACATTTCAAGGCGGAAAAGGGGTAAATGAGAAGGGAGCAACTCCTGTCCCTACCGCGACTGCTTCATACATAGCCAGCCTCGATTCTTTCCTAACAAGGGGAGTACACCCCCTGGCCCTGCTCCTGAGACAGCCAGGAATACATTGATGAAAGCAAGGGCAACCAGCGCAATGGCCCTGTCTGCACCGCTCATACCGATGTAAACCAAGAGATTTCTCTCACCCCTGCCACTATCCACGTGATGTCTTATTAGCTTCTGGAAAAGTGGAGCCTCCCGGTTTCTCCATCCTCAGTGTTTGGATATATTAAGCTATCTTTATCTGGGCTTTACCATGCCCACTAGGCGCAGCAAAACGGCAAAACCGGCACAGCAGCTTTCTTTTTTCAAAGCATCCCCGAAAATGTCGGGCCCTAAAGCCACCGGGCCCTCCACAGCAGGAGCAGTTTCCCAGACCCCTCCGCCATTAGAGGTGCGTCCGTCAGCCACGTCCTTAGATAAGGTTGGAGATGGGGAGGCCCTTACGGTGGGCACTATGAAGTTGCTTTTGACACGCTTTAAAGAGGAAGTTGCAGCTGAGTTCCGCACCACCTTAACGGCGTGCCAACAATCTATAGATGATCTGGGTGGCCGTACGGACCACTTGGAAACTAAAATGGAGGAGGTCGTGGGGTCCCACAACAACCTTCTGGACTCTCATGATGCATTGGAGGCTGAGGTGAAGCTTCTACGGGACAAGGTCACAGATTTGGAAGATAGATCGCGTCGCAGCAACCTCAAGCTACGCGGAGTCCCCGAAACGGTGTCACACAGTAGTTTGCATGACTACACGATGACCATCTTTAAGGCCTTGACGCCTCAGTTTGCATCTACAGACCTCATTATAGACCGAATACACCGTCTACCGAAAGCCAGAGCGGCCCCAGGAGATGCACCGAGAGATGTCCTAATGAAGATGCACTACTTTCATGTTAAAGAGGCCTTATTGAAAGCATCTAGACCGACGTCTGACACATCTTCAGCCCTACAAGGACTTCAACTGTTTGGGGATTTATCTGCGGCCACTCTATTTAAGCGGCGATCATTTCAACAGATCACTACGGCCCTCAGAAAGGCTGACATCCCATACAGATGGGGTTTCCCCACCAAGCTGCTGATCCACCGGGATGGCTCCACTATCTCTGTCTCCACTGCAGATGAAGGAGAAAAGTTGCTTAAATCCTGGAACATCACGGAACCTGCGGAGGGCTCCTCCCCCCGACGTCTCCAGCAGGACTGGACGCCGGTGAAATGAGGATGCCGGCTCGGAGACAGATACCTTACTATCATAGCAATAATGTTAAGACCCCAGTGACTCTTCAGATAGAGACTTTACCCCATGCATAAGGGGCCACGGTATGTTGAGATGTGGGGCGCTAGACATAGCGAAAGTAATGCGCACGTTTTGAAGCATTTCAATGTCTCCCTGCTAGGCCAAATTAGTTGCTCTTTTTTTTTTTCTCTATGGGGAACTGTGCCTGGCGCGCCTCTGGATTTGACTGTCTATATTATGCTGACCTGTGGGTTTAGTTCTTATAGCGGGGTTAAACTACTCGAGCCACGGGCTTAATCCTCATGTTGGAAGTAATAGCTCTGGGTTTTACTTGACACTTTATATGTTGGAGCACTTGTGCTCCGCTGTATTTGCTCTCCAGGTTCCGTATGTACAGAAGTGCATACATCTGTTACTATGTTATTAAGATGTCCTTGTATTCTTGAGTTTAAAGTAAATAAGTTTGGCAGTGGGTGGGAGTTATGCCGCTAACCCCTCCCTTAGCCTACACAGCCGCCTTGGTATGGCGACTGGTTGTGATCTCACGAGAGATCAATTTAGTTTAGTTTTGTCCTATATTTTATGTTTGTCTCCCCACATGTATTCCTATATGTTTCCCCCTCCCTATCAGATATGCAGGTCTCAACGCAGGTATTGGACATCAGAGATATCAGTTTCCCCTATAATTGAAAATGGTAAAGATAGTCTCCATTAATGCCAAGGGGCTTAACTCTCCTCAAAAACGTAGAGTAGCTCTGAACTACTTCTACAAGCTGAGAGCACAAGTAGTAGCTGTTCAGGAAACCCATTTTCAGAGCCAAAATCCTCCCCTCTTCTCTAATTCACGCTACCCCCTTTGCTACACTGCAAATGGACCCGCCAAGAAAGCCGGCGTTGCCCTTCTCATAGCACAACACTGCCCGTTTGTCCTGTCCTCTAAATATGAAGACCCCGACGGGAGATACTTAATTCTAGTAGGACAACTAGACAATGTGGAGACCACTCTGGTCTCTTGCTACGCCCCCAATACCAAACAAATAAAATTCCTTAGATCCTTCTGTAAAACCCTCCAAGAGCATACGAAAGGAGCCCTGTTGATCCTCGGAGATTTCAACATGGTGCTAGACCCCAATACAGATCGCTCTCGCCCAACCCGACCTTTACGTAGCAGTCCAGCCCAAGACCCTTCAGGCAGATTCGGCCAATTGTTAGCTGAATATTCACTGTATGATGCATGGAGAGCCAAACACCCTGCAGAACGTGATTACACCTTTTTTTCCCACGTCCACAGTTCATATTCTAGAATAGACATGGCGTTAGTCGATAAATGGACACTAGCTACCATAAATAAGGTGGATATACTACCCATGTCTTGGTCAGACCACTCACCACTAGTTGTGAACTGGGAAGCTACTAAGAGAGTGGTCCCCTATGGCCCCTGGAGATTGGGCCCGCACCTTCTATCCCGCCCTGAGGCCTGTCAGGCCATTCAGCAATCGTTAGACCTATATTTAGCTACTAACTGCCCCAAGGACACAAACGTCTTCAACCATTGGTGTTCTCTGAAAGCAGTGGTCAGAGGCTCTGCAATCCAAATAGCAGCTAGACTTAAACGGGAGTATAAAAGTAGACAGGCCTCGGCCGAGCGAGAGGCTGCGCGCTTGGAAACTGCACACAAAAGTGACCCCAACAATAAACCCCTCTTTAAGGAACTCCTTGCGGCCCGCGACAAAGTGAACGTATTTGCCCTAGCAGAGGTTCATCGCAACCTGCAGCGACTTAACCAACAATATTATAGACTGGGCAACAGAGCAGGACGCTTGCTGGCGCGTAAACTAAGGGGACGTAGAGCTAAAGAACGCATACATGCAGTATATACCGCATCTGGTGTTAAAGTAACTGACCCAGGAGAGATAGCAAATGCGTTTGCCGAATACTATGCACAGTTGTACAACCTTAAAGATGATCCCAATACCCCCCAGCCATCCCTGGTTGATATTGCTGGCTTCCTGGAGAGGTTGTCCCTCCCCACTATCGACCCTCAAACCCTTGAGTCCCTCGGTTTACCCTGGTCACATGAGGAAGTTGTGGCAGCTATTGAATCCTGCCCAGTAAACAAGGCCCCGGGCCCAGATGGATACCCCGCTAACTTTTATAAAACTTTTAAATCTACTCTTGCCCCTCTTTTAGTGTCAGTTTTTAACGAAGCCTCAGACTCCACATGCTTCCCGAAAGAGATGATGGAGGCCCGTATAATCACCATCCCTAAGGCGGGTAAGCCTCCTGCGGTTGTCCAGAACTACCGCCCGATAGCACTCTTAAACACAGATCTTAAATTATTCGCTAAGCTAGTTGCAAATAGGATTTCCCCACTCCTACCCAATCTAATTAACCCTGACCAGGTAGGTTTTGTTCTTGGACGGCAAGCATCCGATAACACTAGGAGGGTTATCAATTTGGTTGAACGATGCCAAGCCCGGGAAGAGCCTCTTCTGCTTCTCTCTCTCGACGCGGAAAAGGCTTTTGATAGGCTGCACTGGGACTATCTAAGGGCTACCCTGGACTGCTTTGGATTTGCAGGCAGGATACTCAACTCCATATTGGCCTTGTACTCCTCTCCATCGGCCTCGGTGTTCACCAATGGTTGCAAGTCACATACATTTAATATCACAAATGGGACACGTCAGGGTTGCCCCCTTTCACCCCTAATTTTTGTGCTGGCTATTGAGCCCCTGGCGGAGAGGATCAGGACACTAGATCCCATTGTTGGCCCTGTGGTGGAAGGGATACACCATAAAATATGCCTTTTTGCTGACGATATCTTAGTATGCCTTAGCGACCCTGAATCGTCATTACCGCATTTGCACTCTCTCTTGGACTCCTATGCAGCGATCTCCTATTATAAACTAAATACCACAAAGACTGAGGCCCTTCCTCTGAACATGTCAGATGGCGTGCTTAGGCGTCTGAAGCTGACTTACAGATACGCATGGCAACTTAGGTCACTTAAATATTTGGGTGTGCAGATCTCCAGAGGGCAAGATTTAATGGGATGTAACTATGACCCCCTTTTTAGAGCATTCGAATTATTCATTAAAGACTGGATGATGCAGGAGGTTTCATGGGTCGGACGAATAGCGGCGGCAAAGATGGTGCTTCTACCCAAACTGATGTACCTTTTCCGTACCATCCCTAGGACCTTTCCTAAAGATATTTGCAATAGATTTAACCGTTTACTTTCAAATTATGTGTGGGGGGGCTCAAAACCGAGGATAGCAAAATCAACCCTAGTTGCGCAGAAGTGTGACGGGGGAGTGGCCTACCCAGATCTAGAGAGATACCATAATGCCTGTTTACTCGCCCAGGCCAGAGATTGGCTCACTCAAGACGCCCCAAAACCATGGGTATCACTGGAACGAAGCGCTGTCTCCCCCCTCACACTATCTGACTTGCTATGGCTCCCTACGGCTGCTATCCCTCCAGATGGGGTGGGAAACTCGGCAGTGCAGGCAACACTATTAGCATGGAAAATCGTAACTAAATCCCTCCCCTCCGGAGCCCTTCCCTCCCCCCAATTATCTCTCCACACCATAGCCACAATGATCCCGGACCTTCACCTACACCATTGGGGTGATAGAGGCCTAACCACCCTGAAGGATGTCCTGCAGGATGGGGTATTAGTCCCATTCTCCCTACTGCAGGAACAATTCCAGGTACCCAAGCAAGATTTCCACAGATATCTGCAATTGAGGCATTGGCTCCAAAGTTTTTCTCCCAACCGAGTCCCCCATACTGGCCCCTCTAAACTGCTGATGTCAATCCTACTGCCGGTCAGGAATAGAGGCGGTATCTCTAGATGGTACCAATATCTCGTGACCGAGGCCCGGCGGAGGCTATTCCCCTCACAGTCCAAATGGGAAAAAGACCTCCCTATGGTTTTCACTGAGGATATTTGGAAAACTATCTTTCAATCCTGCTTTAAAATCTCTAAATGTACAAACCACAGTGAAATGTATTACAAACTGGTTCATAGGGTGTACTTTACGCCGGAACGTTTGCACAAGATTTGGCCTGAGGTTTCCGCCAGTTGCTGGAGGAACTGTGGTATGGTAGGGGATATTCTACACATTTTCTGGCTATGCCCAACAATTCGGTCTCTGTGGAGAGATGTGTTTCTTTTCATGTCGCTTGTCCTGGGAGTTCCCCTTGCACCAGACCCCCTAATAGCACTATTCCATTACTACAGCGGGGAGATGTCTAGCAACGACAGGTACCTTTTAGGCCATATACTCATAGCAACTAAGGCCGCCATTGCCTCCAAATGGAAGACGGCAGTCGTTCCCACGCTATTAATGATAGAACAAAAAGTTCATCAACATTATGTGTTCGAATCGTCAGAGGGAGGATTTCCCCCCGGGACTCCCAGGACGAGCAGGAAATGGGATAAGTGGTTCCTATATAGAGAAAAATCGGGCCAAAGTAGTTTACCTGGTACCGTGACTGCCACACCCGACCCAAATGAGCTTAATTCCCCAAATCAAGATGGCTCCTAACTTAACTTAACTCAATCCATTACGGGTCTCAGACCTCCCCACTTCCATTTCATTAAGTATACACTCTGATGTTATTGCTATTCACTGATGTCCCCGATACCTAACCCTCCTTTCCCTTGTCTTAATTAGTTATGTTATGTGATGTATTTGTCTGTTCCCCTATTTCTGTTTTATTTTGTCACTTACATGTTCAATTGTATGTATAATTTGTACAAAATTTCAATAAAAATCTAATATTAAAAAAAAAAGAAAAACAAATTTATATGTACAAATATTTACATAAACAAAAAAGAGCAAACAGTTGCAGGATTTTACCAAAAAGTGAAAGGGATAAATTGGAAGACCTATGCACTAAAGACCTATCCAAAAAAGAAAAGAATAACAACTTTTACATTAAACCAAAACGGCTACCTTATTTGCCTCTCTGCTAAGAAATTCAGGGTAGCATTTAATTCAAATGAAGTACTAATTAAGATGAATTTGTTCCTCCACTACTGAAGATTTTGGACACAGTCCCTGCGTTCGTTGCTGAAATCAGTTGCCAAGATTGTGTCACAGTATAGACATGTGAGGATCAGCCACTACCTTTGCTAATTATGTGGATTAATGTAATGAATTTATTCTCATTAGACTTTGTGAATCACAAAGTTAGAAAATTGGAGAAAAAGCACATCAACAACATGCTGATATGATTCTTCACAAGTAATCAGGTTTTTTTTCTGTTTTAGTTACCAGAAAATGCTTTTGAGTTTTATTATTAAATGAAATTGAAAAAAAACAAACATAATATTTATTAGAGAGCAACTGCAAAGTTTACTATGCTTTGTATATATTTTAGCATCATAATATCTACAGTACTGTAGTACTATATACAGTATATGAGGGAATTGAATCAGCCCTGAAAAATTTTGGATGAGAAAACAAGATTTTTTGAATTTTTTTTCCGCATAACTCAATTAAACCCCATTTTTTGACCCTAGAATCATTTAATTTTCTGACGAAGATTACACAGACTCTGTGACAAGTTCACTAACCTACGTGTTTTCATAATCATGGACGCTAAAACGGGGCTGATAAAAAATCCCTGATGAGTAACGACTTTCAGGGCTAAATGGATAGCCTGTGGGGAATCAATTAGGGGGTTATTCAGAGTTGTTAGCAAACCAAAAAAGCACACTACTGGGAAAAACCATGGGGGTCATTCTGAGTTGATCGCTAGCTGCCGTTGTTCACAGCGCAGCGATCAGGCAAAAAAATCGGCTGTTGTGCGCATGCGTATGGGCCGCAGTGCGCACGCGCGATGTACTTTCACACAAAACTATGCAGTTTTACACAAGGTCGAGCGACTCTTTTCAGTCGCATGGGTGATCGGTGAGTGATTGACAGGAAAGGGGCGTTTCTGGGAGGTAACTGACCGTTTTCCGGGAGTGTGCTAAAAAACGCAGGCGTGTCAGAAGATAACGCAGGCATGCCTGGGGAAATGGGGGAGTGGCTGGCCAAACGCAGGGTGTGTTTGTGACGTCAAAACAGGAACTAAACAGACTGCAGTGATCGCAAGGTAGGAGTAGGTCTGCAGCTACTCAGAAACTGCATGAAAATTTTTCGAGCAGTTCTGCTAACCTTTCGGTCACACTTCTGCTAAGCTAAGATACACTCCCAGAGGGCGGCGGCTTAGCGTTTGCACTGCTGCTAAAAGCAGCTAGCGAGCGATCAACTCGGAATGAGGGCCTATGTGCACTGCAGATGGAGCAAATGTAACACAGAGAGAGTTAGATTTGGGTAGTGTGTGTTCAAACTGAAATCTAAAATGCAGTGTAAAAACAAAGCAGCCAGTAGTTACCTGCACAGAAATAATATAACCCACCCAAATCTAACTCTCTCTGCACATGTTACATCTGCACCCACTGCAGTGTGCATGGTTTTGCTCAATTGTAACTTTTTTGGTTTGCTAAGAACTCTGAATAACCCTCAATGTGCTGTGTAAATACAGCTAATAGAATTGGTCAGCATGGGTAATTAGTCACATACTGTATTTTAATTGGATTCACCCCATAGCATGAAAGCAAGCAGTAGCTAGAGATGAGGATTGCTGCATTAGCAGTAAATGCAAATTAATTGTGTACGATACCTTAATTGTACGAAAAATATTACTGAAATGAAGTGTCATAAACATAGGTGAAAAAATGTACTTGACAGTTATCAATAAATGCTGTAATTACATTTACTATAGTAAATAATTGCTAAAGAAAAACAGAAATTTAAAATAGATTAAATACAAACATTTTTTTCCTTTCAAAATCAAAGGGGGATGTTCTTTCCTAATGTAATGTGAGTAATACCTTACTATAAAATACCAGCTACCCTAATGATATAAGTTTGGTCAGCTAGTGAGGTTTATCAGCAATAAGCTAATCAGCGGCTACCTAGATCATCATAATCAATACATATTGTTGCATAAGCACTCCAATAACCGCAACAGATATGCCTCCTGACAGGTATATATGCGTCTGCGTCCAGGTGCGGTCACATTTCCATTTTAAACAAACTTGTAGCCCTAGAAATACATTAGTTTTATTTATGCAATTTGATCCCCTATATTGTATATTAATTTTTCACATAATAATTAACAAGTATTGAACCGGGAATGTAGAATTCATGTATATTGGCCCAACACCACCATTGAATCCTACTACAGGTTGAGTATCCATATCCAAATATCCGAAATACGGAATATTCTGAAATACGGACTTTTTGAGTGAGAGTGAGATAGTGAAACTTTTGTTTTTTATGGCTCAATGTACACAAACTTTGTTTAATACACACAGTTATTAAAAATATTGTACTAATTGACCTTCATGCTGTGTGTATAAGAACATAAATGAATTGTGTGAATGTACACACACTTTGTTTAATGCACAAAGTTATATAAAATATTGGCTAAAATTACCTTCAGGCTGTGTGTATAAGGTGTATATGAGACATAAATGCATTCTGTGCTTAGATTTAGGTCCCATCACCATGATATCTCATTATGGTATGCAATTATTCCAAAATACGGAAAAATCCGATATCCAAAATACCTCTGGTCCCAAGCATTTTGGATAAGGGATACTCAACCTGTAGTAATAATGCAGTTTTACTTATAAGATAGTTGCTTGGTGACATTATATTTTTTTCTTAACAGAATATTATTGCTATTATCTTTTATTTGTAATGCACTAAGGGGCTCTGAGGTGTGTGTGTGGGGGGGGAGGGGGAGAGGGGAGGATAGTACACAGTACCATGCCTGATCCTCTTTTGGGGACTGAGAGTACAGGGTATTTATAACCACATTCTCCAAGATGCCACAATCATGCCCTCCATCTGTGCATACTGGCGCTTTGTAACAATTCACAGCCAACAATGGGAGATAGCCACACTCCCCTGGTGCCACGCCCACCCCCTCAGCAGGGCCTATCCAATGTGCCCTGAATGCTCTGATGTACAGTTTTATCCAGCACTGTACATTGAGAGATCCCATGTTTTGTTCATGCCAGAATAAGAATTTATGGATTCCTGCATAAAGACTTACAATAGCCAGTGAGAGAGGGCTCCATATACAAATATTCTCCATAGTCTATTGTATTATGCCAGCACTCAAAATAACTGGAGATTTACAGAATAAGTGCACTTTTTGTGTTTTGTGTTTTGGTTCTGGTTCCATGCTCGGGTTTTGCATCTGGATTGGTTTTGCCAAAACCATCCTTTTGATTATTTCTTTAAAAAACATAAAAACAGCTAAAATCACAGAATTTGGGGGTAATTTTGATCCTAACGTATTATCAACCTCAATAACATTAATTTCCACTCATTTCCAGTCTATTCTGAACACCTCACACCTCACAATACTATTTTTAGGCCAAAAGGTTGCTCCGAGGTGGCTGTATGACTAAGCTAAGTGTGCGGCACAAACACCTGGCCCATCTAGGAGTGGCATTGCAGTGTCAGACAGGATGGCACTTAAAAAAAAAATAGTCCCCAAACAGCACATCATGCAAAGACGTAAAAGCGTTGCAATGAGGTAGCTGTATGACTAAGAAAAGTGACACAAGTGTGCGGCACAAACACCTGGCCCATCTAGGAGTGGCACTATAGTAGCAGATAGGATGGCACTTAAAAAAAACAGGCCCCAAACAGCACATCATGCAAAGAAGTAAAAGAGATGCAATGAGGTAGCTGTATAACTAAGCTATGCGACACAAGTGTGCGGCACAAACACCTGGCCAATATAGGAGAGGCACTGCAGTGGCAGACAGGATGGCACTTAAAAAAAACTAGTCCCCAATCAGCACATCATGCAAAGAAGTTAAAGAGGTGCAATGAGGTAGCTGTATGACTAAGCTAAGCGACACAAGTGTGCGGCACAAACACCTGACCCATCTAGGGTTGGCACTGCAGTCCCACTGCACTAATGGCAGATACCGAACACACGTCTAACACCAGCATAGCTGTCAAGGCCTCAGTTATCCGCTTTGCAACAGGATAACTGCTGTCATATTTCATCTTCCTCACAAAGGACTGTTGGACAGTCATTTGCTTATTTGAAGTAGTACAAGTGGTCTCCCAACTTCCCCTCTGGTATTACGATTGACTCCCAGCAGCAACAGCAGCAGCTGCAGCAGTAGGAGGAAGTGGTTCTTGATTTTTCCCTATTTTATCCACCACATTTTTGTTCTCCATTATTTTTCTGGAGTTACAGTATATAACAAAATGCAGCAAAGGAGAACGTACCTCTACACCACACAGGGCAAACCCTGTAAAAATTATTTGGATTAAATATTAATAACCCTTTAATTTGAAGTAAATAATATTCAGCAAAGGACAGCACCACTGAACTTATATGGCAGCACCACTGGACTGGACTTATACGGCAGTACCAGTGGACATATATGGCAGTATCACTGGACTTATACGGCATTATCACTGGACTGGATTTCTATGGCAGTACCACTGGATTTCTATGGCAGTACCACTGGATTTATACGGCAGTATCACTGGAATTGTATGGCAGTACCACTGGACATATACGACAGAATCACTGGACTGGACTTACACGGCAGTACCACTGGACATATATGGCAGTATCACTGGATTTATACAGCAGTATCACTGGACTTATATGGCAGTTTCATTGGACTGGATTTATACGGCAGTACCACTGGACATATACAGCATTACTACTGGACAAATACGGCAGTATCACTGGACTTTCATGGCAGTACCACTGGACTGGAATTATATGCCAGTACCACTGGATTAATACGGCAGTACCACTGGATTTATGCGGCAGTACAACGGGACATATACGGCAGTATCACTGGACTGGATTTATACAGCAGTAGCTCTGGACATACGTGGCAGTATAACTGGACATATACGGCAGTACCACTGGATTTATATGGCAGTACCACTGGATTTATACGGCAGTACCACTGGACATATACGGCAGTATCACTGGACTGGATTTATACAGCAGTAGCTCTGGACATACGTGGCAGTATAACTGGACATATACGGCAGTACCACTGGATTTATTCGGCAGTACCACTGGATTTATACACAGTACCACTGGACATATACAGCAGCATCACTGGACTTATACGACAGTATCAGTGGACTGGATTTATATGCCAGTACCACTGGATTTATACGGCAGTACCACTGGACATATACAGCAGTATCACTGGAATTATATGGCAGTACTACTGGACTTATACAGCATTATCACTGGACTGGATTTATACGCCAGTACCACTGGATTTATATGGCAGTATCACTGGACTTATACGGCTGTATCACTGGACATATATGGCAGTACATTGGTCTTATACAGCAGCACTTGGACTCCACCACTGGACTGATGCAGGACAACACAGCACCACTGCAATGGACTGGACTTATACAGCAGCACAGGACATATTGCAGCAGAGGACACCACCAATGTGACTGGACTGATGCAGCACAAGACACCACCACTGGACTGATGCAGCACAACACAGCACCACTGGACTGGACTTATACAGCAGCACTGGACTTACTGTATGGCAGCAGAGGACACCGGCACTTTGACTGGACTGATGCAGCATAAGACAGGTAACCGAACCTTTCATCTCTACTTTCAGAGCAATGTGAATTGTATGATGTGGCTTGATTTGCAAATGAAAACATTCCCTCTAATGTGGAGAGGATGTTTCTTCTTATATTGCTTATTACAAATATAAGATCACTGGTTTAAAACATAATTGTTTACAAATGTGTGAAACTAGACTTAAGTTTTCAAGGTAATGTCCGTCAACCAGGCACAATTCACTGGCTGCAGCTCTAAACTTTATAAGGGCCACAAGTAACATTCAAATGATGCAGAGGAGATCATGTGATGTGGGCGGCAGTGATGCATGGTGGGGTGCGGCAGAGCCTTTCCTGTCATACTAATGTATAAGCCAAAGTTTTGACTTTATAAAGTATATGAATAATACAAAGAATATATTAGAAATATCTTTTTTGTATTATTCTAATCATTTTTATAGTCTAAACTCTGAAGTAAAAAGTCTATGGCAGGCAAGCACCTACCTTTTCCGCACATCTCTGATCAAACCTAACCAAATTTCCAGCCGAATCATTGGTTTTAAAGTACAGTATGCACTCACACAATTTGTAGGTTTAAGATGGTTTTTGGTGAAACGTAAATGGTCTTAATTGTCCCTGGCCATGGTGCTGAAATACGTTACATTTATAATAATGGGGTAGACCTGATCGTAGCAGCAACTTTGTTAGCAGTTGGGTAAAACCTTCTGCACTGCAGATGTGGCAGATATAACATGTGCAGAGAGAGTTAGATTTGGGTGGGTTATATTGTTTCTGTGCAGAGAAATACTGGCTGCTTTATTTTTACACTGCAATTTAGATTTCAGTTTGAGCACACCCCACCCAAATCTAACTCTCTCTGCACATGTTATATCAGCCCCCCCTCCCCCCCTGCAGTGCACATGGTTTTGCTGCTACGATCAGGTCTGAATTACCCCCATTGAGCCTAATTCATATGTGATCGCACTGTGATCAGATAATCGCCGCCCAGGGTTTGTGAAAACCCGCCTCGTGCAAGTGTGAGAATGCATGTATACGCCTTGTGAAAACGTTGCCATACAGCGGACAGCTGTAAATTCATTCACAACTCACTCACCATTGAATGATTTTTCCAGTCTGTGCAGTCTGTGTGTAGCCCAGGACTTACTACTACAGTGTGACAGAATCAGGCTGTTTGGGGCTGGAGCTGATGTCACACACTCTCCCAGAAATGCCTGCGTTTTTCCTGACACTCCCAGAAAAAGGGGCAGTTACCACCCACAAACATCCGCTTCCTGTCAATTACCTTGGGTACGCCTAGCTATCAAAACTTTCACACCATTCTGTCGCTGTTTGGCATTGCACCTGCATATTGCGATGTATATTAGAGATGAGCGCCTGAAATTTTTCGGGTTTTGTGTTTTGGTTTTGGGTTCGGTTCCGCGGCCGTGTTTTGGGTTCGAACGCGTTTTGGCAAAACCTCACCGAATTTTTTTTGTCGGATTCGGGTGTGTTTTGGATTCGGGTGTTTTTTTCAAAAAACCCTAAAAAACAGCTTAAATCATAGAATTTGGGGGTCATTTTGATCCCATAGTATTATTAACCTCAATAACCATAATTTCCACTCATTTTCAGTCTATTCTGAATACCTCACACCTCACAATATTATTTTTAGTCCTAAAATTTGCACCGAGGTCGCTGTGTGAGTAAGATAAGCGACCCTAGTGGCCGACACAAACACCGGGCCCATCTAGGAGTGGCACTGCAGTGTCACGCAGGATGTCCCTTCCAAAAAACCCTCCCCAAACAGCACATGACGCAAAGAAAAAAAGAGGCGCAATGAGGTAGCTGTGTGAGTAAGATTAGCGACCCTAGTGGCCGACACAAACACCGGGCCCATCTAGGAGTGGCACTGCAGTGTCACGCAGGATGGCCCTTCCAAAAAACCCTCCCCAAACAGCACATGACGCAAAGAAAAAAAGAGGCGCAATGAGGTAGCTGTGTGAGTAAGATTAGCGACCCTAGTGGCCGACACAAACACCGGGCCCATCTAGGAGTGGCACTGCAGTGTCACGCAGGATGTCCCTTCCAAAAAACCCTCCCCAAACAGCACATGACGCAAAGAAAAAAAGAGGCGCAATGAGGTAGCTGACTGTGTGAGTAAGATTAGCGACCCTAGTGGCCGACACAAACACCGGGCCCATTTAGGAGTGGCACTGCAGTGTCACGCAGGATGTCCCTTCCAAAAAACCCTCCCCAATCAGCACATGATGCAAAGAAAAAGAAAAGAAAAAAGAGGTGCAAGATGGAATTGTCCTTGGGCCCTCCCACCCACCCTTATGTTGTATAAACAAAACAGGACATGCACACTTTAACCAACCCATCATTTCAGTGACAGGGTCTGCCACACGACTGTGACTGATATGACGGGTTGGTTTGGACCCCCCCCAAAAAAGAAGCAATTAATCTCTCCTTGCACAAACTGGCTCTACAGAGGCAAGATGTCCACCTCATCATCACCCTCCGATATATCACCGTGTACATCCCCCTCCTCACAGATTATCAATTCGTCCCCACTGGAATCCACCATCTCAGCTCCCTGTGTACTTTGTGGAGGCAATTGCTGCTGGTCAATGTCTCCGCGGAGGAATTGATTATAATTCATTTTAATGAACATCATCTTCTCCACATTTTCTGGATGTAACCTCGTACGCCGATTGCTGACAAGGTGAGCGGCGGCACTAAACACTCTTTCGGAGTACACACTTGTGGGAGGGCAACTTAGGTAGAATAAAGCCAGTTTGTGCAAGGGCCTCCAAATTGCCTCTTTTTCCTGCCAGTATAAGTACGGACTGTGTGACGTGCCTACTTGGATGCGGTCACTCATATAATCCTCCACCATTCTATCAATGTTGAGAGAATCATATGCAGTGACAGTAGACGACATGTCCGTAATCGTTGTCAGGTCCTTCAGTCCGGACCAGATGTCAGCATCAGCAGTCGCTCCAGACTGCCCTGCATCACCGCCAGCGGGTGGGCTCGGAATTCTGAGCCTTTTCCTCGCACCCCCAGTTGCGGGAGAATGTGAAGGAGGAGATGTTGACAGGTCGCGTTCCGCTTGACTTGACAATTTTGTCACCAGCAGGTCTTTCAACCCCAGCAGACTTGTGTCTGCCGGAAAGAGAGATCCAAGGTAGGCTTTAAATCTAGGATCAAGCACGGTGGCCAAAATGTAGTGCTCTGATTTCAACAGATTGACCACCCGTGAATCCTTGTTAAGCGAATTAAGGGCTCCATCCACAAGTCCCACATGCCTAGCGGAATCGCTCCGTGTTAGCTCCTCCTTCAATGTCTCCAGCTTCTTCTGCAAAAGCCTGATGAGGGGAATGACCTGACTCAGGCTGGCAGTGTCTGAACTGACTTCACGTGTGGCAAGTTCAAAGGGCATCAGAACCTTGCACAACGTTGAAATCATTCTCCACTGCGCTTGAGACAGGTGCATTCCACCTACTATATCGTGCTCAATTGTATAGGCTTGAATGGCCTTTTGCTGCTCCTCCAACCTCTGAAGCATATAGAGGGTTGAATTCCACCTCGTTACCACTTCTTGCTTCAGATGATGGCAGGGCAGGTTCAGTAGTTTTTGGTGGTGCTCCAGTCTTCTGTACGTGGTGCCTGTACGCCGAAAGTGTCCCGCAATTCTTCTGGCCACCGACAGCATCTCTTGCACGCCCCTGTCGTTTTTTAAAAAATTCTGCACCACCAAATTCAAGGTATGTGCAAAACATGGGACGTGCTGGAATTTGCCCATATTTAATGCACACACAATATTGCTGGCGTTGTCCGATGCCACAAATCCACAGGAGAGTCCAATTGGGGTAAGCCATTCCGCGATGATCTTCCTCAGTTGCCGTAAGAGGTTTTCAGCTGTGTGCGTATTCTGGAAAGCGGTGATACAAAGCGTAGCCTGCCTAGGAAAGAGTTGGCGTTTGCGAGATGCTGCTACTGGTGCCGCCGCTGCTGTTCTTGCGGCGGGAGTCCATACATCTACCCAGTGGGCTGTCACAGTCATATAGTCCTGACCCTGCCCTGCTCCACTTGTCCACATGTCCGTGGTTAAGTGGACATTGGGTACAACTGCATTTTTTAGGACACTGGTGAGTCTTTTTCTGACGTCCGTGTACATTCTCGGTATCGCCTGCCTACAGAAGTGGAACCTAGATGGTATTTGGTAACGGGGGCACACTGCCTCAATAAATTGTCTAGTTCCCTGTTAACTAACGGCGGATACCGGACGCACGTCTAACACCAACATAGTTGTCAAGGCCTCAGTTATCCGCTTTGCAGCAGGATGACTGCTGTGATATTTCATCTTCCTCGCAAAGGACTGTTGGACAGTCAATTGCTTACTGGAAGTAGTACAAGTGGGCTTATGACTTCCCCTCTGGGATGACCATCGACTCCCAGCAGCAACAACAGCAGCGCCAGCAGCAGTAGGCGTTACACGCAAGGATGCATTGGAGGAATCCCAGGCAGGAGAGGACTCGTCAGAATTGCCAGTGACATGGCCTGCAGGACTATTGGCATTCCTGGGGAAGGAGGAAATTGACACTGAGGGAGTTGGTGGGGTGGTTTGCGTGAGCTTGGTTACAAGAGGAAGGGATTTACTGGTCAGTGGACTGCTTCCGCTGTCGCCCAAAGTTTTTGAACTTGTCACTGACTTATTATGAATGCGCTGCAGGTGACGTATAAGGGAGGATGTTCCGAGGTGGTTAACGTCCTTACCCCTACTTATTACAGCTTGACAAAGGCAACACACGGCTTGACACCTGTTGTCCGCTTTTCTGTTGAAATACCTCCACACTGAAGAGCTGATTTTTTTGGTATTTTCACCAGGCATGTCAACGGCCATATTCCTCCCACGGACAACAGGTGTCTCCCCGGGTGCCTGACTTAAACAAACCACCTCACCATCAGAATCCTCCTGGTCAATTTCCTCCCCAGCGCCAGCAACACCCATATCCTCCTCATCCTGGTGTACTTCAACATCTTCATCTTCAATCTGACTATCAGGAACTGGACTGCGGGTGCTCCTTCCAGCACTTGCAGGGGGCGTGCAAATGGTGGAAGGCGCATGCTCTTCACGTCCAGTGTTGGGAAGGTCAGGCATCGCAACCGACACAATTGGACTCTCCTTGTGGATTTGGGATTTCGAAGAACGCACAGTTCTTTGCGGTGCTTTTGCCAGCTTGAGTCTTTTCAGTTTTCTAGCGAGAGGCTGAGTGCTTCCATCCTCATGTGAAGCTGAACCACTAGCCATGAACATAGGCCAGGGCCTCAGCCGTTCCTTGCCACTCCGTGTGGTAAATGGCATATTGGCAAGTTTACGCTTCTCCTCCGACAATTTTATTTTAGGTTTTGGAGTCCTTTTTTTACTGATATTTGGTGTTTTGGATTTGACATGCTCTGTACTATGACATTGGGCATCGGCCTTGGCAGACGACGTTGCTGGCATTTCATCGTCTCGGCCATGACTAGTGGCAGCAGCTTCAGCACGAGGTGGAAGTGGATCTTGATCTTTCCCTAATTTTGGAACCTCAACATTTTTGTTCTCCATATTTTAATAGGCACAACTAAAAGGCACCTCAGGTAAACAATGGAGATGGATACTAGTATACAATTATGGACTGCCTGCCGAGTGCAGACACAGAGGTAGCCACAGCCGTGAACTACCGTACTGTACTGTGTCTGCTGCTAATATAGACTGGTTGATAAAGAGATGTCTATGTAACTATGTATGTATAAAGAAGAAAGAAAAAAAAACCACGGTTAGGTGGTATACAATTATGGACGGACTGCCTGCCGAGTGCAGACACAGAGGTAGCCACAGCCGTGAACTACCGTACTGTACTGTGTCTGCTGCTAATAATATAGACTGGTTGATAAAGAGATGTCGTAGTAGTATGTATGTATAAAGAAGAAAGAAAAAAAAACCACGGTTAGGTGGTATACAATTATGGACGGACTGCCTGCCGAGTGCAGACACAGAGGTAGCCACAGCCGTTAACTACCGTACTGTACTGTGTCTGCTGCTAATATAGACTGGTTGATAAAGAGATGTCTATGTAACTATGTATGTATAAAGAAGAAAGAAAAAAAAACCACGGTTAGGTGGTATACAATTATGGACGGACTGCCTGCCGAGTGCAGACACAGAGGTAGCCACAGCCGTGAACTACCCTGTGTCTGCTGCGACTGGATGATAAATGATATAAAAAATATATATATATCACTATTGCAGCCGGACAGGTATATATTATATATTATATAATGACGGACCTGCTGGACACTGTCTGTCAGCAGAATGAGTTTTATTTTTATAGAATAAAAAAAACAACAACACACAAGTGAAGTCACACGACGAGTGTTTAACTTTTTCAAGCAATCACAATATAAGTATACTACTAACTATACTGGTGGTCAGTGTGGTCAGGTCACTGGTCAGTCACACTGGCAGTGGCACTCCTGCAGCAAAAGTGTGCACTGTTTAATTTTAATATAATATTATGTACTCCTGGCTCCTGCTATAACCTATAACTGGCACTGCAGTGCTCCCCAGTCTCCCCCACAATTATAAGCTGTGTGAGCTGAGCAGTCAGACAGATATATAATATATATAGATGATGCAGCACACTGGGCTGAGCCTGAGCAGTGCACACAGATATGGTATGTGACTGAGTCACTGTGTGTATCGCTTTTTTCAGGCAGAGAACGGATATATTAAATAAACTGCACTGTCTGGTGGTCACTCACTATATAATATTATGTACTCCTGGCTCCTGCTATAACCTATAACTGGCACTGCAGTGCTCCCCAGTCTCCCCCACAATTATAAGCTGTGTGAGCTGAGCAGTCAGACAGATATATAATATATATAGATGATGCAGCACACTGGGCTGAGCCTGAGCAGTGCACACAGATATGGTATGTGACTGAGTCACTGTGTGTATCGCTTTTTTCAGGCAGAGAACGGATATATTAAATAAACTGCACTGTCTGGTGGTCACTCACTATATAATATTATGTACTCCTGGCTCCTGCTATAACCTATAACTGGCACTGCAGTGCTCCCCAGTCTCCCCCACAATTATAAGCTGTGTGAGCTGAGCAGTCAGACAGATATATAATATATATAGATGATGCAGCACACTGGGCTGAGCCTGAGCAGTGCACACAGATATGGTATGTGACTGAGTCACTGTGTGTATCGCTTTTTTCAGGCAGAGAACGGATATATTAAATAAACTGCACTGTCTGGTGGTCACTCACTAGTAAACTCTCTGCACTCTCTACACTTCTACAGTACTCCTCCTAGTCCTAAACTCCAGTAAATCTCTCTCTCTTATAATCTAAATGGAGAGGACGCCAGCCACGTCCTCTCCCTATCAATCTCAATGCACGTGTGAAAATGGCGGCGACGCGCGGCTCCTTATATAGAATCCGAGTCTCGCGATAGAATCCGAGCCTCGCGAGAATCCGACAGCGTCATGATGACGTTCGGGCGCGCTCGGGTTAACCGAGCAAGGCGGGAAGATCCGAGTCGCTCGGACCCGTGAAAAAAAACATGAAGTTCGGGCGGGTTCGGATTCAGAGAAACCGAACCCGCTCATCTCTAATGTATATGCATGCGCAGTTGTTTGATAATCTGCCGCTGTGCGATTTTGCAGAACTGTGATCAGGTCTGAATCAGGCCGATTGTATTTGAAAGTAGTTAAAAAGTTCTAAAATTATGGAGGTGATTTATCAATACTGTGAAATTTCCAAAATTACTGATACATGAACTCCAAAAAGTATTCCCCAGTGAACTAAAGAGATAGCTTATGTGATCACTTAAATACCGAGCAAGCCTAATATGCATACATGCCCATCAGCCTGTACATGTGTGAAAGTAGTCTAATGGAGAAGGATCTGAGGGATCCAACTCTGCAAATATTGCAATATTATAGGGGGTCATTCTGACCCGATCACATGCTGCAGTTTATGGCAGCGGTGCGAATGAGTCAGAACTGCGCATACGCCGGCGGGCCACTATGATCACCTCTGCCTGATTGACATTTGGCCGCCATTTCGTGGGCACGGTCCGGCCAACGCAGGCGTGACCGGATTGAACGGGGGCGGGCCGGAGCAGCTGCGCTGGTCGGGAGCTACTCTTGAAGTGCAAAGGCATCGCCGCTGTGCAATGCCTTTGCACTTCTGCGTGGGGGGCCGGCACTGACATGCGGGGCGGGATAGCCCTGTGCTGGGCGTCCCCCCGCATGTCAGGGAAGATGATCGTAGCTGTGCTAAATTTAGCACAGCTACGATCATCTCGGAATGACCCCCATAGTCCATAGGTTATAGTGGGCTAATGACAAACTAATCTTTTGGTGCTGGGTAAATTGCCTATTACTGCAATCCCCATAAATAGCTACAGTATGAGGAATGATTTTGTGAGCTCTAACAGAGGGAAAGCAGCAGGCATCTCCAACATCTGCTCCAATTATCCCCTAATACATTTACAGAGCAACAACAGAAAAAACTTCAATAAATAGACCCCTATGTGTCTTATGCAGAGTTGGATTCATTTGCACCTCAAAGATCAGCATAAAAAGACACACTTGAAAATAGCATGTTCATATTCACTTGAGTGCATGTCAAGAGTATATATGCGCTAGGTATACCTCAGAAGTAACAAGTGTTACTTACGCACCAGAGAAGCGTGGAGATACTGCTTGGCAATGTTAATAGTAAATGCACAAGTCACGTTACTCTATGTATACAAAATATAACAATATAATGAAGTGTCACATGCACAAGAGAAAATAGTGCCTTGACAATGTTACTACTAACCATGAAAGTCACATGTATCATAAGATATAATTGAATATAAACACAAGCAAAGACAAATTAAATATAAATGTCTGTTATTTTTCCCTTGAGCAATCAAATGAGAATCATCTTTCCTGTTCCAGTACAATTGGAAATATCAATTTAGTAATGGGAAAAGACAGCCACAACTACATATGGGTTGGGTATGTATAACCAGCGCGGTGGTCAGCATACCGACCGTGGGATCCCAGCAGCAGAATGCCGGCGGGGGTTGGGGGGGGGGGGGCAAGCGCAACGTGGCAGCAACACTAATGAATGAAGAGCTATCAGCTAGAGGGGAAAATCTGCAATCAGCCAATTTATTAATGCTGCTGAGTGTCATGATCTTTCCAAATGATTTCACCAGCACCCCAATATCCACGCTAGATACACCTTCTGAGAGGTACGTATTGTATTTATGTGCCTGTATCCAGGTTACGTGGACACACCCTGTTTTGGGGGGGTATCCGGATGTTAGGTTGATAGTCAATAGGTCGACCACTATTGGTCAACATGGACAAGTTCAATATGGGAAAAAGGTAGACACAGTAAAAATGTCAAAACATGAAAAGGTCGACATCAATTTTTTAATTTTTTATTTTTTCATACTTTACCATCCACATGGACTACGATTGCGAATAGTAACCTTTGCCAAGAGCAGCAGCAGCGGAGAGAGACACCTTGCCCACAATTCACTTACCGTCCAAGGGGACATTATGGACTAATTGGGATTCCTAGTCATGTTATGCAAAAACGACACCAAAAACATTAAAAAACCTTATGTCCACCTCTTCATATGTCAACTTTTTTATTGCGTCAAACTTTTTGACCATGTCCATGTCGACCCATTGACCCATAACCATATTGGGGCTATGCTTGCTAGCCCTACAGTATCTTACAAATTCTGCCCCTCCAGGTGTAAGTAGATATAAGTGTAAAATGTGACAAAATCTTCATACATACATATGCTCACCCTTTTTTTTTTTTACACATCTGCAACACATAAATGCATATTGGGGGTCATTCCGAGTTGATCGCTCATTGCCGATTTTCGCAACGGAGCGATTAAGGCTAAAATGTGCATGCGCATGGTACGCAGTGTGCATGCGCTAAGTATTTTAACACAAAACTTAGTAGATTTACTCACATCCGAACAAAGAATTTTCATCGTTGAAGTGATCGGAGTGTGATTGACAGGAAGTGGGTGTTTCTGGGCGGAAACTGGCCATTTTCTGGGAGTTGATAATGGTGATATTATCTTAAAACATAAAGCTATACCTCTAAATACACTTTTACCATGGAGCCGCTGCGGCCGCTAGACTTTATACACATGCTACGCACTTCGCACGCTATTTGCGTACAGAGTCCCGTACCGTGGTGGTCATTCCGAGTTGTTCGCTTGGTAATTTTCTTTGCATCGCAGCGATTTTCCGCTAATTGCGCATGCGCAATGTTCGCACTGCGACTGCGCCAAGTAAATTTGCTATGAAGATTGGTATTTTACTCACGGCATTACAAGGATTTTTCTTCGTTCTGGAGATCGGAGTGTGATTGACAGGAAGTGGGTGTTTCTGGGCGGAAACTGGCCGTTTTATGGGAGTGTGTGAAAAAACGCTACCGTTTCTGGGAAAAACGCGGGAGTGGCTGGAGAAACGGAGGAGTGTCTGGGCGAACGCTGGGTGTGTTTGTGACGTCAAACCAAGAACGACAAGCACTGAACTGATCGCACAGGAAGAGTAAGTCTCGAGCTACTCAGAAACTGCACAGAGAAGTCTTTTTGCAACATTGCGAATCTTTCGTTCGCAATTTTGATAAGCTAAGATTCACTCCCAGTAGGCGGCGGCTTAGCGTGTGCAATGCTGCTAAAAGCAGCTTGCGAGCGAACAACTCGGAATGAGGGCCAGTGTACGCACTTAGCGAACAAATGCAGCGCTGGGGGTACAAAGTACACACAGCGCGCGCACACACTCTTGATAAACTTTAAAACTTATTCGTAATGCAATGCAATGATATTATTACACTAAACCTTGTGTTGCAAAGCACTGCAAAGATGTTACACCTTAAACCTTACACAGCGCTGACGGTATTAAGTACCCGCAGTGCGTACACATCTTATCAATACACTCTTAAACCTTATACAGTTAGGTAATGTAATACACTTTAAACCTTAGCAGGGAAATGAGGACACAACACCGATTTGTAGTTAACCGCTGGGTTCTAACGCCACAGTGGATTATTTGAAAGGGGATAACAATACAAATTATACACTACAAGGCTAACAAGATAAATCTACAACAGAATAATGGCTACAGTCAATGTACATACGTAAGAATATTTGCTTGTGCAACCTGGACCAGTCCTACGCTCATCAGGTAGATAGCGTTCAGAGTCTTCTGACCAGCCAGGCAGCAACAGGCTTTTTACACACTACTTCCATAAACAATACAATGGTTACTGTAATCCCTTTGTCTATTGGACACAGAGATGCATCTTTACATTACAGGAGAGGTCATAGGTTGATTTGAAAAGGTGGGCGATGTCTTTCCCAACTGCTCTTGTGGGTGGTCTCCTCTGGATTCCCGCCACATACATAATATACAGTAAATACAGTTTATATCTATATTCTACTTCTGCACATAACTATACGCAGGAACATGCGATCTTCCTCTAACCAACACCGGAATGTTACCCTTAAAATACCCTACAGCTGGATACTAGACATCGCCTTCTAACCTTTGTCTGTCCCTTCCTATCATGCAAAGGTGAATCCCTTAGTCCTGGAATCATTTAAACTGTTGATACTTGCTGATGTGGTGCAGGGAAGCTATGTGTACAATGGGGGTCATTCCGAGTTGTTCGCTCATTATTTTTTTCTTGCAACGGAGCGATAAGTCGCTAATGCGCATGCGCAATGTCCGCAGTGCGACTACGCCAAGTAAATTTGCTATGCAGTTAGGTATTTTACTCACGGCATTATGAGGTTTTTTCTTCGTTCTGGTGATCGTAATGTGATTGACAGGAAGTGGGTGTTTCTGGGCGGAAACAGGTCATTTTATGGGTGTGTGCGAAAAAACGCTACCGTTTCTGGGAAAAACGCGGGAGTGGCTGGAGAAACGGAGGAGTGTCTGGTCGAACGCTGGGTGTGTTTGTGACGTCAAACCAGGAACGAAACTGACTGAACTGATCGCAGATGCCGAGTAAGTGTGGAGCTACTCAGAAACTGCTAAGAAGTGTCTATTCGCAATTTTTCTAATCTTTCGTTCGCAATTTTGATAAGCTAAGATTCACTCCCAGTAGGCGGCTGCTTAGCGTGTGCAAAGCTGCTAAAAGCAGCTTACAAGCGAACAACTCGGAATGAGGGCCAATGTGCACTATTTGGGTTAAATATGTAATGTTCTGATAACCCTCTATGCGCTCACAAACTCCGCCGTAAATACCCATACCACGCGCACGATCGCGGGAGCGATCATACGCAAATTGCGGATATGTGTACGCAAGGCGGAACAAGTGCACGCGCAGCGGGCATGTGTGTGTGTGTTAGTATGTGGTGTGTGTGCTACAATATTTTTCGACTTTGACAGAGTGTGCGGAAAAACGCAGGCATGTCAGGGAAAAACGTGGGAGTGTCTGGAGAAACGGGGGAGTGGCTGGCCGAACGCAGGGCGTGTTTGTGACGTCAAACCAGGAACGAAACGGCCTGAGCTGATCGCAATCTGTGAGTAGGTCTGGAGCTACTCAGAAACTGCTAAGAAATTTCTATTCGCAATTCTGCTAATCTTTCGTTCGCTATTCTGCTAAGCTAAGATACACTCCCAGAGGGCGGCGGCCTAGCGTGTGCAATGCTGCTAAAATCTGCTAACGAGCAAACAACTCGGAATGACCCCCATTGTACGTAACTCTAACCTGGGATTGGGTTATAAAAAATATAACAATAAGGTATTCTGAAGACTGGACTGGCTCCCTGGAGCTTGTAGTGCCCATCCACATCCCAGAGGTGTCCCATCTGGGGGAGGTCTATGAAAGCTGTCACCGGGGAGGGAGAGATTAAAGCCTCCCCTTATGGTCCAGGGATGGGATAATAACCAGAATGGTCTGGACCATAAAGGGAAACTGTAATCCGTCCATCCATGTCCGGACACGGGCCGTCGGGAGGACGGACAGGGATGAGCATTACAAGCTTCAGAATGGCAGAGTTTGCTGCAGGGAGCTGGCCCAGTACAGTGTTCCTGGACTCAGACCGTTCCAGTTTTTATCCAATACCACTCTACTGAAGCCCCTGTGCCTCCAAGCCATTATGAGGAACACTCTAAATATATTTATTTTTTTAAAACTGTTACTTTTCTGCAAATATTATATGCGGTAGGAGGAATATATTTCAGTTAACAGTATAAAATAAATAATTTTATCCTTTGTTTTACTGAATATTTCTGTTTATTCTGATCAGCGTGATTCATATTATACAGATGAAGTGGAATTTGTTGCAAAAGAACAATAAGGGCACCAATTCAAAATATATAAATAAGAACACTTTAGAATATGCCTCAAATACGTGAGATTTTCATTTAAATCAATCAGAGATTCACTTAAGTTTTCAGCTGTGTTTAAGCTTTTGGTGTAAAATTCAGAGTGGCATCTGCAATTAGCGTGAGCTGGTATATATTTGATTCTGGGATTGGGTAAAAACTAGAGATGAGCGCCTGAAATTTTTCGGGTTTTGTGTTTTGGTTTTGGGTTCGGTTCCGCGGCCGTGTTTTGGGTTCGAACGCGTTTTGGCAAAACCTCACCGAATTTTTTTTGTCGGATTCGGGTGTGTTTTGGATTCGGGTGTTTTTTTCAAAAAACACTAAAAAACAGCTTAAATCATAGAATTTGGGGGTCATTTTGATCCCAAAGTATTATTAACCTCAAAAACCATAATTTCCACTCATTTTCAGTCTATTCTGAATACCTCACACCTCACAATATTATTTTTAGTCCTAAAATTTGCACAGAGGTCGCTGTGTGAGTAAGATAAGCGACCCTAGTGGCCGACACAAACACCGGGCCCATCTAGGAGTGGCACTGCAGTGTCACGCAGGATGTCCCTTCCAAAAAACCCTCCCCAAACAGCACATGACGCAAAGAAAAAAAGAGGCGCAATGAGGTAGCTGTGTGAGTAAGATTAGCGACCCTAGTGGCCGACACAAACACCGGGCCCATCTAGGAGTGGCACTGCAGTGTCACGCAGGATGGCCCTTCCAAAAAACCCTCCCCAAACAGCACATGACGCAAAGAAAAAAAGAGGCGCAATGAGGTAGCTGTGTGAGTAAGATTAGCGACCCTAGTGGCCGACACAAACACCGGGCCCATCTAGGAGTGGCACTGCAGTGTCACGCAGGATGTCCCTTCCAAAAAACCCTCCCCAAACAGCACATGACGCAAAGAAAAAAAGAGGCGCAATGAGGTAGCTGTGTGAGTAAGATTAGCGACCCTAGTGGCCGACACAAACACCGGGCCCATCTAGGAGTGGCACTGCAGTGTCACGCAGGATGTCCCTTCCAAAAAACCCTCCCCAAACAGCACATGACGCAAAGAAAAAAAGAGGCGCAATGAGGTAGCTGACTGTGTGAGTAAGATTAGCGACCCTAGTGGCCGACACAAACACCGGGCCCATCTAGGAGTGGCACTGCAGTGTCACGCAGGATGTCCCTTCCAAAAAACCCTCCCCAATCAGCACATGATGCAAAGAAAAAGAAAAGAAAAAAGAGGTGCAAGATGGAATTGTCCTTGGGCCCTCCCACCCACCCTTATGTTGTATAAACAAAACAGGACATGCACACTTTAACCAACCCATCATTTCAGTGACAGGGTCTGCCACACGACTGTGACTGATATGACGGGTTGGTTTGGACCCCCCCCAAAAAAGAAGCAATTAATCTCTCCTTGCACAAACTGGCTCTACAGAGGCAAGATGTCCACCTCATCTTCACCCTCCGATATATCACCGTGTACATCCCCCTCCTCACAGATTATCAATTCGTCCCCACTGGAATCCACCATCTCAGCTCCCTGTGTACTTTGTGGAGGCAATTGCTGCTGGTCAATGTCTCCGCGGAGGAATTGATTATAATTCATTTTAATGAACATCATCTTCTCCACATTTTCTGGATGTAACCTCGTACGCCGATTGCTGACAAGGTGAGCGGCGGCACTAAACACTCTTTCGGAGTACACACTTGTGGGAGGGCAACTTAGGTAGAATAAAGCCAGTTTGTGCAAGGGCCTCCAAATTGCCTCTTTTTCCTGCCAGTATAAGTACGGACTGTGTGACGTGCCTACTTGGATGCGGTCACTCATATAATCCTCCACCATTCTATCAATGTTGAGAGAATCATATGCAGTGACAGTAGACGACATGTCCGTAATCGTTGTCAGGTCCTTCAGTCCGGACCAGATGTCAGCATCAGCAGTCGCTCCAGACTGCCCTGCATCACCGCCAGCGGGTGGGCTCGGAATTCTGAGCCTTTTCCTCGCACCCCCAGTTGCGGGAGAATGTGAAGGAGGAGATGTTGACAGGTCGCGTTCCGCTTGACTTGACAATTTTGTCACCAGCAGGTCTTTCAACCCCAGCAGACTTGTGTCTGCCGGAAAGAGAGATCCAAGGTAGGCTTTAAATCTAGGATCGAGCACGGTGGCCAAAATGTAGTGCTCTGATTTCAACAGATTGACCACCCGTGAATCCTTGTTAAGCGAATTAAGGGCTCCATCCACAAGTCCCACATGCCTAGCGGAATCGCTCCGTGTTAGCTCCTCCTTCAATGTCTCCAGCTTCTTCTGCAAAAGCCTGATGAGGGGAATGACCTGACTCAGGCTGGCAGTGTCTGAACTGACTTCACGTGTGGCAAGTTCAAAGGGCATCAGAACCTTGCACAACGTTGAAATCATTCTCCACTGCGCTTGAGACAGGTGCATTCCACCTACTATATCGTGCTCAATTGTATAGGCTTGAATGGCCTTTTGCTGCTCCTCCAACCTCTGAAGCATATAGAGGGTTGAATTCCACCTCGTTACCACTTCTTGCTTCAGATGATGGCAGGGCAGGTTCAGTAGTTTTTGGTGGTGCTCCAGTCTTCTGTACGTGGTGCCTGTACGCCGAAAGTGTCCCGCAATTCTTCTGGCCACCGACAGCATCTCTTGCACGCCCCTGTCGTTTTTTAAAAAATTCTGCACCACCAAATTCAAGGTATGTGCAAAACATGGGACGTGCTGGAATTTGCCCATATTTAATGCACACACAATATTGCTGGCATTGTCCGATGCCACAAATCCACAGGAGAGTCCAATTGGGGTAAGCCATTCCGCGATGATCTTCCTCAGTTGCCGTAAGAGGTTTTCAGCTGTGTGCGTATTCTGGAAACCGGTGATACAAAGCGTAGCCTGCCTAGGAAAGAGTTGGCGTTTGCGAGATGCTGCTACTGGTGCCGCCGCTGCTGTTCTTGCGGCGGGAGTCCATACATCTACCCAGTGGGCTGTCACAGTCATATAGTCCTGACCCTGCCTTGCTCCACTTGTCCACATGTCCGTGGTTAAGTGGACATTGGGTACAGCTGCATTTTTTAGGACACTGGTGACTCTTTTTCTGAGGTCTGTGTACATTTTCGGTATCGCCTGCCTAGAGAAATGGAACCTAGATGGTATTTGGTACCGGGGACACAGTACCTCCAACAAGTCTCTAGTTGGCTCTGCAGTAATGATGGATACCGGAACCACGTTTCTCACCACCCAGGATGCCAAGGCCTCAGTTATCCGCTTTGCAGTAGGATGACTGCTGTGATATTTCATCTTCCTCGCAAAGGACTGTTGAACAGTCAATTGCTTACTGGAAGTAGTACAAGTGGGCTTACGACTTCCCCTCTGGGATGACCATCGACTCCCAGCGGCAACAACAGCAGCGCCAGCAGCAGTAGGCGTTACACGCAAGGATGCATCGGAGGAATCCCAGGCAGGAGAGGACTCGTCAGAATTGCCAGTGACATGGCCTGCAGGACTATTGGCATTCCTGGGGAAGGAGGAAATTGACACTGAGGGAGTTGGTGGGGTGGTTTGCGTGAGCTTGGTTACAAGAGGAAGGGATTTACTGGTCAGTGGACTGCTTCCGCTGTCACCCAAAGTTTTTGAACTTGTCACTGACTTATTATGAATGCGCTGCAGGTGACGTATAAGGGAGGATGTTCCGAGGTGGTTAACGTCCTTACCCCTACTTATTACAGCTTGACAAAGGGAACACACGGCTTGACACCTGTTGTCCGCATTTCTGTTGAAATACCTCCACACCGAAGAGCTGATTTTTTTGGTATTTTCACCTGGCATGTCAACGGCCATATTCCTCCCACGGACAACAGGTGTCTCCCCGGGTGCCTGACTTAAACAAACCACCTCACCATCAGAATCCTCCTGGTCAATTTCCTCCCCAGCGCCAGCAACACCCATATCCTCCTCATCCTGGTGTACTTCAACACTGACATCTTCAATCTGACTATCAGGAACTGGACTGCGGGTGCTCCTTCCAGCACTTGCAGGGGGCGTGCAAATGGTGGAAGGCGCATGCTCTTCACGTCCAGTGTTGGGAAGGTCAGGCATCGCAACCGACACAATTGGACTCTCCTTGTGGATTTGGGATTTCGAAGAATGCACAGTTCTTTGCTGTGCTGCTTTTGCCAGCTTGAGTCTTTTCATTTTTCTAGCGAGAGGCTGAGTGCTTCCATCCTCATGTGAAGCTGAACCACTAGCCATGAACATAGGCCAGGGCCTCAGCCGTTCCTTGCCACTCCGTGTGGTAAATGGCATATTGGCAAGTTTACGCTTCTCCTCCGACAATTTTATTTTAGGTTTTGGAGTCCTTTTTTTACTGATATTTGGTGTTTTGGATTTGACATGCTCTGTACTATGACATTGGGCATCGGCCTTGGCAGACGACGTTGCTGGCATTTCATCGTCTCGGCCATGACTAGTGGCAGCAGCTTCAGCACGAGGTGGAAGTGGATCTTGATCTTTCCCTAATTTTGGAACCTCAACATTTTTGTTCTCCATATTTTAATAGGCACAACTAAAAGGCACCTCAGGTAAACAATGGAGATGGATGGATTGGATACTAGTATACAATTATGGACGGGCTGCCGAGTGCCGACACAGAGGTAGCCACAGCCGTGAACTACCGCACTGTACTGTGTCTGCTGCTAATATATAGACTGGTTGATAAAGAGATAGTATACTCGTAACTAGTATGTATGTATAAAGAAAGAAAAAAAAACCACGGTTAGGTGGTATATACAATTATGGACGGGCTGCCGAGTGCCGACACAGAGGTAGCCACAGCCGTGAACTACCGCACTGTACTGTGTCTGCTGCTAATATATAGACTGGTTGATAAAGAGATAGTATACTCGTAACTAGTATGTATGTATAAAGAAAAAAAAAAAAACCACGGTTAGGTGGTATATACAATTATGGACGGGCTGCCGAGTGCCGACACAGAGGTAGCCACAGCCGTGAACTACCGCACTGTACTGTGTCTGCTGCTAATATAGACTGGTTGATAAAGAGATAGTATACTCGTAACTAGTATGTATGTATAAAGAAAGAAAAAAAAACCACGGTTAGGTGGTATATACAATTATGGACGGGCTGCCGAGTGCCGACACAGAGGTAGCCACAGCCGTGAACTACCGCACTGTACTGTGTCTGCTGCTAATATATAGACTGGTTGATAAAGAGATAGTATACTCGTAACTAGTATGTATGTATAAAGAAAGAAAAAAAAACCACGGTTAGGTGGTATATACAATTATGGACGGGCTGCCGAGTGCCGACACAGAGGTAGCCACAGTTGTGAACTACCGCACTGTACTGTGTCTGCTGCTAATATATAGACTGGTTGATAAAGAGATAGTATACTCGTAACTAGTATGTATGTATAAAGAAAGAAAAAAAAACCACGGTTAGGTGGTATATACAATTATGGACGGGCTGCCGAGTGCCGACACAGAGGTAGCCACAGCCGTGAACTACCGCACTGTACTGTGTCTGCTGCTAATATAGACTGGTTGATAAAGAGATAGTATACTCGTAACTAGTATGTATGTATAAAGAAAGAAAAAAAAACCACGGTTAGGTGGTATATACAATTATGGACGGGCTGCCGAGTGCCGACACAGAGGTAGCCACAGCCGTGAACTACCGCACTGTACTGTGTCTGCTGCTAATATATAGACTGGTTGATAAAGAGATAGTATACTCGTAACTAGTATGTATAAAGAAAGAAAAAAAAACCACGGTTAGGTGGTATATACAATTATGGACGGGCTGCCGAGTGCCGACACAGAGGTAGCCACAGCCGTGAACTACCGCACTGTACTGTGTCTGCTGCTAATATATAGACTGGTTGATAAAGAGATAGTATACTCGTAACTAGTATGTATGTATAAAGAAAGAAAAAAAAACCACGGTTAGGTGGTATATACAATTATGGACGGGCTGCCGAGTGCCGACACAGAGGTAGCCACAGCCGTGAACTACCGCACTGTACTGTGTCTGCTGCTAATATAGACTGGTTGATAAAGAGATAGTATACTCGTAACTAGTATGTATGTATAAAGAAAGAAAAAAAAAACCACGGTTAGGTGGTATATACAATTATGGACGGGCTGCCGAGTGCCGACACAGAGGTAGCCACAGCCGTGAACTACCGCACTGTACTGTGTCTGCTGCTAATATATAGACTGGTTGATAAAGAGATAGTATACTCGTAACTAGTATGTATGTATAAAGAAAGAAAAAAAAACCACGGTTAGGTGGTATATACAATTATGGACGGGCTGCCGAGTGCCGACACAGAGGTAGCCACAGCCGTGAACTACCGCACTGTACTGTGTCTGCTGCTAATATATAGACTGGTTGATAAAGAGATAGTATACTCGTAACTAGTATGTATGTATAAAGAAAGAAAAAAACCACGGTTAGGTGGTATATACAATTATGGACGGGCTGCCGAGTGCCGACACAGAGGTAGCCACAGCCGTGAACTACCGCACTGTACTGTGTCTGCTGCTAATATAGACTGGTTGATAAAGAGATAGTATACTACTAATATTATATATACTGGTGGTCAGGTCACTGGTCACTAGTCACACTGGCAGTGGCACTCCTGCAGCAAAAGTGTGCACTGTTTAATTTTAATATAATATTATGTACTCCTGGCTCCTGCTATAACCTATAACTGGCACTGCAGTAGTGCTCCCCAGTCTCCCCCACAATTATAAGCTGTGTGAGCTGAGCAGTCAGACAGATATATAATATATATAGATGATGCAGCACACTGGCCTGAGCCTGAGCAGTGCACACAGATATGGTATGTGACTGACTGAGTCACTGTGTGTATCGCTTTTTTCAGGCAGAGAACGGATATATTAAATAAACTGCACTGTGTGTCTGGTGGTCACTCACTATATAATATATTATGTACTCCTGGCTCCTGCTATAACCTATAACTGGCACTGCAGTAGTGCTCCCCAGTCTCCCCCACAATTATAAGCTGTGTGAGCTGAGCAGTCAGACAGATATATATAATATTATTTATATATAGATAATAGATGATGCAGCACACTGGCCTGAGCCTGAGCAGTGCACACAGATATGGTATGTGACTGAGTCACTGTGTGCTGTGTATCGCTTTTTTCAGGCAGAGAACGGATTATAAATAAAACTGGTGGTCACTGGTCACTATCAGCAAAACTCTGCACTGTACTGAGTACTCCTAATGCTCCCCAAAATTAGTAAATCAAGTGTCTCTCTAATCTATTCTAAACGGAGAGGACGCCAGCCACGTCCTCTCCCTATCAATCTCAATGCACGTGTGAAAATGGCGGCGACGCGCGGCTCCTTATATAGAATCCAAGTCTCGCGATAGAATCCGACAGCGTCATGATGACGTTCGGGCGCGCTCGGGTTAACCGAGCAAGGCGGGAAGATCCGAGTCGCTCGGACCCGTGAAAAAAAACATGAAGTTCTGGCGGGTTCGGATTCAGAGAAACCGAACCCGCTCATCTCTAGTAAAAACCAGAACGGTCCGGACCACAGAATGCTGGCCATTCTGGAGCAAGTAGTGCACATCCCCATCTGTTCACCTGGGGGAAGTGTCCCGTCCGGGAAGGGGGAGTTATGACAGCTCTCACCGGGGTGATGGGGATAGAGAGATTACAGCCTCCCTGTATGGTCCGGACAGTTGTGGTTTTTACCCTTTCCCTGGACCATATGGGGAGGCTGTAATCTCTCCCTCCCCATCTCCTTTGTGACAGTTGTCACAGATACCCCCTTCTGGATGGGTCCCACGGCCAGGGACGCGCACTACAAGCTTCAGAGTGGCAGAGGTTGCTGCAGGGAGCCAGTCCAGCTCGGCATTCTGGGTTTCTGTGCCCAGCCCCAATCCCTTTGTTTCCTGTAGTTTCAGGGCACTTTCAGAGAGCTGGCCATCCGCCAATTTCTTTTGTGTTTACTGGATAAAGACAAGGTTACAGTCTGTAAGTAATCGTTGCACAGTGACATGTATGAATGCAGTCACCATCCTTGCATTTTTTGCTGCTTGCCATTTTGCACATGTCACAGCTAATCCACTTTCACTTCACTTGAAAGTAAGTGTGATAACAATCTAACTGATGCTAATTGGCTATCTAAGTGAATACGGGTACTGTCACTAAAGTAATTAGAAGGCAGTTTTTAAATGCATTACACAAACTCTTCAGCGCTGACACACACTGATGGAGAATCAGAATTTGTATTTATTATTCTACAGTTGCTAGTTCTCAATCTCCATTACTGCCAAAGAGATTATTCACTGCATTTAAAAACAATGTGACACTATGCCATAGTAGCGCAAAGACTAGTCATCAGAATAGCACTGCTATTTATACAAGAAATTCATCCAGGAGTTCATTCCTTTTCTCATAACCGCTCAGAGGTGGAAGTACTGTAGTCTATTAAAGATGGGCCACTATCCAGTGGGTAAGCTGAGAAGCATTAGAATACTTCTGGGTCATGACAGCTACTGTATGTTATGTTACTGTGACGATAGCTGTGTATGGAGCCTTAGCGGGAGAGAGCTTAAGTGGAGAGATACAAAGTACCAACCAAACTGTTTCTAAATGCCATTGTATAGACTATGGCCCTCATTCCGAGTTGTTCGCTCGTTATTTTCCTTCGCATCGGTGCGATTTTCCGCTAACTGCGCATGCGCAATGTTCGCACTGCGGCTGCGGCAAGTAAATTTGCTAAGAAGTTTGGTATTTTACTCACGGCATTACGAGGTTTTTTCTTCGTTCTGGTGATCGGAGTGTGATTGACAGGAAGTGGGTGTTTCTGGGCGGAAACTGGCCGTTTTATGGGTGTGTGTGAAAAAAAGCTGCAGTTTCTGGGAAAAACGCGGGAGTGGCTGGAGAAACGGGGGAGTGTCTGTCTGGGCGAACGCTGGGTGTGTTTGTGACGTCAAACCAGGAACGAAACTGACTGAACTGATCGCAGTGGCAGAGTAAGTATCGAGCTACTCAGAAACTGCAAAGAAATTTCTATTCACAATTCTGCTAATCTTTCGTTCGCAATTCTGCTATGCTAAGATTCACTCCCAGTAGGCGGCGGCTTAGCGTGTGCACTGCTGCGAAAAGCGGCTAGCGAGCATACAACTCGGAATAAGGGCCTATTTTTGAAGAATGCAGGAGCTAATTGGTTTGTACTATCTCTCTCCAATTTTGATATATCTCCCCCCCAAGGGGTTTATATACGAAGCCTTGCAGAGAGATAAAGTGGACAGGGATAAAGTACCAACCAACCAGCTCCTGATTTTTTTTCAAACACAGCCCAGTCAATTCATGTCCAAAACAGTTTGTACATGGAGTTTTTATTAGGGATGAGCGGGTTCGGTTCCTCGGAATCCGAACCCGCCCGAACTTCATGTTTTTTTACACGGGGCCGAGCGACTCGGATCTTCCCGCCTTGCTCGGTTAACCCGAGCGCGCCCGAACGTCATCATCCCGCTGTCGGATTCTCGCGAGGCTCGGATTCTATCGCGAGACTCGGATTCTATATAAGGAGCCGCGCGTCGCCGCCATTTTCACACGTGCATTGAGATTCATAGGGAGAGGACGTGGCTGGCGTCCTCTCCGTTTATAGAGAAGAGAGTGAGACAGTAGAGAGAGACACAGTAGTAATTTTGGGGAGCATTAGGAGGAGTACTAGTTACTTGCTGAAGTGATAGATAGTGTGACTGTATATTATCTGACTTGTGGGGGAGACACTGACAGTGGGGAGCAGTTAGAGTCTGAGAGCAGGACTCAGGAGTACATATAACGTACAGTGCACACTTTTGCTGCCAGAGTGCCACACTGCCATTGTGACCACACTGACCACCAATATAATATATATTGTGATTGTCTGCTTAGGAGTACTACTTGCAAGTTGCTGATAGTGTGACCAGTGACCTGACCACCAGTCACCACCAGTTTAATATATATATATATATATATATATATATATATATATATATAATTGAATATAATATATATATAATATTGTATACCACCTACCCGTGTTTTTTTTTTTTCCTTTCTTCTTTATACATACTACTATAGTAGCTTACTGTAGCAGTCTGCGGTGCTGCTGAGCTGACAGTGTCCAGCAGGTCCGTCATCAGTCATTACATAATAAATATATATACCTGTCCGGCTGCAGTACTAGTGATATTATATATATATTGATTTCATCTCATTATCATCCAGTCTATATTAGCAGCAGACACAGTACGGTAGTCCACGCCTGTAGCTACCTCTGTGTCGGCAGTCGCTCGTCCATCCATAATTGTATACCACCTACCCGTGTTTTTTTTTTTTCTTTCTTCTTTATACATACTACTATAGTAGCTTACTGTAGCAGTCTGCGGTGCTGCTGAGCTGACAGTGTCCAGCAGGTCCGTCATCAGTCATTACATAATAAATATATATACCTGTCCGGCTGCAGTACTAGTGATATTATATATATATATATATATTGATTTCATCTCATTATCATCCAGTCTATATTAGCAGCAGACACAGTACGGTAGTCCACGCCTGTAGCTACCTCTGTGTCGGCAGTCGCTCGTCCATCCATAATTGTATACCACCTACCCGTGGTTTTTTTTTTTCTTTCTTCTTTATACATACTACTATAGTAGCTTACTGTAGCAGTCTGCGGTGCTGCTGAGCTGACAGTGTCCAGCAGGTCCGTCATCAGTCATTACATAATAAATATATATACCTGTCCGGCTGCAGTACTAGTGATATTATATATATATATATATATATTGATTTCATCTCATTATCATCCAGTCTATATTAGCAGCAGACACAGTACGGTAGTCCACGGCTGTAGCAACCTCTGTGTCGGCAGTCGCTCGTCCATCCATAATTGTATACCACCTACCCGTGGTTTTTTTTTTTTCTTTCTTCTTTATACATACTACTATAGTAGCTTACTGTAGCAGTCTGCGGTGCTGCTGAGCTGACAGTGTCCAGCAGGTCCGTCATCAGTCATTACATAATAAATATATATACCTGTCCGGCTGCAGTACTAGTGATATTATATATATATATATTGATTTCATCTCATTATCATCCAGTCTATATTAGCAGCAGACACAGTACGGTAGTCCACGGCTGTAGCTACCTCTGTGTCGGCAGTCGCTCGTCCATCCATAATTGTATACCACCTACCCGTGGTTTTTTTTTTCTTTCTTCTTTATACATACTACTATAGTAGCTTACTGTAGCAGTCTGCGGTGCTGCTGAGCTGACAGTGTCCAGCAGGTCCGTCATCAGTCATTACATAATAAATATATATACCTGTCCGGCTGCAATACTAGTGATATTATATATATATATATATATATTAATTTCATCTCCTTATCATACAGTCTATATTAGCAGCAGACACAGTACGGTAGTCCACGGCTGCAGCTACCTCTGTGTCGGCAGTCGCTCGTCCATCCATAAGTATACTAGTATCCATCCATCTCCATTGTTTACCTGAGGTGCCTTTTAGTTGTGCCTATTAAAATATGGAGAACAAAAATGTTGAGGTTCCAAAATTAGGGAAAGATCAAGATCCACTTCCACCTCGTGCTGAAGCTGCTGCCACTAGTCATGGCCGAGACGATGAAATGCCAGCAACGTCGTCTGCCAAGGCCGATGCCCAATGTCATAGTACAGAGCATGTAAAATCCAAAACACCAAATATCAGTAAAAAAAGGACTCCAAAATCTAAAATAAAATTGTCGGAGGAGAAGCGTAAACTTGCCAATATGCCATTTACCACACGGAGTGGCAAGGAACGGCTGAGGCCCTGGCCTATGTTCATGGCTAGTGGTTCAGCTTCACATGAGGATGGAAGCACTCAGCCTCTCGCTAGAAAACTGAAAAGACTCAAGCTGGCAAAAGCACCGCAAAGAACTGTGCGTTCTTCGAAATCCCAAATCCACAAGGAGAGTCAAATTGTGTCGTTTGCGATGCCTGACCTTCCCAACACTGGACGTGAAGAGCATGCGCCTTCCACCATTTGCACGCCCCCTGCAAGTGCTGGAAGGAGCACCCGCAGTCCAGTTCCTGATAGTCAGATTGAAGATGTCAGTGTTGAAGTACACCAGGATGAGGAGGATATGGGTGTTGCTGGCGCTGGGGAGGAAATTGACCAGGAGGATTCTGATGGTGAGGTGGTTTGTTTAAGTCAGGCACCCGGGGAGACACCTGTTGTCCGTGGGAGGAATAGGGCCGTTGACATGCCTGGTGAAAATACCAAAAAAATCAGGTCTTCGGTGTGGAAGTATTTCACCAGAAATGCGGACAACATTTGTCAAGCCGTGTGTTGCCTTTGTCAAGCTGTAATAAGTAGGGGTAAGGACGTTAACCACCTCGGAACATCCTCCCTTATACGTCACCTGCAGCGCATTCATAATAAGTCAGTGACAAGTTCAAAAACTTTGGGCGACAGCGGAAGCAGTCCACTGACCAGTAAATCCCTTCCTCTTGTAACCAAGCTCACGCAAACCACCCCACCAACTCCCTCAGTGTCAATTTCCTCCTTCCCCAGGAATGCCAATAGTCCTGCAGGCCATGTCACTGGCAATTCTGACGAGTCCTCTCCTGCCTGGGATTCCTCCGATGCATCCTTGCGTGTAACGCCTACTGCTGCTGGCGCTGCTGTTGTTGCTGCTGGGAGTCGATGGTCATCCCAGAGGGGAAGTCGTAAGCCCACTTTTACTACTTCCACCAAGCAATTGACTGTCCAACAGTCCTTTGCGAGGAAGATGAAATATCGCAGCAGTCATCCTGTTGCAAAGCGGATAACTGAGGCCTTGACAACTATGTCCGGTATCCGCCGTTAGTTCACAGGGAACTAGACAATTTCTTGAGGCAGTGTGCCCCCGTTACCAAATACCATCTAGGTTCCACTTCTCTAGGCAGGCGATACCGAGAATGTACACGGACGTCAGAAAAAGACTCACCAGTGTCCTAAAAAATGCAGTTGTACCCAATGTCCACTTAACCACGGACATGTGGACAAGTGGAGCAGGGCAGGGTCAGGACTATATGACTGTGACAGCCCACTGGGTAGATGTATGGACTCCCGCCGCAAGAACAGCAGCGGCGGCACCAGTAGCAGCATCTCGCAAACGCCAACTCTTTCCTAGGCAGGCTACGCTTTGTATCACCGGTTTCCAGAATACGCACACAGCTGAAAACCTCTTACGGCAACTGAGGAAGATCATCGCGGAATGGCTTACCCCAATTGGACTCTCCTGTGGATTTGTGGCATCGGACAACGCCAGCAATATTGTGTGTGCATTAAATATGGGCAAATTCCAGCACGTCCCATGTTTTGCACATACCTTGAATTTGGTGGTGCAGAATTTTTTAAAAAACGACAGGGGCGTGCAAGAGATGCTGTCGGTGGCCAGAAGAATTGCGGGACACTTTCGGCGTACAGGCACCACGTACAGAAGACTGGAGCACCACCAAAAACGCCTGAACCTGCCCTGCCATCATCTGAAGCAAGAAGTGGTAACGAGGTGGAATTCAACCCTCTATATGCTTCAGAGGTTGGAGGAGCAGCAAAAGGCCATTCAAGCCTATACAATTGAGCACGATATAGGAGGTGGAATGTACCTGTCTCAAGCGCAGTGGAGAATGATTTCAACGTTGTGCAAGGTTCTGCAACCTTTTGAACTTGCCACACGTGAAGTCAGTTCAGACACTGCCAGCCTGAGTCAGGTCATTCCCCTCATCAGGCTTTTGCAGAAGAAGCTGGAGGCATTGAAGGAGAAGCTAAAAGGGAGCGATTCCGCTAGGCATGTGGGACTTGTGGATGGAGCCCTTAATTCGCTTAACAAGGATTCACGGGTGGTCAATCTGTTGAAATCAGAGCACTACATTTTGGCCACCGTGCTCGATCCTAGATTTAAAACCTACCTTGGATCTCTCTTTCCGGCAGACACAAGTCTGCTGGGGTTCAAAGACCTGCTGGTGAGAAAATTGTCAAGTCAAGCGGAACGCGACCTGTCAACATCTCCTCCTTCACATTCTCCCGCAACTGGGGGTGCGAGGAAAAGGCTCAGAATTCCGAGCCCACCCGCTGGCGGTGATGCAGGGCAGTCTGGAGCGACTGCTGATGCTGACATCTGGTCCGGACTGAAGGACCTGACAACGATTACGGACATGTCGTCTACTGTCACTGCATATGATTCTCTCACCATTGAAAGAATGGTGGAGGATTATATGAGTGACCGCATCCAAGTAGGCACGTCAGACAGTCCGTACTTATACTGGCAGGAAAAAGAGGCAATTTGGAGGCCCTTGCACAAACTGGCTTTATTCTACCTAAGTTGCCCTCCCACAAGTGTGTACTCCGAAAGAGTGTTTAGTGCCGCCGCTCACCTTGTCAGCAATCTGCGTACGAGGTTACTTCCAGAAAATGTGGAGAAGATGATGTTCATTAAAATGAATTATAATCAATTCCTCCGTGGAGACATTGACCAGCAGCAATTGCCTCCACAAAGTACACAGGGAGCTGAGATGGTGGATTCCAGTGGGGACGAATTGATAATCTGTGAGGAGCGGGATGTACACGGTGATATATCGGAGGATGATGATGAGGTGGACATCTTGCCTCTGTAGAGCCAGTTTGTGCAAGGAGAGATTAATTGCTTCTTTTTCGGTGGGGGTCCAAACCAACCCATCATTTCAGTCACAGTCGTGTGGCAGACCCTGTCACTGAAATGATGGGTTGGTTAAAGTGTGCATGTCCTGTTTATACAACATAAGGGTGGGTGGGAGGGCCCAAGGACAATTCCATCTTGCACCTCTTTTTTCTTTCATTTTTTATTTGCGTCATGTGCTGTTTGGGGAGTGTTTTTTGGAAGGGCCATCCTGCGTGACACTGCAGTGCCGCTCCTAGATGGGCCAGGTGTTTGTGTCGGCCACTAGGGTCGCTTAGCTTACTCACACAGCTACCTCATTGCGCCTCTTTTTTTCTTCTTTGCGTCATGTGCTGTTTGGGGAGTGTTTTTTGGAAGGGCCATCCTGCGTGACACTGCAGTGCCACTCCTAGATGGGCCCGGTGTTTGTGTCGGCCACTAGGGTCGCTTATCTTACTCACACAGCTACCTCATTGCGCCTCTTTTTTTCTTCTTTGCGTCATGTGCTGTTTGGGGAGTGTTTTTTGGAAGGGCCATCCTGCGTGACACTGCAGTGCCACTCCTAGATGGGCCAGGTGTTTGTGTCGGCCACTAGGGTCGCTTAGCTTACTCACACAGCTACCTCATTGCGCCTCTTTTTTTCTTCTTTGCGTCATGTGCTGTTTGGGGAGTGTTTTTTGGAAGGGCCATCCTGCGTGACACTGCAGTGCCACTCCTAGATGGGCCAGGTGTTTGTGTCGGCCACTAGGGTCGCTTAGCTTACTCACACAGCTACCTCGGTGCAAATTTTAGGACTAAAAATAATATTGTGAGGTGTGAGGTATTCAGAATAGACTGAAAATTAGTGGAAATTATGGTTTTTGAGGTTAATAATACTTTGGGATCAAAATGACCCCCAAATTCTATGATTTAAGCTGTTTTTTAGGGTTTTTTGAAAAAAACACCCGAATCCAAAACACACCCGAATCCGACAAAAAAAACGCGGTCGAATCCAAAACACGGCCGCGGAACCGAACCCAAAACCAAAACACAAAACCCGAAAAATTTCAAGTGCACATCCCTAGTTTTTATGTTCTCCCCATGTTTGCATGGGTTTCTTCCTGGTGTTCCAGCCTCTTCCCCCAAAAAAATGAACCCTACTGTGTATCCATGCAGTAGGAAATATAGATTGTAGTCTATTAATGAGGGGCCAATATCCAGTGGGTGAGCTGAGAAGCATTAGAATACTTCTGGGTCATGACAGCTATGTTATGCTACTGTGACGATAGCTGTGTATGGTGCCTTAAGGGGAGATGTTTCAAAGCTCAGAGAGAGCTTAAGTGGAGAGATACAAAGTACCAACCAAACTGCTTCTAAATGCCATTTTATAGGCTATGTTTGAAGAATGGCAGGAGCTGATTGGTTGGTGCTACCTCTATCCAATTTTGATATATCTCCCCCCCAAGGGGTTTATATACGAAGCCTTGCAGAGAGATAAAGTGGACAGGCATAAATTACCAGTCAATCAGCTCCTAACTGATTTTTTCAAAACAGACTACTAGTCAGTTTCCTGTCCAAAACAGTTTGTACATGGAGTTTTCATGTTCTCCCCAAGTTTGCATGGGTTTCTTCCTGGAGTTCCAGCCTCTTCCCAAAAAATGAACCCCACTGTGAATCCATGTAATAGGAAATATAGATTGTAGGCTGCACTGGGGTAGGATCTGATGTCAATGACTGAAATATTCTGTGTAAAGTGCTGCGTAATTTGTGTGCACTATATAAATGTATTTAAATAAATAAGTGCTGTGCAAAAAAATGTTTTATAGTAATTTGAGAGGAAGAGGATAGAGGCAGAGTTACATAGCGCAGAGAGAACGGGTACACCGTGGAGAGGACAGAAAATCACATGCACTTTAGCACGGATACATTTTTCCATTTCCCTACAAATTTTTGTGTGTCTCCTGGCTCATCATTTTTCCATCTACAACCTACAGCAACCATATGGAACCACAGCACTGGATCTGCATCACCACAGAAATATATCTACAAGACATGAAGATGCCACACACCCTGTTTATTATTTTCTTATTAGTCCGGATAGATGGAGGACACAGTGTTGTTAGTACCCCCTACTGCAGCTAATTGTATTAGGGGGAGATGTACTAAGTAGTGATAAAAGTGGAGAATTGGGCCAATGGAGAATTTGCCCATGGCAACCAATCAGCTGCTCTGTATACTTTTATAGTATGCAAATTATAAATGTTACGTCAGTGCTGATTGGTTGCAATGGGCAACTTCTCCGCTGGCTCACTTCTCCACTTTTATCTTAGTACACCCAGAGCTGACCCTAACCAATATGATGCCCTAGGCAAAATTTTGTCTGGTGACCCCTAGCACAGCTGCTATTTCTGCCTCTGACCCTGCGCCACTTTCCCAGCACCATCACCCTTCACCAATTGCAGTCCTCAATTTGGTCCTCTACCCCTATATTTTAAATATAAATAGTGTTCACATTTGGTGCACAGCCCAAAAAGGGGCGTGTTCTTGCTGGGAAGGGGCATGGCCACACAATAGTACCCCCAATTCAAATTACGCCACATAGTAATGCAACTTTATTCACAGGTATCATACGATAGTGTCCCTTATTCACGTTACGTCACACCTTTTATACATTACTCATCACAGTAGTTCCCCTTTTTCACATTACACCACACCATATTGCTCTTTATTCGCATTAGAACACACAGTAGTGCCCATTTTATATGTTTAACCACAAAATAGAGCACCATGTACACATAATGCCACACATTAGTAATGGCTTTATACACAAAATACCACGCAGTAATGCCCCTTACACATATAACACACATTATTAATGTCCTTATAAACATAATGCACCCTAATCATTATGCCAACCTGTATTAATGCCCTTATACACATAATGTCCCTTACACATGCCGCACATTATTAATGCCCTTATACACATAATGACACACAAAGTGCCCCTTACACATATGCCACACACTACTAATGCATTTATACACATGACACACATAATGCCCCTTACACATACAGTAGCAAGAAAAAGTATGTGAACCCTTTGGAATTTCCTGGATTTGTGCATAAATTGGTCATAAAATGTGTTCTGATCTTCATCTAAGTCACAACAATAGACAAACACAGTCTGCTGAAACTAATACCACACAAACAATTATATGTTCTCATGTTTTTATTGAACACACCATGTAAACATTCCCAGTGCAGGGTGGACAAAGTATGTAAACCCTTGGATTTAATAACTGTTTGACCCTCCTTTGGCAGCAATAACCTCAACCAAACGTTTCTTATAGTGCATATCAGACCTGTACAACGGTCAGGGGGGATTTTGGACCATTCCTCTTTACAAAACTGTTTCAGTTCAGCAATATTCTTGGCTTGTCTGGTGTGAATCGCTCTCTTGAGGTCATGCCACAGCATCTCAATCGGGTTGAGGTCATGACTCTGACTGGGCCATTCCAGAAGGCATATTTTCTTCTGTTGAAGCCATTCAGTTGTTGATCTTCTTCTGTTCTTTGGGTCATTGTCCTGTTGCATCACCCATCTTCTGTTGAGCTTCAATTGGTGGACAGATGGCCTTAAGTTCTGCAAAATGTCTTGATAAACTTGGGAATTCATTTTCCGTCGATGATAGCAATCTGTCCAGGCCCTGAGGCAGCAAAACAGCCCCAAACCATGATGCCCCCTCCACCATACTTCACAGTTGGGATGAGGTTTTGATGTTGGTGTGCTGTGCCTTTTTTTCTCCACACATAGTGTTGTGTTTTCCTTCCAAACAACTCAACTTTGGTTTAATCTGTCCACAGAATATTTTGCCAGTAGTGCTGTGGAACATTCAGCTGCTCTTTTGCAAACTTCAAACGTGCAGCAATGTTTTTTTTTTTTGGACAGTAGTGGCTTCCTCCGTGGTATCCACCCATGAACTCCATTCTTGTTCAGTATTTTACGTATGGTAAATTAGTCAACAGAGATGTTAGCATGTGCCAGAGATTTCTATAAGTCTTTAGCTGACACTCTAGGATTCTTCTTCACCTCACTGAGAATTCTGCGCTGTGCTCTTGCAGTCATCTTTACAGGACGCCCACTCCTAGGGAGAGTAGCAACAGTGCTTAACTCTATCCATTTATAGACAATTTGTCTTACCGTGGACTGATGAACATCAAGGCTTTTAGAGATACTTTTGTAACCCTTTCCAGCGTCGGGGGACAGGCTGAGTGCCGATCACGTGACCGGAGAGGATCTCTTGATCGGAATAATGAAAGAAACAAAGATAAGATGTGTTGATTGGCACAACCGCGGTCACGTGATCAAAGACGGTCACGTGATTGGAATATAGGAGTGACAAAATGGATAACACATTCTGATAGGTTCATCCCTGATCATGGGATTGGAAGATGGTCACGTGACCAGAAAGTATTATAACTGACCCAATATTATATGCATTGTTTAAAGGTAATAAATATTCATTTTTAGGATATTTAATGATTATTAGCTATGTGACCTAATGGGAATGCCTTCCATAATAAATCTTTACTGGTTCTTTGGGATGTTTTTTAAATGCACTTTGAAAGCAACAGGTGCCTGTGATCTAACCCTAATTAATAGGGTATATAAACTAGAGATGTGCACTTGAAATTTTTCGGGTTTTGTGTTTTGGTTTTGGGTTCGGTTCCGCGGCCGTGTTTTGGGTTCGACCGCGTTTTGGCAAAACCTCACCGAATTTTTTTTGTCGGATTCGGGTGTGTTTTGGATTTGGGTGTTTTTTTCAAAAAACACTAAAAAACAGCTTAAATCATAGAATTTGGGGGTCATTTTGATCCCAAAGTATTATTAACCTCAAAAACCATAATTTCCACTCATTTTCAGTCTATTCTGAATACCTCACAATATTATTTTTAGTCCTAAAATTTGCACCGAGGTCGCTGGATGACTAAGCTAAGCGACCCTAGTGGCCGACACAAACACCTGGCCCATCTAGGAGTGGCACTGCAGTGTCACGCAGGATGGCCCTTCCAAAAAACCCTCCCCAAACAGCACATGACGCAAAGAAAAAAAGAGGCGCAATGAGGTAGCTGTGTGAGTAAGATAAGCGACCCTAGTGGCCGACACAAACACCTGGCCCATCTAGGAGTGGCACTGCAGTGTCACGCAGGATGGCCCTTCCAAAAAACCCTCCCCAAACAGCATATGACGCAAAGAAAAAAAGAGGCGCAATGAGGTAGCTGTGTGAGTAAGATAAGCGACCCTAGTGGCCGACACAAACACCGGGCCCATCTAGGAGTGGCACTGCAGTGTCACGCAGGATGTCCCTTCCAAAAAACCCTCCCCAAACAGCACATGACGCAAAGAAAAAAAGAGGCGCAATGAGGTAGCTGTGTGAGTAAGATAAGCGACCCTAGTGGCCGACACAAACAGCGGGCCCATCTAGGAGTGGCACTGCAGTGTCACGCAGGATGTCCCTTCCAAAAAACCCTCCCCAAACAGCACATGACGCAAAGAAAAAAAGAGGCGCAATGAGGTAGCTGTGTGAGTAAGATAAGCGACCCTAGTGGCCGACACAAACACCGGGCCCATCTAGGAGTGGCACTGCAGTGTCACGCAGGATGTCCCTTCCAAAAAACCCTCCCCAAACAGCACATGACGCAAAGAAAAAAAGAGGCGCAATGAGGTAGCTGTGTGAGTAAGATAAGCGACCCTAGTGGCCGACACAAACACCGGGCCCATCTAGGAGTGGCACTGCAGTGTCACGCAGGATGGCCCTTCCAAAAAACCCTCCCCAAACAGCACATGACGCAAAGAAAAATTAAAGAAAAAAGAGGTGCAAGATGGAATTGTCCTTGGGCCCTCCCACCCACCCTTATGTTGTATAAACAGGACATGCACACTTTAACCAACCCATCATTTCAGTGACAGGGTCTGCCACACGACTGTGACTGAAATGACGGGTTGGTTTGGACCCCCACCAAAAAAGAAGCAATTAATCTCTCCTTGCACAAACTGGCTCTACAGAGGCAAGATGTCCACCTCATCATCATCCTCCGATATATCACTGTGTACATCCCCCTCCTCAAAGATTATCAATTCGTCCCCACTGGAATCCACCATCTCAGCTCCCTGTGTACTTTGTGGAGGCAATTGCTGCTGGTCAATGTCTCCACGGAGGAATTGATTATAATTCATTTTAATGAACATCATCTTCTCCACATTTTCTGGATGTAACCTCGTACGCCGATTGCTGACAAGGTGAGCGGCGGCACTAAACACTCTTTCGGAGTACACACTTGTGGAAGGGCAACTTAAGTAGAATAAAGCCAGTTTGTGCAAGGGCCTCCAAATTGCCTCTTTTTCCTGCCAGTATAAGTACGGACTGTGTGACGTGCCTACTTGGATGCGGTCACTCATATAATCCTCCACCATTCTTTCAATGGTGAGAGAATCATATGCAGTGACAGTAGACGACATGTCCGTAATCGTTGTCAGGTCCTTCAGTCCGGACCAGATGTCAGCATCAGCAGTCGCTCCAGACTGCCCTGCATCACCGCCAGCGGGTGGGCTCGGAATTCTGAGCCTTTTCCTCGCACCCCCAGTTGCGGGAGAATGTGAAGGAGGAGATGTTGACAGGTTGCGTTCCGCTTGACTTGACAATTTTCTCACCAGCAGGTCTTTGAACCCCAGCAGACTTGTGTCTGCCGGAAAGAGAGATCCAAGGTAGGCTTTAAATCTAGGATCGAGCATGGTGGCCAAAATGTAGTGCTCTGATTTCAACAGATTGACCACCCGTGAATCCTTGTTAAGCGAATTAAGGGCTCCATCCACAAGTCCCACATGCCTAGCGGAATCGCTCCGTGTTAGCTCCTCCTTCAATGTCTCCAGCTTCTTCTGCAAAAGCCTGATGAGGGGAATGACCTGACTCAGGCTGGCAGTGTCTGAACTGACTTCACGTGTGGCAAGTTCAAAGGGCATCAGAACCTTGCACAATGTTGAAATCATTCTCCACTGCGCTTGAGACAGGTGCATTCCACCTCCTATATCGTGCTGAATTGTATAGGCTTGAATGGCCTTTTGCTGCTCCTCCAACCTCTGAAGCATATAGAGGGTTGAATTCCACCTCGTTACCACTTCTTGCTTCAGATGATGGCAGGGCAGGTTCAGTTGTTTTTGGTGGTGCTCCTGTATTCTGTACGTGGTGCCTGCACGCCGAAAGTGTCCCGCAATTCTTCTGGCCACCGACAGCATCTCTTGCACACCCCTGTCGTTTTTTAAAAAATTCTGCACCACCAAATTCAAGGTATGTGCAAAACATGGGACGTGCTGGAATTTGCCCAGATTTAATGCACACACAATATTGCTGGCGTTGTCCGATGCCACAAATCCACAGGAGAGTCCAATTGGGGTAAGCCATTCCGCGATGATCTTCCTCAGTTGCCGTAAGAGGTTTTCAGCTGTGTGCGTATTCTGGAAAGCGGTGATACAAAGCGTAGCCTGCCTAGGAAAGAGTTGGCGTTTGCGAGATGCTGCTACTGGTGCCGCCGCTGCTGTTCTTGCGGCGGTAGTCCATACATCTACCCAGTGGGCTGTCACAGTCATATAGTCCTGACCCTGCCCTGCTCCACTTGTCCACATGTCCGTGGTTAAGTGGACATTGGGTACAACTGCATTTTTTAGGACACTGGTGAGTCTTTTTCTGACGTCCGTGTACATTCTCGGTATCGCCTGCCTAGAGAAGTGGAACCTAGATGGTATTTGGTAACGGGGGCACACTACCTCAAGAAATTGTCTAGTTCCCTGTGAACTAACGGCGGGTACCGGACGCACGTCTAACACCAACATAGTTGTCAAGGCCTCAGTTATCCGCTTTGCAGCAGGATGACTGCTGTGATATTTCATCTTCCTCGCAAAGGACTGTTGGACAGTCAATTGCTTACTGTAAGTAGTACAAGTGGGCTTACGACTTCCCCTCTGGGATGACGATCGACTCCCAGCAGCAACAACAGCAGCGCCAGCAGCAGTAGGCATTACACTCAAGGATGCATCGGAGGAATCCCAGGCAGGAGAGGACTCGTCAGAATTGCCAGTGACATGGCCTGCAGGACTATTGGCATTCCTGGGGAAGGAGGAAATTGACACTGAGGGAGTTGGTGGGGTGGTTTGCGTGAGCTTGGTTACAAGAGGAAGGGATTTACTGGTCAGTGGACTGCTTCCGCTGTCACCCAAAGTTTTTGAACTTGTCACTGACTTATTATGAATGCGCTGCAGGTGACGTATAAGGGAGGATGTTCCGAGGTGGTTAACGTCCTTACCCCTACTTATTACAGCTTGACAAAGGCAACACACGGCTTGACACCTGTTGTCCGCATTTCTGTTGAAATACTTCCACACCGAAGAGCTGATTTTTTTTGGTATTTTCACCAGGCATGTCAATGGCCATATTCCTCCCACGGACAACAGGTGTCTCCCCGGGTGCCTGACTTAAACAAACCACCTCACCATCAGAATCCTCCTGGTCAATTTCCTCCCCAGCGCCAGCAACACCCATATCCTCCTCATCCTGGTGTACTTCAACACTGACATCTTCAATCTGACTATCAGGAACTGGACTGCGGGTGCTCCTTCCAGCACTTGCAGGGGGCGTGCAAATGGTGGAAGGCGCATGCTCTTCAAGTCCAGTGTTGGGAAGGTCAGGCATCGCAACCGACACAATTGGACTCTCCTTGTGGATTTGGGATTTCGAAGAACGCACAGTTCTTTGCGGTGCTACTGCTTTTGCCATCTTGAGTCTTTTCAGTTTTCTAGCGAGAGGCTGAGTGCTTCCATCCTCATGTGAAGCTGAACCACTAGCCATGAACATAGGCCAGGGCCTCAGCCGTTCCTTGCCACTCCGTGTGGTAAATGGCATATTGGCAAGTTTACGCTTCTCCTCCGACAATTTTATTTTAGGTTTTGGAGTCCTTTTTTTACTGATATTTGGTGTTTTGGATTTTACATGCTCTGTACTATGACATTGGGCATCGGCCTTGGCAGACGACGTTGCTGGCATTTCATCGTCTCGGCCATGACTAGTGGCAGCAGCTTCAGCACGAGGTGGAAGTGGATCTTGATCTTTCCCTAATTTTGGAACCTCAACATTTTTGTTCTCCATATTTTAATAGGCACAACTAAAAGGCACCTCAGGTAAACAATGGAGATGGATGGATACTAGTATACTTATGGATGGACTGCCGAGTGCCGACACAGAGGTAGCTACAGCCGTGGACTACCGTACTGTGTCTGCTGCTAATATAGACTGGATGATAATGAGATGAAATCAATATATATGTATATATAATATCACTAGTACTGCAGCCGGACAGGTATATATATTTATTATGTAATGACTGATGACGGACCTGCTGGACACTGTCAGCTCAGCAGCACCGCAGACTGCTACAGTAAGCTATTATAGTAGTATGTATAAAGAAGAAAGAAAAAAAAAACCACGGGTAGGTGGTATACAATTATGGATGGACTGCCGAGTACCGACAGAGAGGTAGCTACAGCCGTGGACTAACGTACTGTGTCTGCTGATAATATAGACTGGATGATAATGAGATGAAATCAATATATATGTATATATAATATCACTAGTACTGCAGCCGGACAGGTATATATATTTATTATGTAATGACTGATGACGGACCTGCTGGACACTGTCAGCTCAGCAGCACCGCAGACTGCTACAGTAAGCTACTATAGTAGTATGTATAAAGAAGAAAGAAAAAAAAAAACCACGGGTAGGTGGTATACAATTATGGATGGACTGCCGAGTGCCGACACAGAGGTAGCTACAGCCGTGGACTACCGTACTGTGTCTGCTGCTAATATTGACTGGATGATAATGAGATGAAATCAATATATATGTATATATAATATCACTAGTACTGCAGCCGGACAGGTATATATATTTATTATGTAATGACTGATGACGGACCTGCTGGACACTGTCAGCTCAGCAGCACCACAGACTGCTACAGTAAGCTACTATACTATAGTAGTATGTACAAAGAAGAAAGAAAAAAAAAAACACGGGTAGGTGGTATACAATTATGGATGGACTGCCGAGTGCCGACACAGAGGTAGCTACAGCCGTGGACTAACGTACTGTGTCTGCTGATAATATAGACTGGATGATAATGAGATGAAATCAATATATATATATATATATAATTATATAATATCACTAGTACTGCAGCCGGACAGGTATATATATTTATTATGTAATGACTGATGACGGACCTGCTGGACACTGTCAGCTCAGCAGCACCGCAGACTGCTACAGTAAGCTACTATAGTAGTATGTATAAAGAAGAAAGAAAAAAAAAAAAAAAACACGGGTAGGTGCTAGGTGGTATACAATATTATATATATATATATTATATACAATTATATATATATATATATATATATATATATATATATATATATATATAAACTCATAAACTGGTGGTGATTATTAAACTGGTGGTCAGGTCACTGGTCACACTATCAGCAACTTGCAAGTAGTACTCCTGAGTCCTAAGCAGACAATCACAATATATATTATACTGGTGGTCAGTGTGGTCACAAACAATGGCAGTGTGGCACTCTGGCAGCAAAAGTGTGCACTGTACGTTATATGTACTCCTGAGTCCTGAGTCCTGCTCTCAGACTCTAACTGCTCCCCACTGTCAGTGTCTCCCCCACAAGTCAGATAATACAGTCACACTATCTCTATCACTTCAGCAAGTACTAGTAGTAGTAGTACTCCTCCTAATGCTCCCCAAAATTACTACTGTGTCTCTCTCTGTCTCACTCTCTTCTCGAATCTCTATAAACGGAGAGGACGCCAGCCACGTCCTCTCCCTATGAATCTCAATGCACGTGTGAAAATGGCGGCGACGCGCGGCTCCTTATATAGAATCCGAGTCTCGCGATAGAATCCGAGCCTCGCGAGAATCCGACAGCGTGATGATGACGTTCGGGCGCGCTCGGGTTAACCGAGCAAGGCGGGAAGATCCGAGTCGCTCGGACCCGTGTAAAAAAAACTGAAGTTCGGGCGGGTTCGGATTCCGAGGAACCGAACCCGCTCATCTCTAATATAAACCTACAGAGGTAGCCTGTGAGATATGCTCCTGAGGAAGCTGGCAGCCATTAGACCTGCAAAACCCTTTGAGCTTCACATCACTGACCACCAGCACTGCATTTACTCCTGTTTTCTCTGGTAACAATTGGACTCTATGGGGTAAATTTACTAAGGTCCCGATTTTGACCGAGATGCCGTTTTTTCATCAAAGTGTCATCTCGGTAATTTACTAAACTCAAATCACGGCAGTGATGAGGGCATTCGTAATATTTGGAAGTCCTAGGAAAAAATCACGAATGAATACACCATCGGTCAAAACGCGGCTGTTTAAGTATGAATCTCGGTCATTTACTAAGAAGTGCAAAGCCAAAAAAAACAAAACACTGCCGTGAAAAATTACAACTCGTAAAAAAGTGCTTTAAAAAAACAGACCTGCTTTTTTTTATCCGTGATTGGATAGGCATGCACGGATCCATGAGATCCGTGCATGTATATCAGTGGGAAGGGGTGGGAAAGTGATTATTTTCTGAAAAAAAATTGCGTGGGGTCCCCCCTCCTAAGCATAACCAGCCTCGGGCTCTTTGAGCCGATCCTGGTTGCAGAAATATGGGAAAAAAATTGACAGGGGTTCCCCCATATTTAAGCAACCAGCATCGGGCTCTGTGCCTGGTCCTGGTTCCAAAAATACGGGGGACAAAAAGAGTAGGGGTCCCCCGTATTTTTAAAACCAGCACCGGGCTCCACTAGCTGGACAGATAATGCCACAGCCGGGGGTCACTTTTATATAGTGCCCTGCGGCCGTAGCATCAAATATCCAACTAGTCACCCCTGGCCGGGGTACCCTGGGGGAGTGGGGACCCCTTCAATCAAGGGCCCCCAGCCACCCAAGGGCCAGGGGTGAAGCCCGAGGCTGTCCCCCCCATCCAATTAGCTGCGGATGGGGGGCTGATAGCCTTTTTTGAAAATGAAAATATATTGTTTTTAGTAGCAGTACTACAAGTCCCAGCAAGCCTCCCCCGCATGCTGGTACTTGGAGAACCACAAGTACCAGCATGCGGCGGAAAAACGTGCCCGCTGGTACCTGTAGTACTACTACTAAAAAAATACCCAAAAAAAGACAAGACACACACACCGTGAAAGTAAAGATTTATTACATACATGCACACAAACATACATACATACTTACCTTATGTTCACACGCAGGTCGGTCCTCTTCTCCAGTAGAATCCAAGGGGTACCTGTTGAATAAATTCTACTCACCAGATCCAGGGTCCTCGGGGCAACCATTTGTAATCCAGGTACTTGAATAAAATAACAAAACGGATACCCGAGCCACGAACTGAAAGGGGCCCCATGTTTTCACATGGGACTCCTTTCCCCGAATGCCAGAAACCCACTCTGACTTCTGTCTAAGTGGGTTTCTTCAGCCAATCAGGGAGCGCCACGTTGTAGCACTCTCCTGATCGGCTGTGTGCTCCTGTACTGAGTGACAGGCGGCACACGGCAGTGTTACAATGTAGCGCCTATGCGCTCCATTGTAACCAATGGTGGGAACTTTCTGCCCTGCGGTTGACCTAAAGTGACGTCACCGCTGAGCAGAAAGTTCCCACCATTGGTTACAATGGAGCGCATAGGCGCTACATTGTAACACTGCCGTGTGCCGCCTGTCAGTCAGTACAGGAGCACACAGCCGATCAGGAGAGTGCTACAACGTGGCGCTCCCTGATTGGCTGAAGAAACCCACTTAGACAGAAGTCAGAGTGGGTTTCTGGCATTCGGGGAAAGGAGTCCCATGTGAAAACATGGGGCCCCTTTCAGTTCGTGGCTCGGGTATCCGTTTTGTTATTTTATTCAAGTACCTGGATTACAAATGGTTGCCCCGAGGACCCTGGGACCCTGGATCTGGTGAGTAGAATTTATTCAACAGGTACCCCTTGGATTCTACTGGAGAAGAGGACCGACCTGCGTGTGAACATAAGGTAAGTATGTATGTACGTTTGTGTGCATGTATGTAATAAATCTTTACTTTCACGGTGTGTGTGTCTTGTCTTTTTTTGGGTATTTTTTTAGTAATAGTACTACAGGTACCAGCGGGCCCGTTTTTCCGCCGCATGCTGGTACTTGTGGTTCTCCAAGTACCAGCATGCGGGGGAGGCTTGCTGGGACTTGTAGTACTGCTACTAAAAACAATATCTTTTCATTTTCAAAAAAGGCTATCAGACCCCCATCCGCAGCCAATTGGATGGGGGGGACAGCCTCGGGCTTCACCCCTGGCCCTTGGGTGGCTGGGGGGGACCCCTTGATTGAAGGGGTCCCCACTCCCCCAGGGTACCCCGGCCAGGGGTGACTAGTTGGATTTGTGATGCCACGGCCGCAGGGCACTATATAAAAGTGACCCCCGGCTGTGGCATTATCTGTCCAGCTAGTGGAGCCCGGTGCTGGTTTTAAAAATACGGGGGACCCCTACTCTTTTTGTCCCCCGTATTTTTGGAACCAGGACCAGGCGCAGAGCCCGATGCTGGTTGCTTAAATATGGGGGAACCCCTGTCAATTTTTTTCCCATATTTCTGCAACCAGGATCGGCTCAAAGAGCCCGAGGCTGGTTATGCTTAGGAGGGGGGACCCCACGCAATTATTTTTTTGATTTTACACTGTTTAATTTAAAAAAAAAAAAAAAAAATGAACCCCAGCACGGATCACACAGATCCGGCCGAGATTCATTTTTAAAAAGTCGGCAGTGTTTTGCTAATCACTGCCGTAAAAAAAAAAAAAAAAAACACGAATGACATCGACATCGGAACAAAAGAAAAACCCGAATACGACAGCTTAGTAAATTAGTCGTAATAAATTCAAAAAGTTGCAGTTTTACACTTTCGATGTCATTCGTGATTGAACTTTGACTTGAAACGGGAAAATACGAATCTTAGTAAATTTACCCCTTTGCCTCAACTGGACTTTTAAAAGTGTCATAATACTGGGACCCAGAATTTTCCCCTGCTGCGATATGGATCTCCACTTGCAATTGAGATTCTTTGGGGACTACACGTGCAAGGACCGGGTAATACCATCACTTAAAAAGGAACCAATGGCTATGGTGAGGAATGAGCCCTAGCCAATAGTTGTGCACAGTAATCTGAGATAGAATTAAGTGGTCAATTTCATATATTTCTCTGACTATAACTCAGTATAGACAGAGAATTGTGACAGTTTTAATTTTAATTTAATTTTTTAAATATTTTATATTGTCTGCTTAATAAATTATTGTAAATTTTATTCAGATTGATTTACCGTCCCTTATTGGACTAACAGCCAGCACCAGTATACATTTTTTTTTATCTTTTAGGCATTTCTTATCAGGGGCTGACCCCTCCTATACAGGCTGCAGCTGACAGCGCACTCACAATTCCCTTTCTTTGTGTTTGTCTATTGTTGTGACTTAGATGAAGATCAGAACACATTTTATGACCAATTTATGCACAAATCCAGGAAATTCCAAAGGGTTCACATACTTTTTCTTGCAACTGTATGTCAAACACTATTGCACAACCAACCCACCCGCACACAGCATTCACATGGCTGCCTTCACTATGACCTCTGCCTCTGCTTGTATACAGATGTGTCCTCATACATCTTGCCTTAATACACATGCAACAGGAGATGCCTGGCGTGAGTCAGCTGACTAGAATGCACAAGCAGCTTCTGATGATTAAAATTATCTGCGGCACACCTATATTCTGAGTGCGACTTTGGCTACATCTGCATATGAAATGCTACATTACAGTGATTTCCAGGAATACACTGTAGCGTAGCATATCGTATGCAGATACAGCCGCAGTCACGCACATAATATAGGCATGCTGCATATCATTTTAATCAGCGGAAGCTGCTTGTGCCCCTAGGCATTCCAAATGCCCTAGGCATTTGCCTGGCATTTTTGCCTATGTCTAGGGCCGGCTCTGAGTACACCTATTACCTGAAAAGAGGTCTTATCTGCTCTGGCCACAGTGACAGCTTACACCATTATATCAGAGTTGCTTTTCAGCTTTTAATCTCCTGTAACCTGCTCTAATTGTTCCCATTAGATGTACTACAGAGCTGCGCCACCATTAAGGGGTATCTGACAAACACCAAGACGGTTAACGCTGGCATTCACTGGTGATGGTGAAAAGGCTATAGATGTGTCTGATGGCTGGTAATATGTACTAATAAGTGGGAACAGGATAACTGTAATTTATGATGTTGTTTAAGATTACAATATTTGGTTACTGCAATGGACCAAGGGGCTTATGCAGAGTTGTTATCAAACCAAAAAAGTTAGCAATTAGGCAAAACCATGCTGCACTGCAGGTGGGGCAGGTGTATCATGGGCACAGAGAGTTAGATTTTAGTGGGTTATATTCAAACTGAAATCTAAATTGCAGTTTAAACATTAAGAAGCCAGTATTTACCATACACAAAAATGTTACCCACCCAAATATAAATCTCTCTGCACATGTTACATCTGACCCACCTGCAGTGCAACATGGTTTTTCTAAATTCCTAATTTTTTGGGTTTACTAGCAAACCTAAGGCTGATAGCTGAGGGTCCCCTTTTTCCAAGGGTCCCAGATTTTTAAATAACCAGCCCTGTGGAAGTGGAGATACCTGACTTCAAAGCAGTGATCCCCATCCAAACCTGTTAATTGCTCTTCCCAGCCAGATATTTCAGGTTCTCTTTGACATAGAGTTTTTATGATGGTATATTCTAAAAGATGGGACTTTTCCCTTTCAGAGCACACTGGCAGGTTGACTCTCCTATGTCCAAAACCAGAGATATCAGCCTTCAAGCTGCTGGTCCCTGCTCCAGCTCCACATACCTGGTATGCAGTTTTATATATTTGATGGTGGATTGCTCAGGCTCCTGATATCTGATCCTCAACTCCCCAGTACCTCTTAAAAGAAGGGACTCTCTTATTTTTTATCCCATTGAAAACTAAGAAATCAATTCCCAGGAATTGGAGATATCTGCAGTCAAGCAAGCTGCTCTTCCACCGGAAAATGATAAATATTAAGACCACTGCACTATCCACCCCCCTCTTTCCCCTCTGCGTATTAAACATACCCTACCACCCTGGAAGTCATGTACCAGGGCACCTTCATTTAGCCCAATGTCCCTTCTATAGGTTTAGTGTTTGCCCAACCACCCCATCTCCTACCATCTGTGCAGTAAAGGCGTAATTAGCAGAAATTACTGCTCCAAGTCCTACATGCAGAGTGGAAGATAGAACACCTCCTACTACCCACGGGACATCAAAGTTGCTGCCCCACCCTGATCGCTGGAGGATGAGTAGGGGCCCCAGTGCATTGCAGTGCTCAGGGGCCTACACTGCTGTTAAGACGGCCCTGACTGGCAATGTGTGGTGGGGCAAAGATAGGTAATATCCAGTAATAGGGGCTGGACAAAAGCTCCAATGTGTGTCAAAATGGTGCACAGATTGACTGTATACTTCAATGGGAAATGGCAATATCTTGTAAATACTGTATACTGAAGTGTGATGTATAACAATTGGGTTAACAATATGCTATCCTTTGTTAGATACAGTATGAGAAAGAGAGAGAGAGAGAGAGCAAGAGTGAGAGATGAGAATAGGATGATAGGTTACTCACTCGATCAGGGAAATGCGGAAACAAGTTCCAATAGAGGGAGATATTTAATTTAAGTCCTTTGGGTATATTTAATAAACGCCAATTTTTAATTAATGGAAATCGAACTAAACCGATTTTGTGCATCCAGGGCTAAAACGAACATTTACTAACATTTATAACTTAGTTAGTAGATTAGTATTTTAGCCCTGTAAAAACAACATTGATTTAGATAGATTTGATATTGCTAACAATCGATGAAAATCAACCTTTAGTAAATATAACCCTTAGGCTTCACTACACAGTTGGTAAAGGATGGTATCCTTCATTCAAACCCTCTTAGGGGGGTATTTAATAAGCTCCGATAATTTCGGAGCTATTGAATTCACCTCCCTGCCTATTCAATTGTGGGCCGTTTTCACCGGTTTTTAGGGTATTTTCGCCAATGCCTTTTCACTCTTTTTCTTTAGCGAAAAGGCATTGGTGAAAATTGCCTCAAAATAGGCAAAAATGACTGGCGTTTTCACCGGTGCAGGTGCGAAAACACGTGGATTCGCCAATCCACATGTTTTTCCCTCCTGCCAAATCTTTTGCCTAGGCGAAAAAACGGCCCCGCTATTGAATAGAGTGAATCTGCATTCGCCCTAAAAAATAGTAAAAAGTGCAGTTTTTTTGCCCAGGCAAAAAACGTCCGTAATTGAATACCACTCTTAGTCTTCCTATAAAGAGCATCTGTCGCTGGCAGAATATGACCAGCTTACTTTCTGGTAATAGGAAGGGCCAGTTTTATGCCCTAGACATGAGGATAGTAATACTAAGACCATGAAAAAATGGATGAACTTGGCAGAATCACCTGACTTATTATAAATTATGGGGTCTATCTACTAAGCCTATGAGAGAGATAAAGTAGAAGGAGATAAAGTGCCAACTCTCAGCTCCTAACTGCCATATTACAGGCTGGTTTGAAAAATGTTTGAAAAATGACAGGAGCTGGTACTTTATCTCTGCCCACTTTTATATATCTCTCCAAGGCTTAGTACATAGATCCTTGTGTTCCTCTAAAAGAGAGGATCCTACATATATTGACTTAGTTTTGAGGGAGTACATATTATCAAAGTTCTAAACTTTTCATACAGTAACTGTCAGGGGAGGTTGAAAGGTTGGATTTCACAGTACACAATGGGGTTGATGTATCAAGCAGTGGAGAAGTGGACCAGTAGAGAAATTGCCCATAGCAACCAACCAGCTTTGATTTGGCATTTACAAAGTACATTCTAGAAAAAGATAGGTAGAAGCTGAGTAGTTGTTATCTGCAACTTCTCCACTGGTCTGAAATTTTTTGTCGCAAAATTGATTGTGCCAGTTACATTTTCTTGCATACACTGTTTAGCGGGTGTAATAGACACCCAATTAGATCTGTGTGTTTGGCTGCAGTTCATAGGTCAAATACTCAAAGGAATCTCATTATACATCTGTGTACAATGTTGTTATACATTATACATGTTTGTACAATGCCTTTTGTAACATTTGTCTAGGACAAAATAAAACAAAAATAACCCTAGAGGAGGGGCTGCAGCACAATCCGAAATTCAAATAGACCAGCCACACCAACTGCCAGTGAATCCCAGATGGTGTTGTTTAGCAGCATTTGGGGTGGCAGTTGGTGTGGCTCCCCTATTTGAATTTTGGACTGTGCGGCAGCCCCACCTCTGCAACTGCCCCGGCAATGAAGTCCAGGAACAAAGCATTTTGTACCTAATGGAATGGGTCATGTTGGAGAGTGTGTGTACAGTATTTTGGTTTTAAAGCAATGGAATATTTCATATACACACTTCCCTTCAATAATAAACAGTGTAGATTCTGGGTTTCTGTCACATAAATATTGAACACTTTCACAGTAACGGCATGGTAAAGGTGAAGATTATCTGTAAAACTGTAGCATTTTATTGCATTGAAGTACTTTTAAAATGCAATGAGGAATGCTATAGCCTCCAATTTTGTGGTGACCTTTGTCGCATCAAATCAACTGCCTGCGATGTGAGTCAGGTTTAAACCTACAATCACTTGCAGTATGGGTTAAATCTACATTCTTTATTTAATACAGTAAATAGAAAGGGTAGCAACATCTCCCATTTTCGAATAAGCCTATGCTAATCTGCCTTGGGTTCGACCCTCTGTGAGAGATGTGTATGTGTGAGGTCAGGAGAGTTTAACAACTTCCCCACAGGAGCGGTTCTTGGTACGGGCAAGTAGTGCCTGTGCCTGAGGTGCTGCGGCCTTGGGGCGCGGCCGCAGTCACCTCTTAGGCGTCCGCCACCTACCCGCACCCCGCTTCCCGGCTGCAGCAGATGCCGTGGGCTGTGTGGGCGTCCGCTGCAGCCGGTGCACCTGTCAGATGCTAGAGGTCATTATTGACCTCTAGTGTCTGTGCGGCGCTGCTATGGGAGCCCATAGAGAGGAGCTGCAGGCGGCCAGACGGAGCAGTGGCAGCAGCAGCGGTCGGGAAGCAGGAGCAGGGCTGGTAAGTATTGTTTTGTTTTTGTGTGCGTGTGTTTGTAAGCGGCTACTAAGGGGCATAGCAACAGGGGACACAATTATTGGGGGCACAGTGACAGGGGGCACAACTACTGGGGCAAATCTACTGGGGGGCATAGCTATAGGGACACAACTACTGGGGCAAATCTACTGGGGGCATAGCTACAGGGAGCAAATCTACTGGGGGCAAATCTACTGGGGGCACAGCTACTGGGACTGGGGGCATAGCTACAGGGGGCAAATCTACTGAAGCAAATCAACTGGGGGCACAACTACTTAGGGCAAATCTACTGGGGGCACAGATACAGGGGGCACAACTACTGGAGGCATAACTGTGGTCACGGTCCTCCCCTATGAAGCCATGCCCCTATTTTTTGCTGCGGCAAAGGCACGCACTAACTGTTTTACCACTGGGGGGGTGGTAGTGGAAACTTTTGCACTGGGCGCCACATGGTGTAGAACCAGCCCTGCTCCCCCCCCCCACCACCTAGAGATAACTGCCCCAAACGAGTTACTGGCTGTGTAATGAATCAGGAACTTGGTCTAATTTTTTTTAGATAAAATACATCCAATCAGAGATGCAAATTCTTCCTGTGATTGCTTTGTTACTTTATATCACAATTTTTCATTTACCTCAAGTACCTCAATAGGCCATGATATGTGAATTTCTCTGTGCATTTCTGAGATGATTACTCACCAGGCCAATTAGATTGATTAAACTGTATTTTTATTAAGGAAACCTTAATTTAACATCCCTATGGGGGTCGCTGATCAAAAGGTTGTCCGGCAATGATAGTGAGCCATTAGCTACTGAGGAAATATAGCAAATATCTTAGAGGCCTATTTATTAACAGAATTTTTACTAAAATAATGTTAGAAAGGGTGTTTTCACGCCCTTTTCACATTATTTTAGTATCACTCCAATGTATTAAAGGGCAATTGGAGCAGTTTTCATGAAAAACTGCTCCAACCCCTTTACTTGTAATTTTTTTAGTAACCTACATCGCATTCCCCATACTTATAATGAGAAATGCGATAAGGCCAAATTTACAAAAAAAATAAAAAAAATAAAAAAGCACCGCAGTGTGCCCTGTGATATTAATGCCAACTCAGGATGGTGAAATCACAGGACAGCACTCTGATATGCAGCCTTTGCCCAGATTTGTCGGCCCCCTTGCAGAGAAAGCTGTGTGGGGACCGGGCTCCGGTGATCAGCTCTGTGTGTCCATCGGACACAAGCTGATCACTGGTTAAAACAAAATAAGAAAGTTTAAAAATAAATACATATTTACCAGTCCAGGGAGCCAGTGATCAGTGCTCTGGTGCTGGCTGCCAGGTGCCGTGTCCTCCATGTGCTGTGCTGTGACCTCCGGTGCAGAAAAGTGATGCTACAGATCGGCAGCTCACTTTACAGCACCGGGGGTCACAGCAGCGCACAGGATCCAGCAACCGGCAGCCCTGCAGGAGCAGCGATCACCGGCTCCCTGGACTGATAAGTATATTTACCATAGGGAGGTCCACGGCACTGGGGGGTAGTCACGACGGGCGGGCCGACGCAGCAGTGGTGGTAGCGGCGATGTCGGCAGTGGTGGCTAATGCGCAGCAGGACATCAAGGTATTTTTCCAGAAAAATACCCCGATACTGTTGGAGATTGTCATCGCAGGGACAGAGCTTGCTCGCAAGCTCTGTCCATGCATGTGATAATTGATACATCCGTGCGATGTAATCAGTTATCGCAGTGTGTATTTGGTTGATTTTATCACATGCCATACGCCTCCTTAGATGCGGATGGTGATAAATAGGCCTCTTATTCTTTAGTACTAAAGAATATACAGAACTATTCAAAGCCCAAAATGTAGTGCATTGCAATAGGCAGTATTTTATAAGCTGTAATGAAGAGCTATGAAATATTTTGCTAAAGGAAAAAGAACGCCACTGAAAGGTGATGAAAAGGGATCTGCTAATCCTGCAATAATAGCACTCAGCCTGTGTCATATCGTCTTCTATTAAGATGATGCTATAAACTAATCCTCTTCTGGTTACACCTTAATGATTTTATTAGTGGCATTCGAAGTGTAATGAGTGGCTCAAATGTAGTCAGTGCTGGAAGCAACAAAGTGTAAACATTGGCGATAGTACTGGAAATTTGCTGTTTTGTTGGAACTTGTGCAGGAAGTTTAATATGTGTTTTGCCATGAATTTTATGTTGTAAAATAAATAAAGATACAATGTATCATCTATAATGGTCTTTTCACATACTGTATCTGCTGTACTGACAACAACATATAGTTTGATCAAATAAAAGGTGGAATCTCAGAATCTCAATGACATTTGGAAACCGCAGATAAGAGGTAAAAAGAAAAATATCAACATTGAAGTCACTGCATCCTGCCTTAAACCCTTTACTGCACTGAACTCCATAACCTTTTGTTTCCAAAAAGCATTCTAGCAGGGAGATGCTGTAACCTATTTAATAAAAGTAAAAAAAAAATGGTGTTATTTCTGGGCTCAAACCATGTAATGAAATTAAGGATCAGTAATGAAACACAAAAAAAAGATCCCCTACAGCTTGTTTCTTTGTACATTTCAAGGTGTTTACTGTAATCCATGGACTATCTACTCAAAACACCTTCCCTACATTAATATGCAGATATGAGAAACTGGCCACGAACTTTGACTCACTTTGGTTCAGTAGCATTAGTTATAGGCTGAGAGATAGAGAGGGACTGATCCAATGAGAATCTCTGGCATTAATGAAGTGCAACTGTGAATGCACAGGCTGCCATCAAACTCTTATGCCCTCAGATCGCTGCCCTCTGATTCTATAAAGCAAGGGTAAATCTAGCAATCAATGCTAGGTGATTGTTGGTGCTACTGTTTCGATCTTTACTGCACATGACACTGTTTACTATTCAAGTGTACCAATCTCAGATTTAACTCTGAGCTGACTACCAGCTACTACAGTGTACTGATCCTGACTCTGATCATGACTAGAGATGAGCGGGTTCGGTTCCTCGGAATCCGAACCCGCCCGAACTTCATGTTTTTTTTCACGGGTCCGAGCGACTCGGATCTTCCCGCCTTGCTCGGTTAACCCGAGCGCGCCCGAACGTCATCATGACGCTGTCGGATTCTCGCGAGACTCGGATTCTATATAAGGAGCCGCGCGTCGCCGCCATTTTCACACGTGCATTGAGATTGATAGGGAGAGGACGTGGCTGGCGTCCTCTCCATTTAGATTAGAAGAGAGAGAGTGAGATTGATTTGAGACAGAGACACTTGATTTACTGGAGCTTAGGAGTACTGTAGAGAGTGCAGAGTTTAGTAGTGACTGACCACAGTGACCACCAGACAGTGCAGTTTTATTTAATATAATCCGTTCTCTGCCTGAAAAAAACGATACACAGTGACTCAGTCACATACCATATCTGTGTGCACTGCTCAGCCCAGTGTGCTGCATCATCTATGTATATATCTGACTGTGCTCACACAGCTTATAATTGTGGGGGAGACTGGGGAGCAGTGCCAGTTATAGGTTATAGCAGGAGCCAGGAGTACATATTATTAAAATTAAACAGTGCACACTTTTGCTGCAGGAGTGCCACTGCCAGTGTGACTGACCAGTGACCTGACCACCAGTATAGTTAGTAGTATACTATATTGTGATTGCCTGAAAAAGTTAAACACTCGTCGTGTGACTTGTGTGGTGTTTTTTTTTTTATTCTATAAAAAACTCATTCTGCTGACATACAGTGTCCAGCAGGTCCGTCATTATATAATATATACCTGTCCGGCTGCAGTAGTGATATATATATATATATTTGATATCATTATTTATCATCCAGTCGCAGCAGACACAGTACGGTAGTTCACGGCTGTAGCTACCTCTGTGCCGGCACTCGGCAGTCCATCCATAATTGTATACCACCTACCCGTGGTTTTTTTTTCTTTCTTCTTTATACATACATACTACATCTCTTTATCAACCAGTCTATATTAGCAGCAGACACAGTACAGTAGTCCACGGCTGTAGCTACCTCTGTGTCGGCACTCGGCAGTCCATCCATAATTGTATACCACCTACCCGTGGTTTTTTTTTCTTTCTTCTTTATACATACATACTACATCTCTTTATCAACCAGTCTATATTAGCAGCAGACACAGTACAGTACGGTAGTCCACGGCTGTAGCTACCTCTGTGTCGGCACTTGGCAGTCCGTCCATAACTGTATACCACCTACCCGTGGTTTTTTTTTTCTTTCTTCTTTATACATACATACTACATCTCTTTATCAACCAGTCTATATTAGCAGCAGACACAGTACAGTAGTCCACGGCTGTAGCTACCTCTGTGTCGGCACTCAGCAGTCCATCCATAATTGTATACCACCTACCCGTGGTTTTTTTTTCTTTCTTCTTTATACATACATACTACATCTCTTTATCAACCAGTCTATATTAGCAGCAGACACAGTACAGTACGGTAGTCCACGGCTGTAGCTACCTCTGTGTCGGCACTCGGCAGTCCGTCCATAATTGTATACCACCTACCCGTGGTTTTTTTTTCTTTCTTCTTTATACATACATACTACATCTCTTTATCAACCAGTCTATATTAGCAGCAGACACAGTACAGTAGTCCACGGCTGTAGCTACCTCTGTGTCGGCACTCGGCAGTCCATCCATAATTGTATACCACCTACCCGTGGTTTTTTTTTCTTTCTTCTTTATACATACATACTACATCTCTTTATCAACCAGTCTATATTAGCAGCAGACACAGTACAGTACAGTAGTCCACGGCTGTAGCTACCTCTGTGTCGGCACTCGGCAGTCCGTCCATAATTGTATACCACCTACCCGTGGTTTTTTTTTCTTTCTTCTTTATACATACATACTACATCTCTTTATCAACCAGTCTATATTAGCAGCAGACACAGTACAGTAGTCCACGGCTGTAGCTACCTCTGTGTCGGCACTCGGTAGTCCATCCATAATTGTATACCACCTACCCGTGTTTTTTTTTTCTTTCTTCTTTATACTTACTACATCTCATTATCAACCAGTCTATATTAGCAGCAGACACAGTACGGTAGTCCACGGCTGTAGCTACCTCTGTGTCGGCACTCGGCAGTCCGTCCATAATTGTATACCACCTACCCGTGTTTTTTTTTTCTTTCTTCTTTATACATACTACATCTCATTATCATCCAGTCTATATTAGCAGCAGACACAGTACGGTAGTCCACGGCTGTAGCTACCTCTGTGTCGGCACTCGGCAGTCCATCCATAATTGTATACCACCTACCCGTGGTTTTTTTTTTTCTTTCTTCTTTATACATACTACATCTCATTATCAACCAGTCTATATTAGCAGCAGACACAGTACAGTAGTCCACGGCTGTAGCTACCTCTGTGTCGGCACTCGGCAGTCCATCCATAATTGTATACCACCTACCCGTGGTTTTTTTTTCTTTCTTCTTTATACATACATACTACATCTCTTTATCAACCAGTCTATATTAGCAGCAGACACAGTACAGTAGTCCACGGCTGTAGCTACCTCTGTGTCGGCACTCGGCAGTCCATCCATAATTGTATACCACCTACCCGTGGTTTTTTTTTCTTTCTTCTTTATACATACATACTACATCTCATTATCATCCAGTCTATATTAGCAGCAGACACAGTACAGTACAATAGTCCACGGCTGTAGCTACCTCTGTGTCGGCACTCGGCAGTCCATCCATAATTGTATACTAGTATCCATCCATCTCCATTGTTTACCTGAGGTGCCTTTTAGTTGTGCCTATTAAAATATGGAGAACAAAAATGTTGAGGTTCCAAAATTAGGGAAAGATCAAGATCCACTTCCACCTCGTGCTGAAGCTGCTGCCACTAGTCATGGCCGAGACGATGAAATGCCAGCAACGTCGTCTGCCAAGGCCGATGCCCAATGTCATAGTACAGAGCATGTCAAATCCAAAACACCAAATATCAGTAAAAAAAGGACTCCAAAACCTAAAATAAAATTGTCGGAGGAGAAGCGTAAACTTGCCAATATGCCATTTACCACACGGAGTGGCAAGGAACGGCTGAGGCCCTGGCCTATGTTCATGGCTAGTGGTTCAGCTTCACATGAGGATGGAAGCACTCAGCCTCTCGCTAGAAAACTGAAAAGACTCAAGCTGGCAAAAGCACCGCAAAGAACTGTGCGTTCTTCGAAATCCCAAATCCACAAGGAGAGTCCAATTGTGTCGGTTGCGATGCCTGACCTTCCCAACACTGGACGTGAAGAGCATGCGCCTTCCACCATTTGCACGCCCCCTGCAAGTGCTGGAAGGAGCACCCGCAGTCCAGTTCCTGATAGTCAGATTGAAGATGTCAGTGTTGAAGTACACCAGGATGAGGAGGATATGGGTGTTGCTGGCGCTGGGGAGGAAATTGACCAGGAGGATTCTGATGGTGAGGTGGTTTGTTTAAGTCAGGCACCCGGGGAGACACCTGTTGTCCGTGGGAGGAATATGGCCGTTGACATGCCTGGTGAAAATACCAAAAAAATCAGCTCTTCGGTGTGGAAGTATTTCACCAGAAATGCGGACAACATTTGTCAAGCCGTGTGTTCCCTTTGTCAAGCTGTAATAAGTAGGGGTAAGGACGTTAACCACCTCGGAACATCCTCCCTTATACGTCACCTGCAGCGCATTCATAATAAGTCAGTGACAAGTTCAAAAACTTTGGGCGACAGCGGAAGCAGTCCACTGACCAGTAAATCCCTTCCTCTTGTAACCAAGCTCACGCAAACCACCCCACCAACTCCCTCAGTGTCAATTTCCTCCTTCCCCAGGAATGCCAATAGTCCTGCAGGCCATGTCACTGGCAATTCTGACGAGTCCTCTCCTGCCTGGGATTCCTCCGATGCATCCTTGCGTGTAACGCCTACTGCTGCTGGCGCTGCTGTTGTTGCTGCTGGGAGTCGATGGTCATCCCAGAGGGGAAGTCGTAAGCCCACTTGTACTACTTCCAGTAAGCAATTGACTGTCCAACAGTCCTTTTGCGAGGAAGATGAAATATCACAGCAGTCATCCTGCTGCAAAGCGGATAACTGAGGCCTTGACAACTATGTTGGTGTTAGACGTGCGTCCGGTATCCGCCGTTAGTTCACAGGGAACTAGACAATTTATTGAGGCAGTGTGCCCCCGTTACCAAATACCATCTAGGTTCCACTTCTCTAGGCAGGCGATACCGAGAATGTACACGGACGTCAGAAAAAGACTCACCAGTGTCCTAAAAAATGCAGTTGTACCCAATGTCCACTTAACCACGGACATGTGGACAAGTGGAGCAGGGCAGGGTCAGGACTATATGACTGTGACAGCCCACTGGGTAGATGTATGGACTCCCGCCGCAAGAACAGCAGCGGCGGCACCAGTAGCAGCATCTCGCAAACGCCAACTCTTTCCTAGGCAGGCTACGCTTTGTATCACCGCTTTCCAGAATACGCACACAGCTAAAAACCTCTTACGGCAACTGAGGAAGATCATCGCAGAATGGCTTACCCCAATTGGACTCTCCTGTGGATTTGTGGCATCGGACAACGCCAGCAATATTGTGTGTGCATTAAATATGGGCAAATTCCAGCACGTCCCATGTTTTGCACATACCTTGAATTTGGTGGTGCAGAATTTTTTAAAAAACGACAGGGGCGTGCAAGAGATGCTGTCGGTGGCCAGAAGAATTGCTGGACACTTTCGGCGTACAGGCACCACGTACAGAAGACTGGAGCACCACCAAAAACTACTGAACCTGCCCTGCCATCATCTGAAGCAAGAAGTGGTAACGAGGTGGAATTCAACCCTCTATATGCTTCAGAGGTTGGAGGAGCAGCAAAAGGCCATTCAAGCCTATACAATTGAGCACGATATAGGAGGTGGAATGCACCTGTCTGAAGTGCAGTGGAGAATGATTTCAACGTTGTGCAAGGTTCTGATGCCCTTTGAACTTGCCACACGTGAAGTCAGTTCAGACACTGCCAGCCTGAGTCAGGTCATTCCCCTCATCAGGCTTTTGCAGAAGAAGCTGGAGACATTGAAGGAGGAGCTAACAAGGAGCGATTCCGCTAGGCATGTGGGACTTGTGGATGGAGCCCTTAATTCGCTTAACAAGGATTCACGGGTGGTCAATCTGTTGAAATCAGAGCACTACATTTTGGCCACCGTGCTCGATCCTAGATTTAAAACCTACCTTGGATCTCTCTTTCCGGCAGACACAAGTCTGCTGGGGTTGAAAGACCTGCTGGTGAGAAAATTGTCAAGTCAAGCGGAACGCGACCTGTCAACATCTCCTCCTTCACATTCTCCCGCAACTGGGGGTGCGAGGGAAAGGCTCAGAATTCCGAGCCCACCCGCTGGCGGTGATGCAGGGCAGTCTGGAGCGACTGCTGATGCTGACATCTGGTCCGGACTGAAGGACCTGACAACGATTACGGACATGTCGTCTACTGTCACTGCATATGATTCTCTCAACATTGAAAGAATGGTGGAGGATTATATGAGTGACCGCATCCAAGTAGGCACGTCACACAGTCCGTACTTATACTGGCAGGAAAAAGAGGCAATTTGGAGGCCCTTGCACAAACTGGCTTTATTCTACCTAAGTTGCCCTCCCACAAGTGTGTACTCCGAAAGAGTGTTTAGTGCCGCCGCTCACCTTGTCAGCAATCGGCGTACGAGGTTACATCCAGAAAATGTGGAGAAGATGATGTTCATTAAAATGAATTATAATCAATTCCTCCGCGGAGACATTGACCAGCAGCAATTGCCTCCACAAAGTACACAGGGAGCTGAGATGGTGGATTCCAGTGGGGACGAATTGATCATCTGTGAGGAGGGGGATGTACACGGTGATATATCGGAGGATGATGATGAGGTGGACATCTTGCCTCTGTAGAGCCAGTTTGTACAAGGAGAGATTAATTGCTTCTTTTTTGGGGGGGGTCCAAACCAACCCGTCATATCAGTCACAGTCGTGTGGCAGACCCTGTCACTGAAATGATGGGTTGGTTAAAGTGTGCATGTCCTGTTTATACAACATAAGGGTGGGTGGGAGGGCCCAAGGACAATTCCATCTTGCACCTCTTTTTTCTTTTATTTTTCTTTGCGTCATGTGCTGTTTGGGGAGGGTTTTTTGGAAGGGCCATCCTGCGTGACACTGCAGTGCCACTCCTAGATGGGCCCGGTGTTTGTGTCGGCCACTAGGGTCGCTTATCTTACTCACACAGTCAGCTACCTCATTGCGCCTCTTTTTTTCTTTGCGTCATGTGCTGTTTGGGGAGGGTTTTTTGGAAGGGCCATCCTGCGTGACACTGCAGTGCCACTCCTAGATGGGCCCGGTGTTTGTGTCGGCCACTAGGGTCGCTTATCTTACTCACACAGCTACCTCATTGCGCCTCTTTTTTTCTTTGCGTCATGTGCTGTTTGGGGAGGGTTTTTTGGAAGGGACATCCTGCGTGACACTGCAGTGCCACTCCTAGATGGGCTCGGTGTTTGTGTCGGCCACTAGGGTCGCTTATCTTACTCACACAGCGACCTTGGTGCAAATTTTAGGACTAAAAATAATATTGTGAGGTGTGAGGTATTCAGAATAGACTGAAAATGAGTGTAAATTATGGTTTTTGAGGTTAATAATACTTTGGGATCAAAATGACCCCCAAATTCTATGATTTAAGCTGTTTTTTAGGGTTTTTTTGAAAAAAACACCCGAATCCAAAACACACCCGAATCCGACAAAAAAAATTCGGTGAGGTTTTGCCAAAACGCGGTCGAACCCAAAACACGGCCGCGGAACCGAACCCAAAACCAAAACACAAAACCCGAAAAATTTCCGGCGCTCATCTCTAATCATGACTACCCTCTTCTGTCTGCTTATCTGTTTACCGATTCCGACTTAGTGTTTTGACCATCCTTTCACAATTATACTGTAAATGGAATGTGCTGGCATTATAAATACATTTTTAATAAAGAACCAAACTGACTACTCACTGCATCAACTCTGTTAACCAGACCTTCTGTTATGTTGAAACTTAGATTTGCTAATACTCTTTCTGCCTGATCCACTGTTTATCAGACCTCGGAACACTGGGCCTAATTCATGTTTGTACACAGTGGCTGATTATCACGCAGTGGAGTGAGTATCGGCAGATTGCATATGTGCTGCGATCGCAATGCATATGCGCGAAGGTGCCACTGCGATCTCACTCACAATGAGAATTTAGTTCAATTAGTTTCCGGGGAGTGGTTGGAAAAACACAGGTGTGTCATGGCAATTTTCAGGGCATGTATCTGCTGACGGCTGTGAACTCGGATGTGCAAAACATGGCATCTGAGCTACAGACCAACCCTTAGACCTAAAGTTCCTCATTTTTGCGCACAGGTTGCGAATGTGTATGCAGTTGCGAATGAGTTTGCAATGGTTGCGGTGGGTGTCTCTTTTCATTTCAGGGTGTCAGTTTCACTTCTTTCTAACATTAGCTACCTCTATGTCTGTCTGTTATTACCCAGTTTTATTCTATCACTGTTGTTTCCAATTGTAAAGTGAAACAGAATTTGCTGCACTATATCAATAACTGTTAATAAATAAATTAGGTCCTTAGCCTAGAAAATCGCAATTGAATTTGCATACAAACATGAATTAGGTCCATTATCGGAGCCTTTATTTCTGCCCATTACCTGCTACCATTGTGTCTGACCTAGAACCGAAGCTTGGACTGTTGTGCCGACATTAATAATAAGTGCTTCTGGGTATAGCATAGTCTTGTTTATTACACAGTTACACAGGTGCATGATATATGTAACTTAGCACATGTTATTATGGTTGCCTCTTTCACACTGCCATACTTTTGTAAGTCTCTGCCATCAGAGTCCTCTTTAGAACAAAAGAGGTTAGCTCATCTGGCTTTGTTTTGAGACAGCCATCGGCAGCTTTGCAAATCTCACCAGCTGTGTACAAAGATGCAGCATCATTCATGGAACATTTGATTATCTAAATTCTGAAGTAAGATGCTGAAGGCATTGTACGTGGAAAGGGATTGCAGTCGCAAGCTGTGCAACACCCCAGAAAGGGTGGTGACATGTCTGCGTATGAGGCTCCCCCAAATGGTCCCTTACTGTCACTGTGAAAATACTGTGTATCCTCTCTTCGACCGCTGCATAATAAAATAAACATTGCGTACAACACTAAATCATGCCCCCAGTCCTTTGTTATTGCCCCCAGAAAGATTATTAGAATGCAGCTTTGCTAAACACCGTTACGTTACACACAGTCAATTCAAATCCATCAAAGGATTTCATTTTGCACCAGCTTTGAGCTGTTATTAATCAGGTCCTCTGCTATAGTATTTATGGAATACATACGATATTCCGGCCACCGGGATGCCATCTGTCACAATACTGGCAACGGCATCCCAGAGTTAAAAATCCCGACAACTAGATAAAAGGTAAACCAACCCTGATCCCTACCCCCCAACCCACCTTTCCCGCAGCCTGACCCTAACCCTCCACCTCCCCTGCAGCCTAAACCTCCCCAGTGGTGCCTAACCCACTCTTCCTGCAGCCTAACCATAACCCTCCACCCACCTGTAAGTGCCTAACACACCCTCCCAGCAGCCTAACACTAACCCTCCCTGCCCCACAGCCTAACCCTAACCCTCCCCGGGGGTGTCTAACCCTAACCTACCCTCCCCGCTACCTAACCCTAAGCCTCCCCGAGGGTGCCTAACCCTAACCTACCCTCCCCGCTGCCCAATGCCAGATTAAGGTCCACATGGGCCTGGAGCTGACATTTATGAAGGGCCTATTGTGTGCCCCGGAAGGAGGTGTGACCAGCGCTGCAGTGGTGTGACTAGTGATGTGATATGTGTGGTACAGTATGTCTGTGGTCTAAATAGTGGGTGTGGCCTGTGCCATGAGTGTGGCTATCTCCATGGAGGTCATAGCTAGTGCCTACCTTCAACCACTTAATAGTTAACTATAACAAGAAAAACTGTGTGACCACCATGTAATACAGAGCATTAGTGACCACCATATACAGGGAGCATCACAGTGACCCCCATGTCATAGAGAGAGCTGGAAAGATGGAGAGGTCTAAAGAGGAGCAATGATGAGGCAAAACAGAACAGATGTGGAAAGATTAGAAAAGATGGGGGTAATACAGAGCAGACAGGGAAGAGAGGGCTCCTGGGACACACTTACCAGCACAGACACCACTTGCTTACACACTTACTGACAGACACCACTTAGCAACACATACAACCCTTACTAATACAGATTCCACTTACTGACACAAACACACTGCTAGAAAGACAGACAGACAGACAGAAGGACACACACACCACTTATTGACACACACACACACACACACACACACACACACACACACACACACACACACACACACACACACACACACACACACACACCACTGATAGCCTACTGGCAAAACTCTTTCACACCAGCAGCTTTGAACATGGGTTATTGACACATGAGCGCGTATAACCTGTGTTCCTGTGCGGTGTGAAAGGTACCAGGGGCAATATACCGGGTTGATCGACCCGGTATTTCAACCCTGCTAGCGAGCAGGGTTGAACACGTGTTCAACCCGGCTCGCTGTGCGGTGTGAACGGAAGCCAGGTCAGTGCGACCCGTTTCCCATTCACAGTGTGTGGACGGGCGGCTCTTGGAGATCATGTGATCTCCCAGCACCGTCCACGCCGAGTCACCGCCGACGTCACCAACACGGCATATTGCCGGGTTGCAGTCTGCGGTGTGAAAAGGGGTATTGAGGCAGGTCGCACAGTGGGAGCTCCCGTGTCAGGCTCCCGGGTGCTACCCGCCTCAGACAGCATGAAAGTGGTATTACTGATGCACACATTTATGACACAAACACCACTTACTGACAGATACCCCTTACAGACACAGACATCACTTATTGGCACATACATACTTAATGACAAACACCCCTTACTGACACAGATACAACTTACTGATACAAATACACAGGCACAAACACCACTTACTGACACAGATACCCCTTACTAATACAGATTCCACTTACTGACACAAATGCTATGATACAGACACACTTACTGATCCCCCTTACTCATACAAACACACATACTGACACAAACACATTTACTGACACAAACAGCCCTTACTGACAGATACCACTGACTGACACATACACTCCTTTCTGACACAGACACACTTACTGACACACACTTACTGACACAAACACACTTACATAAACAGACACTCCTTACTGACACAAACACACTTAATGACACAAGCACATTTACTGACATAAACACCCCTTACAGATACCACTTACACAGATACCCCTTACTGACACATATTCCACTTACTGATGAACAAACTGAGTCACACCTACTAATACAGACACACTTACTGACACACATACTGACTCAGACACCACCTACTGACAAACACAACACACACTTACTGACAGATATTACTTACTGACACAGACAACACAGATAAACTTACTGACACAGACACCCTTTAAATATGGGAGAGGAAACCCCCCAGCCTGGTGTGTGCTGCAACTTGACGGGTTTTGAACTCCAGCTCTGCTCTGACATCCATGTAGGCAGGGACAGATTGAGATGGAAAACCAGTCGGGGAAATTTCTGAAGCAGACCTAAATAGGGGGGTAGAGCCTATGATGGCATATTTAACTGGATCTAATGGTACACAAGGAGCATGTGGAAGAGTGTAATGACATATAGGCATATGAAGGAGTCTGAAGGCATATTGGGGGCATCTGGATGGTCTGATGGCATATAAAATGTGCTTGGGGGGGCAAATTGAGACTTTGCCTTGTGACCCACATCCCCCCCCCCCCCCCCCCACGCTCCCATCTACTCCAGAACAGCAACCCTCGAAACCAATACCGGATCACACCTTATTATTAGCATTAGCTACTTAACTTCAAACTGTGCTCTCAATCTTCTTTACAGTGCTTTTACAGTGCTGGTGACTACCCCCTTCCAGCTTCTCTACAATGACTTTCCTCCCACTCCAGACCCTCCTCTCCTCCATCACTCTGCTCCATCCCTCACACTACGGCACATCCTCTCCTTCATCCCTCACACTCTAGCACCTCCTCTCCTCCATCACTCTGCTCCATCCCTCATACTCCATCCCCTCCTCTCCCCCATCACTCTGCTCCATCACTCACACTTTGGACCCTCCTCTCCTCCGTCACTCTGCCCCATCCCTCACACTCTGACCCTTCCTCTCCTCCATCACTCTGCTCCATCCCTCACACTCTGGACCCTCCTCTCCTCCGTCACTCTGCTCCATCCCTCACACTCCGACCCTTCCTCTCCTCGATCACTCTGCTCCATCACTCACACTCTGGACCCTCCTCCATCACTCTGCTCCATCCCTCACACTATGGCCCCTCCTTTCCTCCATCACTCTGCTCCATCACTCACACTCCGGCCCTTCCTCTCCTCCATCACTCTGCTCCATCACTCACACTCCATCCCCTCCTCTCCCGCATCACTCTGCTCCATCACTCACACTCTGGAACCTCCTCTCCTCCATCACTCTGCTCCATCCCTCACACTCCAGCCCTTCCTCTCCTCCAGCACTCTGCTCCATTCCTCACACTCCGCCACCTCCATTCCTCACACTACGGCGCCTACTCTCCTCCATCACTCTCTGCTCCATCACTAACACTCCGGCATCTCCTCTCCTCCATCCCTCTGCTCCATCCCTCACACACCAGCACCTCATCTCCTCCATCACTCTGCTCCATCCCTCACACTCCGGCCCCTAGTCTCCTCCATCACTCTGCTCCTTCCCTCACACTCCGTCACCTCCTCTCCTCCATCACTCTGCTCCATCCCTCATACTACGGCCCCTCCTCTCCTCCATCACTCTGCTCCTTCCCTCACACTCTGGCACCTACTCTCCTCCAACACTCTGCTCCATCCCTCACACACCAGCACCTCATCTCCTCCATCACTCTGCTCCATCCCTCACACTCTGGCACCTACTCTCCTCATTCACTCTGCTCCATCCCTCACACACCAGCACCTCATCTCCTCCATCACTCTGCTCCATCCCTCACACTCCAGACCCTCCTCTCCTCCATCACTCTGCTCCATCTCTCACACTATGGCCCTTCCTCTCCTCCATCACTCTGCTCCATCACTAACACTCCGGCCCTGTCCTCTCTTCCATCACTCTGCTCCATCCATCACACACCGTCACCTCCTCTTCTCCATTACTCTGCAACATCCCTCAAATTCTGGACCGACCTTTCCTTCATCGCCCTCCTTACTTTACAGCCGTGATGCTCAGTAAATGTCAGAGAGAACAGGTCTACAGTGTTGCAGCCGCTCCTCCTCACGTTTCCATGCCTGCCCCCACTACCCCTGCAGGCAGCGCAGCCACTGTGAAAAATAAGAGAAATAAGAAAATGGTGCTCCTTGAAAACTATTTTTTCAAAGTCTGCCGGAATGCTAATACTGGTTATTAAATAGGCTCGCTCTGGAAACACAAATTAGGTTAATAAATTAACATTGGACTCTCTCTGGTAATTCACTTTTTCTACGCCCAGGCATCTAGAGGTGAGCAATTTATGACTCTTTGAGCAACAAGTGTGGGGGTGGGGGAGTAGCTATCAATCCATAGCCAGTGCTCCCCGTCGTCATACACAACACACACTCCTTGCACTTTGGTGTGTTTTCCTGCTCAATGCAGGCCAAGAAAAATTATTATTAACATTATTACCAGTTATTTATATAGCTCACACATATTCCGCAACGCTTTGCAGAGAGTGTTTGCCCATTCACATCAGTCCCTGCCCCAGTGAAGCTTATAATCTACAGTATGTGCCCTACTACCAGGGACGTGAGGTGAGAAAAATGGCTGAGGAGGCACTGGCTAGTACCAGAGCAGATTTACACACAATAAATGAGCCCAAGGGTTCATGTGGGCACAGATGCAGCAGTATATACATGTGGGCATTATACACAGAAGCAGCAGTATATACATGTGGGCATTATACACAGAAGCAGCAGTATATACATGTGGGCATTATACACAGAAGCAGCAGTATATACATGTGGGCATTATACACAGGTGCAGCAGTATATATACATGTGGGCATTATACACAGAAACAGCAGTATATACATGTGGGCACTGGGCATAGGTGATCATTCCGAGTTGATCGCAGCCAGCAACTTTTTGCTGCTGCTACGATCAATAGTCCACGCCTATGGGGGAGTGTATTATAGCTTAGCAGGGCTGCGATCGCTTGTGCAGCCCTGCTAAGCTAAAAAAATTTCAAGAAGAAGTTGACCAGACCTGTACATACTTACCCTGTACGACAATCCCTGCGATGCTGAAGCCGCCTCTGACGTCAGACATCCGCCCTCCGTTCTGCTAGACACACCTGCGTTTTCCTTACCACTCCCCGAAAACGGCAGCCAACGGTCCGGATCCACCCTGGAACGCCTTCTTCCTGTCAATCTTCTTTGCGGTCGGCTCTGCGACCGCTTCCTTCGGTAGATGCGACGTAACCCGGCAACCCCTGTCACTGGGCAATGTCACGCATGCGCACTGCGGCCGCCACGCATGCACATTCCGTACCCGTTCACACCGCAGCGAGAAACCACTGCATGTGAACGGGTCAGAATGACCCCCATTATACACAGGCACAGCAGTATATACATGTGGGCATTATGCACAGGTGCAGCAGTATATACATGTGGGCATTATACACAGGTGCAGCAGTATATACATGTGGGTGTTATACACAGGCGCAGCAGTATATACATGTGGGCATTATACACAGGTGCAGCAGTATATACATGTGGGCATTATACACAGGTGCAGCAGTATATACATGTGGGTGTTATACACAGGCACAGCAGTATATACATGTGGTTGTTATATATAGGCGCAGTAGTCTATACATGTGGGCATTATACACAGGCGCAGCAGTATATACATGTGGGCATTATACACAGGTGCAGCAGTATATACATGTGGGCATTATACACAGGTGCAGCAGTATATACATGTGGGCATTATACACAGGTGCAGCGGTATATACTGTACATGTGGGCATTATACACAGGGGCAGCAGTATATACATGTGGGCATCATACACATTTGCAGCGGTATATACATGTGGGCATTATACACAGGTGCAGCGGTTTATACTGATGGTAATATGTTCTTTTATTCAGTTATGCGACATGCCCCCTTACATATTTAGTTATGATGTCACCTACCCCCATTATATATATTATTTACGTTGTACCTATATCCTCTCTTTTATATTTAAGTTGTGCCTCCTGACCCCTTTTATATTGAACTTTTGGCCCTGTTCCTCCTTACATGTGTATGTACCGTATGCCCACTAACCACCCCCCTTATATATTTCTATGACATGAGCTGCCTGGCTGCCCCCTCTTCTATAATATAATTAAGCTATGCTCCCATTCCTCTTACTTAATAAATGTATGTATTGTAGTGAACTAATGTATTGACATCGTGACCACTGCAGCATCTACCTTGCTCTTCTACTGTACTGTTCTACTGTTGTACAGTTTGTGATTGTGCTGCTCCATACAAGACAGTGTAACATCGGATGCGGGGGCGGAGCTTCGGGTCGGGATGGGGGCGGGGCCTCGGTCGGACCCGGGGGCGGAGCCTCGGGCACATTCAGACAGTGGCAGCTAGTTTTGGATATGTAAGCCCACGGTTGGTTCTATATTGGAGTGGGAGAAGGGACCTTCTGACGTATCTAGGGGAGGAGACACGTCACCAGGGGGAGGAGCTACGGGCGAACAGGGTACCCGAAAAGTACCCTCGCGGGCTCGCTTCGCTCGCCACGCTTCGGGCTCGGTGGCTCGCTTCGCTCGCCACCTGATTACTAAAGGTAATGGTTGTTGGCGTGGATAGTAGAGGAACTATCCCGCTGGCATAGCTCCTCCCCCTTGTGTCGTAACTCCTCCCCCTTATGGAAAAGGTCCTTTAGCCCACTTGATTCTAGCATCTACCGTAAGCCCACGGGTGGTTGGGACTTCAGCCGGCCGGTTCGGGGTGGATGTGACTGGGCGGCAAGGAGGTGAGTGTGCTGCTGCTGTTGCTGATGACAGGATTTATTTTTTTCTGTCATCACTGGCTGCACTGCAGGGAGCTCTGTGGGCCTATTTTCAATGTGGGGCCTGGAGCTGCAGCTCCATCCGCCCCATTGTTAATCCGGCCCTGCCGCTGCCTAACCCTCCCTACCACACAGCCTAACCCTCCCCTGGGGTGCCTAACCCTAAACTACCCTCCCCACAGCCTAACCCTCCCTACCACGCAGCCTAACCCTCCCCTGGGGTGCCTAACCCTAACCTACCCTCCCTGCAGCCTACCCCTAATCCTCCCTACCCTGCAGCCTAACCCTAACCCTCCCCGAGGGTGCCTAACCCTAACACTCCCTACCCCACAGTCTACCCCTAATCCTCCCTATGCCGCAGCCTAACCCTCCCCGGGGTGCCTAAACCCTAACCCTCTCTACCCCACAGCCTAACCCTAACACTCCCTACCCCACAGCCTAACCCTAACCCTCCCTACCCCACAGCCTAACCCTCCCCGGAGGTGCCTAACCCTGACCTACCCTCCCCGCAGCCTAACTCTCCCACCCCCGCAGCCTAGCCCTAACCCTACCCCCACAGCCTAAACCTAACACCCCCACCCCACGCTGTGGCTTAGCAGTGTAAAATTCATGGTCCTGGCTCCATCGGGATTCCGACATTTGGCATCCCGGCGCTGCCATCCATGGGGTAAATTTACTAAGGTGGGAGATTTTTAGAACTGGTGATGTTGCCCATGGCAACCAATCAGATTCTTCTTACCATTTTTCTAGCTGCTTCTAGCGGATAATAGATATAATCTGATTGGTTGCTATGGGCAACATCACCAGTTCTAAAAATCTCCCACCTTAGTAAATTTACCCCCATGTCGGGATGCCAGTTTTGGTATTCTGATCAGTTCCAGGATGCCGGTGTCGGCATTCCGACTGCTGGATTGCCGTACGCCGGAATCTTGACAGCATCCCGTTTTTATATCATGCAGCTGTCACCTCTAAGTTGTACATCTTCCAAAAAGCACATTGACCAATGTAATGCAAACATTCAACACATTTCAGGGGTTTTTCAGATGTGGTTGGAGTTGCTGTCAGGAAGCAGCTGTATAGTAATGCAGCAGGAGGCAGCTATTACAAGTAGATGCCTCCTGCAGCAGTAGTGATCCAAACTACATCCTAGAACACAGATTCAGATCACTGACTCACCAATAGGTGGCTTGTGTCACTTATGGGGATGCACAAGCTGCTCGTCACAGAGGCCAGGATATCTCAGTGCAACCATGGAGATCCCTGGCCTCTTCCCCCCATAAACAGCGGTGATACACCTCCATTTTGGGAAACAGAAGCCTTTGCTGCTCCCTCCCCAACCCCCAGAAGGCAGCAGACTGTCAATCACTGACAATCTGCTGTCGTCCTGCTTCCTATATTGCACGACCCATTCACACATGTATAGGCAAATGCAGGGGGGTTTCTGGTTGCCCAGAAACCCCCGTCTTCTTGTCATGTGGCTCACATTATGTTAACAATAGTAATGGTACATAATGCAATTACTAGAGCTGCCGTCACATTATGCAGTTTATGGAACAAAGCAGATCTGCTGCACATGCCCAGTGGTAGCAGCTTCTGCTACCAAGTTTGCTGTGTGAATGGATCTGAGTCATTAATCAGTGCACTGGACCAGAGAGCAGCTGCCAGAAAGAAGAGACAGGAGCCTTACCATGAGGTGGGAGAATGTGCGCTTAGATAGTGCAGTACTGGTTCTATTATATTTGTGTATTTATTTTTCTCTGACGTCCTAAGTGGATGCTGGGACTCCGTAAGGACCATGGGGAATAGCGGCTCCGCAGGAGACTGGGCACAACTAAAGAAAGCTTTAGGACTACCTGGTGTGCACTGGCTCCTCCCACTATGACCCTCCTCCAGACCTCAGTTAGAATCTTGTGCCCGGCTGAGCTGGATGCACACTAGGGGCTCTCCTGAGCTCCTAGAAAAGAAAGTATACTTTTAGGTTTTTTATTTTCAGTGAGATCTGCTGGCAACAGACTCACTGCTACGAGGGACTAAGGGGAGAAGAAGCGAACCTACCTGCTTGCAGCTAGCTTGGGCTTCTTAGGCTACTGGACACCATTAGCTCCAGAGGGATCAAACACAGGCCCAGCCTCGGTCGTCCGGACCCGGAGCCGCGCCGCCGTCCCCCTTACAGAGCCAGAAGCAAGAAGATGGTCCTGAAAATCGGCGGCAGAAGACTTCGGTCTTCAACAAGGTAGCGCACAGCACTGCAGCTGTGCGCCATTGCTCCTCATGCACACCTCACACTCCGGTCACTGATGGGTGCAGGGCGCTGGGGGGGGGGGGGGGGGGCGCCCTGAGCAGCAATATTAAACACCTTGCTGGCATAAAACTCACATAATATAGTCTTAGAGGCTATATATGTGAAAAATACCCCTGCCAGATATCCATAAAAAAGCGGGAGAAGTCTGCCGAAAAAGGGGCGGAGCTATCTCCCTCAGCACACTGGCGCCATTTTTCCCTCACAGCTCCGCTGGAAGGATCGCTCCCAGGCTCTCCCCTGCAGTTTCAAGACTACAAAGGGTAAAAAAGAGAGGGGGGGCACTAAATTTAGGCGCAGTAGTATACATTTAAGCAGCTATAAGGGGAAATCACTCAGTTATAGTGTTAATCCCTGTGTTATATAGCGCTCTGGTGTGTGCTGGCATACTCTCTCTCTGTCTCCCCAAAGGGCTTTGTGGGGTCCTGTCCTCAGTCAGAGCATTCCCTGTGTGTGTGCGGTGTGTCGGAACGGCTGTGTCGACATGTTTGATGAGGAGGCTTATGTGGAGGCGGAGCAGATGCCGATAAATGTGATGTCACCCCCTGCGGGGCCGACACCTGAGTGGATGGACTTGTGGAAGGAATTATGTGAAAGTGTCAACTCCTTACATAAAAGGTTTGACGACATAGCAGATGTGGGAAAGCCGGCTTCTCAGCTCGTGCCTGCCCAACTGTCTCAAAAGCCATCAGGGGCTCTAAAACGCCCGCTACCTCAGATGGCAGACACATATGTCGACACGGATACTGAATCCAGTGTCGACGACGATGAGACTAATGTAACATCCAATAGGGCCACACGTTACATGATTGAGGCAATGAAAAATGTGTTGTACATTTCTGATGTTACCCCAGGTACCACAAAAAAGGGTATTATGTTTGGGGAGAAAAAACTACCAGTGGTTTTTCCCCCATCTGATGAATTAAATGAGGTGTGTGAAGAAGTGTGGGCTTCCCCCGATAAGAAACTGGTAATTTCTAAAAAGTTACTAATGGCGTACCCTTTCCCGCCAGAGGATAGGTCACGTTGGGAAACATTCCCTAGGGTGGATAAAGCGCTCACACGCCTGTCAAAGAAGGTGGCACTACCGTCTCCGGATACGGCCGCCCTGAAGGAGCCTGCTGATAGGAAGCAGGAGGCTATCCTGAAGTCTGTATATACACACTCAGGTATTATTTTAAGACCGGCTATTGCTTCAGCACGGATGTGCAGTGCTGCAGCTGAGTGGTCAGATTCCCTGTCCGAAAATATTGATACCCTTGACAGGGACACTATATTGCTAACCATAGAGCATATTAAAGACGCAGTCTTATACATGAGAGATGCACAGAGGGATATTTGCCGGCTGGCATCTAAAATAAGTGCTATGTCCATTTCTGCCAGGAGAGGGTTATGGACTCGGCAGTGGACAGGGGATGCAGATTCTAAAAGGCATATGGAAGTTTTGCCTTATAAAGGTGAGGAGTTGTTTGGGGATGGTCTCTCGGACCTCGTTTCCACAGCGACAGCTAGGAAGTCAGCTTTTCTACCCCATGTTCCCTCACAGCCAAAGAAAGCACCGTATTATCAGGTACAGTCCTTTCGGCCCCAAAAAGGCAAGCGGGTTAAAGGCGCGTCCTTTCTGCCCAGAGGCAGAGGTAGAGGGAAAAAGCTGCAGCATACAGCCAGTTCCCAGGAACAAAAGTCCTCCCCCGTTTCCTCTAAGTCCACCGCATGACCCTGGGGCTCCACAGGCGGAGCCAGGTACGGTGGGGGCCCATCTCAAGAACTTCAGCAATCTGTGGGCTCGCTCACGGGTAGATCCCTGGATTCTTCAAGTGGTACTTCAGGGGTACAAGCTGGAATTCGAGACGTCTCCCCCTCGCCGTTTCCTCAAATCTGCCTTGCCAACAACTCCCTCAGACAGGGAGGCTGTGCTAGAGGCAATTCACAAGCTGTATTCCCAGCAGGTGATAGTCAAGGTGCCCCTCCTTCAACAAGGACGGGGTTACTATTCCACAATGTTTGTGGTACCGAAACCGGACGGTTCGGTGAGACCCATTTTAAATTTGAAATCCTTGAACACTTATATAAAAAAATTAAAGTTCAAGATGGAATCGCTCAGGGCGGTTATTTCAAGCCTGGACGAGGGGGATTACATGGTATCACTGGACATCAAGGATGTTTACTTGCATGTCCCCATTTACCATCCTCACCAGGAGTACCTCAGATTTGTGGTACAGGATTGTCATTACCAATTCCAGATGTTGCCGTTTGGTCTGTCCACGGCACCGAGGGTATTTACCAAGGTAATGGCCGAAATGATGATACTCCTTCGAAAAAAGGGAGTTTTAATTATCCCGTACTTGGACGATCTCCTGATAAAGGCGAGGTCCAGGGAGCAGTTGTTGGTCGGGGTAGCACTATCTCGGGAGGTGCTACAACAGCACGGTTGGATTCTAAATATTCCAAAGTCACAGCTGGTCCCTACGACACGTCTACTGTTCCTGGGGATGGTTCTGGACACAGAACAGAAAAAAGTGTTTCTCCCGGAGAAGAAAGCCAAGGAGCTGTCATCTCTAGTCAGAGGCCTCCTGAAACCAAAACAGGTGTCGGTGCATCACTGCACGCGAGTCCTGGGAAAAATAGTAGCTTCCTACGAAGCAATCCCATTCGGCAGGTTCCATGCAAGGACCTTTCAGTGGGACCTGTTGGACAAGTGGTCCGGATCGCATCTTCAGATGCATTGGCTGATAACCCTGTCTCCAAAGACCAGGGTGTCTCTGCTGTGGTGGCTGCAGAGTGTTCATCTTCAAGAGGGCCGCAGATTCGGCATACAGGACTGGGTCCTGGTGACCACGGATGCCAGCCTTCGAGGCTGGGGGGCAGTCACACAGGGAAGAAACTTCCAGGGACTATGGTCAAGTCAGGAGACTTCCCTACACATAAATATTCTGGAACTGAGGGCCATTTACAATGCCCTAAGTCAGGCAAGACCCCTGCTTCAAAACCAGCCGGTACTGATTCAGTCAGACAACATCACGGCAGTCACCCATGTAAGCCGACAGGGCGGCACAAGAAGCAGGATGGCGATGGCAGAAGCCACAAGGATTCTCCGATGGGCGGAAAATCACGTGTTAGCACTGTCAGCAGTGTTCATTCCGGGAGTGGACAACTGGGAAGCAGACTTCCTCAGCAGGCACGACCTCCACCCGGGAGAGTGGGGACTTCATCCAGAAGTCTTCCAGCTGATTGTGAACCGTTGGGAAAGGCCACAGGTGGACATGATGGCGTCCCGCCTAAACAAAAAGCTACAAAGATATTGCGCCAGGTCGAGAGACCCTCAAGCAATAGCTGTGGATGCTCTAGTGACACCGTGGGTGTACCAGTCGGTTTATGTGTTCCCTCCTCTTCCTCTCATACCCAAGGTACTGAGGATAATAATAAAAAGAGGAGTAAGAACTATACTCATTGTTCCGGATTGGCCAAGAAGAGCTTGGTACCCGGAACTTCAAGAACTAATCTCAGAGGACCCATGGCCTCTGCCGCTCAGACAGGACCTGCTGCAGCAGGGGCCCTGTCTGTTCCAAGACTTACCGCGGCTGCGTTTGACGGCATGGCGGTTGAACGCCGGATCCTGAAGGAAAAGGGCATTCCGGAGGAAGTCATTCCTACGCTGATTAAAGCTAGGAAAGAAGTGACCGCAAACCATTATCACCGCATATGGCGAAAATATGTTGCGTGGTGTGAGGCCAGGAAGGCCCCAACGGAGGAATTTCAGCTGGGCCGTTTTCTGCACTTCCTACAGTCAGGGGTGACTATGGGCCTAAAATTGGGTTCCATTAAGGTCCAGATTTCGGCTCTGTCGATTTTCTTCCAGAAATAACTGGCTTCACTGCCTGAAGTTCAGACATTTGTTAAGGGAGTGCTGCATATTCTGCCCCCGTTTGTGCCTCCAGTGGCACCTTGGGATCTCAACGTGGTGTTGGATTTCCTAAAGTCGCATTGGTTTGAGCCACTTAAAACCGTGGATTTGAAATATCTCACGTGGAAAGTGGTCATGCTGTTGGCCTTGGCTTCGGCCAGGCATGTGTCAGAATTGGCGGCCTTGTCATGTAAAAGCCCTTATCTGATTTTCCATATGGATAGGGCAGAATTGAGGACTCGTCCCCAGTTTCTCCCTAAGGTGGTATCAGCTTTTCATTTGAACCAACCTATTGTAGTGCCTGCGGCTACTAAAGACTTGGAGGATTCCAAGTTGTTGGACGTAGTCAGGGCCCTGAAAATTTATGTTTCCAGGACAGCTAGTGTCAGGAAAACTGACTCGCTATTTATCCTGTATGCACCCAACAAGCTGGGTGCTCCTGCTTCAAAGCAGACCATTGCTCGCTGGATCTGTAGTACGATTCAGCTTGCACATTCTGCGGCTGGACTGCCGCATCCTAGATCAGTGAAAGCCCATTCCACGAGGAAGGTGGGCTCTTCTTGGGCGGCTGCCCGAGGGGTCTCGGCTTTACAACTTTGCCGAGCAGCTACTTGGTCGGGGTCAAACACATTTGCAAAATTCTACAAGTTTGATACCCTGGCTGAGGAGGACCTAGAGTTTGCTCATTCGGTGCTGCAGAGTCATCCGCACTCTCCCGCCCGTTTGGGAGCTTTGGTATAATCCCCATGGTCCTTACGGAGTCCCAGCATCCACTTAGGACGTCAGAGAAAATAAGATTTTACTCACCGGTAAATCTATTTCTCGTAGTCCGTAGTGGATGCTGGGTGCCCATCCCAAGTGCGGATTGTCTGCAATACTTGTATATAGTTATAGTTTAACTAAAGGGTTATTGTTGAGCCATCTGTTGAGAGGCTCAGTTATATTTCATACTGTTAACTGGATATAGTATCACGAGTTATACGGTGTGATTGGTGTGGCTGGTATGAGTCTTACCCGGGATTCAAAATCCTTCCTTATTGTGTCAGCTCTTCCGGGCACAGTATCCTAACTGAGGTCTGGAGGAGGGTCATAGTGGGAGGATCCAGTGCACACCAGGTAGTCCTAAAGCTTTCTTTAGTTGTGCCCAGTCTCCTGCGGAGCCGCTATTCCCCATGGTCCTTACGGAGTCCCAGCATCCACTACGGACTACGAGAAATAGATTTACCGGTGAGTCAAATCTTATTATTATGGTATATTTAATCTTTTCCTGACCACTTTGTTTGACACAACCTGTACTATAGACCAGTGACTATAGTTTTAAATATTAATACTGTATCCCATACACTATCCAGTGTATAAAAAGACCAATGTTTACATTAATGTCCAGGGTTGGTACTAGAGATGAGCGGGTTCGGTTCCTCGGAATCCGAACCCCCCCGAACTTCAGCCTTTTTACACGGGTCCGAGGCAGACTCGGATCTTCCCGCCTTGCTCGGTTAACCCGAGCGCGCCCGAACGTCATCATCCCGCTGTCGGATTCTCGCGAGGCTCGTATTCTATCGCGAGACTCAGATTCTATATAAGGAGCCGCGCGTCGCCGCCATTTTCACACGTGCATTGAGATTGATAGGGAGAGGACGTGGCTGGCGTCCTCTCCGTTTAGATAGAGAGTGAGACACTTGATTTACTAGTAATTTAATTTTAGTAATTTTGGGGAGCATTAGGACTGGAGTACTCAGAGAGTGCAGAGTTTTGCTGATAGTTATACTAGTGACCACCAGTTTTATTTATTATTTAAAATCCGTTCTCTGCCTGAAAAAAAACGATACACAGTCACATACCATATCTGTGCTCAGCCTCAGTGTGCTGCATGATTGATAATATCATCTATGTATATCTGACTGTGCTGAGTGCTCACTGCTCACACAGCTTAATTGTGGGGGAGACTGGGGAGCAGTTATAGCAGGAGTACATAACAGTGCACACTTTTGCTGCCAGTGTGACTGACCAGTGACCACCAGTATATTGTTTGCCTGAAACAGTTAAACACTCGTGTGGTGTTTTTTTTTTTTATTCTATAAACGCATTCTGCTGACAGACAGTGTCCAGCAGGTCCGTCATTCATTATATTATAATATATACCTGCAGTAGTGATATATATATTTTTTTTATATCATTATAATCCAGTCTATACTAGCAGACGCAGTACGGTAGTCCACGGCTGTAGCTATCTCTGTGTCGGCAGTGCTCGTCCATAATTGTATACCTACCTGTGGTGGTTTTTTTTTTTTTCTATCTTCTTCATACTAGTAGTTTAGGAGTCTGCTGACAGTGTCCAGCAGGTCCGTCATTATATAATATATACCTGTCCTGCAGTAGTGATATATATATATTTTTTATATCATTATCATCCAGTCTATACTAGCAGACGCAGTACGGTAGTCCACGGCTGTAGCTACCTCTGTGTCGGCAGTGCTCGTCCATAATTGTATACCTACCTGTGGTGGTTTTTTTTTTCTCTATCTTCTTCATACTAGTAGTTTAGGAGTCTGCTGACAGTGTCCAGCAGGTCCGTCATTATATAATATATACCTGTCCTGCAGTAGTGATATATATATATATATATTTTTTATATCATTATCATCCAGTCTATACTAGCAGACGCAGTACGGTAGTCCACGGCGGTAGCTACCTCTGTGTCGGCAGTCACTCGTCATCCATAAGTATACTAGTATCCATCCATCTCCATTGTTTACCTGAGGTGCCTTTTAGTTGTGCCTATTAAAATATGGAGAACAAAAATGTTGAGGTTCCAAAAATAGGGAAAGATCAAGATCGACTTCCACCTTGTGCTGAAGCTGCTGCCACTAGTCATGGCCGAGACGATGAAATGCCATCAACGTCGTCTGCCAAGGCCGATGCCCAATGTCATAGTACAGAGCATGTAAAATCCAAAACACCAAATATCAGTAAAAAAAGGACTCAAAAATTTAAAATAAAATCGTCGGAGGAGAAGCGTAAACTTGCCAATATGCCATTTACCACATGGAGTGGCTAGGAACGGCTGAGGCCCTGGCCTATGTTCATGGCTAGTGGTTCAGCTTCACATGAGGATGGAAGCACTCAGCCTCTCGCTAGAAAAATGAAAAGACTTAAGCTGGCAAAAGCACAGCAAAGAACTGTGCGTTCTTCGAAATCACAAATCCACAAGGAGAGTCCAATTGTGTCGGTTGCGATGCCTGACCTTCCCAACACTGGACGTGAAGAGCATGCGTCTTCCACCATTTGCACGCCCCCTGCAAGTGCTGGAAGGAGCACCCGCAGTCCAGTTCCTGATAGTCAGATTGAAGATGTCAGTGTTGAAGTACACCAGGATGAGGAGGATATGGGTGTTGCTGGCGCTAGGGAGGAAATTGACCAGGAGGATTCTGATGGTGAGGTGGTTTGTTTAAGTCAGGCACCCGGGGAGACACCTGTTGTCCGTGGGAGGAATATGGCCGTTGACATGCCTGGTGAAAATACCAAAAAAATCAGCTCTTCGGTGTGGAACTATTTCAACAGAAATGCGGACAACAGGTGTCAAGCCGTGTGTTCCCTTTGTCAAGCTGTAATAAGTAGGGGTAAGGACGTTAACCACCTCGGAACATCCTCCCTTATACGTCAGCTGCAGCGCATTCATCATAAGTCAGTGACAAGTTCAAAAACTTTGGGCGACAGCGGAAGCAGTCCACTGACCAGTAAATCCCTTCCTCTTGTAACCAAGCTCACGCAAACCACCCCACCAACTCCCTCAGTGTCAATTTCCTCCTTCCCCAGGAATGCCAATAGTCCTGCAGGCCATGTCACTGGCAATTCTGACGAGTCCTCTCCTGCCTGGGATTCCTCCGATGCATCCTTGCGTGTAACGCCTACTGCTGCTGGCGCTGCTGTTGTTGCTGCTGGGAGTCGATGGTCATCCCAGAGGGGAAGTCGTAAGACCACTTTTACTACTTCCACCAAGCAATTGACTGTCCAACAGTCCTTTGCGAGGAAGATGAAATATCACAGCAGTCATCCTGCTGCAAAGCGGATAACTGAGGCCTTGGCATCCTGGGCGGTGAGAAACGTGGTTCCGGTATCCATCATTACTGCAGAGCCAACTATAGACTTGTTTGAGGTACTGTGTCCCCGGTACCAAATACCATCTAGGTTCCATTTCTCTAGGCAGGCGATACCGAAAATGTACACAGACCTCAAAAAAAGACTCACCAGTGTCCTAAAAAATGCAGTTGTACCCAATGTCCACTTAACCACGGACATGTGGACAAGTGGAGCAGGGCAGACTCAGGACTATATGACTGTGACAGCCCACTGGGTAGATGTATGGACTCCCGCCGCAAGAACAGCAGCGGCGGCACCAGTAGCAGCATCTCGCAAACGCCAACTCTTTCCTAGGCAGGCTACGCTTTGTATCACCGCTTTCCAGAATACGCACACAGCTAAAAACCTCTTACGGCAACTGAGGAAGATCATCGCAGAATGGCTTACCCCAATTGGACTCTCCTGTGGATTTGTGGCATCGGACAACGCCAGCAATATTGTGTGTGCATTAAATATGGGCAAATTCCAGCACGTCCCATGTTTTGCACATACCTTGAATTTGGTGGTGCAGAATTATTTAAAAAACGAGAGGGGCGTGCAAGAGATGCTGTCGGTGGCCAGAAGAATTGCGGCACACTTTCGGCGTACAGGCACCACGTACAGAAGACTGGAGCACCACCAAAAACGCCTGAACCTGCCCTGCCATCATCTGAAGCAAGAAGTGGTAACGAGGTGGAATTCAACCCTCTATATGCTTCAGAGGTTGGAGGAGCAGCAAAAGGCCATTCAAGCCTATACAACTGAGCACGATATAGGAGGTGGAATGCACCTGTCTCAAGCGCAGTGGAGAATGATTTCAACGTTGTGCAAGGTTCTGCAACCTTTTGAACTTGCCACACGTGAAGTCAGTTCAGACACTGCCAGCCTGAGTCAGGTCATTCCCCTCATCAGGCTTTTGCAGAAGAAGCTGGAGACATTGAAGGAGGAGCTAACACAGAGCGATTCCGCTAGGCATGTGGGACTTGTGGATGGAGCCCTTAATTCGCTTAACAAGGATTCATGGGTGGTCAATCTGTTGAAATCAGAGCACTACATTTTGGCCACCGTGCTCGATCCTAGATTTAAAACCTACCTTGGATCTCTCTTTCCGGCAGACACAAGTCTGCAGGGGTTCAAAGAACTGCTGGTGAGAAAATTGTCAAGTCAAGCGGAACGCGACCTGTCAACATCTCCTCCTTCACATTCTCCCGCAACTGGGGGTGCGAGGAAAAGGCTCAGAATTCCGAGCCCACCCGCTGGCGGTGATGCAGGGCAGTCTGGAGCGACTGCTGATGCTGACATCTGGTCCGGACTGAAGGACCTGCCAACGATTACGGACATGTCGTCTACTGTCACTGCATATGATTCTCTCCCCATTGAAAGAATGGTGGAGGATTATATGAGTGACCGCATCCAAGTAGGCACGTCAGACAGTCCGTACTTATACCGTACTTATACTGGCAGGAAAAAGAGGCAATTTGGAGGCCCTTGCACAAACTGGCTTTATTCTACCTAAGTTGCCCTCCCACAAGTGTGTACTCCGAAAGAGTGTTTAGTGCCGCCGCTCACCTTGTCAGCAATCGGCGTACGAGGTTACATCCAGAAAATGTGGAGAAGATGATGTTCATTAAAATGAATTATAATCAATTCCTCCGTGGAGACATTCACCAGCAGCAATTGCCTCCACAAAGTACACAGGGAGCTGAGATGGTGGATTCCAGTGGGGACAAATTGATAATCTGTGAGGTGGGGGATGTACTTGGTGATATATCGGAGGATGATGATGAGGTGGACATCTTGCCTCTGTAGAGCCAGTTTGTGCAAGGAGAGATTAATTGCTTCTTTTTTGGTGGGGGTCCAATCCAAACCCGTCATTTCAGTCACAGTCGTGTGGCAGACCCTGTCACTGAAATGATGGGTTGGTTAAAGTGTGCATGTCCTGTTTATACAACATAAGGGTGGGTGGGAGGGCCCAAGGACAATTCCATCTTGCACCTCTTTTTTCTTTCATTTTTCTTTGCGTCATGTGCTGTTTGGGGAGTGTTTTTTGGAAGGGCCAGCCTGCGTGACAATGCAGTGCCACTCCTAGATGGGCCAGGCGTTTGTGTCGGCCACTTGGGTCGCTGAGCTTAGTCACACAGCTACCTCATTGCACCTCTTTTTTTCTTTGCGTCATGTGCTGTTTGGGGAGTGATTTTTGGAAGGGCCATCCTGCGTGACACTGCAGTGCCACTCCTAGATGGGCCAGGTGTTTGTGTCGGCCACTTGGGTCGCTGAGCTTAGTCATCCAGCGACCTCGGTGCAAATTTAAGGACTAAAAATAATATTGTGAGGTGTGAGGTGTTCAGAATAGACTGAAAATGAGTGGAAATTATGGTTATTGAGGTTAATAATACTTTGGGATCAAAATGACCCCCAAATTCTATGATTTAAGCTGTTTTTTAGGGTTTTATGAAAAAAACACCCGAATCCAAAACACACCCGAATCCGACAAAAAAAATTCGGTGAGGTTTTTCCAAAACGCGTTCGAACCCAAAACACGGCCGCGGAACCGAACCCAAAACCAAAACACAAAACCCGAAAAATTTCCGGTGCACATCACTAGTTGGTACTAGGTTCTTCTACTGCTTCCCCAGACTCTTGCGTTTGCTCCAATGTTATGCAGTGGGAGATTGTAGACTGGCGTTTGGAAACCCCCATTTAGAAATCCTGCATTTGCCACTGACATGCACAGAACAGGTCCTGCAAATGTGTAAAGTACCGATAATCAGCACTTTGCTGCATGGGAAGCAGCAGCGAACAGACCTTCATGAGGTCCTAAATACTGTACATTAAAAGTGCTAAACCAAGCAAAATTTTAGGAGAAAGACAAAAGTTATTGTCAAAAAAATTATCTGAGGTTGGATTTTAATGTGATACTTACACTGTACATTTTGCAGTGTCAGTGCAGGCAGAGGAGTGCATCTGGGATGCAGTCAATTTACCTCCAATCAAAATTCCGACTGTCGAAATCCCGACAGCAGTTGACCGACTGTCAAAATCCCGACAAGGTCAAAATCCCGACATGGACAAAATACCGACATTTAAAATACCGACAAGGTCAAAATACCGACATGTCAAAATGCCGACATGTCAAAATGCCGACATGATTTTTTCATGATTTTTTCATTGAAACCGACTTGTTCATACTTTACCATCCCATTGGACCTGGAGGGGGAATATAATAGTGTGCCGAGCGCAGCGAGTCACCGTGCCTGAAGCATGGGGAGCGCAGCGAGCCATGCGAGGGAACGCAGTACACTTATATGGTGTCCATGTCGACATAGCCAAAAAAGTTATGAAAAACGCATGTCGGTATTTTGACCTGTCGGCATTTTACATGTCGTTATTTTGACCTTGCCGGTATTTTAAATGTCTGTATTTTGTCCTTGTCGGGATTTTGACCATTGGTCAATTGCTGTCGGGATTTCGACCGTCGGGATTTTGATTGGAGGTATTTCATACCGATCCCGTGCATCTTTAAGGGTACTATAGATAGACAGTAGTGCAAAGCCAAAGTGATTTGCATAAATAAGGTCGAGTGGGTGTTTAAACAGTGACAAATCGCCAATGTGTAACACTTATCAGGTCAATATGCTCTGCAAGCAGTTATCAGATTCTCAGGCAGTGAAGAGTTAAATAGGTTTATAGTAACCCATTATGTTAAACAAACTCCCAGACAAGCCCTTTATTGCTAGAAGCATCCTGGTATTTCTCAGACTGCTATGAGAAACCTTGTTTGAGATACAGCAGGGGAACAACTTTCGCCGATCCTCGTGTAGCATTTGAAATCTGGCCGCTTGATTCCCATTGCTGCTGATGAGGTTGAACATTGCAATCACAATAAGAATGTGTTTCTAGGACTTGGTAGAAATGTGAATGGTGACCTCTGGGGGATCCAGGCAAATTAAAGCAGACTTGCACTATTTATCCAGAGTACACACCAAATTAACAAATGGTGCTTATAGAGCTGTACGGCTAGAAATTGATCTCTTTCTTCTTGATATTTTTATTAGGACTTGGGGAGCTAATACCCTGTGCATTTATAAAACTGTAAATTAAACAGATTTTGAAAAATGTAAAGAACGTTTCTTTTGTGCCTAACACGAAATAAGCGCAGAGCGTTCATGTAAAGTTATTTTCATAACTACTAGATACATATTATTGCCAATGGGTTTTATCCGAGCACTGAGAATACAACCCGTAATTTAGTTTTTCTTTTAGAAATTGTATTCTACACAAGTGAATAGTAATTTAAAATCATTAATTTTCACTGTGCGAGTATTCTGCCTTTATGCGCTCATGGAATACAATATAAATTCCATTATCCTTTTAATTTACAATAGAAGGTCAATTATATCATACATTATTGTACTTACTATTAGTATCACTTCACTGTACAAGCAATAGTCCATTTATAGGGCTTTTTCTGCTATTTAATGTATTTTATTATTATGTTTTTGTTTTTTAAACACTGTTAAAATTATCAAGTCCTTTATTTTTATTCTATATATACAGTGAGTAATTTTTTTAGTATAGACCTAATTCAGAGTACGCAATGCCGTTGTTTTTGGCAGTTTGCGATTATTGGTAATCTGCGCATATATCTTTAGGTGGGTACACACTGGCCGATATATCGGGCGCTCTATTGAATGCCCGATATATCGCGGGTCCGTCGGCCAGTGATATCGTGGGTCCGTCGGCCAATATATCGCTGGTCCGTCGACGATATGTCTGTGAACTCCGTTGTTCACAGACATATCGCGTTGGCCCCGCAGCACAGCGCACGGACAATATATCTACCGATATATTGGCGCATTGCTGTATGTGTACGGGCGACCAGGCGTCCGCCCGTACACATGCTGCGGTGGCCGGCGGTGATTGACAGCTGTTCATGACATCAGTCCCCGATGGATCGGGCAGTGTGTATGCACAGCACACTGCCCGATCCGTCCATAGATATATCTGCAGATCAATTGATCTGCAGATATATCGATCAGTGTGTACCCACCTTAAGTCACACTGCGGATGTGTCAAGGTACCTAAGCAATGTCGCTTACAGTTGAAATTTATTTGCAGAGTGATTAACACTCAGGAAGTGTTTAAGGGAAGTAATGCGGAGCAGCAACCAAAACACAGGTGTTTCATGACCAGTTGTGATTCCAGAGGTGGGGCTGCAGCACGGTCCAAAATTCAAATAGGGGAGCCGCACCAACTGCCAGTGAGTTCTGGCTGAAGATGTCTGCCAGCGTTTGAGGTGGCAGTTGGTATGACTCCCCTATTTCAATTTTGGACTGTGCTGCAGCCCCACCTCTAGAGCCACCACTGCCCATGTCAGTTTTGGGGGCGTGTTTCATGCTGCAACTGCGATCTTGTCCACAGAGAACATGGCACCAGTATCTTAGTTCCTGCACCCATTTTGTGCAACCATAGGGCCACTCTAATGTTTGATCATTGAAACATCTGCATTCAATGGCCTCTGTTTATGCAGATGCTGGGATGTGCAAGGCTGACGGTGGCTGTCTCAATCCATTTCCAGGCAGCGGCAGCATTACCATATCTTTGCACAGTAACTACAGATGTAACCATGCTCATCTTACTGCAATGCAGCATGCATTGCTTACTGCATGACATGCCAGGCTATGACTATTTGTAGCTAGCGATCACTCCATTCATTCCTAAAAGAATTAATATATGCAAACGCGTTTCAAGCACTCAACCCTTATATTTGCCAATTTAAAGTGAATATCGTATGAATGTCTTAGTTTTGTATTTGTTCAGTATTGTAGCGATGTTAAAAGCTGTTACTTTGTAGATATTATCTGAATGCACTAAACACAATGTTAACTAGTAATGTGGTATACTATCCAGATCAATCCTGAAGGAATGAAAATAAATGGATTTGTTGAACTAAAATGCTTATTTTATTATAAAACTTGACTCTGCACAAAATGCAACAATGGTATGAGGGGATAAGTGATGAGTAAATCCACAATGTGATGCAAGTGCGGAGGGGGGGGGGGTAAGAGAATCCAAAAGTCAATGCTGGAAAGAAATGGTTCTAAACCAGCTGGTATAGGCTGGGATTGTCCATACAATATTGAATAATGTCATTATGGGCAGAAAAAAGTCTGTTATAGACTGCGGCGTCCCGCACATCTATTGATTGGGTCCTGTGCATTACGTTGTGGCTGGGATCTTACTGCTTCACGGTGTCTCCCCGGGATGCGAGATTCGGGTGCGCTTTGCTGAATGAATGGGATTAGCATCTCCGGACCAGACTGCTGTCCCCCAGGCACAATACAGACACAATTCTCCCAGAGGAAGGCCTGGTAGGGCAGAAACGTGTTGGAGTAGAACACTAAACAATGCAAGCTGAAAAGACCTGTCACTGCTACAAGCCCGGTATTGGAAAACCAGCGACCACATGACATAGGACTTTTTGATCCCCCCCCCCTCCGCAATTGCATCACATTGTGGATTTACTCATCACTTATCCCCTCATACCATTGCTGCATTTTGTGCAGAGTCAAGTTTTATACTAAAAGAAGCATTTTAGTTCAACAAATCCATTTATAGTCATTCCTTCAGGATTGACCTGGATAGTATACCACATTACTAGTTAACACTGTGTTTAGTGCATTCAGATAACATCAACAAAGTAACAGCTTTTAACATTACTAAAATACTGAACAAATACAAATCTAAGACATTCATACGGTATTCATTTTAAATTGGCAAATATAAGGGTTGAGCGCTTGAAACGTGTTTGCACATTTTGAATTCACAAGGGGGACTACCTTGTAGTCTGAGCAGCACACCCTGTTACAACTAGACCTTGGCGCGCGGCCCACATCTGCATTGTAACTAAAAGAATTAATGAAGCCTGGCACGCCATACAGAATGTTGTGATGCAGTATGTTGCATGCAGTAAGATGAGCATGGCTACATCTGTACATAGCATACAATACAATGCTGAAACACGCCCTATTTAGAGTATGCTGTGTAAAAAGGTTCCCTGCTACATGTTAATTACTTTATAATCTGAATTTAATAGTAGCAACCATAGTAGCTGACATTATCAAAGCATTCAGGAATAATGCTTGTTGGAAAAAAAGTTAAATATATTGGGTTAGTGATGTGTGCTGATACAATGGCTGCAGCCCAAGACTCACGGCTTGAGTAAGAGGTCGGTGGAGGAAAAGTTTATCTCTGTCCACAGCTGAATAATATGGAAATCCACCCCTGTGTGATCTGTTGACAAAACTGTTATCATGTCTGCAGTTTCCCTTTAAATTGTCTATTCTTCACTAATCCCAGCTACACTATGCGGCTGGCCAATGTTTTTTAACATTCTGATTGCTATTAGAGTGTATTCCTTTGTCACAAAGTCCCATTTCATTGTGATGCTGAACACAATAAAAAAAACATGGTCCAGTCTCCTCCAAGTGATCAATCACTTAGCTGTTCAGTTATCTGACTCGACACATCACTTAACCAAGCTTCCACATCTATTCCTCCTTTCCAATTAGGAGTGTGAAAGAGACTCACTGAATACAGCCTAACAATGCAACAGAGATAATTTCAGGAAGCCGGTGTGGCTTTAGAACCTTAAAAGGTGTTCCAGAAAGCTAAAATATGCATACCAGTTGAATTTATGGTAATAGGCACTCACACTGAGATATTCTAAAGGAAGTAAAAAGCCTTCCTCATTTGAAGGGTTTTAATATAATCACCAATTCAGTTTCATAAACCTGGGAGATCCGGCATTGCAATGCTATCAACATATGCAGTTTTTGGCCTGCAGGGGGATTGTATAAACTAACATACAGTAGTAGACTGACTAAAAACTAGAGATGTGCACCGGAAATTTTTCGGGTTTTGTGTTTTGGTTTTGGATTCGGTTCCGCGGCCGTGTTTTGGATTCGGACGCGTTTTGGCAAAACCTCCCTGAAGATTTTTTGTCGGATTCGGGTGTGTTTTGGATTCGGGTGTTTTTTTTTTTTTTTTCAAAAAACCCTCAAAAACAGCTTAAATCATAGAATTTGGGGTAATTTTGATCCTATAGTATTATTAACCTCAATAACCACAATTTCCACTCATTGCCAGTCTATTCTGAACACCTCGCACCTCACAATACTATTTTTAGTCCTAAAATTTGCACCGAGGTCGCTGGATGACTAAGTAAACCGACCCAAGAGGGCGGCACAAACACCTGGCCCATCTAGGCGTGGCACTGCAGTATCAGACAGGATGGCACTTCAAAAAATTGGCCCCAAACAGCACATGATGCAAAGAAAAGAGAAAAAGAGGTGCACTGTGGTCGCTGGACAGCTAAGCTAAGCGACACAAACACCTCAATATCACAGGAATTGTTATTTCTAATCAATGGTATTATTGGTCCAAATCACTGGAAGAAAATGACAAAATCACTGGAATTATTCGTTCTAATCAATGGTATTATTGGTCCAAATCACTGGAAGAAAATGGAATGGATGGATACTTGCAGTGACACAGAGCTGCAAGATACAGCAATGGCCTACTGTACAATTATATACTGGTAGTCACCAAAATGCTGCACTGTAATACTAGAAGCTATAAAAAAGTATATATATTATTGTATATATCAGTACAGACAGAGCGGTGTAACTGTGACCCATGTGTCCTGACAAGCAGTATAGAAGCTATAGAAAAGTATATATAATATTACTGTATATCAGTACAGAGCGGTGTAACTGTGACACATGTGTCCTGACAAGCAGTATAGGAGCTATAGAAAAGTATATATATTATTGTATATATCAGCACAGAGCGGTGTAACTGTGACCATGTGTCCTGACAAGCAGTATAGAAGCTATAGAAAAGTATATATATTATTGTGTATATATATATATATATATATATATATATATATATATATATATCAGTACAGAGCAGTGTAACTGTGACCATGTGTCCTGACAAACAGTATAGAGGCTTTAGAAAAGTATATATGTTATTGTATATATCAGTACAGAGCGGTGTATCTGTGACCATGTGTCCTGACAAGCAGTATAGAAGCTATAGAAAAGTATATATATTACTGTATATCAGTAGTAGTACAGAGCGGTGTAACTGTGACACATTTGTGTCCTGACAAGCAGTATAGAAGCTATAGAAAATGATTTAAAATTATTGTATATATCAGTACAGAGCGGTGTAACTGTGACACATGTGTCCTGACAAGCAGTATAGAAGCTATAGAAAATGATTTAAAATTATTGTATATATCAGTACAGAGCGGTGTAACTGTGACTATGTGTCCTGACAAGCAGTATAGAGGCTATAGAAAAGTATATATATTATTGTATATATCAGTGCAGAGCGGTGTAACTGTGACCATGTGTCCTGACAAGCAGTATAGAAGCTATAGAAAAGTATCTATTATATACTGGTGGTCCCCAGTCCCCACAATGCAGCACACTGATCAGATATTTGCAGCACACTGAGCACAGATATGGAGCGTTTTCAGGCAGAGAACGTAGATATTTTCAGCACACTGAGCACAGATTACTTGCAGCACACTGAGCACAGATATTTTCAGCACACTGAGCACAGATATTTGCAGCACACTGAGCACAGATATTTTCAGCACACTGAGCACAGATTACGGAGCTTTTCAGGGAGAGAACGCAGCCACGTCCTCTCTGTTCAATCTCCAAAGCACGAGTGAAAATGGCGGCGACGCGCGGCTCCTTACATAGAAAACGAATCTCGCGAGAATCCGACAGCGGGATGATGACATTCGGGCGCGTTCTGGTTAACCGAACAAGGCGGGAAGATCCGAGGCTGCATCGGAACCGTGTAAAATGGGTGAAGTTCGGGGGGGTTCGGATCCCGAGGAACCGAACCCGCTCATCTCTACTAAAAACAAATTCTAATTTTTGGTTTACTGTAAATAACAAATTGTTGTACAGTCGGATTTAAGTTTGCTTCCCCCATAGCCACTTTTAAGTCCCAAACCTCCCCCATTTCTTTCCAGACTAAAACTCAAATGAACTAAGGTAATTACCATTCACTGTAGTAGCAATAATTACAAAAATACATTTGATTAAAGATGACACTGGCTCCGTTGCCTCCCAGAGTTCTGCCTCTGTGTACACAAGAGAAGGAACCACAGAGACTCAGACACAAAGTGCCCGATTCAGATATTGTTGTAGATTCAATATTTACATAAATCTATGATTTTCTACGCCTATGCAGGAGCCGCACTGTGCGTGTGCAGATCTGTTTCTGTGATGTCGCTCGCAGTGCCCCAAAAGCTGCAGCATGATTGACAGTCCGCTGGCGTTTGTGTGGCCAATTGGGAGCATTCTGGAAAACAGGGACATGTAGGAACCAGTTTTCTTGGCTTGCTGAAGCCAGTTGCTTCACTGCTGGATGCAACTTCACTGGCGCCGAGTGCATTATTTTACTGGACATACTGAGTGTTACTCAGATGTCAGATGTAAACTCAGCTGATCCGATGCTGCATCTTTGGGCACAGCAAGCGTAGTGTTCACTGTAGATTGAGGGTCCTGAGAAGTGAAGAGGGCATATTTAAATTTTGGAAGACAAAATTTTAGACGGATATCACTACAGCAACTGTAGCTGCAGCAATACATCACACAGTGGTATAACTCCTAGAGACATTGGAGGCACTGTCCATCTGGGATCCAGCTGTCAGGAGGGGCACCCAGGAGTAAAGACTGAGGGGGCTGCTGAACTAAGACAGATCTATCTCCACTCATTTCATAGTTATTTGTTACAGTCACTGCTAACTGCTATCCTGGCACAGAAACCTTCTTTGTTGCACCCCTTGAGCTGAAGAGTCATGAAATGTGTGTGATAGCAGCAGCAGAGTGAAGCACATCAAAGTGTGTATATATAGTGAGTTACAGCTCTGCTGTTGTGCCTTATATGATGAAAGAAAGGAGAGCAGAGGTTTTTATAAGGAAGTGCACTATTTGTCAAAATAAAACTTTTAAGCGGTATTTATCAAATCTTGGTGAGAGATAAAATTATGAGAGATAAAGTTCCAACCATTCAGCTTCTACACATCCTGTAACATGTAAGGTAGAAGCTGAAACTTTGTCTCACAATTTTATCTCTCTCCGAGTTGTGATAAAATCCCCCCTCAGGCTTCTATTTATTATCATTTACAGCAAGCATCCAAAAATAAAGATTCCTTATCACTACAATTAGCTGCAATAAGGAATCTTTATTCTCCCGGATGCACCACAGGCAAGTTGCCGAAAAAGGGGCTTTAATAGGAGCCAATCCCGGTGACCACTGAGAAGTAATGTGATTGTATTGTGATCACATTACTTCCTCCTTTGCTCCCTCAGCTGTGCTACTGTGCTTGTGATGATGGATCGCCTTTGTATTCGCCAGCTGCTGTGTACCACCTGATGCAATGTATAATAGTAGCAGTGCGCCTGGCTTCTTCTCTACCTGGCACAAAACTACTATTATACAGTACATTGCTGCAGGCAGCTCTGCAGATTCCTGCTTCTTGGCATCACTTGGCAAGGAGAGGAGATGGGTTTGGATCTGGGTGATGCAGAGAGAACACAGCTGAGGCGGGCATTAGTGGGTGAGTGACCAATAAACGGCATCACTGCATCTAACCCATCTTCTGCCAAAGTGTTGTGGGCACAAAAGCTGGCACACCCAGAAAGAGTATATGGCAGGACAGGCTACGTGCTGGCACCTAGCTACATATGACTTACTCAGTTCCTTTAACTGGTGGAATGTGAGAAATATGAAGTAGGAAGTAGAAGGGGGAGGAATGATGAGGAATGATGATGATGATGCACAACAGCTTTGGGGGATGATGATGATGATGATGATGATGATGAAGAGTAGTAGGAATGTGGAGGAGAATGAATAATGAGGAGGAGGAGGAGGACTGAGCAGGTGGAGCAATGATGATGCACAGCAGCTTTGAGGAGGGGGAATGATGAAGAATATGGAGGAGGAAAAATGTGGAAGAGGAATGTGCAGTAGGAATGATAGGAAGAGGAATGATGAGAATGAGGAGGAGGATGACGATGATGAGGAGGAGGGAGGATGACGAATAATGAAGAGGAGGGTAATGTGTATGAGGGGCTTTACTGTAATGTAATGTGTATTAGGGATACTACTGTGTGATGTAAAGTGAACAACAGACACTAATTTGTGGTGTAATGTGAGTAACGGAGACTACTGAGCAGTGTAATGTGATTTGCTACTATTCTGTGGCCATGCCCCTTTGACGTTTTCTAACCCTATTTGAAATAGGGGGGAGTCACCAATTCTCTTTCTGGCACAGGGCAAGAAAATGTCTAGTTATGATACTGGTACAAAGGATATCAACAGTGCAGCTAATGAAACATAAAACCAATAACACTGCTGAAGAAGGGAAACAGTGATGCTGCTGAAACACGATACCAAAAACACCACGGTTGTATGGAAAAAGTGAAGTCATGGAAGAATGATAATGCTGCAAAAATACGCTACAGAAATTAGAGATGAGCGCCTGAAATTTTTCGGGTTTTGTGTTTTGGTTTTGGGTTCGGTTCCGCGGCCGTGTTTTGGGTTCGAACGCGTTTTGGCAAAACCTCACCGAATTTTTTTTGTCGGATTCGGGTGTGTTTTGGATTCGGGTGTTTTTTTCAAAAAACACAAAAAAACAGCTTAAATCATAGAATTTGGGGGTCATTTTGATCCCAAAGTATTATTAACCTCAAAAACCATAATTTACACTCATTTTCAGTCTATTCTGAATACCTCACACCTCACAATATTATTTTTAGTCCTAAAATTTGCACCGAGGTCGCTGTGTGAGTAAGATAAGCGACCCTAGTGGCCGACACAAACACCGGGCCCATCTAGGAGTGGCACTGCAGTGTCACGCAGGATGTCCCTTCCAAAAAACCCTCCCCAAACAGCACATGACACAAAGAAAAAAAGAGGCGCAATGAGGTAGCTGTGTGAGTAAGATTAGCGACCCTAGTGGCCGACACAAACACCGGGCCCATCTAGGAGTGGCACTGCAGTGTCACGCAGGATGTCCCTTCCAAAAAACCCTCCCCAAACAGCACATGACGCAAAGAAAAAAAGAGGCGCAATGAGGTAGCTGTGTGAGTAAGATTAGCGACCCTAGTGGCCGACACAAACACCGGGCCCATCTAGGAGTGGCACTGCAGTGTCACGCAGGATGTCCCTTCCAAAAAAAACTCCCCAAACAGCACATGACGCAAAGAAAAAAAGAGGCGCAATGAGGTAGCTGTGTGAGTAAGATTAGCGACCCTAGTGGCCGACACAAACACCGGGCCCATCTAGGAGTGGCACTGCAGTGTCACGCAGGATGTCCCTTCCAAAAAACCCTCCCCAAACAGCACATGACGCAAAGAAAAAAAGAGGCGCAATGAGGTAGCTGACTGTGTGAGTAAGATTAGCGACCCTAGTGGCCGACACAAACACCGGGCCCATCTAGGAGTGGCACTGCAGTGTCACGCAGGATGTCCCTTCCAAAAAACCCTCCCCAATCAGCACATGATGCAAAGAAAAAGAAAAGAAAAAAGAGGTGCAAGATGGAATTGTCCTTTGGCCCTCCCACCCACCCTTATGTTGTATAAACAAAACAGGACATGCACACTTTAACCAACCCATCATTTCAGTGACAGGGTCTGCCACACGACTGTGACTGATATGACGGGTTGGTTTGGACCCCCCCCAAAAAAGAAGCAATTAATCTCTCCTTGCACAAACTGGCTCTACAGAGGCAAGATGTCCACCTCATCTTCACCCTCCGATATATCACCGTGTACATCCCCCTCCTCACAGATTATCAATTCGTCCCCACTGGAATCCACCATCTCAGCTCCCTGTGTACTTTGTGGAGGCAATTGCTGCTGGTCAATGTCTCCGCGGAGGAATTGATTATAATTCATTTTAATGAACATCATCTTCTCCACATTTTCTGGATGTAACCTCGTACGCCGATTGCTGACAAGGTGAGCGGCGGCACTAAACACTCTTTCGGAGTACACACTTGTGGGAGGGCAACTTAGGTAGAATAAAGCCAGTTTGTGCAAGGGCCTCCAAATTGCCTCTTTTTCCTGCCAGTATAAGTACGGACTGTGTGACGTGCCTACTTGGATGCGGTCACTCATATAATCCTCCACCATTCTATCAATGTTGAGAGAATCATATGCAGTGACAGTAGACGACATGTCCGTAATCGTTGTCAGGTCCTTCAGTCCGGACCAGATGTCAGCATCAGCAGTCGCTCCAGACTGCCCTGCATCACCGCCAGCGGGTGGGCTCGGAATTCTGAGCCTTTTCCTCGCACCCCCAGTTGCGGGAGAATGTGAAGGAGGAGATGTTGACAGGTCGCGTTCCGCTTGACTTGACAATTTTGTCACCAGCAGGTCTTTCAACCCCAGCAGACCTGTGTCTGCCGGAAAGAGAGATCCAAGGTAGGCTTTAAATCTAGGATCGAGCACGGTGGCCAAAATGTAGTGCTCTGATTTCAACAGATTGACCACCCGTGAATCCTTGTTAAGCGAATTAAGGGCTGCATCCACAAGTCCCACATGCCTAGCGGAATCGCTCCCTTTTAGCTCCTTCTTCAATGCCTCCAGCTTCTTCTGCAAAAGCCTGATGAGGGGAATGACCTGACTCAGGCTGGCAGTGTCTGAACTGACTTCACGTGTGGCAAGTTCAAAGGGCATCAGAACCTTGCACAACGTTGAAATCATTCTCCACTGCACTTGAGACAGGTGCATTCCACCTACTATATCGTGCTCAATTGTATAGGCTTGAATGGCCTTTTGCTGCTCCTCCAACCTCTGAAGCATATAGAGGGTTGAATTCCACCTCGTTACCACTTCTTGCTTCAGATGATGGCAGGGCAGGTTCAGTAGTTTTTGGTGGTGCTCCAGTCTTCTGTACGTGGTGCCTGTACGCCGAAAGTGTCCCGCAATTTTTCTGGCCACCGACAGCATCTCTTGCACGCCCCTGTCGTTTTTTAAAAAATTCTGCACCACCAAATTCAAGGTATGTGCAAAACATGGGACGTGCTGGAATTTGCCCATATTTAATGCACACACAATATTGCTGGCGTTGTCTGATGCCACAAATCCACAGGAGAGTCCAATTGGGGTAAGCCATTCCGCGATGATCTTCCTCAGTTGCCGTAAGAGGTTTTCAGCTGTGTGCGTATTCTGGAAAGCGGTGATACAAAGCGTAGCCTGCCTAGGAAAGAGTTGGCGTTTGCGAGATGCTGCTACTGGTGCCGCCGCTGCTGTTCTTGCGGCGGGAGTCCATACATCTACCCAGTGGGCTGTCACAGTCATATAGTCCTGACCCTGCCCTGCTCCACTTGTCCACATGTCCGTGGTTAAGTGGACATTGGGTACAACTGCATTTTTTAGGACACTGGTGAGTCTTTTTCTGACGTCCGTGTACATTCTCGGTATCGCCTGCCTACAGAAGTGGAACCTAGATGGTATTTGGTAACGGGGGCACACTGCCTCAATAAATTGTCTAGTTCCCTGTGAACTAACGGCGGATACCGGACGCACGTCTAACACCAACATAGTTGTCAAGGACTCAGTTATCCGCTTTGCAGTAGGATGACTGCTGTGATATTTCATCTTCCTCGCAAAGGACTGTTGAACAGTCAATTGCTTACTTGAAGTAGTACAAGTGGGCTTACGACTTCCCCTCTGGGATGACCATCGACTCCCAGCGGCAACAACAGCAGCGCCAGCAGCAGTAGGCGTTACACGCAAGGATGCATCGGAGGAATCCCAGGCAGGAGAGGACTCGTCAGAATTGCCAGTGACATGGCCTGCAGGACTATTGGCATTCCTGGGGAAGGAGGAAATTGACACTGAGGGAGTTGGTGGGGTGGTTTGCGTGAGCTTGGTTACAAGAGGAAGGGATTTACTGGTCAGTGGACTGCTTCCGCTGTCACCCAAAGTTTTTGAACTTGTCACTGACTTATTATGAATGCGCTGCAGGTGACGTATAAGGGAGGATGTTCCGAGGTGGTTAACGTCCTTACCCCTACTTATTACAGCTTGACAAAGGGAACACACGGCTTGACACCTGTTGTCCGCATTTCTGGTGAAATACCTCCACACCGAAGAGCTGATTTTTTTGGTATTTTCACCTGGCATGTCAACGGCCATATTCCTCCCACGGACAACAGGTGTCTCCCCGGGTGCCTGACTTAAACAAACCACCTCACCATCAGAATCCTCCTGGTCAATTTCCTCCCCAGCGCCAGCAACACCCATATCCTCCTCATCCTGGTGTACTTCAACACTGACATCTTCAATCTGACTATCAGGAACTGGACTGCGGGTGCTCCTTCCAGCACTTGCAGGGGGCGTGCAAATGGTGGAAGGCGCATGCTCTTCACGTCCAGTGTTGGGAAGGTCAGGCATCGCAACCGACACAATTGGACTCTCCTTGTGGATTTGGGATTTCAAAGAACGCACAGTTCTTTGCGGTGCTTTTGCCAGCTTGAGTCTTTTCAGTTTTCTAGCGAGAGGCTGAGTGCTTCCATCCTCATGTGAAGCTGAACCACTAGCCATGAACATAGGCCAGGGCCTCAGCCGTTCCTTGCCACTCCGTGTGGTAAATGGCATATTGGCAAGTTTACGCTTCTCCTCCGACAATTTTATTTTAGGTTTTGGAGTCCTTTTTTTACTGATATTTGGTGTTTTGGTTTTGACATGCTCTGTACTATGCCATTGGGCATCGGCCTTGGCAGACGACGTTGCTGGCATTTCATCGTCTCGGCCATGACTAGTGGCAGCAGCTTCAGCACGAGGTGGAAGTGGATCTTGATCTTTCCCTAATTTTGGAACCTCAACATTTTTGTTCTCCATATTTTAATAGGCACAACTAAAAGGCACCTCAGGTAAACAATGGAGATGGATGGATTGGATACTAGTATACAATTATGGACGGGCTGCCGAGTGCCGACACAGAGGTAGCCACAGCCGTGAACTACCGCACTGTACTGTGTCTGCTGCTAATATATAGACTGGTTGATAAAGAGATAGTATACTCGTAACTAGTATGTATGTATAAAGAAAGAAAAAAAAACCACGGTTAGGTGGTATATACAATTATGGACGGGCTGCCGAGTGCCGACACAGAGGTAGCCACAGCCGTGAACTACCGCACTGTACTGTGTCTGCTGCTAATATATAGACTGGTTGATAAAGAGATAGTATACTCGTAACTAGTATGTATGTATAAAGAAAGAAAAAAAAACCACGGTTAGGTGGTATATACAATTATGGACGGGCTGCCGAGTGCCGACACAGAGGTAGCCACAGCCGTGAACTACCGCACTGTACTGTGTCTGCTGCTAATATATAGACTGGTTGATAAAGAGATAGTATACTCGTAACTAGTATGTATGTATAAAGAAAGAGAAAAAAACCCACGGTTAGGTGGTATATACAATTATGGACGGGCTGCCGAGTGCCGACACAGAGGTAGCCACAGCCGTGAACTACCGCACTGTACTGTGTCTGCTGCTAATATATAGACTGGTTGATAAAGAGATAGTATACTCGTAACTAGTATGTATGTATAAAGAAAGAAAAAAAAACCACGGTTAGGTGGTATATACAATTATGGACGGGCTGCCGAGTGCCGACACAGAGGTAGCCACAGCCGTGAACTACCGCACTGTACTGTGTCTGCTGCTAATATATAGACTGGTTGATAAAGAGATAGTATACTCGTAACTAGTATGTATGTATAAAGAAAGAAAAAAAAACCACGGTTAGGTGGTATATACAATTATGGACGGGCTGCCGAGTGCCGACACAGAGGTAGCCATAGCCGTGAACTACCGCACTGTACTGTGTCTGCTGCTAATATATAGACTGGTTGATAAAGAGATAGTATACTCGTAACTAGTATGTATGTATAAAGAAAGAAAAAAAAACCACGGTTAGGTGGTATATACAATTATGGACGGGCTGCCGAGTGCCGACACAGAGGTAGCCACAGCCGTGAACTACCGCACTGTACTGTGTCTGCTGCTAATATATAGACTGGTTGATAAAGAGATAGTATACTCGTAACTAGTATGTATGTATAAAGAAAGAAAAAAAAACCACGGTTAGGTGGTATATACAATTATGGACGGGCTGCCGAGTGCCGACACAGAGGTAGCCACAGCCGTGAACTACCGCACTGTACTGTGTCTGCTGCTAATATAGACTGGTTGATAAAGAGATAGTATACTACTAATATTATATATACTGGTGGTCAGGTCACTGGTCACTAGTCACACTGGCAGTGGCACTCCTGCAGCAAAAGTGTGCACTGTTTTAATATAATATTATGTACTCCTGGCTCCTGCTATAACCTATAACTGGCACTGCAGTAGTGCTCCCCAGTCTCCCCCACAATTATAAGCTGTGTGAGCTGAGCAGTCAGACAGATATATAATATAGATGATGCAGCACACTGGCCTGAGCCTGAGCAGTGCACACAGATATGGTATGTGACTGACTGAGTCACTGTGTGTATCGCTTTTTTCAGGCAGAGAACGGATATATTAAATAAACTGCACTGTGTGTCTGGTGGTCACTCACTATATAATATATTATGTACTCCTGGCTCCTGCTATAACCTATAACTGGCACTGCAGTAGTGCTCCCCAGTCTCCCCCACAATTATAAGCTGTGTGAGCTGAGCAGTCAGACAGATAATCAGATATATATATAATATTATATATAGATAATAGATGATGCAGCACACTGGCCTGAGCCTGAGCAGTGCACACAGATATGGTATGTGACTGAGTCACTGTGTGCTGTGTATCGCTTTTTTCAGGCAGAGAACGGATTATAAATAAAACTGGTGGTCACTATCAGCAAAACTCTGCACTGTACTGAGTACTCCTAATGCTCCCCAAAATTAGTAAATCAAGTGTCTCTCTAATCTATTCTAAACGGAGAGGACGCCAGCCACGTCCTCTCCCTATCAATCTCAATGCACGTGTGAAAATGGCGGCGACGCGCGGCTCCTTATATAGAATCCGAGTCTCGCGATAGAATCCGAGCCTCGCGAGAATCCGACAGCGTCATGATGACGTTCGGGCGCGCTCGGGTTAACCGAGCAAGGCGGGAAGATCCGAGTCGCTCGGACCCGTGAAAAAAAACATGAAGTTCGTGCGGGTTCGGATTCAGAGAAACCGAACCCGCTCATCTCTAACAGAAATTGCAACATTGATATCGCACAAGAACAGTAATAGTGGGGAAAAATGCCACTGCAAAATGCCCAATCAGCTCCTAACTGTAATTTTTCAAATGCATGGGTCTATGTACTTGGAGAGAGATAAAGTGGATCAGCCAATCAGCTCTAAACTGCATTTTTTCAAACACAGCCTGTGGCAGTTTGGAGCTGATTGGCTGGTATTTTATCTCCTTCCACTTTATCTCTCTCCAAGGCTTAGTACATAGAACCCACAGCCTGTATGGTGATAGTTAGAAGCTAATTGGTTAGCAATTATTTTCTCTCCAAGCTTTAATAAATCTTCCCCCAAGTGTACAGAGAGGGCTCGGCGGACTGTAAAGATTCGCCAATCTCTGCATTCAGGAGAATAGCGGCATTGACTTCCATTCATACAAAGTGGTAGCATCAAGTGTGTGATGAAAACATAAGGTGCAATGTCAAGTATCCACATGTTGTTCATATTATTGTAGGATTGCATCCTTTAGTTTACTAATAGCAATTATTCCTTGTTCCTAGAAAAATCTTAAACCGGAAATTTAATGAGCATCTAAATTTCTTCTACCTCCATTAAAATGGTAATTGTAAATAAATTCCTTTCTAAATATATATATTTCTTTAACACGGAGAAAAAACTGGCAAAGGTAACATACTGTAGTACTACATTTACTGTACTTGGGAGTGGCTAATATTATTTTAACCTTTCAGTAATGAGGTGTTTCTCAGGATTCAATAGCAGGTGGATACTCCAGAACATTTTTTAGTGGATTTGTTTTTTTTAGCTACCTAACCAAAACTATAAGACCTATGTAGACTATTCTTTGGCAGGTTTGTTAGATCATCCCTTTAATTATTGACTTGTGTATATTATGCAGGTTGTATGGCTTATTAAAACCAGGCAATATATAAACTGGCTTCAATCAGCCATAAACCCTGCATAATTTATATGTCAGTAATTAAAGGGATGAGTTGGCGACAGATGTCTTTGGCATCTTTCAAGTGTTCCTCATTATCATAGCTAAAATGCTTAACATTAGCTATGATGATATCAACCTTTAATGATACTTAGGGCCTGTACCCAATTTCAGATTCTTTGCTGTAAATTCCAGTTACTTATTAAACTACAGTGAAGTCCATATTTTATATGTTTCAAGGAACTGCTGTAGGAAAAATTGGTGTAAAATCTAGAGATGAGCGGGTTCGGTTCCTCGGAATCCGAACCCGCCCGAACTTCAGGTTTTTTTACACGGGGCCGAGCGACTCGGATCTTCCCGCCTTGCTCGGTTAACCCGAGCGAGCCCGAACGTCATCATCCCGCTGTCGGATTCTCGCGAGGCTCGTATTCTATCGCGAGACTCGTATTCTATATAAGGAGCAGCGCGTCGCCGCCATTTTCACACGTGCATTGAGATTGATAGGGAGAGGACGTGGCTGGCGTCCTCTCCGTTTAGACTAGAGTACTAGAGAGAGACACAAATTTTGGGGAGCATATTATTAGGAGGAGTACTACTTGCTGCTGATAGTGTGACCAGTGACCACCAGTTTAATTAATCCGTTCTCTGCCTGAAAAAAAATGATACACAGTGTGACACAGTCACATACCATATCTGTGCTCAGCCCAGTGTGCTGCATCATATGTAATACTGTATATCATTATCTGACTGTGCTGAGTGCTCACTGCTCACACAGCTTAATTGTGGGGGAGACTGGGGAGCAGTTATAGCAGGAGTACATATTTTAAGTACAGTGCACACTTTTGCTGCCAGAGTGCCACTGCCAGTGTGACTGACCAGTGACCACTGACCACCAGTATTGTGATTGTCTGCTGACCACCAGTATATTGTGATTGTCTGCCTGAAAAAGTTAAACACTCGTCGTGTGGTGTTTTTATAAACGCATTCTGCAGACAGTGTCCAGCAGGTCCGTCATTACATAATATATACCTGTCCGGCTGCAGTACTAGTGTGATATATATATATATATTTTAATTTTATCTCATTATCATCCAGTCTATATTAGCAGCAGACACAGTATGGTAGTCCACGGCTGTAGCTACCTCTGTGTCGGCAGTCGCTCGTCCATCCATAATTGTATACCACCTACCCGTGGTTTTTTTTTTTTCTATCTTCTTGATACTAGTAGCTTACTTTAGGAGTCTGCAGTGCTGACAGACAGTGTCCAGCAGGTCCGTCATTACATAATATATACCTGTCCGGCTGCAGTACTAGTGTGATATATATATATATTTTAATTTTATCTCATTATCATCCAGTCTATATTAGCAGCAGACACAGTATGGTAGTCCACGGCTGTAGCTACCTCTGTGTCGGCAGTCGCTCGTCCATCCATAATTGTATACCACCTACCAGTTGTTTTTTTTTCTTTCTATCTTCTTGATACTAGTAGCTTACTTTAGGAGTCTGCAGTGCTGAGTCTGACAGACAGTGTCCAGCAGGTCCGTCATTACATAATATATACCTGTCCGGCTGCAGTACTAGTGTGATATATATATATATTTTAATTTTATCTCATTATCATCCAGTCTATATTAGCAGCAGACACAGTACGGTAGTCCACGGCTGTAGCTACCTCTGTGTCGGCAGTCGCTCGTCCATCCATAATTGTATACCACCTACCCGTGGTTTTTTTTTTCTATCTTCTTGATACTAGTAGCTTACTTTAGGAGTCTGCAGTGCTGAGTCTGACAGACAGTGTCCAGCAGGTCCGTCATTACATAATATATACCTGTCCGGCTGCAGTACTAGTGTGATATATATATATATTTTAATTTTATCTCATTATCATCCAGTCTATATTAGCAGCAGACACAGTACGGTAGTCCACGGCTGTAGCTACCTCTGTGTCGGCAGTCGCTCGTCCATCCATAATTGTATACCACCTACCCGTGGTTTTTTTTTTTTCTATCTTCTTGATACTAGTAGCTTACTTTAGGAGTCTGCAGTGCTGACAGACAGTGTCCAGCAGGTCCGTCATTACATAATATATACCTGTCCGGCTGCAGTACTAGTGTGATATATATATATATTTTAATTTTATCTCATTATCATCCAGTCTATATTAGCAGCAGACACAGTACGGTAGTCCACGGCTGTAGCTACCTCTGTGTCGGCAGTCGCTCGTCCATCCATAATTGTATACCACCTACCCGTGGTTTTTTTTTCTTTCTATCTTCTTGATACTAGTAGCTTACTTTAGGAGTCTGCAGTGCTGAGTCTGACAGACAGTGTCCAGCAGGTCCGTCATTACATAATATATACCTGTCCGGCTGCAGTACTAGTGTGATATATATATATATATTTTAATTTTATCTCATTATCATCCAGTCTATATTAGCAGCAGACACAGTACGGTAGTCCACGGCTGTAGCTACCTCTGTGTCGGCAGTCGCTCGTCCATCCATAATTGTATACCACCTACCCGTGGTTTTTTTTTTTTCTATCTTCTTGATACTAGTAGCTTACTTTAGGAGTCTGCAGTGCTGACAGACAGTGTCCAGCAGGTCCGTCATTACATAATATATACCTGTCCGGCTGCAGTACTAGTGTGATATATATATATATTTTAATTTTATCTCATTATCATCCAGTCTATATTAGCAGCAGACACAGTATGGTAGTCCACGGCTGTAGCTACCTCTGTGTCGGCAGTCGCTTGTCCATCCATAATTGTATACCACCTACCCGTGGTTTTTTTTTCTTTCTATCTTCTTGATACTAGTAGCTTACTTTAGGAGTCTGCAGTGCTGAGTCTGACAGACAGTGTCCAGCAGGTCCGTCATTACATAATATATACCTGTCCGGCTGCAGTACTAGTGTGATATATATATATATTTTAATTTTATCTCATTATCATCCAGTCTATATTAGCAGCAGACACAGTACGGTAGTCCACGGCTGTAGCTACCTCTGTGTCGGCAGTCGCTCGTCCATCCATAATTGTATACCACCTACCCGTGGGTTTTTTTTTTCTATCTTCTTGATACTAGTAGCTTACTTTAGGAGTCTGCAGTGCTGAGTCTGACAGACAGTGTCCAGCAGGTCCGTCATTACATAATATATACCTGTCCGGCTGCAGTACTAGTGTGATATATATATATATTTTAATTTTATCTCATTATCATCCAGTCTATATTAGCAGCAGACACAGTACGGTAGTCCACGGCTGTAGCTACCTCTGTGTCGGCAGTCACTCGTCCATCCATAATTGTATACCACCTACCCGTGTTTTTTTTTTTTTCTATCTTCTTGATACTAGTAGCTTACTTTAGGAGTCTGCAGTGCTGACAGACAGTGTCCAGCAGGTCCGTCATTACATAATATATACCTGTCCGGCTGCAGTACTAGTGTGATATATATATATATTTTAATTTTATCTCATTATCATCCAGTCTATATTAGCAGCAGACACAGTACGGTAGTCCACGGCTGTAGCTACCTCTGTGTCGGCAGTCGCTCGTCCATCCATACTTGTATACCACCTACCCGTGGTTTTTTTTTCTTTCTATCTTCTTGATACTAGTAGCTTACTTTAGGAGTCTGCAGTGCTGAGTCTGACAGACAGTGTCCAGCAGGTCCGTCATTACATAATATATACCTGTCCGGCTGCAGTACTAGTGTGATATATATATATATATTTTAATTTTATCTCATTATCATCCAGTCTATATTAGCAGCAGACACAGTACGGTAGTCCACGGCTGTAGCTACCTCTGTGTCGGCAGTCGCTCGTCATCCATAAGTATACTAGTATCCATCCATCTCCATTGTTTACCTGAGGTGCCTTTTAGTTGTGCCTATTAAAATATGGAGAACAAAAATGTTGAGGTTCCAAAAATAGGGAAAGATCAAGATCGACTTCCTCCTCGTGCTGAAGCTGCTGCCACTAGTCATGGCCGAGACGATGAAATGCCAGCAACGTCGTCTGCCAAGGCCGATGCCCAATGTCATAGTACAGAGCATGTAAAATCCAAAACACCAAATATCAGTAAAAAAAGGACTCAAAAATCTAAAATAAAATTGTCGGAGGAGAAGCGTAAACTTGCCAATATGCCATTTACCACACGGAGTGGCAAGGAACGGCTGAGGCCCTGGCCTATGTTCATGGCTAGTGGTTCAGCTTCACATGAGGATGGAAGCACTCAGCCTCTCGCTAGAAAAATGAAAAGACTCAAGCTGGCAAAAGCACAGCAAAGAACTGTGCGTTCTTCGAAATCCCAAATCCACAAGGAGAGTCCAATTGTGTCGGTTGCGATGCCTGACCTTCCCAACACTGGACGTGAAGAGCATGCGCCTTCCACCATTTGCACGCCCCCTGCAAGTGCTGGAAGGAGCACCCGCAGTCCAGTTCCTGATAGTCAGATTGAAGATGTCAGTGTTGAAGTACACCAGGATGAGGAGGATATGGGTGTTGCTGGCGCTGGTGAGGAAATTGACAAGGAGGATTCTGATGGTGAGGTGGTTTGTTTAAGTCAGGCACCCGGGGAGACACCTGTTGTCAGTGGGAGGAATATGGCCATTGACATGCCTGGTGAAAATACCAAAAAAATCAGCTCTTCGGTGTGGAAGTATTTCAACAGAAATGCGGACAACATTTGTCAAGCCGTGTGTTGCCTTTGTCAAGCTGTAATAAGTAGGGGTAAGGACGTTAACCACCTCGGAACATCCTCCCTTATACGTCACCTGCAGCGCATTCATAATAAGTCAGTGACAAGTTCAAAAACTTTGGGCGACAGCGGAAGCAGTCCACTGACCAGTAAATCCCTTCCTCTTGTAACAAAGCTCACGCAAACCACCCCACCAACTCCCTCAGTGTCAATTTCCTCCTTCCCCAGGAATGCCAATAGTCCTGCAGGCCATGTCACTGGCAATTCTGACGAGTCCTCTCCTGCCTGGGATTCCTCCGATGCATCCTTGCGTGTAACGCCTACTGCTGCTGGCGCTGCTGTTGTTGCTGCTGGGAGTCGATGGTCATCCCAGAGGGGAAGTCGTAAGCCCACTTTTACTACTTCCACCAAGCAATTGACTGTCCAACAGTCCTTTGCGAGGAAGATGAAATATCACAGCAGTCATCCTGTTGCAAAGCGGATAACTGAGGCCTTGACAACTATGTTGGTGTTAGACGTGCGTCCGGTATCCGCCGTTAGTTCACAGGGAACTAGACAATTTCTTGAGGTAGTGTGCCCCCGTTACCAAATACCATCTAGGTTCCACTTCTCTAGGCAGGCGATACCGAGAATGTACACGGACGTCAGAAAAAGACTCACCAGTGTCCTAAAAAATGCAGTTGTACCCAATGTCCACTTAACCACGGACATGTGGACAAGTGGAGCAGGGCAGGGTCAGGACTATATGACTGTGACAGCCCACTGGGTAGATGTATGGACTCCCGCCGCAAGAACAGCAGCGGCGGCACCAGTAGCAGCATCTCGCAAACGCCAACTCTTTCCTAGGCAGGCTACGCTTTGTATCACCGGTTTCCAGAATACGCACACAGCTGAAAACCTCTTACGGCAACTGAGGAAGATCATTGCGGAATGGCTTACCCCAATTGGACTCTACTGTGGATTTGTGGCATCGGACAACGCCAGCAATATTGTGTGTGCATTAAATATGGGCAAATTCCAGCACGTCCCATGTTTTGCACATACCTTGAATTTGGTGGTGCAGAATTATTTAAAAAACGAGAGGGGCGTGCAAGAGATGCTGTCGGTGGCCAGAAGAATTGCGGGACACTTTTGGCGTACAGGCACCACGTACAGAAGACTAGAGCACCACCAAAAACGCCTGAACCTGTCCTGCCATCATCTGAAGCAAGAAGTGGTAACGAGGTGGAATTCAACCCTCTATATGCTTCAGAGGTTGGAGGAGCAGCAAAAGGCCATTCAAGCCTATACAATTGAGCACGATATAGGAGGTGGAATGCACCTGTCTCAAGTGCAGTGGAGAATGATTTCAACGTTGTGCAAGGTTCTGCTGCCCTTTGAACTTGCCACACGTGAAGTCAGTTCAGACACTGCCAGCCTGAGTCAGGTCATTCCCCTCATCAGGCTTTTGCAGAAGAAGCTGGAGACATTGAAGGAGGAGCTAACACAGAGCGATTCCGCTAGGCATGTGGGACTTGTGGATGGAGCCCTTAATTCGCTTAACAAGGATTCACGGGTGGTCAATCTGTTGAAATCAGAGCACTACATTTTGGCCACCGTGCTCGATCCTAGATTTAAAACCTACCTTGGATCTCTCTTTCCGGCACACACAAGTCTGCTGGGGTTCAAAGACCTGCTGGTGAGAAAATTGTCAAGTCAAGCGGAACGCGACCTGTCAACATCTCCTCCTTCACATTCTCCCGCAACTGGGGGTGCGAGGAAAAGGCTCAGAATTCCGAGCCCACCCGCTGGCGGTGATGCAGGGCAGTCTGGAGTGACTGCTGATGCTGACATCTGGTCCGGACTGAAGGACCTGCCAACGATTACGGACATGTCGTCTACTGGCACTGCATATGATTCTCTCCCCATTGAAAGAATGGTGGAGGATTATATGAGTGACCGCATCCAAGTAGGCACGTCAGACAGTCCGTACTTATACTGGCAGGAAAAAGAGGCAATTTGGAGGCCCTTGCACAAACTGGCTTTATTCTACATAAGTTGCCCTCCCACAAGTGTGTACTCCGAAAGAGTGTTTAGTGCCGCCGCTCACCTTGTCAGCAATCAGCGTACGAGGTTACTTCCAGAAAATGTGGAGAAGATGATGTTCATTAAAATGAATTATAATCAATTCCTCCGTGGAGACATTGACCAGCAGCAATTGCCTCCACAAAGTACACAGGGAGCTGAGATGGTGGATTCCAGTGGGGACGAATTGATAATCTGTGAGGAGGGGGATGTACACGGTGATATATTGGAGGATGATGATGAGGTGGACATCTTGCCTCTGTAGAGCCAGTTTGTGCAAGGAGAGATTAATTGCTTCTTTTTTGGTCGGGGTCAAACCAACCCGTCATTTCAGTCACAGTCGTGTGGCAGACCCTGTCACTGAAATGATGGGTTGGTTAAAGTGTGCATGTCCTGTTTATACAACATAAGGGTGGGTGGGAGGGCCCAAGGACAATTCCATCTTGCACCTCTTTTTTCTTTCATTTTTCTTTGCGTCATGTGCTGTTTGGGGAGTATTTTTTTGAAGGGCCATCCTGCGTGACACTGCAGTGCCACTCCTAGATGGGCCAGGTGTTTGTGTCGGCCACTAGGGTCGCTTATCTTACTCACACAGCTACCTCATTGCGCCTCTTTTTTTCTTTGCGTCATGTGCTGTTTGGGGAGTGTTTTTTGGAAGGGCCATCCTGCGTGACACTGCAGTGCCACTCCTAGATGGGCCAGGTGTTTGTGTCGGCCACTAGGGTCGCTTATCTTACTCACACAGCTACCTCATTGCGCCTCTTTTTTTCTTTGCGTCATGTGCTGTTTGGGGAGTGTTTTTTGGAAGGGCCATCCTGCGTGACACCGCAGTGCCACTCCTAGATGGGCCAGGTGTTTGTGTCGGCCACTAGGGTCGCTTAGCTTACTCACACAGCTACCTCATTGCGCCTCTTTTTTTCTTTGCGTCATGTGCTGTTTGGGGAGTGTTTTTTGGAAGGGCCATCCTGCGTGACACTGCAGTGCCACTCCTAGATGGGCCAGGTGTTTGTGTCGGCCACTAGGGTCGCTTAGCTCAGTCATCCAGCGACCTCGGTGCAAATTTTAGGACTAAAAATAATATTGTGAGGTGTGAGGTGTTCAGAATAGACTGAAAATGAGTGGAAATTATGGTTTTTGAGGTTAATAATACTTTGGGATCAAAATGACCCCCAAATTCTATGATTTAAGCTGTTTTTTAGTGTTTTTTTAAAAAAACACCCGAATCCAAAACACACCCGAATCCGACAAAAAAAATTCGGTGAGGTTTTGCCAAAACGCGGTCGAACCCAAAACACGGCCGCGGAACCGAACCCAAAACACAAAACCCGAAAAATTTCAAGTGCACATCTCTAAATCCCAAAAATAAAAGACCCAAAAAGTCCAACAAAGAAATAAATACACCTTGGCCAATGTGCAAATGGTTACATATCTACATCTCATACTCAAATTAGAATAACGATGGCACTACTAGCTCTGATAGATAGCCAAAGTTTTTGGTCTTAGCCACCAAAATATCAAAAACTTTGGTTATCTATCATGTGAAAAAAAAAATCCACATCTCAATAAAGTATTAGTTTCAGTAAAAGATACTTTTGAGCAAAGGAGAAGGCCTACAGATGTGTCCTCACACACCAGATGCTAAATGTAGTAGTGTCTGAGTTCTTAAAATGTGCAAGTTTACCACTAACTTGCACATTTTTAGAACTCAGACAATGTATTAGGATGCGAGAACATGCAGACTGGCATATTTCCCACAATCCTACAAGTCAAACTCGCATCCTGATGCTATCCAATGGAAAATATACAACTCGGCCAAAACCTTACCAAAAACTTGCTTATAAATAGAACAGCTTGTGTAGTTTTCTCCTGTGTTTTAAGAACCAGAATTATTTTTTACAGGTATTGTGGATGCTACTGGAGAGGAGGAGCAACTGACTGAGTGGGGTGTAGGTAAGTTTGTGTCAGTGTGCAAGGGTACTTATTAAAGTTATACTATCATGGTTTGTATGTCTTGTGTTTTTTCTCTCTCAATATTTCTTTGACGGGGATAAAAGTACCGGTGGGCCCTTAATGGCATACATGCTGGTACTTGTGTTTCTCCAAGTAACAGCATGTGGGGGAGGCTTGCTTGGACCTGTTGTCCCTCCTGTAACAGACAATATTTTTAAGAAAACTCAAACTGTCTAATGGAATATCAACTCGACACCCACAGCCCAGGGATGCCGGGGATAGCCATGGACCCCAGCCCTGGTCTTGATTGCCTGGAGGTGTCCCTACTCCCCCAGGAAACCCTGGCCAGGGCTCACTAGTTATGGGGGTTAATGCTATAATCATGGAAACCAATATAAATGTGTCTACTGGCTTTGGCATTACCTCCTTGGCTAGTGGAACCAGGTGCTGGTTTGTCCTCTCTCCCCCACGAAACACTTGCCAGGGCTGACTAGTTAGGGGGGGGGGGGGGGTTAATGTTACAGCCACGGGAACCAATATAAGGATGTCTACTGGCTGCGGCATTACCTCCATGGTTAGTGGAGCCCACTGCTGGATTCAAAAATACAGGGGTCACTTACATCTTTTCCCCCCCTTACTTTTGAAATCAGGACTGGTCCAAGAGCCTGGTGCTGGTTATTGAAATACAAGGGAACCCTACACAATGTCCTCCTGTATTTTTGGAACCAGGAACAGCTCATAGAGCCAGGGGCTAAGTATGCTTTGGGAAGTGCGTTGGGGGGGGGGGGGGCACACATCATTTAAAAAATAACACTTTCAACTATCAACTGTTACAGACAGAAGCATGCACGGCTCTCCCTGTGCTTTCTTCTGTCAAACTCGCACCTTGTAATGAAACTTGCTTTACAGTGTTGTAGTTGACAGATGAAAAAACTTACATGCACTTGCATAATGTAATAATTTCTGTGAACTGACTCTTTCTATCCCTCACTGGCTGCGCCCTGTGATCACAGAATAGGTTTGGGTCACATGGGACTCTGCTAATAGGGTATTTCCACTTACCATCAGTAACCGCCTGTTACTAACTCCACCCACAATGCAGTGGGCGGGTATGTTGCTGCCACCATCAGACTCCTTATTCCTGTGGTGTCTGGAACCACAGTTCTGCTCAGGCTCTTACAACCGACACATGAAAAAGCGCTTGCTGTTGTGTAAGCATCAATATGCTGCAGGCACACCTCAGAGTTGGCGTTGGCTGACCACCACTGGTCACTGACTAGGCCTCTGCACTGGTAGAGGGCAGAAGACGGAGCTTGGAGATGCTAGGCTCGTACCAGGACAGGCTGAAAATGGGTCTGCGTTTGGCAGATCCCAGCTTGTCACAAGATGAAGGCGATCGTCTTGAGGCAAAGGTTATTTATTTGCTCAATGGTTCAGAAAAGAACTCTTCCCTGTTGCCAGGGGAAACGGCATCCAAAAGATGTTACAGCAGTTCAATCTCTCTTGATGTTACAGTAGAATGTACTGTGAGGCACTTTATTTTTATCTCAGCCTAACACACAATACTGCAGGGGGTAGGCCCGCCCTGTTCTCTTTAACCATCCAATAAAACTATCTTACACAATGTATAAATTAATACATTTCAAAAGGAGATAACAACTGGATTATTTCCTCCTTCCTGTCCCACATAGACAAAGTTCTGTGTCATTAAAAAATAATTGACATCCTAAATAGTGCAGCCCAGGAAATCTTAAATCAAATTGTTTTTACACAAACCTACTAGGAAGACAACCTGGTTTGCACTCATAAAATTTTATTTAGCATCGTGAATATACAGGAAATCATTGAAAACAAACTGTTTTTTCCAAAAGCACAGACACACAAGAGACCACCTAGGGGCCATCTCAAAGGAAGTGCTGCAACCAAAGTATTGGTCATTTAACTCTTACATCTTCTAACAGGAAATGCAGAATCCAAGCACATTACCTGCAGTGCCCTGACCAACATCAAATCACACTTAGGTTACTTAGCATATGACTTCCTATGTGAGAGTTACTGTACCATGAACTCTTCCCAAAAGTCACTACCTAAGAGAATTTTTACCTTTCAAATACATTTAAACACATCTTATATATAAATACTAGAGATGAGCGCCTGAAATTTTTCGGGTTTTGTGTTTTGGTTTTGGGTTCGGTTCCGCGGCCGTGTTTTGGGTTCGAACGCGTTTTGGCAAAACCTCACCGAATTTTTTTTGTCGGATTCGGGTGTGTTTTGGATTCGGGTGTTTTTTTCAAAAAACACTAAAAAACAGCTTAAATCATAGAATTTGGGGGTCATTTTGATCCCAAAGTATTATTAACCTCAAAAACCATAATTTACACTCATTTTCAGTCTATTCTGAATACCTCACACCTCACAATATTATTTTTAGTCCTAAAATTTGCACCGAGGTCGCTGTGTGAGTAAGATAAGCGACCCTAGTGGCCGACACAAACACCGGGCCCATCTAGGAGTGGCACTGCAGTGTCACGCAGGATGTCCCTTCCAAAAAACCCTCCCCAAACAGCACATGACGCAAAGAAAAAAAGAGGCGCAATGAGGTAGCTGTGTGAGTAAGATTAGCGACCCTAGTGGCCGACACAAACACCGGGCCCATCTAGGAGTGGCACTGCAGTGTCACGCAGGATGTCCCTTCCAAAAAACCCTCCCCAAACAGCACATGACGCAAAGAAAAAAAGAGGCGCAATGAGGTAGCTGTGTGAGTAAGATTAGCGACCCTAGTGGCCGACACAAACACCGGGCCCATCTAGAAGTGGCACTGCAGTGTCACGCAGGATGTCCCTTCCAAAAAACCCTCCCCAAACAGCACATGACGCAAAGAAAAAAAGAGGCGCAATGAGGTAGCTGTGTGAGTAAGATTAGCGACCCTAGTGGCCGACACAAACACCGGGCCCATCTAGGAGTGGCACTGCAGTGTCACGCAGGATGTCCCTTCCAAAAAACCCTCCCCAAACAGCACATGACGCAAAGAAAAAAAGAGGCGCAATGAGGTAGCTGACTGTGTGAGTAAGATTAGCGACCCTAGTGGCCGACACAAACACCGGGCCCATCTAGGAGTGGCACTGCAGTGTCACGCAGGATGTCCCTTCCAAAAAACCCTCCCCAATCAGCACATGATGCAAAGAAAAAGAAAAGAAAAAAGAGGTGCAAGATGGAATTGTCCTTGGGCCCTCCCACCCACCCTTATGTTGTATAAACAAAATAGGACATGCACACTTTAACCAACCCATCATTTCAGTGACAGGGTCTGCCACACGACTGTGACTGATATGACGGGTTGGTTTGGACCCCCCCCAAAAAAGAAGCAATTAATCTCTCCTTGCACAAACTGGCTCTACAGAGGCAAGATGTCCACCTCATCTTCACCCTCCGATATATCACCGTGTACATCCCCCTCCTCACAGATTATCAATTCGTCCCCACTGGAATCCACCATCTCAGCTCCCTGTGTACTTTGTGGAGGCAATTGCTGCTGGTCAATGTCTCCGCGGAGGAATTGATTATAATTCATTTTAATGAACATCATCTTCTCCACATTTTCTGGATGTAACCTCGTACGCCGATTGCTGACAAGGTGAGCGGCGGCACTAAACACTCTTTCGGAGTACACACTTGTGGGAGGGCAACTTAGGTAGAATAAAGCCAGTTTGTGCAAGGGCCTCCAAATTGCCTCTTTTTCCTGCCAGTATAAGTACGGACTGTGTGACGTGCCTACTTGGATGCGGTCACTCATATAATCCTCCACCATTCTATCAATGTTGAGAGAATCATATGCAGTGACAGTAGACGACATGTCCGTAATCGTTGTCAGGTCCTTCAGTCCGGACCAGATGTCAGCATCAGCAGTCGCTCCAGACTGCCCTGCATCACCGCCAGCGGGTGGGCTCGGAATTCTGAGCCTTTTCCTCGCACCCCCAGTTGCGGGAGAATGTGAAGGAGGAGATGTTGACAGGTCGCGTTCCGCTTGACTTGACAATTTTGTCACCAGCAGGTCTTTCAACCCCAGCAGACCTGTGTCTGCCGGAAAGAGAGATCCAAGGTAGGCTTTAAATCTAGGATCGAGCACGGTGGCCAAAATGTAGTGCTCTGATTTCAACAGATTGACCACCCGTGAATCCTTGTTAAGCGAATTAAGGGCTGCATCCACAAGTCCCACATGCCTAGCGGAATCGCTCCCTTTTAGCTCCTTCTTCAATGCCTCCAGCTTCTTCTGCAAAAGCCTGATGAGGGGAATGACCTGACTCAGGCTGGCAGTGTCTGAACTGACTTCACGTGTGGCAAGTTCAAAGGGCATCAGAACCTTGCACAACGTTGAAATCATTCTCCACTGCACTTGAGACAGGTGCATTCCACCTACTATATCGTGCTCAATTGTATAGGCTTGAATGGCCTTTTGCTGCTCCTCCAACCTCTGAAGCATATAGAGGGTTGAATTCCACCTCGTTACCACTTCTTGCTTCAGATGATGGCAGGGCAGGTTCAGTAGTTTTTGGTGGTGCTCCAGTCTTCTGTACGTGGTGCCTGTACGCCGAAAGTGTCCCGCAATTTTTCTGGCCACCGACAGCATCTCTTGCACGCCCCTGTCGTTTTTTAAAAAATTCTGCACCACCAAATTCAAGGTATGTGCAAAACATGGGACGTGCTGGAATTTGCCCATATTTAATGCACACACAATATTGCTGGCGTTGTCCGATGCCACAAATCCACAGGAGAGTCCAATTGGGGTAAGCCATTCCGCGATGATCTTCCTCAGTTGCCGTAAGAGGTTTTCAGCTGTGTGCGTATTCTGGAAAGCGGTGATACAAAGCGTAGCCTGCCTAGGAAAGAGTTGGCGTTTGCGAGATGCTGCTACTGGTGCCGCCGCTGCTGTTCTTGCGGCGGGAGTCCATACATCTACCCAGTGGGCTGTCACAGTCATATAGTCCAGACCCTGCCCTGCTCCACTTGTCCACATGTCCGTGGTTAAGTGGACATTGGGTACAACTGCATTTTTTAGGACACTGGTGAGTCTTTTTCTGACGTCCGTGTACATTCTCGGTATCGCCTGCCTAGAGAAGTGGAACCTAGATGGTATTTGGTAACGGGGGCACACTGCCTCAATAAATTGTCTAGTTCCCTGTGAACTAACGGCGGATACCGGACGCACGTCTAACACCAACATAGTTGTCAAGGACTCAGTTATCCGCTTTGCAGTAGGATGACTGCTGTGATATTTCATCTTCCTCGCAAAGGACTGTTGAACAGTCAATTGCTTACTGGAAGTAGTACAAGTGGGCTTACGACTTCCCCTCTGGGATGACAATCGACTCCCAGCGGCAACAACAGCAGCGCCAGCAGCAGTAGGCGTTACACGCAAGGATGCATCGGAGGAATCCCAGGCAGGAGAGGACTCGTCAGAATTGCCAGTGACATGGCCTGCAGGACTATTGGCATTCCTGGGGAAGGAGGAAATTGACACTGAGGGAGTTGGTGGGGTGGTTTGCGTGAGCTTGGTTACAAGAGGAAGGGATTTACTGGTCAGTGGACTGCTTCCGCTGTCACCCAAAGTTTTTGAACTTGTCACTGACTTATTATGAATGCGCTGCAGGTGACGTATAAGGGAGGATGTTCCGAGGTGGTTAACGTCCTTACCCCTACTTATTACAGCTTGACAAAGGGAACACACGGCTTGACACCTGTTGTCCGCATTTCTGGTGAAATACCTCCACACCGAAGAGCTGATTTTTTTGGTATTTTCACCTGGCATGTCAACGGCCATATTCCTCCCACGGACAACAGGTGTCTCCCCGGGTGCCTGACTTAAACAAACCACCTCACCATCAGAATCCTCCTGGTCAATTTCCTCCCCAGCGCCAGCAACACCCATATCCTCCTCATCCTGGTGTACTTCAACACTGACATCTTCAATCTGACTATCAGGAACTGGACTGCGGGTGCTCCTTCCAGCACTTGCAGGGGGCGTGCAAATGGTGGAAGGCGCATGCTCTTCACGTCCAGTGTTGGGAAGGTCAGGCATCGCAACCGACACAATTGGACTCTCCTTGTGGATTTGGGATTTCGAAGAATGCACAGTTCTTTGCTGTGCTGCTTTTGCCAGCTTGAGTCTTTTCATTTTTCTAGCGAGAGGCTGAGTGCTTCCATCCTCATGTGAAGCTGAACCACTAGCCATGAACATAGGCCAGGGCCTCAGCCGTTCCTTGCCACTCCGTGTGGTAAATGGCATATTGGCAAGTTTACGCTTCTCCTCCGACAATTTTATTTTAGGTTTTGGAGTCCTTTTTTTACTGATATTTGGTGTTTTGGATTTGACATGCTCTGTACTATGACATTGGGCATCGGCCTTGGCAGACGACGTTGCTGGCATTTCATCGTCTCGGCCATGACTAGTGGCAGCAGCTTCAGCACGAGGTAGAAGTGGATCTTGATCTTTCCCTAATTTTGGAACCTCAACATTTTTGTTCTCCATATTTTAATAGGCACAACTAAAAGGCACCTCAGGTAAACAATGGAGATGGATGGATTGGATACTAGTATACAATTATGGACGGGCTGCCGAGTGCCGACACAGAGGTAGCCACAGCCGTGAACTACCGCACTGTACTGTGTCTGCTGCTAATATATAGACTGGTTGATAAAGAGATAGTATACTCGTAACTAGTATGTATGTATAAAGAAAGAAAAAAAAACCACGGTTAGGTGGTATATACAATTATGGACGGGCTGCCGAGTGCCGACACAGAGGTAGCCACAGCCGTGAACTACCGCACTGTACTGTGTCTGCTGCTAATATATAGACTGGTTGATAAAGAGATAGTATACTCGTAACTAGTATGTATGTATAAAGAAAGAAAAAAAAACCACGGTTAGGTGGTATATACAATTATGGACGGGCTGCCGAGTGCCGACACAGAGGTAGCCACAGCCGTGAACTACCGCACTGTACTGTGTCTGCTGCTAATATATAGACTGGTTGATAAAGAGATAGTATACTCGTAACTAGTATGTATGTATAAAGAAAGAAAAAAAAACCACGGTTAGGTGGTATATACAATTATGGACGGGCTGCCGAGTGCCGACACAGAGGTAGCCACAGCCGTGAACTACCGCACTGTACTGTGTCTGCTGCTAATATATAGACTGGTTGATAAAGAGATAGTATACTCGTAACTAGTATGTATGTATAAAGAAAGAAAAAAAAACCACGGTTAGGTGGTATATACAATTATGGACGGGCTGCCGAGTGCCGACACAGAGGTAGCCACAGCCGTGAACTACCGCACTGTACTGTGTCTGCTGCTAATATAGACTGGTTGATAAAGAGATAGTATACTACTAATATTATATATACTGGTGGTCAGGTCACTGGTCACTAGTCACACTGGCAGTGGCACTCCTGCAGCAAAAGTGTGCACTGTTTAATTTTAATATAATATTATGTACTCTTGGCTCCTGCTATAACCTATAACTGGCACTGCAGTAGTGCTCCCCAGTCTCCCCCACAATTATAAGCTGTGTGAGCTGAGCAGTCAGACAGATATATAATATATATAGATGATGCAGCACACTGGCCTGAGCCTGAGCAGTGCACACAGATATGGTATGTGACTGACTGAGTCACTGTGTGTATCGCTTTTTTCAGGCAGAGAACGGATATATTAAATAAACTGCACTGTGTGTCTGGTGGTCACTCACTATATAATATATTATGTACTCCTGGCTCCTGCTATAACCTATAACTGGCACTGCAGTAGTGCTCCCCAGTCTCCCCCACAATTATAAGCTGTGTGAGCTGAGCAGTCAGACAGATATATATAATATTATATATAGATAATAGATGATGCAGCACACTGGCCTGAGCCTGAGCAGTGCACACAGATATGGTATGTGACTGAGTCACTGTGTGCTGTGTATCGCTTTTTTCAGGCAGAGAACGGATTATAAATAAAACTGGTGGTCACTGGTCACTATCAGCAAAACTCTGCACTGTACTGAGTACTCCTAATGCTCCCCAAAATTAGTAAATCAAGTGTCTCTCTAATCTATTCTAAACGGAGAGGACGCCAGCCACGTCCTCTCCCTATCAATCTCAATGCACGTGTGAAAATGGCGGCGACGCGCGGCTCCTTATATAGAATCCGAGTCTCGCGATAGAATCCGAGCCTCGCGAGAATCCGACAGCGTCATGATGACGTTCGGGCGCGCTCGGGTTAACCGAGCAAGGCGGGAAGATCCGAGTCGCTCGGACCCGTGAAAAAAAACATGAAGTTCTGGCGGGTTCGGATTCAGAGAAACCGAACCCGCTCATCTCTAATAAATACATAATAAAACATGCAGTTCTATACCCGTGCAGTCCATAATTCTCCAACTGCGCATGGCACAGTGATATAACCTATTAAAAGTAAAACACATTTTTAAACACTCGACGCTCTGCGCCATTATTACATTTGAATGGGGTGCCTAGTGCCTATTGTTACTTTTAAAAGATGGCGCTGCATCACAGGATTAACCCCTTTAGTGCCGCATCTGCCATCAGACATGTAGGACAGAGTCTCTGGCCACACCTTGAACTAGCAAATTTGCAGGTTCTTACAATTACCAAGTTTGAGACAAACTCGCACCTTTATACAGTATGTGCGAGAAGGAGTCTCACATATTGTCCCACACAATAAGCTCAGACCCTATTACATTTGGCCCCAAGCCATGCAGCGTGAGTGAGTGGAGTTGCATTGCAAGTTTTGCTTTAAATTTGCATCTTATTCACACAGCAAGTGCAGATAAAAACACTTAGGGACTGATTTATCACCATCCGCATCCAAGTATGTGGATGTGGTGTGATAAAATAGCCTGAATCTGCACTGCGATAATTGATAACATTGCATGGATGTATCAATAATCGCATGCAGGGACAGAGCTTGCGAGCACGCTCTGTTCCTGCAATAACAATCCGCAGCATCATTGGGACAGTCCCCCATGCCACGACCCCCCCCCCCCCCTCCCTAACGATAAATTTACTTACCAGTCCAGGGAGCCGGTGTTCGCTGCTCCTGCAGGGCTGCTGGGTGCCAGATCCTGTGCGCTGCTGTGACCCCTGGCGCTGTAAAGTGAGCTGCCAGTTTGAAGCATCACTTTGTTGCACCGGGGGTCACAGTACAGCATATGGAGTACCCAGCGCCCGGCAGCCCGCACCGATATCCGGCTCCCTGGACTGGTAAGTATGATATTTTTTTTTTTTACTTTTTGTTTTGTTTTAACCAGTGATCAGCTTGTGTGTCCATCGGACACACAGAGCTGATCACACCGGCCGGTACCCGCACAGCTTTCTCTGCCAGGGGGCAGAGAAAGCTGGGCAGAAGTAGGGATCTCTCAGTGCTGCACTGTGATTTGGCCAGCTTGAGCTGGCGTTACTATCACAGGGCACACTACAGTATTTTTTACATTATAAGTATGGGAAATGAGATATGGGTTACTAAAAAAAATTACAATTAAAGGATTTGGAGCAGTTTTTCATAAAAACATTTAGTGATACTAAAATAATGTGAAAATGTTGTGAAAACACAGTTTTTCACATTCTTTTAGTAAAAATAATGTTAATAAATTGACCTCTTAAGTCTGTACCAGAGACACCAGTCTGAGACTTTAATGCCACAGGAATTAGATTTAAACTAGAGATGTGCGGGTTCGATTTTACTCGGATTTACTCGGGGCTCGAAACGGCATCTTATTGGATCACGGATGTCACGCATTTTGGATAGCCAATAAAACCCGAAATACCCGAGTAAATCCGAGTAAAACCGAACCCGCTCAGCTCTGATTTAAACTAGAGATGAGCGGGTTCGGTACCTCGAGATCTGAACCCCCCCGAACTTCACCCATTTTACACGGTTCCGAGGCAGCCTCGCATCCTCCCGCCTTGCTCGGTTAACCAGAACGTGCCCGAATGCCATCATCCTGCTGTCGGATTCTTGCTAAATTCATATTCTATGTAAGGAGCCGCGCGTCGCCGCCATTTTCACTCGTGCATTGGAGATTGAACGGAGAGGACGCTGCACCGTTCTCTCCCTGAAAAGCTCCGTAATTTGTGCTCAGTGTGCTGCAAATATCTGTGCTCAGTGTCCTGCAAATAATCTGTGCTCAGTGTGATGAAAATATCTACGTTCTCTGCTTGAAAACGCTCCATATCTGTGCTCAGTGTGCTGCAAATATCTGATCAATGTTCTGCATTGTGGGGACTGGGGACCACCAGTATATAATAATTATAGTAGTACAGTAGGCCATTGCTGTATCTTGCAGCTCTGTTTCACTGCAAGTATCCATTCCATATCTGTGCGGCATTTTTGTGAGCAGTATATATAGTATTACAGTGCAGCATTTTGGTGACCCAACAGTATATAGTTGTGTACAGTAGGCCATTGCTGTATCTTGCAGCTCTGTGTCACTGCACGTATCCATTCCATATCTGTGCGGCATTTTTGTGAGCAGTATATATACTATTACAGTCAGGGCCGGTGCTAGGGTGTTCCGTGCCCCCCTGCAAACTATAAATTTGCGCCCTCTCATATTCCTTTGGTGCACGCCGGGAAAAGGGGTGTGGTCTCACAAGTAAGGGGCATGGCCACACAGTAGTACCCCCATTTAAAATTACGCCACAATGTAGCACAATCTTATTAATCTTATACGTAATGCCCCACCCGTAGTAGTAGCGTCCTTATACGTAATGCCTCACCCGTAGTAGTAGCGTCCTTATATGTAATGCACCCCAGTAGTAGTAGCATCCTTATACATAATGCCCCCTGTAGTAGTAGTGTCCTTATACATAATGCCCCCTGTAGTAGTAGTAGTGTCCTTATACATAATGCACCCCCGTAGTAGTAGTGTCCTTATACATAATGCCCCCCAGTAGTAGTAGCATCCTAATACATAATGCACCCACAGTAGTAGTAGCGTCCTCATACGTAGTGCACCCCCAGTAGTAGACGCGTCCTTATACGTAATACCCCCCAGTAGTAGTAGCGTCCTTATACGTAGTGCACCCCCAGTAGTATTAGCGTCCTTATACGTAGTGCACCCCCAGTAGTATTAGCGTCCTTATACGTAATGCCATCCCAGTAGTAGTAGCGTTCTTATACGTAAAGTGCCCCCAGTAGTAGCACCGTCCTTATACATAATGCCCCCCCGCAGTAGTAGCATCCTTATACGTAATGCCCTCCCCCCAGTAGTAGTAGCATTGTTATACGTAATGCCCTCCCGGTAATAGTAGCGTCCTTATACATAATGCCCCCAAGTAGTAGTATCGTCCTTATACGTAATGCCCCCCCAGTAGTAGTAGCGTCCTTATACGTAGTGCACCCCCAGTAGTAGTATCGTCCTTATACGTAATGCCCTCCCGGTAATGGTAGCGTCCTTATACATAATTCCCCCAAGTAGTAGTATCGTCCTTATACGTAATGCCCCCCCAGTAGTAGTGGCGTTCTTATACGTAGTGCACCCCAGTAGTAGTATCGTCCTTATACGTAATGCCCCCAGCCCCAGTAGTAGTAGCGTCCTTACACGTAATGGCCTCCCCAGTAGTAGCGTTGTTACACGTAATGCCCCCCTTTAGTAATAGCGTCCTTATACGTAATGCCCTCCCCAGTAGTGGCGTCCATAGAGCGCGCGCACAGACATACCACACACACACAATTCACACATATATACACACTCATACACACCCACCATACACACACACACAATTCTCTCTCACCCTCCACTTACCTAATCCAGTCTCTCTCTGTACAGCAACCAGGTCTGTGTAGCTCCGCCCCCTTATGGCCCATTTAGCCATGCCCCCTACTGACCCGTGTAGCTCCGCCCCCTTCTGTCCCGTACTCGGCGCTCTCACACAGATGAGATGAGGGGAGGGAGGAGGCGTTTCATGCTGCAGGTGCCCGCTGCCAGTGCCTGTCATACAGTGACAGGCACAGCAGTGGCAGCAGCAGCAGCAGGGGGGACAGAACGGCGCAGCAGGGAAGGGGGATGCAGAGCAGTGAAGGCGCCTATCCGTCCCAGCGCCTCCCTGCACTGCATCCCTTCGCTGAGCGGGTAACGCCGGGCCTGATTACAGTGCAGCATTTTGGTGACCCAACAGTATATAGTTGTGTACAGTAGGCCATTGCTGTATCTTGCAGCTCTGTGTCACTGCACGTATCCATTCCATATATGTGCAGCATTTTTGTGAGCAGTATATATAGTATTACAGTGCAGCATTTTGGTGACCCAACAGTATATAGTTGTGTATAGTAGGCCATTGCTGTATCTTGCAGCTCTGTGTCACTGAGTGCACGTATCCATTCCATATCTGTGCGGCATTTTTGTGAGCAGTATATATAGTATGACAGTGCAGCATTTTGGTGACCCAACAGTATACAGTTGTGTACAGTAGGCCATTTCTGTATCTTGCAGCTCTGTGTCACTGCACGTATCCATTCCATATCTGTGCAGCATTTTTGTGAGCAGTATATATAGTATTACAGAGCAGCATTTTGGTGACCAACAGTATACATATATAGTACAGCACAGTAGGCCATTACTATTGATATATTACTGGCATATAATTCCACACATTAAACAATGGAGAACAAAAATGTGGAGGGTAAAATAGGGAAAGATCAAGTTCCACTTTCACCTCGTGCTGAAGCTGCTGCCACTAGTCATGGCCGAGATGATGAAATGCCATCAACGTCGTCTGCCAAGGCAGATGCTCAATGTCATAGTAGAGAGCATGTAATATACAAAAAACTAAAGTTCAGTAAAATGACCCATAAATCTAAATTAAAAGCATCTGAGGAGAAGCGTAAACCTGCCAATATGCCATTTACGACACGGAGTGGCAAGGAACGGCTGAGGCCCTGGCCTATGTTCATTGCTAGTGGTTCAGCTTCACATGAGGATGGAAGCACTCATCATCCCGCTAGAAAAATGAAAAGACTTAAGCTGGCAAAAGCACAGCAAAGAAATGTGCGTTCTTCTTAATCACAAATCCCCAAGGAGAGTACAATTGTGTCGGTTGCGATGCCTGACCTTCCCAACACTGGAAGGGAAGAGGTGGCGCCTTCCACCATTTGCACGCCCCCTGCAAGTGCTGGAAGGAGCACCCGCAGTCCAGTTCCTGATAGTCAAATTGAAGATGTCACTGTTGAAGTACACCAGGATGAGGATATGGGTTTTGCTGGCGCTGAGGAGGAAATTGACAAGGAGGATTCTGATGGTGAGGTTGTTTGTTTAAGTCAGGCACCCGGGGAGACACCTGTTGTTCGTGGGACGAATATGGCCATTGACATGCCTGGTCAAATTACAAAAAAAAATCACCTCTTCGGTGTGGAATTATTTTAACAGAAATGCGGACAACAGGTGTCAACCCATGTGTTGCCTTTGTCAAGCTGTAATAAGTAGGGGTAAGGACGTTAACCACCTAGGAACATCCTCCCTTATACGTCACCTAGAGCGCATTCTTCAGAAGTCATTGACAAGTTCAAAAACATTGGGTGACAGCGGAAGCAGTCCACTGACAACTAAATCCCTTCCTCTTGTAATCAAGCTCCTGCAAACCACACCACCAACTCCCTCAGTGTCAATTTCCTCATTAGACAGGAAAACCAATAGTCCTGCAGGCCATGTCACTGGCAAGTCTGACGAGTCCTCTCCTAACTGGGATTCCTCCGATGCATCCTTGAGTGTAACGCCTACTGCTGCTGGTGCTGCTGTTGTTGCTGCTGGGAGTCGATCGTCATCCCAGAGGGGAAGTCGGAAGACCACTTGTACTACTTCCAGTAAGCAATTGACTGTCCAACAGTCCTTTGCGAGGAAGATGAAATATCACAGCAGTCATCCTGCTGCAAAGCAGATAACTCAGGTCTTGGAAGCTGCATCGGTATTAAACAAGTGTCCGGTATCCATCGTTAATTCACAGGGAATTAGAGAATTGTTTGAGGTACTGTGTCCCCGGTACCAAATACCATCTAGGTTCCATTTCTCTAGGCAGGTGATACAGAGAATGTACACAGACGTCAGAAAAAGAGACACCAGTGTCCTAAAAAAATGCAGTTGTACCCAATGTCCACTTAACCATGGACATGTGGACAAGTGGAGCAGGGCATCATCGCAGAATGGCTTACCCCAATTGGACTCTACTGGGGATTTGTGACATCGGAAAACGCCGCCAATATTGTGCGTGCATTACATGTGGGCAAATTCCAGCACATCCCATGTTTTGCACATACATTGAATTTGGTGGTGCAGAATAAAAAAAACCAGACAGGGGCGTGCAAGAGATGCTGTCGGTGGCCTGAAGAATTGTGGGCCACTTTTCGGCATTCAGCCACCGCGTGCCAAAGACTGGAGCACCAGCAAACACTCCTGAACCTGCCCCGCCATCAGCTGATGCAAGAGGTGGTAACGAGGTGGAATTCAACCCTCTATATGCTTCAGAGGATGGAGGAGCAGCAAAATGCCATTTAAGCCTATACATCTACCTATGATATAGGCAAAGGAGGCGGAATGCACCTGACTCAAGTGCAGTGGAGAATGATTTCAACGTTGTGCAAGGTTCTGCAACCCTTTGAACTTGCCACACGTGAAGTCAGTTCAGACACTGCCAGCCTGAGTCAGGTGATTCCCCTCATCAGGCTTTTGCAGAAGAAGCAGGAGAGATTGAAGGAGGAGCTAAAACAGAGTGATTCCGCTAGGCATGTGGGACTTGTGAATAGAGCCCTTAATTCGCTTGACCAGGATTCACGGGTGGTCAATCTGTTGAAATCAGAGCACTACATTTTGGCCACCGTGCTCGATCCTAGGTTTAAAGCCTACATTGTATCTCTCTTTCCGGCAGACACAATTCTGCAGATGTTCAAAGACCTGCTGGTGAGACACTTGTCAACTCAAGCGGAACGTGACCCGTCAACAGCTCCTCCTTCACATTCTCCCGCAACTGGGGCTGTGAGGAAAAGGCTAAGAATTCCGAGCCCACCTGCTGGCGGTGATGCAGGGCAGTCTGTAGTGAGTGCTGACATCTGGTCCGGACTGAAGGACCTGCCAACGATTACTGACATGTCGTCTACTGTCACTGCATATGATTCTGTCACCATTGAAAGAATGGTGGAGGATTATATAAGTGACAGCATCCAAGTAGGCACGTCAGACAGTCCGTACGTATACTGGCAGGAAAAAGAGGCAATTTGGAGGCCCTTGCACAAACTGGCTTTATTTTACCTAAGTTGCCCCCCCCCCTCCAGTGTGTACTCCGAAAGAGTGTTTAGTGCAGCCGCTCACCTTGTCAGCAATCGGCGTACGAGGTTACTTCCAGAAAATGTGGAGAAGATGATGTTCATCAAAATGAATTATAATCAATTCCTCCGTGGAGACATTCACCATCAATTGCCTCCAGAAAGTACACAGGGACCTGAGATGGTGGATTCCAGTGGGGACGAATTAATAATCTGTGAGGAGGGGGATGTACACAGTGAAAGGGGTGATGAATCGGACGATGAGGAGGAGGTGGACATCTTGCCTCTGTAGAGCCAGTTTGGGCAAGGAGAGATTGATTGCTTCTTTTTTGGTGGGGGCCCAAACCAACCAGTCATTTTAGCCACAGTCGTGTGGCAGACCCTGTCACTGAAATGATGGGTTTGTTAAAGTGTACATGTCCTGTTTATACAACATAAGGGTGGGTGGGAGGGCCCAAGGACAATTCCATCTTGCACCTCTTTTTTCTTTAATTTATCTTTGCATCATGTGATGTTTGGGGCTAATTTTTTTAAGTGCCATCCTGTCTGACACTGCAGTGCCACTCCTAGATGGGCCAGGTGTTTGTGCCGGCCACTTGGGTCGCTTAGCTTAGTCATCCAGCGACCTCGGTGCAAATTTTAGGACTAAAAATAATATTGTGAGGTGTTCAGAATAGACTGGAAATGAGTGTAAATTATGGTTATTGCGGTTAATAATACTATGGGATCAAAATTACCCCCAAATTCTATGATTTAAGCTGTTTTTGAGGGTTTTTTGAAAAAAAAAAAACACCTGAATCCAAAACACACCCGAATCCGACAAAAAATTCTTAAGGGAGGTTTTGCCAAAACGCGTCTGAATCCAAAACACAGCCGCGGAACCAAATCCAAAACCAAAACACAAAACCCGAAAAATGTCCGGTGCACATCTCTAATTTAAACACATACAACATTTCTGATTAATCACAATGGTTGATTAAAAGTCCCAGCCACTGCATCGTAGCACTTTGTGTATACATTCAGGGGCCTATTTATCACCATCCGCATCCAGGATGCGTACGACAGGTGAAAAAATTGCCCAAACTCGCACTGCGATAACTGATTACATCGCAGGGATGTATCAAGCTCTGTCCCTGCGATTATACTCCGCAGCATCATTGGGGTATTTTTCAGAAAAAATACACCGATGTCTTGCTGCGCATGCGTCGCCAACATCACCGCTACCACCGCCGCCCGGTTGACCCCCCCATCGTGACTACCCCTGCATGCCGCAGACCACCACCCCCCTAAGAAGATCAATATACTCACCAGTCCAGGGAGCCGGTCCGCGCTGCTTCTGCTGGGCTGCCCGGTGCCGGATCCTGTGCGCTGCGGTGACCCCCGCTTTGCAGAGTCACTTTACTGCACCAGGGTCACATTGCAGCATATGGGGGACCCGGCGCCCGGCAGCGCTCACCGGAGCAGCGGACACCGGCTCCCTGGACAGGTGAGTATGGTTTTTGTTTTTTTTTACTTATTTTTTATTTTTACACTGTGATCAGCTTGTGTGTCCATTGGACACACATAGCTGATCACTCTGCCGGGTCCCCACTCAGCTTTCTCTGCCAGGGACAGAGAAAGCTGGGCAAATGCCACATTATCGCAGTGCTGCCCTGTGAACTCGCCAGTCTGAGCTGGCAAGATTATCTCAGGGCACACTGCGGTATTTTTTCACTTTTTTTTTTTAGTAAATTTGTCCACATCACATTTCCCATTATAAGTATGGGGAATGTGATGTGGGTTACTAAATGAATGAATTAAAGGGTTTGGAGCAGTTTTTCATGAGAACTGCTCCACATGCCCTTTAATACATTCAGGTGATACTAAAATAATGTGAAAAGGGTGTGAAAACACCCCTTTTCACATTATTTTAGTAAAAATAATGTTAATAAATAGACCCCTGACACATAGATGAACAAATGCCATATATAAAAAATGAATCAGTGCATTCTCAATAAGCTTTTTTGTTACATCTGATTGTTTAATTTGTGCAAATAATGGCCCCATACATCTAATGTTGTGTACTGAACACTTGCAGTTAAAAACAGTACAAAAAGCTATGTTACAAAACTCTGACAGTGCATACAGTATTAATATTGTTTTTCCCGCCCTTTTCACATTATTTTAGTTTCATTGAAATGTACTGTCAACAGAAACATCAAATGATGGGTTCACAGAGATGGAAGCCAGTGATCTGATGACCGGTGCTGGAGGAGCACACCAGGTCCCGATCACAGGGTAAGTGCAGGGGGGAACCCATCAGCGATGGCGGCAGCGGTGGTGTCAAATGGCGGTGGTGTCAGCAGCGGTGGTACATATGCAGCACATACCCGGGGAATTTACTATTTTATGTGAAAAATACCTCAAGAAGTCTTTGGAGTGGATTCGCAGGGACAGAGCTTTCTCGCAAGTTCTGTCCCTGCATGTGATAATTGATACATCCCTGTGATGTATTCTCTTATAGCCATACTTGCCTACCTGACCCTCTCCATGAGGGAGAAAATGCTCTGTTCCTGGACTTTCCTGGTAATGTATGATTGCCATCACCTGTGGTGAAACACCTTTCTTATCAATTAACTAGCTCACCACAGGTGATGGCAACCATACATTACCAGGAAAGTCCAGGAACAGAGCATTTTCTCCCTCATGGAGAGGGTCAGGTAAGCAAGTATGCTTATAGCATGGCAGATTGGAGCAATTTTATCATATACCACCCGCATCTGAGATACGGATCGTGATACGTATGCAGCTACAGATAACGTATATCCTGGTAATTTTGTACTGTGAAAATTAAGATCTTAATAGTAAAATCATAGAAACAAGCAATTGATCTTCATTAGGGATCAAAGGGAGAGAGAGCAAAAGAGAGAGAGAAAGAAAGAGAGAAATTGCAAATTCCAGCATAGCGTAGCCTTAAAAAGTTTATAAGGGGCATTGGGCTGTGATTACATAAACAAAAGTAAAAATGCCATAATGCTTTAATGACTAATACAGTATGTTATAATATACAGTATATTAAGTGTCATGCTCACACAAGAAAAATCATAGATACTGCACACTGCACAGGCTTTGTCTCAGCACATTGTGTACTTGGAGCCAGAATTCATGCTAATTAAGCCGCATCAATTGTTGCTTCACTCAAGTGTTTGTCTGGTAAAACTTAACAACACTTTATTATACTTTCTCTCATCTAATATCCTGGCCACAGCCCATCCCCTGCTGGCTATGGGTGTGTAAGGCTGGAAATAATACTACCAGGGCCTGATTACTATGCTCATTATTTTACCCCTGCCTGTGGTCCTGGCTCTTGGCTTTGTTTTAACCCTTCAGTTATGTTTGTATTGAACCTATAGCTTTGGACAAACCTTAAAATGACATAGTTGCAATCTCCCAGCTGCAGTTTCTGTGAAAAAACAAAATAATAAGGCAATTTGTTTCAGTGCATTCAGAAAAGATGACGCTCCATCCTCTACAGAATGACATGATTCAGCTGCACTCTCAATTAGCTCAAGCTTTGTTCCTGCTCCCTGATTTAATTAAAGGACTCTCCACAGCTCCTTATCAGTGCTGTGCTCATTCAGAGACTCATTCCTACCAGGAACCAATTAAACTGGCAGCTCAGATTCTAATCATTAAAGATCCTCAGATACTGTACCAGTAACCGCTGCTACTTCATCATCAGCTAAATGACAACAGAACTGCTTAAAGTTAGCAGTTGTCCTCACTGTCTCTCTCAAAAGAGGAATGCAACTGCTGTACAACCTTGAATCTTTGATTCTATTTTGCCAGTGCTGGACACTTCACACAGCTATGTCTTCACAGAAAAGTAAGGTGGCCTGCTGGACCTTCTACAGTCATTCTGGTCCCTAGGAATAAAATGTATATGAATCCACAGGAGCCAACTCTGTGGGTGCTCAAGAACCATCAATATTTGTGCACCCACCCCCCAAAACTTCTTAAAGTTGCCTTCCATGTCTCTATCTCTGATTCATGCCTAAAAGAGATTTCAGGCCCTTCAACCTAATCCACAAGTTGTCCTGCTTTGAGAGATCAGTTTCTTCATCTGCTTTTGAAAGTGGCCATTTCTTATTTCAGCTTCAAAGAGTTTGGTCCAAGCTTCCCGATCTTAGAGTTCTGCCCTAATCTCTTTGGCTGAGATCTCCATTATGACGGCTGCCCAGCCTGGTGCCCTTAAGATGACTACCCAGCCTGCTATCCTTCACATGATGATGCCTTGAGACAACTGACCAGCCTGTTGCCCTTGAGATGACTACACACTCTGGTTTTTCTGGAGACATCAGCAGTGATAAAAGTTTCTGAAGATCCTTCTCCAGTAGCTTGCTTGCAGTGCCCTGAACATTTGGGGGGTGGAGCTGGGGGCGGTTACAGGCAGTGTTGCAGAAAACAGGGGCATCAGCAGCATAAAATCATGGTCACATTGAGTGACCTGAGGGTTCCTCAAGTGGTCAAGGTTTTTACTGATGATCCCCGGATGAAGAAGCGAATCAAAGAAATCAGAAGTCGGCATCTTTCTTCACAATACTCCTCCAGTGGAAATAGTATACTATTACATAGCCACTGCTGCATCTCTGAATCAGGCCCTCCGTAAGGGTATGCCTCATTCATAATTCCATGAACCTCCCTTATTGTACTCAGTGGCGTCACAACGGGGTTTGGGCGGTGCGACCCGCACCTGGTTGTCACAAGCCGAGGGGTGACACCAAAATGACGACTGCTTTTCAGTGACAGGAACAGGGTGCTGCACTGTGACAGTACATGCAGTGCCCTGCTTCTGTCACTGTGCAGGAGTCATCACTCCACTTACACTGGTCCCAGGGGGAAAGCCCTCATCTCCAGGACCCCTGGAATGACAAAACAGGGTCTGGGCCATGAGGCCACACCCCTATCTGTGAAGCCACACCCTATCAGTGAAGCCACAACCCCTTTTTTGCCAAAGCGCAGCTTTGCTGCATCCTTACTGTGCCCTCCCGCACTGGGTGTCACTGTTAGCAGTGAAGCCTCTGACTGTACTCGGTCTACATTTACACTGAAGTGTGATGTCTGGATATGGACCGAGGTGTTCACTTTGTATTGAAGGCATGCGCAGATTACACTAACAAACTTCTGTATGCCCAACTCTGTGTAAGACCATTGATTAAATAAGGGATAGATGTACATTTACTTCTATGTTTAGGTAAGTTATAATTTAGTTTGTTATGCTAAACAAATATTTGTAATTAATACACATATGAAATTACTCCCTAAGAACAAACAAATTATTTATAGAAGTGTAGATCGATACAGGGGACTAGCCAGAACTTTGTGGGACCCATAGCAAATTTTGAAGTGGCCCCTGTCCCAGTGCTTCTGGAGAGACACCTCTATGCAGCAGGTGTTATTTTTGTCCCCCATAGTAGTTACCTACAGAGAGGGCCATTAGGTAGCTGCCTAGGGCACTGGGATCTGGAAGGGGGGGGGGTTACCACTGAGATATTTTCACAAAATTTAGGATGTCTCTGAAAGAAACATCATTGTTGTTCTTAATGCAAGTGGTTTTTGTGGAACTTATAAGTTACTTTCATCAGAAAGGCTGGAAAGTGGGTATTGGTGGTTGGGGGCAGTAGGCTAAAGTTTTGCCTAGGGTCCCAAGAAACCTTTCCCGGTCCTGCCTATTGTGGTTAATTTTCTAAACCATAGTAGTACCTAAGTTAATGTTATGCCCCATAGTAGTGCACTAGTTCTCATTATGTCACATTGTAGGGCTGTCAGTGCACATTATGCAACATAGTAACCCCAATTCACATTATGCCCCAGCTCATATTATGCCACACTACAGTGCCTTTACTTCATATTGTGCCACATTACAGTGCCACAGTTCATATTATACAACATTATGATGTCCTCCTGATTATTTTCTACCACATTACAATGAGCAGGTCTAGGGGCATACCATACCTAGATATATTGCAGTCCCCAAGGCAAACGTTTTAAGGGCCCCTTATGTATCACCCAGTGGTGAAACATATATATATATATATATTGTAACACATGTAACTTTGACAGGGTGGGCCCCATAGAAGTTGTGCAGACAGATGGAGATAGATAGACAGACAGACATTTCTAAAGCTCCATTCCTGACAAATGAAGTGCCCTACACACTTGGCAATTTCACCAATTTTGACAACCAACGATATTATCATTGGACGATTTTTCAATAACAATTTTTGCATACACACTGGCCGATATCTATGGGCGATTTGGACGATATGACATCTATATCATCCGAATTGGCTTGAATGTATAAATGATGATCGACCAACAATGAACGACTGCGGGGACGCACATCGTTCATCATTGATGCATACACACTGAACGATATGAATGATTTATCATTCATTTTTTAACAATATCGTTCATAGCTATCATTGATGTCGCCAAGTGTGTAGGGCCCTTGACACCAAACAGATCTTTTGCCATGAAAACTTCACTTAAATAGGTTTAAAATTTAATTTTACCCTGCGTTATTCTAATGTAGGATGATCAGGAAAGGCAGTAGATTTTTTTTCAGATGTGACCCATAGCTTGTATGTTACTTTGCTGGAACTAAGCTTCTGTCTTATATCATTGTACATTTTGAAATGTGACTTATTGATGCATCCTGGCTGGGATGTAGAAAACGATTGTAGAGACAGTAGCTGATTTATTGTGGTCCCATAAATTAGATCTATTTTTTTCAGCGTGTTCAAAGCTTTTCTCAGGCTGTCTATCTATGTTAAGCAACTTTGAAATTTGTGATAGTGATTTTTCTATTCGTTCGCAGAGGCAATTCCATTAATCAAACAGCGTTCAATTACTTACTCTCATTTATACATTTACTTCTAAAAAGTCTGAACATATTGAATGAGTGAAATGGAGAATTTCTCGTAAAAGCAGAGATTGTGGGAACAGGTCTAAATAGCAAAGATCTGACCTGTTCCAAAGCAGTAAAAATATTGTAAATAATGAGTTGGTGGATGGACTTTTAGGGGTATATTCAATTGAAGTCGGATCCATTCCGACATTAATCTGTCGGAATGGATCCGACCTGGGCTATTCAATGCAATCTCAATTCGACTTTAAAAAAAGTCGAATTGAGATGCGGGCAGAGGGGGAGAGCAGCGCCGGAGGAGACGGGAGAGCCGCGGGCACAGGGTGAGAGCAGAGACAGGCAGGGTTGGACTGGCCCACAGGGGTACAGGGGAATCCACCGGTGGGACCTACTGCCTGGGGGCCCACCCCCTCCTCTAGGGATCAGGTTCCAGACTGTACTGTTACTAATCTAGTACATTATCATGCATGCACAACAGTATTTACTGTATATATTTTTCTAGGGGACCAACAATTGCAAAATGGTTAGGCAAAGCAATGTGGTGGCTGGGCACACCCCCTCTAGAGACTGGCCACACCCTTAAACATGGGCCCCTACCACTGTATTCCCCCGGTGGGCCCTACATGTCCCAGTCCGACACTGGAGACGGGGGAGAGCCAGGAGCGCAGCACTACAGTAGCTGGCAGCGTAGCCGGAGGATGTCACAGCCACCGCTCACTGCAGCATCCACCCCTCTCCTCCACAGTCCCTCATCTCAGTCCGACATTTTTTTATGTCGGATTGAGATGGTCAGAAATGGGGCCAAATCCTGTCGAATTTGGCCCCGTTTCCCTCAAAAGTACGTGAATCGGCACCTATCCACCGACTTGTCGAATAAAAATGCTGGGGATTGAATAGGTCGAATCACGATTCGACCTTAAAAAGTAGAAAACTGCCGTCTTTTCGACAGAATGGTTTATTCATGGTTGAATGGTTTATGAATGGTTCATTGAAAGAACTTTATTCAATTTTACTATGCCTTTTATTATGTAACTAAGCAGAGCTGTAGATCAGGCATGGCCAACCTGTGGCCCTCCAGCCGTTGTGAAACTACACATCCCGGCATGCCCTGCCACAGTTTTAGCATTCTTTTATAGCAAATCTGTGGCAGGGACTTGTAGTTTTGCAACAGCTGGAGAGCCAGATATGGGCCTGGCTTGCTGTAGATTGTTAAAAGTGTAAAAAGCAAGTTTCAAGCCAGTTTGCACTACACTCTGTTACCATTGTTATCACTTACAACCGCTATTATCCTGAATAAACCTCCAAATCTGCTTAAGGATAAACAGGCATCAACTCCATTACACATTTTGTTGGTGCATATTGTTGTACACCAATAACAATATCAACAGGTTACATGCCAATGCATCGCAAGTGCCAAACTACCCTGCATGTAAAGAATACAGTGAGTCCTGGGTTTAGATCAGCATGCACTGTGCAGCATCTGTATCAGTCAACATGAACTTCATGAAATTGAAAGGCTCAGAATTATGCCACATGGCAGTTCACTATGGTGATGCAGCTCAAGCTAGAAAAACAGTAGAAGACTACAACTGATAGAGGGGACGATCCTAATCCTGATGAAGTAGATGGAGCCATGGGGACCATAGGCTTAAGTGTGGGGCAACACAGTTACTCCATAGTTCTCAGGAAGGTGTCCAGCATATGACATATGGATAGCACTGCAGGCAGCATATGAAGACAGAGGTTTAATGAGGAGGATATACTGGACTTTACACCTGATTACACCTGATGGATTAGTGGTCCATCCTGCTAAATACTGATATTTTGTACTTCGCATATGTGCCAGACCCATATTGTGCATATGCAGTATGGCTCTGCAATGTCAGGTGCAGATCAGCAGCAGACTGTCAGTGATTGACAGTTTGTTACCATATAGGGGTAGGGAGTGTGTGGCGATGGCCTCCGTTTCCAAAAACTGAGGTGCATTGTGGTGGAGTGATGGGGCAAGGATCTCCGTTGGGTGACAAACTTCCTGGCCTCTTTGTTAAATCTGTGGAGGCTGACTTGCGTTGCCCCATGGATCATGCAGCCGGCCAATAGTGTCACAGATGATCTGCTGCTGTGTCCTAGGATGCAGCACAGATCACCAATACATACAGGAGGTGTGATGCTTCCTGCTGCATTAACATATTAGTGCTATAGCTGCTGCTTCCATGTAAACAGCAGTGATATCAACTTCATCCACATATGAATCAGGCGCACTGTACAGTATCAAGTTGAATGCAAAGTTGATAGGATGAGGTCCAGATACTGTATCAGCTGCTAATATCTGAAGGAGTCTAAGTTGACAATGAGAAGGACTGTATCTGTCTCTTATCTGAATAAATACCTACGGTCAGGCTTGGACTGGCCCACAGGGGTACAGGGGAATCCACCAGTGGGCCCCACTGCCTGGAGGCCCCTCCTCCTTTAGGGATCAGGTTCTAGACTGTGCACTTGAATTATACATTATACATATGTTACCTTATACTGGACTATGGTGTATATTCTACAGTGCATTGCTGTTATTAATCTGTTATTAATCTGGTACATTATCATGCATACAGCAGCTGCATTTACTGTATATATTTATGAAGGGGCCGAGATGTAGCACCCTCTAATGATTAGTCAAACCAATGAGGTGGCAGGCCACACCCCCTCTGAAGATTGGCCACACCCCTAACAAGGGCCCCTACCACTGCATTCCCCCGGTGGGCCCTGCATGCCCCAGTCCGACACTGCATACGGTGAATGTGAGTGCTGGCATTCTACTTTATCTGTCTGCATGAGGTGAATGATATAAATACAAACACACCTGAGTTTAGGGGTTCTGAGACGAATCGAGTTCCAGTTCAGAATAACTGTCTGTAGAGTAGAGTAGAGTCTCGGCTCAGGTCAGTTCAGAACTCATATTTAAAAACGGAACTTGGGTTTTGAAATGCATGGAAAAGGAAAAGTTTGGACACACCTTCTCATCCAATGGTTTTTATTTAATTTAATTATTTTCTACATTGTAGATTAATAATGAAGACATCAAATCTATGAAAGAAAACATGGTATTATGTTGTCAACAAAAAAGGGTTAAACAAATCAAAATATGTTTTATATTTTATATTCCTAAAAGTAGCCCCCTTTTGCTTTAATGACAGCTTTGCACACTCTTGGCATTCTCTCAATCAGCTTCATGAGGTAGTCTCCAGGAATGGTCTTGAAGGAGTTCCTAGAGGTGCTGAGCACTTGTTGGCTGCTTTTCCTTCACTCTGCGGTCCAACACATCCCAAAATATCTCAATTGGGTTTAGGTCGAGTGATTGTGGAGGCCAGATCATCTGACGCAGCACTCAATCACTTTCCTTCTTGGTCAAGTAGCCCCTACATAGCCTGGAGGTGTATTTGTGGTCATTATCTTGTTAAAAAACAAATGATATTCCCAGTAAGCGCAAACCAGATGGGATGGCATGGCGCTGCAGAATGCTGTGGTAGCCATGCTGGTTAAGTGTGCCTTGAATTTGAATAAATCCGCCACAGTGTCACCAGCAAAGCACCCCCACACCATCACACCTCCTTCTCCATGCTTTACAGAAGGAACCACACATGCAGAAACCATCCGTTCACCTTCTCTGCGTCTCACAAAGACATGGCAGTTGGAACCAAAAATCTCAAATTTGGACTCATCAGACCAAAATACAGATTTCCACTGGTCTAATTCCTTGTGTTTCTTGGCCCAAACAATTCTCTTCTTCTTGTTGTTCATCCTCAGTAGTAGCTTCTTTGCAGCAATTCGACCATGAAGGCCTGATTCACGCAGTCTACTCTGAACAGTTGATGTTGAGATTTGTCTGCTACATGAACTCTGTGAAGAATTTATGTGGGCTCTAATCTGAGGTGCTGTTAAATAGTGGTTTCTGAGGCTGGCAACTCTAATTAACTTATCCTCTGCATCAGAGGTTACTGTTGGTCTTCCTTTCCTGGGGCGGTCCTCATGAGAGCCAGTTTCATCATAGCGTTTGATGGTTTTTGCAAGTGCACTTGAGGATACATTCAAGGTTCTTGAAATTTTCCATGCCGACTGACCTTCATGTCTTAAAGTAATGATGGACTGTCGTTTCTCTTTGCTGAGTTAAGTGGTTCGTGCCATAATATGGATTACAATAGTAGTCAAATAAGGGTGTCCACTGTGTACTAACCCTACCTCTGCACAACACAACTGATGGTCTCAAACACATTAAGAAGGCAAGTAATCCCACAGATTGACTCTTGACAAGGCACACCTGTTAATTCAAAACCATTCCAGGAGACTACCTGATGAAGCTGATTGAGAGAATGCCAAGAGTGTGCAAAGCTGTTATCAAAGCAAAAGGGGGCTACTTTGAGGAATCTAAAATATAAAACCTATTTTGATTTGTTTAACCCTTTTTACTTTACAACATAATTTCATATGTGATCTTTCATAGTTTTTATGTCCTCAGTATTAATCTGAGTATCCTTTATCCAAAATGCTTGGGACCAGAAGTATTTTGGATATCGGATTTTTCCGTATTTTGGAATAATTGCATACCATAATGAGATATCATGGCGATGGGACCTAAGTCTAAGCACAGAATGCATTTATGTTTCATATACACCTTATACACACAGCCTGAAGGTAATTTTAGCCAATATTTTTAATAACTGTGTGCATTAAACAAAGTGTGTGTACATTCACACAATTCATTCATGTTTCATGTACATCTTATACACACAGCCTGAAGGTCATCTAATACAATAGTTTTAATAACTTTGTGTATTAAACGCAGTGTGTGTACATTGAGCCATCAGAAAACAAAAGTTTCACTATCTCACGCTCACTGACAAAATTCTGTATTTCGGAATATTTGGATATGGGATACTCAACCTGTATGTATGTATGTATGTATGTGTATATATATATATATATATATATATAATCAGTGATTCTGCACTCACCATAATGACTAATGGGTTTGGTTCAGAGCATACCTCCCAACATGGCCCTCTCCAGGAGGGCCAGAATGCTCTGCTCCTGGACTTCCCTCTTAATTTATGATTGCCATCACCTGTGCTGAAACACCTTTCTTATCCATTAACCTTTTCAACACAGGTGCTAGCAATCATACATTAAGAGGGAAGTCCAGAAGCAGAGCATTGTGTACCTCCTGGAAAGGGTAATGTTGGGAGGTATGACAGAGTACAGATATTCATCAATACATGTAAGCTTGCAGCTCCACGTGACCTTATTTTCTGCACGTTCCTACTCTATTACTCATGTTTATAAATCTGATTAAATCTGAGTAATAGAGTAGGAACTTGCAGAAAAATGCGATCCTTTTACAGGGGCTGCAAGCTTAACTGCATTGATCAATATATGAACTAAACCTTATATTTTATTATGGTGTGTGCAAGCCTCTGTGGATTTTATTTAAACAATGTGGTCCATGTGGCTATGGAACACAGATCATAACTTCAAATAATGGTCCTCATTCCGAGTTGTTCGCTCATTATTTTTTTTCGCTACGGAGCGATTAGTCGCAAACTGCGCATGCGCAATGTTCGCAGTGCGCCTGCGCCAAGTAAATTTGCACAAAAGTTTTTTACTCACGGCGTAACAAAGCTTTTTCATCGTTGAAGTGATTGTAGTGTGATTGACAGGAAGTGGGTGTTTCTGGGCGGAAACTGGCCGTTTTCTGGGAGTGTGCGGAAAAACGCAGGCGTTTCAGGGAAAACGCGGGAGTGGCTGGAGAAACGGGGGAGTGTCTGCCGAACGCTGGGTGTGTTTGTGACATAAAACCAGGAACGAAACTGACTGAACTGATAGCAATGGCTGAGTAAGTCTCGAGCTACTCAGAAACTGCTAAGAATTTTCTATTCGCAATTCTGCTAATCTTTCGTTAGCACTTCTGCTATGCTAAGATACACTCCCAGAGGGCGGCGGCTTAGCTTGTGCAATGCTGCTAAAAGCAGCTAGCGAGCGAACAACTCGGAATGAGGGCCAATGTAGCTAACGTTTTACAATGAGTGTCTTTGTACTGTAACACTTTCATCAGGGACTAAGTACAAATGTACAAAGCACCCTTAAATACACACAATTACTTCATGTAAACGACCAGACACAGTCCCTCTCCAAGGATGGTCACCAGATGGTGACATCATTAATTGAATTCCTTCACTAGGCGCATACTCGCCAACTTTTAAGCTGCCTTCTCCAGAAAGGAGAAGCCAGTTTGGCACAGCAGAGGAAATGGTGCAGCATAAGAGGGCTGGGCAGGAGGCGTGATGTGCAATCACCTTGGCCCTATATATAATGAAAAGATTACTGGCACTGTAAAGCTGGGGGCATGCATACAGTGATGCGATTCGGTGTGAATTGTATCATAATCTGTCCACTTTACTCCTGCAAGTAGGTTCCGTGAGACTTACATTTTCTTCCAGGCAGCAGGGGTTGCCATCCAGGATTCAGAAGCCTCCTGGTCATTTTGGGAGAGTAGGAAAGTATGCCAAGAGGATACATGCTAAACAAAAAGACACTGAAATGTTGGAAATCAGTTGTTGGCTACTTTATTTCAAACTACCTCAGAGCCGTAACTACTGTAGGTGTGTGCCGATGGTGCCTTGCCCATAGCGCAAATACACTGAGGGTGCACCATCGGGCATCACACCCGCTAGCTCCGAGCCCAGACTGCTGAAGGCGGCGCTGACTGTGTCCCGCTGACGGCGCCGCCGCCTGCATCTTGCTGAAGTCGCCACCGTCCGCCCGTGTCCCTCTGAAGTCGCCGCCACTGCCTCCGCCCACCCGCCTGGAAACAACCGTGTTCTGCTCAAGCCGCCGCTGCCCGCCCACCTGTGCTCCGCAACTTCCTCTGTACTTGAAGCCGCCGCGCCACCCGCCTGCCCGCGTCCAGCTGAAGCCGCTGCTGCTGTAAGTTCAGTGCAGCACTGCGGCGTCTGTGTGACAAGCAGGCTAGGCTGCTCTCTTCTCAATGGCCCAGAGGCAGCCCGGCCCCCCCTCCCTTGCAATTCGGGAGAGACGTCATGTGATGACGTCAGACCTCTCTCCCACACAGCCCTGCGCCCTGCCCCTACTGCTGCACAGCGAGGAGCTGGTGAACCTCTGGAACGTGGTGGAAGAGCCTGTGCTTCTCTCTGTCTGGTTAGTAAATTATTTTTAGCAAAGAGAAAAAATACATCCATTTGGATGTACAGTATTTTAAAGGTTGTTTTCAAAGCTCTTTTTTGTAATATTTAGAGCAGCCTGTACTAATCTCCCCCGGCGCGTTTTTTTCCTTTCCTCAGCACTTTTTGTATTATCTTCCCTGCTACTGGTCACTGCCCCGCTGGCTGTTCCTCCTCTGGCGTGGCGCCTGTGTGCCTGAGTGCGGCGGCCAGGACGGATCCCCCCATCGTTCCTCCTCTGGCGCCTGCTCCGTCTTCACAGCCAGCAGCAGCACTCTCCCCTGTCTGTGCTCCAACGTCCTCCTGCCTCAGTGAGTGCATAATATTCACTCATTCTCTCTCTCTCTTTCTCTATCTATTCTGAAAAAGGGGGACGCTGTCTGGCGTAATGTGTAAAAAGGGGACACTGTCGTAATGTGTAAAAAGTAGAGATGAGTGGGATTGGTTCGTTGAGATCCGAACCCCCCCGAACTTCACGTGGTTTACACGGGTCCGAGGCAGCCTCGGTTCTTCCCGCCTTACACGCAAAACCCGAACTGGGGAAAACGTCATCCCGCTGTCGGATTCTCGCGAGATTCAGATTGCATATAAAGAGCCGCGCGTCGCCGCCATTTTCACTCGTGCATTGTCGAGATAGCGAGAGGACGTGGCTATGTTCTCTGCCTGAATAGCCCAATATCAACTAAATCTCAGCTCAATATCTGTGCTCAGTATCAGTGCTGCATTGTGGTGACCAGTATATATATATAGTAGTACAGTACAGTAGTCCATTGCTCTATTTTGCTGCTCCGTGTCAGTTCTATTATCCTGAACAGTGCTCAGTATCTGTGCTCATTATTATCATTGCTGCATTGTGGTGACCACTGACCAGTATAAAGTAGTACAGTACAGTAGTCCATTGCTGTATTTTGCTGCTCCGTGTTAGTTCTATTATCCTGAACAGTGCTCAGTATCTGTGCTCATTATTATCATTGCTGCATTGTGGTGACCACTGACCAGTATATAGTAGTACAGTACAGTAGTCCATTGCTGTATTTTGCTGCTCAGTGTCAGTTCTATTATCCTGAACAGTGCTCAGTATCTGTGCTCATTATTATCATTGCTGTATTGTGGTGACCACTGACCAGTATTTAGTAATACAGTACAGTAGTCCATTGCTGTATTTTGCTGCCCAGTGTCAGTTCTGTTATCCTGAACAGTGCTCAGTATCTGTGCTCATTATTATCATTGCTGCATTGTGGTGACCAGTATAAGGTATTACATTACAGTAGTCCATTGCTGTATTTTGCTGCTCCGTGTCAGTTACATTATCCTGAACAGTGCTCAGTATCTGTGCTCCTTATTATCATTGCTGCATTGTGGTGACCACTGACCAGTATATAGTAGTACAGTACAGTAGTCCATTGCTGTATTTTGCTGCCCAGAATCAGTTCTATTATCCTGAATAGTGCTCAGTATCTGTGCTCATTATTATCATTGCTGCATTGTGGTGACCTATATATGGTATTACAGTACAGTAGTCCATTGCTGTATTTTGCTGCTCCGTGTCACTTCTATTATCCTGAACAGTGCTCAGTATCTGTGCTCATTATTATCATTGCTGCATTGTGGCAACCACTGACCAGTATATAGTAGTACAGTACAGTAGTCCATTGCTGTATTTTGCTGCCCAGTGTCAGTTCTATTATCATAAACAGTGCTCAAAATCTGTGCTCAGTATCAGTGCTGCATTGTGGTGACTAAAAGTCCAGTGTCTTGTGCTGCATCTTGCTGCTGTAGGGTGCTGTGGTACTGTCCTGTCACTGTGCATAGGTCATCATCATTCCAGTCACAGTGGTATCTGGTATCTATCTAGTGGTATCTAATTCCAGAAATTACTGCCGTCTAATTCCTGATATGTTACTGGCATATAATTCCACACATTAAAATAATGGAGAACAAAAATGTGGAGGGTAAAAGTTCAAGATCCACTTCCACCTAGTGCTGAAGCTGCTGCCACTAGTAATGGCAGAGATGATGAAATGCCATCAACGTCGTCTGCCAAGGCCGATGCCCAATGTCATAGTAGAGAGCATGTAAAATCCCAAAAACAAAAGTTCAGCAAAATGACCCAAAAATCTAAATTAAAAGCAT